>NC_056630.2:265108280-265737458 GCF_002870075.4 Lactuca sativa
CAATGCTCACCAAAGCTTTCCTTACATTGCATAAACCTCTATTGTGGTACTCAAGAATTAAACGATGATCATCAAAGCTTAGCTAAATTGGATAAACTTTGAATGTGGAACTCAATAATGAAACAATGGTCATCAAAGCTTTGCATAAATTGCATAGACTTCTATTGTGGAACTCAAGAGTTAAACAATGCTCTTCAAAGTTTTGCTAAATTGCGAAGACTACTTCTATTGTGGATCTCTAGAATTAAACAATGCACATCAAAGCTGTGCTAAATTGCATTGAGTTCTAATGTGGAACTCAAGAATGAAACATTGCTCATCAAAGCTTTGCTTAAATTGCATAGACTTCTATTGTGGAACTCAAGAATTAAACAATGCTCACCAATGCTTTGCTAAATTGCATAGACTTCCAATGTGGAAACCAAGAATGAAACAATGTCATCAATGCTTTGCTAAATTGCATAGACTTTTATTTTGGAACTCAAGAATCAAACAATGCTCATCAAAGCTTTGCTTAAAATGCATATAGTTCTATTGTGGAACTCAAGAATAAAAGAATTCTCATCAAAGCTTTACTTTAATTGCATAGACTTCTATTGTGGAACTCAAGAATTAAACGATGCTCATCAAAGCTTTGCTAAATTACAAAAACTTCTAATGTGGAACTCAAGAATAAAACAATGCACATCAAAGCTTTTCTAATATTGCATGGACATCGATTTTGGAACTAAAGAATAAAACAATGCTCATCGAACCTTCGCTATATTGTGAAGACTACTTCTATTGTGGGAGTCTAGAATGAAACAATGCTCATCAAAGCTATACTAAATTCCATAGACTTCAAATGTGGAACTAAAGAATGAAATAATGCTCATCAAAGCTTTGCTTGAATTGCATAGACGTTTATTGTGGAACTCAAGATTTAATCAATGCTCATCAAAGCTTTGCTAAATTTCGAAAACTACTTCTATTGTGGAACTCTAGAATTAAACAATGGTCATCAAAGCTTTGCTAAATTGCATAGACTTCTAATGTGGAACTTAAAACAATGCTCACCAAAGCTCCACATAAATTGCATACACTTCTATTATGGAATTCAAGAATGAAACAAAGCTCAACAAAGCTTTGCCAAATTGCGTAGTCTTCAATTGTGGAACTCAAGAATCAAACAATGCTCATCAAAGCTTTGCTTAAATTACATAGACTTCTATTATGGAACTACAGAATCAAACAATGCTCATCAAAGATTTGCTTAAATTGCATAGACTTCTATTATGGAACTCAAGAATAAAACAATGCTCATCAAAGCTTTGCTTAAATTGCATAGACTTGTATTTTGGAACTCAAGAATTAAACGATGCTCTTCAAAGCTTTGCTAAATTACAAAGACTTCTATTGTGGAACTCAAGAATAAAACAATGCTCATCAAAGCTTTTCTTAAATTGCATGGACTTCGATTATGGATCTCAAGAATAAAAGAATGCTCATCTAACATTCGCTAAATTGCGAAGACTACTTCTATTGTGAAACTCTAGAATTAAACAATGCTCATCAAGGCTATGCTAAATTGTATAAATTTCTAATGTGGAACTCAAGAATGAATCAATGCGCATCAAAGCTTTGCTTAAGTTGCATACACTTCTATTGTGGAACTCAAGAATTATAGAATGCTCATTAAAGTTTTGCTAAATTGCAAATATTACTTTTATTGTGGAACTTAAGAATTAAACTATGCTCATCAATGTTTTGATAAATTGGATAGACTTCCAATATGGAACTCAAGAATGAAACAGTGCTCAACAAACCTTTGCTAAATTGCATTGTCTTCTATTGTGGAACTCAAGAATCAAACAATGCTCATCAAACCTTTGCTTAAATTGCATAGACTACTATTGTGGAACTCAAGAATCAAACAATGCTCACCAAAGCTTTCCTTACATTGCATAAACCTCTATTGTGGTACTCAAGAATTAAACGATGATCATCAAAGCTTAGCTAAATTGGATAAACTTTGAATGTGGAACTCAATAATGAAACAATGGTCATCAAAGCTTTGCATAAATTGCATAGACTTCTATTGTGGAACTCAAGAGTTAAACAATGCTCTTCAAAGTTTTGCTAAATTGCGAAGACTACTTCTATTGTGGATCTCTAGAATTAAACAATGCACATCAAAGCTGTGCTAAATTGCATTGAGTTCTAATGTGGAACTCAAGAATGAAACATTGCTCATCAAAGCTTTGCTTAAATTGCATAGACTTCTATTGTGGAACTCAAGAATTAAACAATGCTCACCAATGCTTTGCTAAATTGCATAGACTTCCAATGTGGAAACCAAGAATGAAACAATGTCATCAATGCTTTGCTAAATTGCATAGACTTTTATTTTGGAACTCAAGAATCAAACAATGCTCATCAAAGCTTTGCTTAAAATGCATATAGTTCTATTGTGGAACTCAAGAATAAAAGAATTCTCATCAAAGCTTTACTTTAATTGCATAGACTTCTATTGTGGAACTCAAGAATTAAACGATGCTCATCAAAGCTTTGCTAAATTACAAAAACTTCTAATGTGGAACTCAAGAATAAAACAATGCACATCAAAGCTTTTCTAATATTGCATGGACATCGATTTTGGAACTAAAGAATAAAACAATGCTCATCGAACCTTCGCTATATTGTGAAGACTACTTCTATTGTGGGAGTCTAGAATGAAACAATGCTCATCAAAGCTATACTAAATTCCATAGACTTCAAATGTGGAACTAAAGAATGAAATAATGCTCATCAAAGCTTTGCTTGAATTGCATAGACGTTTATTGTGGAACTCAAGATTTAATCAATGCTCATCAAAGCTTTGCTAAATTTCGAAAACTACTTCTATTGTGGAACTCTAGAATTAAACAATGGTCATCAAAGCTTTGCTAAATTGCATAGACTTCTAATGTGGAACTTAAAACAATGCTCACCAAAGCTCCACATAAATTGCATACACTTCTATTATGGAATTCAAGAATGAAACAAAGCTCAACAAAGCTTTGCCAAATTGCGTAGTCTTCAATTGTGGAACTCAAGAATCAAACAATGCTCATCAAAGCTTTGCTTAAATTACATAGACTTCTATTATGGAACTACAGAATCAAACAATGCTCATCAAAGATTTGCTTAAATTGCATAGACTTCTATTATGGAACTCAAGAATAAAACAATGCTCATCAAAGCTTTGCTTAAATTGCATAGACTTGTATTTTGGAACTCAAGAATTAAACGATGCTCTTCAAAGCTTTGCTAAATTACAAAGACTTCTATTGTGGAACTCAAGAATAAAACAATGCTCATCAAAGCTTTTCTTAAATTGCATGGACTTCGATTATGGATCTCAAGAATAAAAGAATGCTCATCTAACATTCGCTAAATTGCGAAGACTACTTCTATTGTGAAACTCTAGAATTAAACAATGCTCATCAAAGCTATGCTAAATTGTATAAACTTCTAATGTGGAACTCAAGAATGAATCAATGCGCATCAAAGCATTGCTTAAGTTGCATACACTTCTATTGTGGAACTCAAGAATTATAGAATGCTCATTAAAGTTTTGCTAAATTGCAAATATTACTTTTATTGTGGAACTTAAGAATTAAACTATGCTCATCAATGTTTTGATAAAATGGATAGACTTCCAATATGGAACTCAAGAATGAAACAGTGCTCAACAAACCTTTGCTAAATTGCATTGTCTTCTATTGTGGAACTCAAGAATCAAACAATGCTCATCAAACCTTTGCTTAAATTGCATAGACTACTATTGTGGAACTCAAGAATCAAACAATGCTCACCAAATCTTTGCTTACATTGCATAAACCTCTATTGTGGTACTCAAGAATTAAACAATGATCATCAAAGCTTAGCTAAATTGGATAAACTTCGAATGTGGAACTCAATAATGAAACAATGGTCATCAAAGCTTTGCATAAATTGCATAGACTTCTATTGTGGAACTCAAGAGTTAAACAATGCTCTTCAAAGTTTTGCTAAATTGCGAAGACTACTTCTATTGTGGATCTCTAGAATTAAACAATGCACATCAAAGCTGTGCTAAATTGCATTGAGTTCTAATGTGGAACTCAAGAATGAAACATTGCTCATCAAAGCTTTGCTTAAATTGCATAGACTTCTATTGTGGAACTCAAGAATTAAACAATGCTCACCAATGCTTTGCTAAATTGCATAGACTTCCAATGTGGAAACCAAGAATGAAACAATGTCATCAATGCTTTGCTAAATTGCATAGACTTTTATTTTGGAACTCAAGAATCAAACAATGCTCATCAAAGCTTTGCTTAAAATGCATATAGTTCTATTGTGGAACTCAAGAATAAAAGAATTCTCATCAAAGCTTTACTTTAATTGCATAGACTTCTATTGTGGAACTCAAGAATTAAACGATGCTCATCAAAGCTTTGCTAAATTACAAAAACTTCTAATGTGGAACTCAAGAATAAAACAATGCACATCAAAGCTTTTCTAATATTGCATGGACATCGATTGTGGAACTAAAGAATAAAACAATGCTCATCTAACCTTCGCTATATTGTGAAGACTACTTCTATTGTGGGAGTCTAGAATGAAACAATGCTCATCACAGCTATACTAAATTCCATAGACTTCAAATGTGGAACTAAAGAATGAAATAATGCTCATCAAAGCTTTGCTTGAATTGCATAGACGTTTATTGTGGAACTCAAGATTTAATCAATGCTCATCAAAGCTTTGCTAAATTTCGAAGACTACTTCTATTGTGGAACTCTAGAATTAAACAATGGTCATCAAAGCTTTGCTAAATTGCATAGACTTCTAATGTGGAACTTAAAACAATGCTCACCAAAGCTCCACATAAATTGCATACACTTCTATTATGGAATTCAAGAATGAAACAAAGCTCAACAAAGCTTTGCCAAATTGCGTAGTCTTCAATTGTGGAACTCAAGAATCAAACAATGCTCATCAAAGCTTTGCTTAAATTACATAGACTTCTATTATGGAACTACAGAATCAAACAATGCTCATCAAAGATTTGCTTAAATTGCATAGACTTCTATTGTGGAACTCAAGAATAAAACAATGCTCATCAAAACTTTGCTTAAATTGCATAGACTTGTATTTTGGAACTCAAGAATTAAACGATGCTCTTCAAAGCTTTGCTAAATTACAAAGACTTCTATTGTGGAACTCAAGAATAAAACAATGCTCATCAAAGCTTTTCTAAAATTGCATGGACTTCGATTAAGGATCTCAAGAATAAAAGAATGCTCATCTAACATTCGCTAAATTGCGAAGACTACTTCTATTGTGAAACTCTAGAATTAAACAATGCTCATCAAGGCTATGCTAAATTGTATAAATTTCTAATGTGGAACTCAAGAATGAATCAATGCGCATCAAAGCTTTGCTTAAGTTGCATACACTTCTATTGTGGAACTCAAGAATTATAGAATGCTCATTAAAGTTTTGCTAAATTGCAAATATTACTTTTATTGTGGAACTTAAGAATTAAACTATGCTCATCAATGTTTTGATAAATTGGATAGACTTCCAATATGGAACTCAAGAATGAAACAGTGCTCAACAAACCTTTGCTAAATTGCATTGTCTTCTATTGTGGAACTCAAGAATCAAACAATGCTCATCAAACCTTTGCTTAAATTGCATAGACTACTATTGTGGAACTCAAGAATCAAACAATGCTCACCAAAGCTTTCCTTACATTGCATAAACCTCTATTGTGGTACTCAAGAATTAAACGATGATCATCAAAGCTTAGCTAAATTGGATAAACTTTGAATGTGGAACTCAATAATGAAACAATGGTCATCAAAGCTTTGCATAAATTGCATAGACTTCTATTGTGGAACTCAAGAGTTAAACAATGCTCTTCAAAGTTTTGCTAAATTGCGAAGACTACTTCTATTGTGGATCTCTAGAATTAAACAATGCACATCAAAGCTGTGCTAAATTGCATTGAGTTCTAATGTGGAACTCAAGAATGAAACATTGCTCATCAAAGCTTTGCTTAAATTGCATAGACTTCTATTGTGGAACTCAAGAATTAAACAATGCTCACCAATGCTTTGCTAAATTGCATAGACTTCCAATGTGGAAACCAAGAATGAAACAATGTCATCAATGCTTTGCTAAATTGCATAGACTTTTATTTTGGAACTCAAGAATCAAACAATGCTCATCAAAGCTTTGCTTAAAATGCATATAGTTCTATTGTGGAACTCAAGAATAAAAGAATTCTCATCAAAGCTTTACTTTAATTGCATAGACTTCTATTGTGGAACTCAAGAATTAAACGATGCTCATCAAAGCTTTGCTAAATTACAAAAACTTCTAATGTGGAACTCAAGAATAAAACAATGCACATCAAAGCTTTTCTAATATTGCATGGACATCGATTTTGGAACTAAAGAATAAAACAATGCTCATCGAACCTTCGCTATATTGTGAAGACTACTTCTATTGTGGGAGTCTAGAATGAAACAATGCTCATCAAAGCTATACTAAATTCCATAGACTTCAAATGTGGAACTAAAGAATGAAATAATGCTCATCAAAGCTTTGCTTGAATTGCATAGACGTTTATTGTGGAACTCAAGATTTAATCAATGCTCATCAAAGCTTTGCTAAATTTCGAAAACTACTTCTATTGTGGAACTCTAGAATTAAACAATGGTCATCAAAGCTTTGCTAAATTGCATAGACTTCTAATGTGGAACTTAAAACAATGCTCACCAAAGCTCCACATAAATTGCATACACTTCTATTATGGAATTCAAGAATGAAACAAAGCTCAACAAAGCTTTGCCAAATTGCGTAGTCTTCAATTGTGGAACTCAAGAATCAAACAATGCTCATCAAAGCTTTGCTTAAATTACATAGACTTCTATTATGGAACTACAGAATCAAACAATGCTCATCAAAGATTTGCTTAAATTGCATAGACTTCTATTATGGAACTCAAGAATAAAACAATGCTCATCAAAGCTTTGCTTAAATTGCATAGACTTGTATTTTGGAACTCAAGAATTAAACGATGCTCTTCAAAGCTTTGCTAAATTACAAAGACTTCTATTGTGGAACTCAAGAATAAAACAATGCTCATCAAAGCTTTTCTTAAATTGCATGGACTTCGATTATGGATCTCAAGAATAAAAGAATGCTCATCTAACATTCGCTAAATTGCGAAGACTACTTCTATTGTGAAACTCTAGAATTAAACAATGCTCATCAAAGCTATGCTAAATTGTATAAACTTCTAATGTGGAACTCAAGAATGAATCAATGCGCATCAAAGCATTGCTTAAGTTGCATACACTTCTATTGTGGAACTCAAGAATTATAGAATGCTCATTAAAGTTTTGCTAAATTGCAAATATTACTTTTATTGTGGAACTTAAGAATTAAACTATGCTCATCAATGTTTTGATAAAATGGATAGACTTCCAATATGGAACTCAAGAATGAAACAGTGCTCAACAAACCTTTGCTAAATTGCATTGTCTTCTATTGTGGAACTCAAGAATCAAACAATGCTCATCAAACCTTTGCTTAAATTGCATAGACTACTATTGTGGAACTCAAGAATCAAACAATGCTCACCAAATCTTTGCTTACATTGCATAAACCTCTATTGTGGTACTCAAGAATTAAACAATGATCATCAAAGCTTAGCTAAATTGGATAAACTTCGAATGTGGAACTCAATAATGAAACAATGGTCATCAAAGCTTTGCATAAATTGCATAGACTTCTATTGTGGAACTCAAGAGTTAAACAATGCTCTTCAAAGTTTTGCTAAATTGCGAAGACTACTTCTATTGTGGATCTCTAGAATTAAACAATGCACATCAAAGCTGTGCTAAATTGCATTGAGTTCTAATGTGGAACTCAAGAATGAAACATTGCTCATCAAAGCTTTGCTTAAATTGCATAGACTTCTATTGTGGAACTCAAGAATTAAACAATGCTCACCAATGCTTTGCTAAATTGCATAGACTTCCAATGTGGAAACCAAGAATGAAACAATGTCATCAATGCTTTGCTAAATTGCATAGACTTTTATTTTGGAACTCAAGAATCAAACAATGCTCATCAAAGCTTTGCTTAAAATGCATATAGTTCTATTGTGGAACTCAAGAATAAAAGAATTCTCATCAAAGCTTTACTTTAATTGCATAGACTTCTATTGTGGAACTCAAGAATTAAACGATGCTCATCAAAGCTTTGCTAAATTACAAAAACTTCTAATGTGGAACTCAAGAATAAAACAATGCACATCAAAGCTTTTCTAATATTGCATGGACATCGATTGTGGAACTAAAGAATAAAACAATGCTCATCTAACCTTCGCTATATTGTGAAGACTACTTCTATTGTGGGAGTCTAGAATGAAACAATGCTCATCACAGCTATACTAAATTCCATAGACTTCAAATGTGGAACTAAAGAATGAAATAATGCTCATCAAAGCTTTGCTTGAATTGCATAGACGTTTATTGTGGAACTCAAGATTTAATCAATGCTCATCAAAGCTTTGCTAAATTTCGAAGACTACTTCTATTGTGGAACTCTAGAATTAAACAATGGTCATCAAAGCTTTGCTAAATTGCATAGACTTCTAATGTGGAACTTAAAACAATGCTCACCAAAGCTCCACATAAATTGCATACACTTCTATTATGGAATTCAAGAATGAAACAAAGCTCAACAAAGCTTTGCCAAATTGCGTAGTCTTCAATTGTGGAACTCAAGAATCAAACAATGCTCATCAAAGCTTTGCTTAAATTACATAGACTTCTATTATGGAACTACAGAATCAAACAATGCTCATCAAAGATTTGCTTAAATTGCATAGACTTCTATTGTGGAACTCAAGAATAAAACAATGCTCATCAAAACTTTGCTTAAATTGCATAGACTTGTATTTTGGAACTCAAGAATTAAACGATGCTCTTCAAAGCTTTGCTAAATTACAAAGACTTCTATTGTGGAACTCAAGAATAAAACAATGCTCATCAAAGCTTTTCTAAAATTGCATGGACTTCGATTAAGGATCTCAAGAATAAAAGAATGCTCATCTAACATTCGCTAAATTGCGAAGACTACTTCTATTGTGAAACTCTAGAATTAAACAATGCTCATCAAGGCTATGCTAAATTGTATAAATTTCTAATGTGGAACTCAAGAATGAATCAATGCGCATCAAAGCTTTGCTTAAGTTGCATACACTTCTATTGTGGAACTCAAGAATTATAGAATGCTCATTAAAGTTTTGCTAAATTGCAAATATTACTTTTATTGTGGAACTTAAGAATTAAACTATGCTCATCAATGT
Source organism: Lactuca sativa (assembly GCF_002870075.4). Classification (NCBI taxonomy): domain Eukaryota; kingdom Viridiplantae; phylum Streptophyta; class Magnoliopsida; order Asterales; family Asteraceae; genus Lactuca; species Lactuca sativa. Next base: position 265,117,678 of record NC_056630.2, read on the forward strand.
TTTGATAAATTGGATAGACTTCCAATATGGAACTCAAGAATGAAACAGTGCTCAACAAACCTTTGCTAAATTGCATTGTCTTCTATTGTGGAACTCAAGAATCAAACAATGCTCATCAAACCTTTGCTTAAATTGCATAGACTACTATTGTGGAACTCAAGAATCAAACAATGCTCACCAAAGCTTTCCTTACATTGCATAAACCTCTATTGTGGTACTCAAGAATTAAACGATGATCATCAAAGCTTAGCTAAATTGGATAAACTTTGAATGTGGAACTCAATAATGAAACAATGGTCATCAAAGCTTTGCATAAATTGCATAGACTTCTATTGTGGAACTCAAGAGTTAAACAATGCTCTTCAAAGTTTTGCTAAATTGCGAAGACTACTTCTATTGTGGATCTCTAGAATTAAACAATGCACATCAAAGCTGTGCTAAATTGCATTGAGTTCTAATGTGGAACTCAAGAATGAAACATTGCTCATCAAAGCTTTGCTTAAATTGCATAGACTTCTATTGTGGAACTCAAGAATTAAACAATGCTCACCAATGCTTTGCTAAATTGCATAGACTTCCAATGTGGAAACCAAGAATGAAACAATGTCATCAATGCTTTGCTAAATTGCATAGACTTTTATTTTGGAACTCAAGAATCAAACAATGCTCATCAAAGCTTTGCTTAAAATGCATATAGTTCTATTGTGGAACTCAAGAATAAAAGAATTCTCATCAAAGCTTTACTTTAATTGCATAGACTTCTATTGTGGAACTCAAGAATTAAACGATGCTCATCAAAGCTTTGCTAAATTACAAAAACTTCTAATGTGGAACTCAAGAATAAAACAATGCACATCAAAGCTTTTCTAATATTGCATGGACATCGATTGTGGAACTAAAGAATAAAACAATGCTCATCGAACCTTCGCTATATTGTGAAGACTACTTCTATTGTGGGAGTCTAGAATGAAACAATGCTCATCAAAGCTATACTAAATTCCATAGACTTCAAATGTGGAACTAAAGAATGAAATAATGCTCATCAAAGCTTTGCTTGAATTGCATAGACGTTTATTGTGGAACTCAAGATTTAATCAATGCTCATCAAAGCTTTGCTAAATTTCGAAAACTACTTCTATTGTGGAACTCTAGAATTAAACAATGGTCATCAAAGCTTTGCTAAATTGCATAGACTTCTAATGTGGAACTTAAAACAATGCTCACCAAAGCTCCACATAAATTGCATACACTTCTATTATGGAATTCAAGAATGAAACAAAGCTCAACAAAGCTTTGCCAAATTGCGTAGTCTTCAATTGTGGAACTCAAGAATCAAACAACGCTCATCAAAGCTTTGCTTAAATTACATAGACTTCTATTATGGAACTACAGAATCAAACAATGCTCATCAAAGATTTGCTTAAATTGCATAGACTTCTATTATGGAACTCAAGAATAAAACAATGCTCATCAAAGCTTTGCTTAAATTGCATAGACTTGTATTTTGGAACTCAAGAATTAAACGATGCTCTTCAAAGCTTTGCTAAATTACAAAGACTTCTATTGTGGAACTCAAGAATAAAACAATGCTCATCAAAGCTTTTCTTAAATTGCATGGACTTCGATTATGGATCTCAAGAATAAAAGAATGCTCATCTAACATTCGCTAAATTGCGAAGACTACTTCTATTGTGAAACTCTAGAATTAAACAATGCTCATCAAAGCTATGCTAAATTGTATAAACTTCTAATGTGGAACTCAAGAATGAATCAATGCGCATCAAAGCTTTGCTTAAGTTGCATACACTTCTATTGTGGAACTCAAGAATTATAGAATGCTCATTAAAGTTTTGCTAAATTGCAAATATTACTTTTATTGTGGAACTTAAGAATTAAACTATGCTCATCAATGTTTTGATAAATTGGATAGACTTCCAATATGGAACTCAAGAATGAAACAGTGCTCAACAAACCTTTGCTAAATTGCATTGTCTTCTATTGTGGAACTCAAGAATCAAACAATGCTCATCAAACCTTTGCTTAAATTGCATAGACTACTATTGTGGAACTCAAGAATCAAACAATGCTCACCAAATCTTTGCTTACATTGCATAAACCTCTATTGTGGTACTCAAGAATTAAACGATGATCATCAAAGCTTAGCTAAATTGGATAAACTTCGAATGTGGAACTCAATAATGAAACAATGGTCATCAAAGCTTTGCATAAATTGCATAGACTTCTATTGTGGAACTCAAGAGTTAAACAATGCTCTTCAAAGTTTTGCTAAATTGCGAAGACTACTTCTATTGTGGATCTCTAGAATTAAACAATGCACATCAAAGCTGTGCTAAATTGCATTGAGTTCTAATGTGGAACTCAAGAATGAAACATTGCTCATCAAAGCTTTGCTTAAATTGCATAGACTTCTATTGTGGAACTCAAGAATTAAACAATGCTCACCAATGCTTTGCTAAATTGCATAGACTTCCAATGTGGAAACCAAGAATGAAACAATGTCATCAATGCTTTGCTAAATTGCATAGACTTTTATTTTGGAACTCAAGAATCAAACAATGCTCATCAAAGCTTTGCTTAAAATGCATATAGTTCTATTGTGGAACTCAAGAATAAAAGAATTCTCATCAAAGCTTTACTTTAATTGCAAAGACTTCTATTGTGGAACTCAAGAATTAAACGATGCTCATCAAAGCTTTGCTAAATTACAAAAACTTCTAATGTGGAACTCAAGAATAAAACAATGCACATCAAAGCTTTTCTAATATTGCATGGACATCGATTGTGGAACTAAAGAATAAAACAATGCTCATCTAACCTTCGCTATATTGCGAAGACTACTTCTATTGTGGGAGTCTAGAATGAAACAATGCTCATCAAAGCTATACTAAATTCCATAGACTTCAAATGTGGAACTAAAGAATGAAATAATGCTCATCAAAGCTTTGCTTGAATTGCATAGACGTTTATTGTGGAACTCAAGATTTAATCAATGCTCATCAAAGCTTTGCTAAATTTCGAAGACTACTTCTATTGTGGAACTCTAGAATTAAACAATGGTCATCAAAGCTTTGCTAAATTGCATAGACTTCTAATGTGGAACTTAAAACAATGCTCACCAAAGCTCCACATAAATTGCATACACTTCTATTATGGAATTCAAGAATGAAACAAAGCTCAACAAAGCTTTGCCAAATTGCGTAGTCTTCAATTGTGGAACTCAAGAATCAAACAATGCTCATCAAAGCTTTGCTTAAATTACATAGACTTCTATTATGGAACTACAGAATCAAACAATGCTCATCAAAGATTTGCTTAAATTGCATAGACTTCTATTGTGGAACTCAAGAATAAAACAATGCTCATCAAAACTTTGCTTAAATTGCATAGACTTGTATTTTGGAACTCAAGAATTAAACGATGCTCTTCAAAGCTTTGCTAAATTACAAAGACTTCTATTGTGGAACTCAAGAATAAAACAATGCTCATCAAAGCTTTTCTAAAATTGCATGGACTTCGATTAAGGATCTCAAGAATAAAAGAATGCTCATCTAACATTCGCTAAATTGCGAAGACTACTTCTATTGTGAAACTCTAGAATTAAACAATGCTCATCAAGGCTATGCTAAATTGTATAAATTTCTAATGTGGAACTCAAGAATGAATCAATGCGCATCAAAGCTTTGCTTAAGTTGCATACACTTCTATTGTGGAACTCAAGAATTATAGAATGCTCATTAAAGTTTTGCTAAATTGCAAATATTACTTTTATTGTGGAACTTAAGAATTAAACTATGCTCATCAATGTTTTGATAAATTGGATAGACTTCCAATATGGAACTCAAGAATGAAACAGTGCTCAACAAACCTTTGCTAAATTGCATTGTCTTCTATTGTGGAACTCAAGATTCAAACAATGCTCATCAAACCTTTGCTTAAATTGCATAGACTACTATTGTGGAACTCAAGAATCAAACAATGCTCACCAAAGCTTTCCTTACATTGCATAAACCTCTATTGTGGTACTCAAGAATTAAACGATGATGATCAAAGCTTAGCTAAATTGGATAAACTTTGAATGTGGAACTCAATAATGAAACAATGGTCATCAAAGCTTTGCATAAATTGCATAGACTTCTATTGTGGAACTCAAGAGTTAAACAATGCTCTTCAAAGTTTTGCTAAATTGCGAAGACTACTTCTATTAGTGTTAAAAATGTATCCTTTATGTTCATAAGTAGTAGAAATTTAGAAAATCCCATATTTTCCAGGAAATACATTGTAAGTGACAATCTGTGAAAAGTATGCATTCTTCATCTCTTTGAAAACAATTTATTGTAAAAATTCTTTGGCAAATCTCCAAATAACAAATGTGACAGGATAAGTTAAGCCCGTGATCCATGATAGAGGTGCGAGCTTCCTTTAGTGATAGGTACTTACTTACTTCGGGATGTGGTTTAACATTTAGTGTAGTATTTTAGTGTAGTTGTAGGGTATTCCTTGTAATTTTCCAATAGTGAGAATAATAGAGAATCCCATGACCTTCCCGGTCATGCACAATGTAGTGAAGTAGTAGCATCCCTGGGCCTGTACGGCGCGGACTGAGTTAACAGTCGGGATGTAATAGCATCTGCCCCCGTATAGATCTATACATGTAGAGTCGTCTCCTGCTGGAACACTCCGGGCGTAGTGAATAGCGAATAGAGTATCTCGTAGTGGTTTAGTGTATTATTAACGTTTAGTGTTTTCTCTATTTTCATAGTGTAGTCATCTTTTAGTATGATCATAGTGTATTCTCTTACTAGTGTATCGTCTAGTAATAGTGAGTATTATAGTGTAGTTAGTAATAACTTTAGTGAATAGAAGTGGTAGCGACTCTAACCATACCTATTATGGTTATCTTAGTGGGGATGTTTCTTAGCATGTTAGTGACTTTAGCATTAAGTGAATGCAGTAATATTCGTATCCCACACTGATATACAGATTATATAAGTAAGAAATCAACGACAGTCAGACGGATAACTACTACCCTAAGCCCACAATCAAACAAGAACAGGAAATAAGGCGAGATATCGGTCCTAAGTCCTCCAAGTCTTATTTATATAAATATATCAGAGTGGTTACATTTTCTAAGCAAATTGATTAAATGAAAGTATTTTTCCAAAAGAACATTTAAATTCTGATTCACTGTCTAAAAATAGTTTGAAAAGGGTAAAACCCGTTTTTAAGGCATAGGGACAAATCACATGTGATTTGAACTAAGAGTAGTGAATCACATGTGATTAATCCTTGAAACTCGGAAATCGTTCTGTAAAACTTTGTATAAACATTTATAAGCAACTTGTATCTCCCCCCTAAAACATGTAAAACACTTGAAAGGTTCACTAAAGGGGTATGAACTCACCTGAAATCGCGGAAATCGGGTGAATCGGGTAAATCGGGTAATAGTGTCGATTGAGCGTTTGGTACCAAATAACCACTTGAGCACCTTTTAGGACCCTAATGTCATATGAAATATGTATTTTACAAGAAGTTAATCATCTTATGCTTTTCATTATAGAATTTGGACATTCTAGTGTCGTTTTCGGGGTTTTAAGGCCTAGAAAGGGCTCCCGGGAGTGGTACAAGGCCATGGATGATTTATGGGAGGGTCCATGAGTTCACTTTCTTAGAGTTTATGGCCTAGAAGTCACTCATTGGGAGTTTACGGCCGTAAGCCCCCTAGGCTTGGCCGTAAACTCTTGTGACACTCCAAAATGTGTGTTTAGGGCCTTATCTCACTCACTTGATTTAGTGGTGTGTGTTATGAACCAAGAGGGAAGGATTAAACATCCTAATTTGTGACATTTTTGGGGAGTTTACGGCCAAGACTTGTTCTTGGGCCGTAAACTCCTATAAGTCCTTCAAGATGAAGGTTTTACTTGTACAACATGGTCCCAAATGGCTTAGAAAAATCCTAGAAGGCCCTATAGTGAGTTTGAAACAATTTGGCATACATTTTTGGGGAGTTTACGGCCCAAGAACATCCTTGGCCGTAAACTCTTCATTTGGTGTCAAGATGAAGTGTTTAATGGTACAACACACTTCCATAGGCCTTAGATAAATTCCTTTCATGCATTAGGGTAGTTTAGGGGCTTGTTTGACACAAAAGTTTGGGTGTTTACGGCCCAAGCTTAGCCTTGGCCGTAAACTCCACTTTTTATGTTCAAATGATGATGTTTAATGCCTTTAAGCCTTCCTTGTTGTCAAGTCTAAATTCCTAAACACCCTAGAAGAGTTTTTGAAGCCTTAAACATGGATTTGAGGGGTGTTTGTGGTGTTTACGGCCTAAGCACATGCTTGGGCCGTAAACTCCTTTTTAAGCACCATTTTCTTGTGTTTTAATGTCCAAACTCTTCTAGTCATAAGCCTTAATTAGTGTCCTAGCTTAAAGGAAGGAAAAACATGGCCTTGGGCATGAATTTGGGGGTTTACGGCCTAAGGAGCTTCTTAGGCCGTAAACTCCTCTTTGAATCTTGATTCCTATGGTTTTTGGCCCTCAAATTCAATGAAGCATGTCTAGAATAAGATAGGGGATGAGTACTTACGTTTGGAAGTCGGAAATTAGCGGGATCGGGGCCGATTTCGAGTCTAGAAGGAGAAAGTAGAGAGAGAGAGTGGGTGTGTAGTGAATGAGTGTTCAAATGTTGGGCACACCCATTGCTTATGCCTTGGGAAACGCACCCGATACACGGCTACCCGATGTTTAAATTTAACTGGGTTAAAACTTTTTACCCGGGTGAAGTGGTTGGAAAGGTAAAACAACTCTATTAGGTTAAACGGGGTTAACACATATGAGTTGTATTACTTATGATAATATTAAGTCATGCATAGACTTAGATATTCGGATTTTGACGGTTCCAAATATTACATAAATAACGTATAGCGACACATTCCGTTAGTGAAAATGGGATTGTAACGGAATTAGATTTGGGGTTGTCACATCATCCCCCCGTTAGGGGAATTTCGTCCCGAAATTTAGAATACAAACAGATACGATATTACAATACTACTAAGCGAAGAGATGAGGGTATTTGAGTTTCATTTGATCCTCGCGCTCCCAGGTGAATTCCGGTCCTCGCTTGGCGTTCCACCGAACCTTCACAATTGGGATGCGGCTTTGTTTCGTCCGCTTTACTTCACGATCCAACACCTCAGCAGGTTCTTCTACGAAGTTGAGGCTCTCATTGACCTCGATTTCGTCGAAGGGAATCACGAGAGTCTCGTCCGACAAACATTTCTTCAAGTTGGAGACGTGGAAGGTAGGATGTATGTTACTTAGCTCGCGGGGTAAGTTTAGTTTGTAAGCTACAGGGCCGATTCTAGCAAGAATCTCAAAAGGCCCTATGTACCTTGGATTCAACTTTCCACGCTTCCCGAAGCGTATCGTGCCTTTCCAGGGCGAGACCTTCAGAAAGACTCGGTCTCCCACCTGGAATTCCAAGGGTTTTCTTCGTTTGTCGGCGTAGCTTTTCTGTCGATCCCTAGCAGCTTTTAGTCGTTCACGTATTTGTACAATCTTCTCGGTCGTCTCTCGAATGATCTCTGGACCGATGAGGGCGCTATCAGGAGTTCGTCCCTTAGCTAACTGAGTGTCTCCCACCTCGGCCCAGCACAAAGGGGATCTGCACTTCCGTCCGTAGAGGGCTTCGAATGGAGCTGTCTTGATGCTTGTATGATAACTATTGTTGTAGGAAAACTCCACAAGAGGTAAGTGTGTATCCCACGATTTCCCGAAGTCAATCACACAAGCTCGCAGCATGTCTTCTAAGGTTTGGATCGTCCTCTCACTTTGTCCATCAGTCTGCGGATGGTAGGCTGTACTCATATCCAGCCTCGTCCCTAGCGCCTTTTGTAATGATTGCCAAAATCTAGAGGTGAATCTACTATCTCTGTCTGATATAATAGATATAGGGACGCCATGCAATCGCACTATTTCTTTTATATAAGTCCTAGTGAGCTTTTCCATCTTATCCGTCTCTTTGATGGGTAGGAAGTGGGCGGACTTGGTCAACCTGTCAATGATGACCCAAATGGTATCTAATCCACCTGCTGTCTTTGGCAGCTTGGTGATGAAGTCCATTGTGATTCGCTCCCACTTCCATTCTGGTATTTCCGGTTGTTGGAGGAGTCCTGATGGCTTTTGACATTCTACTTTGACCTTCGCGCAAGTAAGGCACTTACCTACAAAGGTAGCGATCTCTGCTTTCATGTTCGGCCACCAGTAAAGCTTTTTGAGATCCAGATACATCTTATCTGAACCCGAGTGGACGGAGTAGCGAGTGTTGTGTGCTTCTCTCATAACCAAATCTCTGAAACCTCCATGGCGTGGAGTCCAGATTCGGTCCATAAAGTAATAGGCTCCGTCACCCTTAACCTCCAGATTTTTATCCATTCCACGCAGGGATTCTCCCGTCACGTTTCCAGGCTTTAGAGCTTCCAGCTGAGCCTCTTTGATCTGCGTGGATAGATGTGAGTGTATGGTCATGGTTAGCGACTTGGTTCTTCGTCCGGAATATTCTTTTCTGCTCAGGGCGTCTGCTACTACGTTGGCTTTCCCGGGATGATATCTAATTTCACAGTCGTAGTCGTTAAGTAACTCGACCCATCGGCGTTGTCTCATGTTGAGTTCCTTCTGGTTCAGTATATGTTGGAGGCTTTTATGATCAGTGTACACCACGCTCTTCGTCCCATACAAGTAGTGTCTCCAGATCTTTAATGCAAAGACGACCGCTCCTAACTCGAGGTCGTGAGTAGTGTAGTTCACCTCATGGTTCTTTAGCTGTCTCGAGGCATAGGCGATAACTTTGCCTCGTTGCATCAAGACACAACCGAGCCCCTGATTGGATGCATCACAGTATACAACAAAATCTTCTGTCCCTTCAGGAAGGGATAATACTGGTGCGGTGCATAGGGCTCTCTTCAGGGTCTGGAATGCCTTCTCCTGTTTCTCTTCCCAGTCGAATGGCACACCCTTCTGTGTTAGCACGGTGAGGGGTTTCGCAATCCGAGAGAAATTTTGGATGAATCGACGGTAGTAGCCAGCGAGGCCTAGAAATTGACGAATTTCCGTAGGCGTCTTTGGTGCTGACCAGTTCTCAATAGCTTTGATTTTGGAGGGGTCCACGTGGATTCCGTCTTCACTGACCACGTGCCCTAAGAATTCTACTCTCCGGATCCAAAACTCGCACTTAGAGAACTTCGCATACAACTTCTCGGATCGCAGGGTTTCCAGTACTAATCGTAAATGGCTTCTGTGCTCTTCCTCGCTCCGAGAGTAGACAAGTATGTCGTCAATAAAGACGATGACGAACTGATCTAGATATGGACGACATACCCTATTCATCAAGTCCATGAATACTGCAGGGGCATTAGTCAGTCCAAAGGGCATCACTACGAACTCGAAATGCCCGTAGCGGGTTCGAAAAGCTGTCTTTGGAACATCTTCCTCGAGCACCCGCAACTGATGGTACCCCGATCTAAGATCAATCTTGGAGAAGTAACTGGCTCCTTGGAGTTGATCGAATAGGTCGTCGATACGAGGGAGAGGATAGCGATTTTTGATTGTGAGTTTATTGAGTTCCCTATAATCGATGCACATCCGAAATGACCCATCCTTTTTCTTCACGAACAAGACCGGAGCTCCCCAAGGTGAGAAGCTCGGTCTTATGAAGCCCTTGCTAAGCAGTTCGTTGAGTTGACCGGATAGTTCTTGCATTTCGGCGGGCGCTAGTCGGTAGGGCGACTTAGCTACGGGGGTAGCTCCTGGGATTAGGTCGATTCTGAATTCAACCTGTCGTTTAGGAGGTAGGCCTGGGAGATCCTCCGGAAAGACATCAGGAAAATCGCATACTACTGGAATGTCTTTCGGATCTTTCGATTTCTGGTTAGTGTCGACGACGTGAGCAAGAAAAGCGCGATATTCTTTGCGTAAGTATTTCTGAGCCTGAATACTAGAGATGATACGAAGGTTTGTACTTGGCTTATCTCCGTATATCACTAGGGTCTCTCGATTCGGAAAGTTCAGGCGAATGGCTTTCTCGTAACATAGGATGTCGGCGTAGTGAAGGCTTAGTAAATCCATACCAACAATGACATCGAAATTTTTGATTGAGACTGGTAAAAGATCGATTAAAAAGGGGTGATCATCTAACGTGAGAGTACAACCTATATAAATTTCATTAGAGCTTTCTGTCTTCCCATTAGCCATTTCTACAACGAATGTTTCTTTTAGTGGTTGAGGGGTTTGTTTGAGTAAGTGTTTAAAGTTCTGATTTATGAAGCTCCTTTCTGCACCACTATCGAATAAGACACAGGCAAAAGAGTTGTTGAGAAGGAACGTACCCGTGACCACTGTGGGATCGGCTACTGCTTCATTGTGACCGATAGCAAGTAACCTTCCAGTTTGATGCAAACCCACAGCTGTCAACAAAGGATCCAAATCAAATGCCAGATGGACCAGTTACGAGGGCACGAGCTAAAACATTCAAAGAGGCTTTAAATGGATTGGTTAGAGAAGTTTGTACTCAAGAAAGTGTATGGAGACCCATTGGACCCAATCAAAGTTGGATTACCATAATTCAAGTCCAAGAGTGATTTACAAGATACAATAAGAGCCTTTATAAGCCCATTTCGTTTTTTTTTTCTATATTTTTATGTAATTTTCGTTTTTATATATCCTAAATAAGTGTTGGGGAGATAAAAGGGTCTTAGGTTACATGAACCTTGTGATAAACCATGTCTAGGTTCATAGTTTTAAACTTGGGGGTTAAATGCCTTAAATTAAAGACACTTCTTTAATTCATGGCTATTTAGGTGCTCTTCCCACACTATAAAAACGTGGTATTTGTATCCATTTGAAATCAATCAAGTTTTGAATACAATTTGTGAGTTTTTAACTCTTTTTTCGTTCTTTGTGAACTTTAGAACTTATCAGGTTTTCATAGCTTGTGGCGTTCAAACTTATCAATCAATTTGGTGGGTTGATTGTGGCGTTTTATACCAAGGTTCTTGTCTCTTTATAGACAACGGGTCGCGGTTTCCACCTTTGTTTTACAATTCTGTAACCAAAAGAACGATCGGGCAAAACGTGTTCAAACCTCAATTTTGGGTGAGATCACATCATTTGGTATCAGAGCCAGTTCTTTGTGTTGCATATCTATTTTGTTTTCTTCCTTGATTACTTGAGTTCTAAGACGCATATTGGTAGCGGGTCTTGTCACAAGTTGTCAAGGTTCTTACTAGCGACTTTTGAATTTCTAAGTTGTCAAACTTCTATATTCTACATTTCTTTTGTTTCCTTTATGTTTTCATTTGGCTATTAGTTTCCTCAAAAAAAAATCAAAGGTAAAAAAAAAAAAAAAAAAAAAAAAAAAAAAAAAAAACGAAAAGAAGCAAAAAAAAAAAGAAAGAAAAAAAAAGCAAAAAAAAATATTTACAAAAAAAAAACAAAGATTTACAAAGAAAAAAAAAAGAGAGAAAAAAAAAACCAAAAAAAAAGGAAAAAAAAAAGAAAGAAAGAAGAGGAGGAACAAGTAAAGCCTTTTTTTTTCTATAAAGTCAATTTGAATTGCAAGTGTAGTCTTTTTTTTTCAAAAAAAAAAAATAACCCATTGTTTGCTTCATCATTAGCAAAGCCAAGTTTGTTTGGCTTTCTTTTTGTGTATTGAGGTTACTTTAATTTGGATACAATTTCTTTTGATTTGTTTGGTAAGTTTGAATTCCTCAAGGCCACAAGTTCAAATTTGATAATTGCTTCTTTAGTTTGTTTAGAACTTTAAGAGTTAAAAGGGAGTGGTAAAAGGCTGTGTGGTGAGACTAAAAGAGGGTAAAAGCCATTCGAGGGATACACGAGGGTTGAGTGAACTATTTTTGAGAGAAACACGTGAGTGAGTGTTGGGAGGAAGTAAATTATTATTATTATTATTATTATTATTATTATTATTTATTTTTTTGGCAGAAATATAAGATGGGTGATCAAAACCCCCCACCAAACCTTCAAGTTCAAGCTATGATGGATGAAATGCGACGTTTGATGACAAATGAATTTAACCAAGTACATGAAAGAATGGACCGAATGGAGGCACAAGTACAAAGAACTCGATCTCGAGCATCATCACAGGTTTCTAACGGGGAAGAGGAGGATGATGGTTGGGAACCTGAAAGGCGACCAAATAGAAGGAGGTCACGAAGAGATGACAATTTAAGTTCTATTAAAATGAAAGTTCCTTCTTTCAAAGGCAAGTCAGACCCGGACGCGTACATTGAATGGGAGACAAAAATGGAGTTCATATTTGATTGTCATGAATATTCCAACCGTAAGAAGGTAAAACTAGCCGTAGTTGAGTTTTCTGATTATGCACTAACATGGTGGGATCAACTTCTAATCACTAGACGGAGAAATGGAGAAAGGCCTATTGAGACATGGGATGAAATGAAGAGTGTCATGCGAAGACGGTTTGTGCCAAGTCATTACTTTCGTGATCTCCACAATAAACTTCAAAGCTTAAAACAAGGCAGCAAGTGTGTTGATGATTACTTCAAAGAAATGGAGGTTATGATGGTTCGTGCCAATATTGAGGAGGATCCTGAGGCAACCATGGCCATATTCTTAAATGGCTTAAATCTTGAAATTCGTGATCGCGTTGAGATGCAACATTATGTTGAAATTGAAGACATGGTCCATATGGCTGTTAAAATTGAGAAACAATTAAAAAGAGGTGGCGGGTCTCGAAATAACACTTGGAAGGCTAGTACTTCAAAAAAATCAGAAAATACACCTCCTTCTTCTTCTAATTCCAAATCTGATCCTAAAACAACAAACTCTTCAAAAGGAAAAACTGATTCTTCTACTTTTAGGAATCGTGACATAAAGTGTTTCAAGTGTCAAGGAAGGGGTCATATTGCAAGTCAATGTCCAAATAAGCTTACCATGGTGGTTAGAGAAAATGGCGAGATCGAAACGGATGAATCAGATTCTATAGTTTCAACGGAAGATTGTAGTTATGATGAAGAGGTGGCTGTTCAAGGTGATTTGTTGGTTGCAAGACGAGCTCTAAACATTCAATCCAAGGAGGGAGACGATGCCCAAAGGGAGAATATATTTCATACTCGTTGCTATGTTCAAGGCAAGGTATGTAGTGTTATAATTGATGGTGGGAGTTGTACTAACGTTGCAAGTACTTCCATGGTTGAAAAGTTAGGTATACCCACGATGAAGCATCAAAAACCATACAAACTTCAATGGCTCAATGATAGTGGTGAGGTGCGAGTTACAAAACAGGTGATGGTTTCATTTCGGATTGGAAGATATGAAGACGAGGTGTTGTGTGATGTTGTTCCTATGCAAGCCACTCACTTGCTGCTAGGTAGACCATGGCAATATGATAGACACGTAAGTCACGACGGTTTCACTAACAAATACACTTTTGTTTACAAAACAAAACCGGTAACTCTTGTACCAATGTCACCAATTCAAGTTTACCAAGATCAAGTAAAACTTCAACAAGATGCGAAAAAAGAGAGCGAAGGAAAAAAAGAGAGTGAGAAAAAAAAAGATGATGAACAAAAAAAAATGAGTGAGAAAACAGAAGAAAATGAACAAAAAAAAGAAAGTGAACAAAAAAAAGAGAGTGAAAAAAACAAAGAAAACATGAAAAAAAGAGGGAAAGAAAAAAAAGGAAAATAAATATATTGCACTGGCAAAAAAAAGTGAGATAAAAGAAGCTTTTAAATCAGAAATGCATATTGTGCTTCTTTTGTTCAAAGAAGCTCCAATAGCCACTAACACTTCGGCCGGAACTCTTCCGAGCGATGTTACCTCTCTCTTGCAGGAATTTGGAGACTTGTTTGCTGAGGATGTTCCAAATGGATTGCCACCAATTCGTGGGATTGAACACCAAATTGACTTTATGCCTGGGGCGTCTATTCCCAACAAACCAGCCTATAGAACAAGCCCTGAAGAAACCAAGGAGCTACAAAGGCAAGTTGAAGAGTTACTTGCAAAGGGATTGGTTCAAGAAAGTATGAGCCCTTGTGCCGTTCCAGTCTTGTTGGTGCCAAAGAAGGATGGTTCTTGGAGGATGTGCGTAGATTGCCGTGCCATCAACAATATTACGGTAAAGTATCGTCATCCCATTCCCCGACTCGATGATATGCTTGATGAGTTGTATGGAGCAAAACTTTTTTCCAAAATTGATTTAAAAAGCGGATATCACCAAATTCGCATGAAAGAAGGTGATGAGTGGAAAACAGCTTTTAAAACAAAACATGGTTTATATGAATGGTTAGTAATGCCTTTTGGCCTAACTAATGCTCCTAGTACCTTCATGAGATTAATGAACCATGTTTTGCGTGAATATATTGGCAAATTTGTGGTTGTTTACTTCGATGATATTTTGATTTATTCAAAGTGTCCAAAAGATCACCTTGAGCATCTGACATGTGTTTTGAGTGTGCTTAGGAAAGAAAGGCTATATGCTAACTTGAAGAAGTGTACCTTTTGTACTGGCCAAGTTGTTTTCCTTGGGTATGTGGTGAGCTCCCAAGGAGTGGCTGTTGATGAAGAAAAGGTAAAAGCCATCCAAGATTGGCCAACTCCAAAGACTATAAGTGAAGTTCGAAGTTTTCATGGCCTGGCAAGTTTTTATCGCCGGTTTGTCAAACATTTTAGCACTTTAGCATCACCACTTACAGAAATCATCAAAAAGAATGTTGGGTTTAAATGGGGCAAAGAACAAGAGCATGCTTTTCAACAACTCAAGTTTCACTTAACTCATGCTCCTTTGTTGTCTTTGCCTAATTTTGACAAAACATTTGAAATTGAATGTGATGCATCAGGAATTGGAATTGGTGCTGTTTTGATGCAAGAGGGTAAACCTTTGGCATATTTCAGTGAAAAATTAAGTGGGGCAACTTTAAATTACCCAACTTATGACAAAGAGCTTTATTCTTTGGTCCGAGCATTGAAAACATGGCAACATTATCTGTGGGCTAAAGAATTTGTAATTCATTCAGATCATGAGTCCTTAAAGTTTCTAAAAGGACAACACAAATTAAACAAAAGACATGCTAGGTGGATGGAGTTCATTGAGACATTTCCTTATGTCATCCGATACAAGAAAGGTAAGGAAAATGTTGTGGCTGATGCTTTGTCACGTAGACACTCTCTACTTTCTTCTCTAGATTTCAAAATTCTAGGATTTGAACAAATCAAGGAATTATACCACAATGATGTTGATTTTGGTCAGATTTACCAAGCTTGTGAACAATGCTCTTTTGAAAAGTTTTTCTTACATAATGGTTTTTTGTTCAAAGAATCAAGACTTTGCATTCCTAAATCTTCCTTGCGTGAGCTTTTGGTTAGAGAAGCACATAGTGGAGGCCTTATGGGACATTTTGGGATCGCAAAAACATTATCTACTTTGCAGGAACATTTCTTTTGGCCAAAAATGAAGGTGGATGTTGGAAGAATTTGCAATAATTGTATTGTGTGCAAGCAAGCCAAATCCAAGGTTCAACATCATGGTTTATATACTCCACTTCCAATACCATGTGAACCATGGGTTGATATTTCAATGGACTTCGTGTTGGGTCTACCAAGATCCAAAAGTGGAAAGGACTCTATTTTTGTGATTGTTGATAGGTTTTCTAAAATGGCTCATTTTATTGCATGCAATAAAACTAATGATGCATCTCACATTGCTGATTTGTTTTTTAGAGAAATTGTCAGGTTGCATGGAATGCCAAAAACCATTGTCTCAGATCGGGATTCTAAGTTTTTGAGTTATTTTTGGAAAACTTTGTGGGCAAAATTAGGGACAAAACTCTTGTTTTCAACAACTTGCCACCCACAAACGGATGGTCAAACAGAAGTGGTGAATAGGACCTTGTCCACCTTGTTGAGGGCTTTAATAAAGAAGAACATCAAAACATGGGAGGACTGTTTGCCACATGTTGAGTTTGCATACAATCGTGCCACTCATTCTGCTACAAAAATGTCACCATTTGAAATTGTATACGGTTTTAATCCTTTGACTCCTTTGGATTTATCACCTTTGCCTTTTTCTGAGCAGGTTAACTTAGATGGAAACAAAAAGGCTGAATTTGTGAAATAGATACATGAGAAAGCAAGACTAAATATAGAAAGAAGAACGGAGCAATATTCAAAACAAGCGAATAAAGGGCGACGCAAGATGATTTTGAACCGGGTGATTGGGTTTGGTTACATATGAGAAAAGAACGATTTCCAGCCCAACGACGTTCAAAATTGCTTCCAAGAGGGGACGGTCCTTTCCAAGTTTTAGAGCGTATCAATGACAATGCATACAAATTGGACCTGCCGGGTGAGTATAATGTTAGTGCAACTTTCAATGTAACTGATCTAGCTCCTTTTGATGTAGGTTCTGATTTGAGGACAAATCCTTTTCAAGAGGAGGGGAATGATGCAAACCTACAGCTGTCAACAAAGGATCCAAATCAAATGCCAGATGGACCAGTTACGAGGGCACGAGCTAAAACATTCAAAGAGGCTTTAAATGGATTGGTTAGAGAAGTTTGTACTCAAGAAAGTGTATGGAGACCCATTGGACCCAATCAAAGTTGGATTACCATAATTCAAGTCCAAGAGTGATTTACAAGATACAATAAGAGCCTTTATAAGCCCATTTCGTTTTTTTTCTATATTTTTATGTAATTTTCGTTTTTATATATCCTAAATAAGTGTTGGGGAGATAAAAGGGTCTTAGGTTACATGAACCTTGTGATAAACCATGTCTAGGTTCATAGTTTTAAACTTGGGGGTTAAATGCCTTAAATTAAAGACACTTCTTTAATTCATGGCTCTTTAGGTGCTCTTCCCACACTATAAAAACGTGGTATTTGTATCCATTTGAAATCAATCAAGTTTTGAATACAATTTGTGAGTTTTTAACTCTTTTTTCGTTCTTTGTGAACTTTAGAACTTATCAGGTTTTCATAGCTTGTGGCGTTCAAACTTATCAATCAATTTGGTGGGTTGATTGTGGCGTTTTATACCAAGGTTCTTGTCTCTTTATAGACAACGGGTCGCGGTTTCCACCTTTGTTTTACAATTCTGTAACCAAAAGAACGATCGGGCAAAACGTGTTCAAACCTCAATTTTGGGTGAGATCACATCACAGTTCCCCCAACATTTGCGGTCTTCGGACAGTTCTTCTTAAAATGGCCCGCTTCGCCGCAGCCATAACACGTCGGGGTCACTCCCGTACCAGGAACCTGTGTGATAGGTTTGGGAGGGGCCTTGCAAAATCGGACAGTATGGCCCTTCCGTCCGCAGTTGGAACACTGCAATTCACGGCATGGACCGTTGTGGTGAAAAGGGCATTTGGGACACTTAGGTAAGTTTCCACTGTAAGCCTTCGGCGGGGCTGGAGCAGCTGGTGCGGTCGGGATGGTGGCAGCATGAACCGTCACAATTTGCTGATCCCTGGAGGCGGTTTGAGTTTTCTTGCCTTTCTTCTTATCCCATCGTTTCCTTTTTCTGTCGGATGATCCGGATGGTGCAGTTGTTGTTGTGGTTGTTGTTGCTGGAGTGGAGGAGATTTCGTGGTTGATCAAACTCTGGGCCAATTCCTTGGCGCTGTCGAAAGTGGTAGGCCGTGAGGCCAGAACATTTCCTCGATACGGGGGCACTAAACCCCAGATGTAACGCTCAATCTTCTTATTTTCAGAGGGGATCATGTTGGGACACATAGCCGCCAAGTCGCAAAACTTGGCCGTATAAGCCGTTATGTCGGTCCCCTTCATCTTGAGGTTCCAGAGTTCTTCCTCAAGCTTCTGAACTTCGCCCCTAGGGCAGTACTCCCCTCTCATAAGATCTTTTAGAGTGTCCCAGCCCATGGCATTGGCTGTGACCAAGGAGAGTGCGTTGACATGGCCGTTCCACCATGACAAAGCCCTGTTAGTGAGGGTAGCGGTAGCGAACTTGATTTTGCTCTCTTCGGGACAAGAGCACATTTCGAATACAGCTTCGGTCCTTTCGAACCATTGGGACAACGCTAGAATTCCTCCGGTACCATCGAAGAAAGCAGGTTTACAATTCATGAAGTCTTTATAAGTGCATCCCTGCACTCGTTGGTGGACTTCACCAAATCTAGAATTTCCACCGCTCGCATCACCCGAGTTCATCTGGGCCATGGATGCTGTTACGGCCGCAGTCACAGCCGCTTGGAACAACACCGGATCGAACTGCGGAGGAGGAGGTGGTGGAGGAGGGGTTGAGTTTCAGGTCTTCCTCTGCTGGGACGCTTTCGTGGAGGCATCCTTCACTGGAAGATCATAGAAATGATAGCAATAGTAAGAGCCTATTGCGAATATGAATAGTGTGTCTCATGGATTAAATCAACATAATCCAAGATCAGGGTAAGAGTTATAGCAATAGAGAAATCGTCTGCCAATATACTGGTATTAATGATGCAACAATAGTTCATGAAAATTGACCTAGCAGTAGGTCGTACATCATACCATAGAGAAAATGTTGGCAGTTTAGAGGTTCAGCTAGAGTACTTTTAAACTAGGAATGTTTACAGACAAAAGACCTACGGAACATAGAGATAAAAGGCTAGTCCTTTAAACAAAGAGTAAGGTAACTAGATGTCTTCTACTGGCGACGGCTGCTTGTCGGGCGAATCCTCAGATCCTCCAGTCGACGCCTAACTTCTTGAAGGTGTCGATCATGAGCCCTTTCGTGTGCTCGGAGTTCCCTAACTTCAGCTCGGGATGCAGCCAGCTGATGCTGCAGAGCCTCGTTGGTCCTCCTTGCCCTGTCCACGGCTTCCTCGAGTTGGCGAATGCGAACAGTATTGAGGTTTGAGTTGGCATCCACTTCTACAATTCGACCAATAGCGGCTTGACCTTGCTCAACATTCCTGGCAATCCTTCGGATCATGATGGGCAGAACCCGATCCGCCGATCCTCCTTCGCTTATGTTGTAGAAACTTCGGTCTCCATTGTAAGGCAAGGGCTGACTCTGCTCCTCGCTCCATCGATGCAAGGACATTGCCCACATAGGAGTGGGGCCCTGAAATGTCGGTCGGGGGTTAGGGTTCGGGGCTTCAGGAGGTTGGTTGTTGACTTCTGGCTCGGAGCTCGAGTCACCCGAGAAACCTTCGGCATGATGATCATCCAAAGGAATAGGGTGATCGTCGTCTGACTCCTCTTCGAGCCATCCTCCATTGCCCTGGTTCGGAAAGTACGGATCGCCGGGTAGGTGGAAGCCAGCCATGCTATCTACGCGAGAAGGGGGAAAGAAGATTAATAGACGCACTATTCTAAGATACTTATAGGAGGAATCATTACCGGTTGACCCAATACTTGCATAGTGCATACCGATTACGTGTAACCGAAGCAAGATAGTCCTTCGAATAAACCACCCTAACTTCAGACCCCCAATCAAACAAGAACAGGGAATGAAACAAAGGCTGCAGATTCTGAGTCTATAGCGCCCCAATCACATGTAATCGTGGTGTATCCACTTAGCAACTATTGTCCTACTAGTAACGACCTTTGATGATAACACATACGTATAATCTAGAGATACATAATACTCCTATAGTATTCTTATGTTAGCGTTATTGTGGTTTTGTTGGTAAGTTTTAGACTTGTTGCAACATCACAACCGAACTTAGGCACATGCTAGTCACCCTCAGGAAAACGTAGTTGATCAGGCTACATCATCCTGAATGTGACTATATGTCTCTAAACCCAATTGTGCTGCCCAACAATCTTAATACTTTTGTTTTGTTCTAGGATGATACTGATTCCTGCGTTTCATAGTGATGTGTGTATATATATACTTAGTTAGATCTTTTAGATACTTAACAGTATATATTTTTGGTCAGAGTGTTTTAGTCCCGAAGTGTTTATAGTTCGTATATCTTTTATAGGTTGATATACTTGATTCACTATAAACAATGCTCTGATACCAATCTGTCACACCCCAAAACCGATAACGGCGGAATACGTTTCGGGGTGGATGACGTAGTGAACAGTATCATCACAATTGCATAATAGTAGAAACAAGAAACATACAACCATAGTATTACATAGTGAATTTAATTACATGCGTGTGTAGTAATGTTTAACAATCACCCAAAAGTAATTCAAAAATAAGAGATGGGTCTTGTGTACTCCACCTTCTCCAAAAATGCTGCGTCTGTACCTATCTATCTTTGACCTGAAGATACAAGTTATTTTGAAAACAATTATCAGCATAAAGCTGGTGAGTTCATAAGAGTTTAGTGTGAGTTTTTGTATACAAAGCATTAGTATTAAAAATGTATCCTTTATGTTCATAAGTAGTAGAAATTCAGAAAAATCTCATATTTTCCAGGAAATACATTGTAAGTGACAATCTGTGAAAAGTGTACATTCTTTATCTCTTTGAAAACAATTTATTGCAAAGATTCTTTGGCCAATCTTCAAATAACAAATATGTCAAGATAAGTTAAGCCCGTGATCCATGATAGAGGTACGAGCTTCCTTTAGTGATAGATACTTGCTTACTTCGGGATGTGGTTTAACATTTAGTGTAGTGTTTTAGTGTAGTTGTAGGGTATTCCTTGTAATTTACCAATAGTGAGAATAATAGAGAATCCCATGACCTTCCCGGTCATGCACAGTGTAGTGAAGTAGTGGCATCCCTGGGCCTGTACGGCGCGGACTGAGTTAACAGTCGGGATGTAATAGCGTCTGCCCCCGTATAGATCAATACATGTAGAGTCGTCTCTTGCTGGAACACTCCGGGCGTAGTGAATAGCGAATAGAGTATCTCGTAGTGGTTTAGTGTATTATTGTTTGTTTAGTGTTTTCTCTATTTTCATAGTGTAGTCATCTTTTAGTATGATCATAGTGTATTCTCTTACTAGTGTATCGTCTAGTAATAGTGAGTATTATAGTGTAGTTAGTAATAACTTTAGTGAATAGAAGTGGTAGCGACTCTAACCATACCTATTATGGTTATCTTAGTGGGGATGTTTCTTAGCACGTTAGTGACTTTAGCATTAAGTGAAAGCAGTAATATTCGTATCCCACACTGATATACAAATTATATAAGTAAGAAATCAACGACAGTCGGACGGATAACTACTACCCTAAGCCCACAATCAAACAAGAACAGGAAATAAGGCGAGATATCGGTCCTAAGTCCTCCAAGTCTTATTTATATAAATATATCAGAGTGGTTACATTTTCTAAGCAAATTGATTAAATGAAAGTATTTTTCCAAAAGAACATTTAAATTCTGATTCACTGTCTAAAAATAGTTTGAAAAGGGTAAAACCCGTTTTTAAGGCATAGGGACAAATCACATGTGATTTGAACTAAGAGTAGTGAATCACATGTGATTAATCCTTGAAACTCGGAAATCGTTCTGTAAAACTTTGTATAAACATTTATAAGCAACTTGTATCTCCCCCCTAAAACATGTAAAACACTTGAAAGGTTCATTAAAGGGGTATGAACTCACCTGAAATCGCGGAAATCGGGTGAATCGGGTAAATCGGGTAATAGTGTCGATTGAGCGTTTGGTACCAAATAACCACTTGAGCACCTTTTAGGACCCTAATGTCATATGAAATATGTATTTTACAAGAAGTTAATCATCTTATGCTTTTCATTATAGAATTTGGACATTCTAGTGTCGTTTTCGGGGTTTTAAGGCCTAGAAAGGGCTCCCGGGAGTGGTACAAGGCCATGGATGATTTATGGGAGGGTCCATGAGTTCACTTTCTTAGAGTTTATGGCCTAGAAGTCACTCATTGGGAGTTTACGGCCGTAAGCCCCCTAGGCTTGGCCGTAAACTCTTGTGACACTCCAAAATGTGTGTTTAGGGCCTTATCTCACTCCCTTGATTTAGTGGTGTGTGTTATGAACCAAGAGGGAAGGATTAAACATCCTAATTTGTGACATTTTTGGGGAGTTTACGGCCAAGACTTGTTCTTGGGCCGTAAACTCCTATAAGTCCTTCAAGATGAAGGTTTTACTTGTACAACATGGTCCCAAATGGCTTAGAAAAATCCTAGAAGGCCCTATAGTGAGTTTGAAACAATTTGGCATACATTTTTGGGGAGTTTACGGCCCAAGAACATCCTTGGCCGTAAACTCTTCATTTGGTGTCAAGATGAAGTGTTTAATGGTACAACACACTTCCATAGGCCTTAGATAAATTCCTTTCATGCATTAGGGTAGTTTAGGGGCTTGTTTGACACAAAAGTTTGGGTGTTTACGGCCCAAGCTTAGCCTTGGCCGTAAACTCCACTTTTTATGTTCAAATGATGATGTTTAATGCCTTTAAGCCTTCCTTGTTGTCAAGTCTAAATTCCTAAACACCCTAGAAGAGTTTTTGAAGCCTTAAACATGGATTTGAGGGGTGTTTGTGGTGTTTACGGCCTAAGCACATGATTGGGCCGTAAACTCCTTTTTAAGCACCATTTTCTTGTGTTTTAATGTCCAAACTCTTCTAGTCATAAGCCTTAATTAGTGTCCTAGCTTAAAGGAAGGAAAAACATGGCCTTGGGCATGAATTTGGGGGTTTACGGCCTAAGGAGCTTCTTAGGCCGTAAACTCCTCTTTGAATCTTGATTCCTATGGTTTTTGGCCCTCAAATTCAATGAAGCATGTCTAGAATAAGATAGGGGATGAGTACTTACGTTTGGAAGTCGGAAATTAGCGGGATCGGGGCCGATTTCGAGTCTAGAAGGAGAAAGTAGAGAGAGAGAGTGGGTGTGTAATGAATGAGTGTTCAAATGTTGGGCACACCCATTGCTTATGCCTTGGGAAACGCACCCGATACACGGCTACCCGATGTTTAAATTTAACTGGGTTAAAACTTTTCACCCGGGTGAAGTGGTTGGAAAGGTAAAACAACTCTATTAGGTTAAACGGGGTTAACACATATGAGTTGTATTACTTATGATAATATTAAGTCATGCATAGACTTAGATATTCGGATTTTGACGGTTCCAAATATTACATAAATAACGTATAGCGACACATTCCGTTAGTGAAAATGGGATTGTAACGGAATTAGATTTGGGGTTGTCACAAAAGCTTTGCTTAAAATGCATATAGACTTTAATTGTGGAACTCAAGAATAAAAGAATTCTCATCAAAGCTTTACTTTAATTGCATAGACTTCTATTGTGGAACTCAAGAATTAAACGATGCTCATCAAAGCTTTGCTAAATTACAAAAACTTCTAATGTGGAACTCAAGAATAAAACAATGCACATCAAAGCTTTTCTAATATTGCATGGACATCGATTGTGGAACTAAAGAATAAAACAATGCTCATCTAACCTTCGCTATATTGCGAAGACTACTTCTATTGTGGGACTCTAGAATGAAACAATGCTCATCAAAGCTATACTAAATTCCATAGACTTCAAATGTGGAACTAAAGAATGAAATAATGCTCATCAAAGCTTTGCTTGAATTGCATAGACGTTTATTGTGGAACTCAAGATTTAATCAATGCTCATCAAAGCTTTGCTAAATTTCGAAGACTACTTCTATTGTGGAACTCTAGAATTAAACAATGGTCATCAAAGCTTTGCTAAATTCCATAGACTTCTAATGTGGAACTTAAAACAATGCTCACCAAAGCTCCACATAAATTGCATACACTTCTATTATGGAATTCAAGAATGAAACAAAGCTCAACAAAGCTTTGCCAAATTGCGTAGTCTTCAATTGTGGAACTCAAGAATCAAACAACGCTCATCAAAGCTTTGCTTAAATTACATAGACTTCTATTATGGAACTACAGAATCAAACAATGCTCATCAAAGATTTGCTTAAATTGCATAGACTTCTATTGTGGAACTCAAGAATAAAACAATGCTCATCAAAGCTTTGCTTAAATTGCATAGACTTGTATTTTGGAACTCAAGAATTAAACGATGCTCTTCAAAGCTTTGCTAAATTACAAAGACTTCTATTGTGGAACTCAAGAATAAAACAATGCTCATCAAAGCTTTTCTAAAATTGCATGGACTTCGATTATGGATCTCAAGAATAAAAGAATGCTCATCTAACATTCGCTAAATTGCGAAGACTACTTCTATTGTGAAACTCTAGAATTAAACAATGCTCATCAAGGCTATGCTAAATTGTATAAACTTCTAATGTGGAACTCAAGAATGAATCAATGCGCATCAAAGCTTTGCTTAAGTTGCATACACTTCTATTGTGGAACTCAAGAATTATAGAATGCTCATTAAAGTTTTGCTAAGTTGCAAATATTACTTTTATTGTGGAACTTAAGAATTAAACTATGCTCATCAATGTTTTGATAAATTGGATAGACTTCCAATATGGAACTCAAGAATGAAACAGTGCTCAACAAACCTTTGCTAAATTGCATTGTCTTCTATTGTGGAACTCAAGAATCAAACAATGCTCATCAAACCTTTGCTTAAATTGCATAGACTACTATTGTGGAACTCAAGAATCAAACAATGCTCACCAAAGCTTTGCTTACATTGCATAAACCTCTATTGTGGTACTCAAGAATTAAACGATGATCATCAAAGCTTAGCTAAATTGGATAAACTTCGAATGTGGAACTCAATAATGAAACAATGGTCATCAAAGCTTTGCATAAATTGCATAGACTTCTATTGTGGAACTCAAGAGTTAAACAATGCTTTTCAAAGTTTTGCTAAATTGCGAAGACTACTTCTATTGTGGATCTCTAGAATTAAACAATGCAGATCAAAGCTGTGCTAAATTGCATTGAGTTCTAATGTGGAACTCAAGAATGAAACATTGCTCATCAAAGCTTTGCTTAAATTGCATAGACTTCTATTATGGAACTCAAGAATTAAACAATGCTCACCAATGCTTTGCTAAATTGCATAGACTTCCAATGTGGAAACCAAGAATGAAACAATGTCATCAATGCTTTGCTAAATTGCATAGACTTTTATTTTGGAACTCAAGAATCAAACAATGCTCATCAAATCTTTGCTTAAAATGCATATAGTTCTATTGTGGAACTCAAGAATAAAAGAATTCTCATCAAAGCTTTTCTTTAATTGCATAGACTTCTATTGTGGAACTCAAGATTTAAACGATGCTCATCAAAGCTTTGCTAAATTACAAAAACTTCTAATGTGGAACTCAAGAATAAAACAATGCACATCAAAGCTTCGCTATATTGCGAAGACTACTTCTATTGTGGGACTCTAGAATGAAACAATGCTCATCAAAGCTATACTAAATTCCATAGACTTCAAATGTGGAACTAAAGAATGAAATAATGCTCATCAAAGCTTTGCTTGAATTGCATAGACGTTTATTGTGGAACTCAAGATTTAATCAATGCTCATCAAAGCTTTGCTAAATTTCGAAGACTACTTCTATTGTGGAACTCTAGAATTAAACAATGGTCATCAAAGCTTTGCTAAATCCCATAGACTTCTAATGTGGAACTTAAAACAATGCTCACCAAAGCTCCACATAAATTGCATACACTTCTATTATGGAATTCAAGAATGAAACAAAGCTCAACAAAGCTTTGCCAAATTGCGTACTCTTCAATTGTGGAACTCAAGAATCAAACAACGCTCATCAAAGCTTTGCTTAAATTACATAGACTTCTATTATGGAACTACAAAATCAAACAATGCTCATCAAAGATTTGCTTAAATTGCATAGACTTCTATTGTGGAACTCAAGAATAAAACAATGCTCATCAAAGCTTTGCTTAAATTGCATAAACTTGTATTTTGGAACTCAAGAATTAAACGATGCTCTTCAAAGCTTTGCTAAATTACAAAGACTTCTATTGTGGAACTCAAGAATAAAACAATGCTCATCAAAGCTTTTCTAAAATTGCATGGACTTCGATTATGGATCTCAAGAATAAAAGAATGCTCATCTAACATTCGCTAAATTGCGAAGACTACTTCTATTGTGAAACTCTAGAATTAAACAATGCTCATCAAAGCTATGCTAAATTGTATAAACTTCTAATGTGGAACTCAAGAATGAATCAATGCGCATCAAAGCTTTGCTTAAGTTGCATACACTTCTATTGTGGAACTCAAGAATTATAGAATGCTCATTAAAGTTTTGCTAAATTGCAAATATTACTTTTATTGTGGAACTTAAGAATTAAACTATGCTCATCAATGTTTGGATAAATTGGATAGACTTCCAATATGGAACTCAAGAATGAAACAGTGCTCAACAAACCTTTGCTAAATTGCATTGTCTTCTATTGTGGAACTCAAGAATCAAACAATGCTCATCAAACCTTTGCTTAAATTGCATAGACTACTATTGTGGAACTCAAGAATCAAACAATGCTCACCAAAGCTTTGCTTACATTGCATAAACCTCTATTGTGGTACTCAAGAATTAAACGATGATCATCAAAGCTTAGCTAAATTGGATAAACTTCGAATGTGGAACTCAATAATGAAACAATGGTCATCAAAGCTTTGCATAAATTGCATAGACTTCTATTGTGGAACTCAAGAGTTAAACAATGCTCTTCAAAGTTTTGCTAAATTGCGAAGACTACTTCTATTGTGGATCTCTAGAATTAAACAATGCAGATCAAAGCTGTGCTAAATTGCATTGAGTTCTAATGTGGAACTCAAGAATGAAACATTGCTCATCAAAGCTTTGCTTAAATTGCATAGACTTCTATTGTGGAACTCAAGAATTAAACAATGCTCACCAATGCTTTGCTAAATTGCATAGACTTCCAATGTGGAAACCAAGAATGAAACAATGTCATCAATGCTTTGCTAAATTGCATAGACTTTTATTTTGGAACTCAAGAATCAAACAATGTTCATCAAATCTTTGCTTAAAATGCATATAGTTCTATTGTGGAACTCAAGAATAAAAGAATTCTCATCAAAGCTTTACTTTAATTGCATAGACTTCTATTGTGGAACTCAAGAATTAAACGATGCTCATCAAAGCTTTGCTAAATTACAAAAACTTCTAATGTGGAACTCAAGAATAAAACAATGCACATCAAAGCTTTTCTAATATTGCATGGACATCGATTGTGGAACTAAAGAATAAAACAATGCTCATCTAACCTTCGCTATATTGCGAAGACTACTTCTATTGTGGGACTCTAGAATGAAACAATGCTCATCAAAGCTATACTAATTTCCATAGACTTCAAATGTGGAACTAAAGAATGAAATAATGCTCATCAAAGCTTTGCTTGAATTGCATAGACGTTTATTGTGGAACTCAAGATTTAATCAATGCTCATCAAAGCTTTGCTAAATTTCGAAGACTACTTCTATTGTGGAACTCTAGAATTAAACAATGGTCATCAAAGCTTTGCTAAATTGCATAGACTTCTAATGTGGAACTTAAAACAATGCTCACCAAAGCTCCACATAAATTGCATACACTTCTATTATGGAATTCAAGAATGAAACAAAGCTCAACAAAGCTTTGCCAAATTGCGTAGTCTTCAATTGTGGAACTCAAGAATCAAACAACTCTCATCAAAGCTTTGCTTAAATTACATAGACTTCTATTATGGAACTACAGAATCAAACAATGCTCATCAAAGATTTTGATGCAAACCCACAGCTGTCAACAAAGGATCCAAATCAAATGCCAGATGGACCAGTTACGAGGGCACGAGCTAAAACATTCAAAGAGGCTTTAAATGGATTGGTTAGAGAAGTTTGTACTCAAGAAAGTGTATGGAGACCCATTGGACCCAATCAAAGTTGGATTACCATAATTCAAGTCCAAGAGTGATTTACAAGATACAATAAGAGCCTTTATAAGCCCATTTCGTTTTTTTTCTATATTTTTATGTAATTTTCGTTTTTATATATCCTAAATAAGTGTTGGGGAGATAAAAGGGTCTTAGGTTACATGAACCTTGTGATAAACCATGTCTAGGTTCATAGTTTTAAACTTGGGGGTTAAATGCCTTAAATTAAAGACACTTCTTTAATTCATGGCTCTTTAGGTGCTCTTCCCACACTATAAAAACGTGGTATTTGTATCCATTTGAAATCAATCAAGTTTTGAATACAATTTGTGAGTTTTTAACTCTTTTTTCGTTCTTTGTGAACTTTAGAACTTATCAGGTTTTCATAGCTTGTGGCGTTCAAACTTATCAATCAATTTGGTGGGTTGATTGTGGCGTTTTATACCAAGGTTCTTGTCTCTTTATAGACAACGGGTCGCGGTTTCCACCTTTGTTTTACAATTCTGTAACCAAAAGAACGATCGGGCAAAACGTGTTCAAACCTCAATTTTGGGTGAGATCACATCATTTGGTATCAGAGCCAGTTCTTTGTGTTGCATATCTATTTTGTTTTCTTCCTTGATGACTTGAGTTCTAAGACGCATATTGGTAGCGGGTCTTGTCACAAGTTGTCAAGGTTCTTACTAGCGACTTTTGAATTTCTAAGTTGTCAAACTTCTATATTCTACATTTCTTTTGTTTCCTTTATGTTTTCATTTGGCTATTAGTTTCCTCAAAAAAAAATCAAAGGAAAAAAAAAAAACAAAAACAAAAACATAAAGAAGCAAAAAAAAAAAAAGAAAAAAAAAAAGCAAAAAAAAATATTTACAAAAAAAAGATTTACAAAGAAAAAAAAAAGAGAGAGAAAAAAAAACAAAAAAAAAGGAAAAAAAAAAGAAAGAAAGAAGAGGAGGAACAAGTAAAGCCTTTTTTTTTTTTTCTATAAAGTCAATTTGAATTGCAAATGTAGTCTTTTTTTTCAAAAAAAAAAAAAAATAACCCATTGTTTGCTTCATCATTAGCAAAGCCAAGTTTGTTTGGCTTTCTTTTGTGTATTGAGGTTACTTTAATTTGGATACAATTTCTTTTGATTTGTTTGGTAAGTTTGAATTCCTCAAGGCCACAAGTTCAAATTTGATAATTGCTTCTTTAGTTTGTTTAGAACTTTAAGAGTTAAAAGGGAGTGGTAAAAGGCTGTGTGGTGAGACTAAAAGAGGGTAAAAGCCATTCGAGGGATACACGAGGGTTGAGTGAACTATTTTTGAGAGAAACATGTGAGTGAGTGTTGGGAGGAAGTAAATTATTATTATTATTATTATTATTATTTTTTATTTTTTGGCAGAAATATAAGATGGGTGATCAAAACCCCCCACCAAACCTTCAAGTTCAAGCTATGATGGATGAAATGCGACGTTTGATGACAAATGAATTTAACCAAGTACATGAAAGAATGGATCGAATGGAGGCACAAGTACAAAGAACTCGATCTCGAGCATCATCACAGGTTTCTAACGGGGAAGAGGAGGATGATGGTTGGGAACCTGAAAGGCGACCAAATAGAAGGAGGTCACGAAGAGATGACAATTTAAGTTCTATTAAAATGAAAGTTCCTTCTTTCAAAGGCAAGTCAGACCCGGACGCGTACATTGAATGGGAGACAAAAATGGAGTTCATATTTGATTGTCATGAATATTCCAACCGTAAGAAGGTAAAACTAGTCGTAGTTGAGTTTTCTGATTATGCACTAACATGGTGGGATCAACTTCTAATCACTAGACGGAGAAATGGAGAAAGGCCTATTGAGACATGGGATGAAATGAAGAGTGTCATGCGAAGACGGTTTGTGCCAAGTCATTACTTTCGTGATCTCCACAATAAACTTCAAAGCTTAAAACAAGGCAGCAAGTGTGTTGATGATTACTTCAAAGAAATGGAGGTTATGATGGTTCGTGCCAATATTGAGGAGGATCCTAAGGCAACCATGGCCAGATTCTTAAATGGCTTAAATCTTGAAATTCGTGATCGCGTTGAGATGCAACATTATGTTGAAATTGAAGACATGGTCCATATGGCTGTTAAAATTGAGAAACAATTAAAAAGAGGTGGCGGGTCTCGAAATAACACTTGGAAGGCTAGTACTTCAAAAAAATCAGAAAATACACCTCCTTCTTCTTCTAATTCCAAATCTGATCCTAAAACAACAAACTCTTCAAAAGGAAAAACTGATTCTTCTACTTTTAGGAATCGTGACATAAAGTGTTTCAAGTGTCAAGGAAGGGGTCATATTGCAAGTCAATGTCCAAATAAGCTTACCATGGTGGTTAGAGAAAATGGCGAGATCGAAACGGATGAATCAGATTCTATAGTTTCAACGGAAGATTGTAGTTATGATGAAGAGGTGGCTGTTCAAGGTGATTTGTTGGTTGCAAGACGAGCTCTAAACATTCAATCCAAGGAGGGAGACGATGCCCAAAGGGAGAATATATTTCATACTCGTTGCTATGTTCAAGGCAAGGTATGTAGTGTTATAATTGATGGTGGGAGTTGTACTAACGTTGCAAGTACTTCCATGGTTGAAAAGTTAGGTATACCCACGATGAAGCATCAAAAACCATACAAACTTCAATGGCTCAATGATAGTGGTGAGGTGCGAGTTACAAAACAGGTGATGGTTTCATTTCGGATTGGAAGATATGAAGACGAGGTGTTGTGTGATGTTGTTCCTATGCAAGCCACTCACTTGCTGCTAGGTAGACCATGGCAATATGATAGACACGTAAGTCACGACGGTTTCACTAACAAATACACTTTTGTTTACAAAACAAAACCGGTAACTCTTGTACCAATGTCACCAATTCAAGTTTACCAAGATCAAGTAAAACTTCAACAAGATGCGAAAAAAGAGAGCGAAGGAAAAAAAAGAGAGTGAGAAAAAAAAAGATGATGAACAAAAAAAAATGAGTGAGAAAACAGAAGAAAATGAACAAAAAAAAGAAAGTGAACAAAAAAAAGAGAGTGAAAAAAACAAAGAAAACATGAAAAAAAGAGGGAAAGAAAAAAAGGAAAATAAATATATTGCACTGGCAAAAAAAAGTGAGATAAAAGAAGCTTTTAAATCAGAAATGCATATTGTGCTTCTTTTGTTCAAAGAAGCTCCAATAGCCACTAACACTTCGGCCGGAACTCTTCCGAGCGATGTTACCTCTCTCTTGCAGGAATTTGGAGACTTGTTTGCTGAGGATGTTCCAAATGGATTGCCACCAATTCGTGGGATTGAACACCAAATTGACTTTATGCCTGGGGCGTCTATTCCCAACAAACCAGCCTATAGAACAAGCCCTGAAGAAACCAAGGAGCTACAAAGGCAAGTTGAAGAGTTACTTGCAAAGGGATTGGTTCAAGAAAGTATGAGCCCTTGTGTCGTTCCAGTCTTGTTGGTGCCAAAGAAGGATGGTTCTTGGAGGATGTGCGTAGATTGCCATGCCATCAACAATATTACGGTAAAGTATCGTCATCCCATTCCCCGACTCGATGATATGCTTGATGAGTTGTATGGAGCAAAACTTTTTTCCAAAATTGATTTAAAAAGCGGGTATCACCAAATTCGCATGAAAGAAGGTGATGAGTGGAAAACAGCTTTTAAAACAAAACATGGTTTATATGAATGGTTAGTAATGCCTTTTGGCCTAACTAATGCTCCTAGTACCTTCATGAGATTAATGAACCATGTTTTGCGTGAATATATTGGCAAATTTGTGGTTGTTTACTTCGATGATATTTTGATTTATTCAAAGTGTCCAAAAGATCACCTTGAGCATCTGACATGTGTTTTGAGTGTGCTTAGGAAAGAAAGGCTATATGCTAACTTGAAGAAGTGTACCTTTTGTACTGACCAAGTTGTTTTCCTTGGGTATGTGGTGAGCTCCCAAGGAGTGGCTGTTGATGAAGAAAAGGTAAAAGCCATCCAAGATTGGCCAACTCCAAAGACTATAAGTGAAGTTCGAAGTTTTCATGGCCTGGCAAGTTTTTATCGCCGGTTTGTCAAACATTTTAGCACTTTAGCATCACCACTTACAGAAATCATCAAAAAGAATGTTGGGTTTAAATGGGGCAAAGAACAAGAGCATGCTTTTCAACAACTCAAGTTTCACTTAACTCATGCTCCTTTGTTGTCTTTGCCTAATTTTGACAAAACATTTGAAATTGAATGTGATGCATCAGGAATTGGAATTGGTGCTGTTTTGATGCAAGAGGGTAAACCTTTGGCATATTTCAGTGAAAAATTAAGTGGGGCAACTTTAAATTACCCAACTTATGACAAAGAGCTTTATTCTTTGGTCCGAGCATTGAAAACATGGCAACATTATCTGTGGGCTAAAGAATTTGTAATTCATTCAGATCATGAGTCCTTAAAGTTTCTAAAAGGACAACACAAATTAAACAAAAGACATGCTAGGTGGATGGAGTTCATTGAGACATTTCCTTATGTCATCCGATACAAGAAAGGTAAGGAAAATGTTGTGGCTGATGCTTTGTCACGTAGACACTCTCTACTTTCTTCTCTAGATTTCAAAATTCTAGGATTTGAACAAATCAAGGAATTATACCACAATGATGTTGATTTTGGTCAGATTTACCAAGCTTGTGAACAATGCTCTTTTGAAAAGTTTTTCTTACATAATGGTTTTTTGTTCAAAGAATCAAGACTTTGCATTCCTAAATCTTCCTTGCGTGAGCTTTTGGTTAGAGAAGCACATAGTGGAGGCCTTATGGGACATTTTGGGATCGCAAAAACATTATCTACTTTGCAGGAACATTTCTTTTGGCCAAAAATGAAGGTGGATGTTGGAAGAATTTGCAATAATTGTATTGTGTGCAAGCAAGCCAAATCCAAGGTTCAACATCATGGTTTATATACTCCACTTCCAATACCATGTGAACCATGGGTTGATATTTCAATGGACTTCGTGTTGGGTCTACCAAGATCCAAAAGTGGAAAGGACTCTATTTTTGTGATTGTTGATAGGTTTTCTAAAATGGCTCATTTTATTGCATGCAATAAAACTAATGATGCATCTCACATTGCTGATTTGTTTTTTAGAGAAATTGTCAGGTTGCATGGAATGCCAAAAACCATTGTCTCAGATCGGGATTCTAAGTTTTTGAGTTATTTTTGGAAAACTTTGTGGGCAAAATTAGGGACAAAACTCTTGTTTTCAACAACTTGCCACCCACAAACGGATGGTCAAACAGAAGTGGTGAATAGGACCTTGTCCACCTTGTTGAGGGCTTTAATAAAGAAGAACATCAAAACATGGGAGGACTGTTTGCCACATGTTGAGTTTGCATACAATCGTGCCACTCATTCTGCTACAAAAATGTCACCATTTGAAATTGTATACGGTTTTAATCCTTTGACTCCTTTGGATTTATCACCTTTGCCTTTTTCTGAGCAGGTTAACTTAGATGGAAACAAAAGGCTGAATTTGTGAAACAGATACATGAGAAAGCAAGACTAAATATAGAAAGAAGAACGGAGCAATATTCAAAACAAGCGAATAAAGGGCGACGCAAGATGATTTTTGAACCGGGTGATTGGGTTTGGTTACATATGAGAAAAGAACGATTTCCAGCCCAACGACGTTCAAAATTGCTTCCAAGAGGGGACGGTCCTTTCCAAGTTTTAGAGCGTATCAATGACAATGCATACAAATTGGACCTGCCGGGTGAGTATAATGTTAGTGCAACTTTCAATGTAACTGATCTAGCTCCTTTTGATGTAGGTTCTGATTTGAGGACAAATCCTTTTCAAGAGGAGGGGAATGATGCAAACCCACAGCTGTCAACAAAGGATCCAAATCAAATGCCAGATGGACCAGTTACGAGGGCACGAGCTAAAACATTCAAAGAGGCTTTAAATGGATTGGTTAGAGAAGTTTGTACTCAAGAAAGTGTATGGAGACCCATTGGACCCAATCAAAGTTGGATTACCATAATTCAAGTCCAAGAGTGATTTACAAGATACAATAAGAGCCTTTATAAGCCCATTTCGTTTTTTTTCTATATTTTTATGTAATTTTCGTTTTTATATATCCTAAATAAGTGTTGGGGAGATAAAAGGGTCTTAGGTTACATGAACCTTGTGATAAACCATGTCTAGGTTCATAGTTTTAAACTTGGGGGTTAAATGCCTTAAATTAAAGACACTTCTTTAATTCATGGCTCTTTAGGTGCTCTTCCCACACTATAAAAACGTGGTATTTGTATCCATTTGAAATCAATCAAGTTTTGAATACAATTTGTGAGTTTTTAACTCTTTTTTCGTTCTTTGTGAACTTTAGAACTTATCAGGTTTTCATAGCTTGTGGCGTTCAAACTTATCAATCAATTTGGTGGGTTGATTGTGGCGTTTTATACCAAGGTTCTTGTCTCTTTATAGACAACGGGTCGCGGTTTCCACCTTTGTTTTACAATTCTGTAACCAAAAGAACGATCGGGCAAAACGTGTTCAAACCTCAATTTTGGGTGAGATCACATCAGATTTGCTTAAATTGCATAGACTTCTATTGTGGAACTCAAGAATAAAACAATGCTCATCAAAGCTTTGCTTAAATTGCATAGACTTGTATTTTGGAACTCAAGAATTAAACGATGCTCTTCAAAGCTTTGCTAAATTACAAAGACTTCTATTGTGGAACTCAAGAATAAAACAATGCTCATCAAAGCTTTTCTAAAATTGCATGGACTTCGATTATGGATCTCAAGAATAAAAGAATGCTCATCTAACATTCGCTAAATCGCGAAGACTACTTCTATTGTGAAACTCTAGAATTAAACAATGCTCATCAAGGCTATGCTAAATTGTATAAACTTATAATGTGGAACTCAAGAATGAATCAATGCGCATCAAAGCTTTGCTTAAGTTGCATACACTTCTATTGTGGAACTCAAGAATTATAGAATGCTCATTAAAGTTTTGCTAAATTGCAAATATTACTTTTATTGTGGAACTTAAGAATTAAACTATGCTCATCAATGTTTTGATAAATTGGATAGACTTCCAATATGGAACTCAAGAATGAAACAGTGCTCAACAAACCTTTGCTAAATTGCATTGTCTTCTATTGTGGAACTCAAGAATCAAACAATGCTCATCAAACCTTTGCTTAAATTGCATAGACTACTATTGTGGAACTCAAGAATCAAACAATGCTCACCAAATCTTTGCTTACATTGCATAAACCTCTATTGTGGTACTCAAGAATTAAACGATGATCATCAAAGCTTAGCTAAATTGGATAAACTTCGAATGTGGAACTCAATAATGAAACAATGGTCATCAAAGCTTTGCATAAATTGCATAGACTTCTATTGTGGAACTCAAGAGTTAAACAATGCTCTTCAAAGTTTTGCTAAATTGCGAAGACTACTTCTATTGTGGATCTCTAGAATTAAACAATGCACATCAAAGCTGTGCTAAATTGCATTGAGTTCTAATGTGGAACTCAAGAATGAAACATTGCTCATCAAAGCTTTGCTTAAATTGCATAGACTTCTATTGTGGAACTCAAGAATTAAACAATGCTCACCAATGCTTTGCTAAATTGCATAGACTTCCAATGTGGAAACCAAGAATGAAACAATGTCATCAATGCTTTGCTAAATTGCATAGACTTTTATTTTGGAACTCAAGAATCAAACAATGCTCATCAAAGCTTTGCTTAAAATGCATATAGTTCTATTATGGAACTCAAGAATAAAAGAATTCTCAGCAAAGCTTTACTTTAATTGCATAGACTTCTATTGTGGAACTCAAGAATTAAACGATGCTCATCAAAGCTTTGCTAAATTACAAAAACTTCTAATGTGGAACTCAAGAATAAAACAATGCACATCAAAGCTTTTCTAATATTGCATGGACATCGATTGTGGAACTAAAGAATAAAACAATGCTCATCTAACCTTCGCTATATTGCGAAGACTACTTCTATTGTGGGACTCTAGAATGAAACAATGCTCATCAAAGCTATACTAAATTCCATAGACTTCAAATGTGGAACTAAAGAATGAAATAATGCTCATCAAAGCTTTGCTTGAATTGCATAGACGTTTATTGTGGAACTCAAGATTTAATCAATGCTCATCAAAGCTTTGCTAAATTTCGAAGACTACTTCTATTGTGGAACTCTAGAATTAAACAATGGTCATCAAAGCTTTGCTAAATTGCATAGACTTCTAATGTGGAACTTAAAACAATGCTCACCAAAGCTCCACATAAATTGCATACACTTCTATTATGGAATTCAAGAATGAAACAAAGCTCAACAAAGCTTTGCCAAATTGCATAGTCTTCAATTGTGGAACTCAAGAATCAAACAACGCTCATCAAAGCTTTGCTTAAATCACATAGACTTTTATTATGGAACTACAGAATCAAACAATGCTCATCAATGATTTGCTTAAATTGCATAGACTTCTATTGTGGAACTCAAGAATAAAACAATGCTCATCAAAGCTTTGCTTAAATTGCATAGACTTGTATTTTGGAACTCAAGAATTAAACGATGCTCTTCAAAGCTTTGCTAAATTACAAAGACTTCTATTGTGGAACTCAAGAATAAAACAATGCTCATCAAAGCTTTTCTAAAATTGCATGGACTTCGATTATGGATCTCAAGAATAAAAGAATGCTCATCTAACATTCGCTAAATCGCGAAGACTACTTCTATTGTGAAACTCTAGAATTAAACAATGCTCATCAAGGCTATGCTAAATTGTATAAACTTATAATGTGGAACTCAAGAATGAATCAATGCGCATCAAAGCTTTGCTTAAGTTGCATACACTTCTATTGTGGAACTCAAGAATTATAGAATGCTCATTAAAGTTTTGCTAAATTGCAAATATTACTTTTATTGTGGAACTTAAGAATTAAACTATGCTCATCAATGTTTTGATAAATTGGATAGACTTCCAATATGGAACTCAAGAATGAAACAGTGCTCAACAAACCTTTGCTAAATTGCATTGTCTTCTATTGTGGAACTCAAGAATCAAACAATGCTCATCAAACCTTTGCTTAAATTGCATAGACTACTATTGTGGAACTCAAGAATCAAACAATGCTCACCAAAGCTTTGCTTACATTGCATAAACCTCTATTGTGGTACTCAAGAATTAAACGATGATCATCAAAGCTTAGCTAAATTGGATAAACTTCGAATGTGGAACTCAATAATGAAACAATGGTCATCAAAGCTTTGCATAAATTGCATAGACTTCTATTGTGGAACTCAAGAGTTAAACAATGCTCTTCAAAGTTTTGCTAAATTGCGAAGACTACTTCTATTGTGGATCTCTAGAATTAAACAATGCACATCAAAGCTGTGCTAAATTGCATTGAGTTCTAATGTGGAACTCAAGAATGAAACATTGCTCATCAAAGCTTTGCTTAAATTGCATAGACTTCTATTGTGGAACTCAAGAATTAAACAATGCTCACCAATGCTTTGCTAAATTGCATAGACTTCCAATGTGGAAACCAAGAATGAAACAATGTCATCAATGCTTTGCTAAATTGCATAGACTTTTATTTTGGAACTCAAGAATCAAACAATGCTCATCAAAGCTTTGCTTAAAATGCATATAGTTCTATTATGGAACTCAAGAATAAAAGAATTCTCAGCAAAGCTTTACTTTAATTGCATAGACTTCTATTGTGGAACTCAAGAATTAAACGATGCTCATCAAAGCTTTGCTAAATTACAAAAACTTCTAATGTGGAACTCAAGAATAAAACAATGCACATCAAAGCTTTTCTAATATTGCATGGACATCGATTGTGGAACTAAAGAATAAAACAATGCTCATCTAACCTTCGCTATATTGCGAAGACTACTTCTATTGTGGGACTCTAGAATGAAACAATGCTCATCAAAGCTATACTAAATTCCATAGACTTCAAATGTGGAACTAAAGAATGAAATAATGCTCATCAAAGCTTTGCTTGAATTGCATAGACGTTTATTGTGGAACTCAAGATTTAATCAATGCTCATCAAAGCTTTGCTAAATTTCGAAGACTACTTCTATTGTGGAACTCTAGAATTAAACAATGGTCATCAAAGCTTTGCTAAATTGCATAGACTTCTAATGTGGAACTTAAAACAATGCTCACCAAAGCTCCACATAAATTGCATACACTTCTATTATGGAATTCAAGAATGAAACAAAGCTCAACAAAGCTTTGCCAAATTGCATAGTCTTCAATTGTGGAACTCAAGAATCAAACAACGCTCATCAAAGCTTTGCTTAAATCACATAGACTTTTATTATGGAACTACAGAATCAAACAATGCTCATCAATGATTTGCTTAAATTGCATAGACTTCTATTGTGGAACTCAAGAATAAAACAATGCTCATCAAAGCTTTGCTTAAATTGCATAGACTTGTATTTTGGAACTCAAGAATTAAACGATGCTCTTCAAAGCTTTGCTAAATTACAAAGACTTCTATTGTGGAACTCAAGAATAAAACAATGCTCATCAAAGCTTTTCTAAAATTGCATGGACTTCGATTATGGATCTCAAGAATAAAAGAATGCTCATCTAACATTCGCTAAATCGCGAAGACTACTTCTATTGTGAAACTCTAGAATTAAACAATGCTCATCAAGGCTATGCTAAATTGTATAAACTTATAATGTGGAACTCAAGAATG
Source organism: Lactuca sativa (assembly GCF_002870075.4). NCBI lineage: Eukaryota > Viridiplantae > Streptophyta > Magnoliopsida > Asterales > Asteraceae > Lactuca > Lactuca sativa. The sequence continues at coordinate 265,156,236 of NC_056630.2, forward strand.
AATCAATGCGCATCAAAGCTTTGCTTAAGTTGCATACACTTCTATTGTGGAACTCAAGAATTATAGAATGCTCATTAAAGTTTTGCTAAATTGCAAATATTACTTTTATTGTGGAACTTAAGAATTAAACTATGCTCATCAATGTTTTGATAAATTGGATAGACTTCCAATATGGAACTCAAGAATGAAACAGTGCTCAACAAACCTTTGCTAAATTGCATTGTCTTCTATTGTGGAACTCAAGAATCAAACAATGCTCATCAAACCTTTGCTTAAATTGCATAGACTACTATTGTGGAACTCAAGAATCAAACAATGCTCACCAAATCTTTGCTTACATTGCATAAACCTCTATTGTGGTACTCAAGAATTAAACGATGATCATCAAAGCTTAGCTAAATTGGATAAACTTCGAATGTGGAACTCAATAATGAAACAATGGTCATCAAAGCTTTGCATAAATTGCATAGACTTCTATTGTGGAACTCAAGAGTTAAACAATGCTCTTCAAAGTTTTGCTAAATTGCGAAGACTACTTCTATTGTGGATCTCTAGAATTAAACAATGCACATCAAAGCTGTGCTAAATTGCATTGAGTTCTAATGTGGAACTCAAGAATGAAACATTGCTCATCAAAGCTTTGCTTAAATTGCATAGACTTCTATTGTGGAACTCAAGAATTAAACAATGCTCACCAATGCTTTGCTAAATTGCATAGACTTCCAATGTGGAAACCAAGAATGAAACAATGTCATCAATGCTTTGCTAAATTGCATAGACTTTTATTTTGGAACTCAAGAATCAAACAATGCTCATCAAAGCTTTGCTTAAAATGCATATAGTTCTATTGTGGAACTCAAGAATAAAAGAATTCTCAGCAAAGCTTTACTTTAATTGCATAGACTTCTATTGTGGAACTCAAGAATTAAACGATGCTCATCAAAGCTTTGCTAAATTACAAAAACTTCTAATGTGGAACTCAAGAATAAAACAATGCACATCAAAGCTTTTCTAATATTGCATGGACATCGATTGTGGAACTAAAGAATAAAACAATGCTCATCTAACCTTCGCTATATTGCGAAGACTACTTCTATTGTGGGACTCTAGAATGAAACAATGCTCATCAAAGCTATACTAAATTCCATAGACTTCAAATGTGGAACTAAAGAATGAAATAATGCTCATCAAAGCTTTGCTTGAATTGCATAGACGTTTATTGTGGAACTCAAGATTTAATCAATGCTCATCAAAGCTTTGCTAAATTTCGAAGACTACTTCTATTGTGGAACTCTAGAATTAAACAATGGTCATCAAAGCTTTGCTAAATTGCATAGACTTCTAATGTGGAACTTAAAACAATGCTCACCAAAGCTCCACATAAATTGCATACACTTCTATTATGGAATTCAAGAATGAAACAAAGCTCAACAAAGCTTTGCCAAATTGCATAGTCTTCAATTGTGGAACTCAAGAATCAAACAACGCTCATCAAAGCTTTGCTTAAATCACATAGACTTTTATTATGGAACTACAGAATCAAACAATGCTCATCAATGATTTGCTTAAATTGCATAGACTTCTATTGTGGAACTCAAGAATAAAACAATGCTCATCAAAGCTTTGCTTAAATTGCATAGACTTGTATTTTGGAACTCAAGAATTAAACGATGCTCTTCAAAGCTTTGCTAAATTACAAAGACTTCTATTGTGGAACTCAAGAATAAAACAATGCTCATCAAATCTTTTCTAAAATTGCATGGACTTCGATTATGGATCTCAAGAATAAAAGAATGCTCATCTAACATTCGCTAAATTGCGAAGACTACTTCTATTGTGAAACTCTAGAATTAAACAACGCTCATCAAGGCTATGCTAAATTGTATAAACTTCTAATGTGGAACTCAAGAATGAATCAATGCGCATCAAAGCTTTGCTTAAGTTGCATACACTTCTATTGTGGAACTCAAGAATTATAGAATGCTCATTAAAGTTTTGCTAAATTGCAAATATTACTTTTATTGTGGAACTTAAGAATTAAACTATGCTCATCAATGTTTTGATAAATTGGATAGACTTCCAATATGGAACTCAAGAATGAAACAGTGCTCAACAAACCTTTGCTAAATTGCATTGTCTTCTATTGTGGAACTCAAGAATCAAACAATGCTCATCAAACCTTTGCTTAAATTGCATAGACTACTATTGTGGAACTCAAGAATCAAACAATGCTCACCAAATCTTTGCTTACATTGCATAAACCTCTATTGTGGTACTCAAGAATTAAACGATGATCATCAAAGCTTTGCAAAATTGGATAAACTTCGAATGTGGAACTCAATAATGAAACAATGGTCATCAAAGCTTTGCATAAATTGCATAGACTTCTATTGTGGAACTCAAGAGTTAAACAATGCTCTTCAAAGTTTTGCTAAATTGCGAAGACTACTTCTACTGTGGATCTCTAGAATTAAACAATGCAGATCAAAGCTGTGCTAAATTGCATTGAGTTCTAATGTGGAACCCAAGAATGAAACATTGCTCATCAAAGCTTTGCTTAAATTGCATAGACTTCTATTGTGGAACTCAAGAATTAAACAATGCTCACCAATGCTTTGCTAAATTGCATAGACTTCCAATGTGGAAACCAAGAATGAAACAATGTCATCAATGCTTTGCTAAATTGCATAGACTTTTATTTTGGAACTCAAGAATCAAACAATGCTCATCAAATCTTTGCTTAAAATGCATATAGTTCTATTGTGGAACTCAAGAATAAAAGAATTCTCATCAAAGCTTTACTTTAATTGCATAGACTTCTATTGTGGAACTCAAGAATTAAACGATGCTCATCAAAGCTTTGCTAAATTACAAAAACTTCTAATGTGGAACTCAAGAATAAAACAATGCACATCAAAGCTTTTCTAATATTGCATGGACATCGATTGTGGAACTAAAGAATAAAACAATGCTCATCTAACCTTCGCTATATTGCGAAGACTACTTCTATTGTGGGACTCTAGAATGAAACAATGCTCATCAAAGCTATACTAAATTCCATAGACTTCAAATGTGGAACTAAAGAATGAAATAATGCTCATCAAAGCTTTGCTTGAATTGCATAGACGTTTATTGTGGAACTCAAGATTTAATCAATGCTCATCAAAGCTTTGCTAAATTTCGAAGACTACTTCTATTGTGGAACTCTAGAATTAAACAATGGTCATCAAAGCTTTGCTAAATTCCATAGACTTCTAATGTGGAACTTAAAACAATGCTCACCAAAGCTCCACATAAATTGCATACACTTCTATTATGGAATTCAAGAATGAAACAAAGCTCAACAAAGCTTTGCCAAATTGCGTAGTCTTCAATTGTGGAACTCAAGAATCAAACAATGCTCATCAAAGCTTTGCTTAAATTACATAGACTTCTATTATGGAACTACAGAATCAAACAATGCTCATCAAAGATTTGCTTAAATTGCATAGACTTCTATTGTGGAACTCAAGAATAAAACAATGCTCATCAAAGCTTTGCTTAAATTGCATAGACTTGTATTTTGGAACTCAAGAATTAAACGATGCTCTTCAAAGCTTTGCTAAATTACAAAGACTTCTATTGTGGAACTCAAGAATAAAACAATGCTCATCAAAGCTTTTCTAAAATTGCATGGACTTCGATTATAGATCTCAAGAATAAAAGAATGCTCATCTAACATTCGCTAAATTGCGAAGACTACTTCTATTGTGAAACTCTAGAATTAAACAATGCTCATCAAGGCTATGCTAAATTGTATAAACTTCTAATGTGGAAATCAAGAATGAATCAATGCGCATCAAAGCTTTGCTTAAGTTGCATACACTTCTATTGTGGAACTCAAGAATTATAGAATGCTCATTAAAGTTTTGCTAAATTGCAAATATTACTTTTATTGTGGAACTTAAGAATTAAACTATGCTCATCAATGTTTTGATAAATTGGATAGACTTCCAATATGGAACTCAAGAATGAAACAATGCTCAACAAACCTTTGCTAAATTGCATTGTCTTCTATTGTGGAACTCAAGAATAAAACAATGCTCATCAAACCTTTGCTTAAATTGCATAGACTACTATTGTGGAACTCAAGAATCAAACAATGCTCACCAAAGCTTTGCTTACATTGCATAAACCTCTATTGTGGTACTCAAGAATTAAACGATGATCATCAAAGCTTAGCTAAATTGGATAAACTTCGAATGTGGAACTTAATAATGAAACAATGGTCATCAAAGCTTTGCATAAATTGCATAGACTTCTATTATGGAACTCAAGAGTTAAACAATGCTCTTCAAAGTTTTGCTAAATTGCGAAGACTACTAAATTGCATTGAGTTCTAATGTGGAACTCAAGAATGAAACATTGCTAATCAAAGCTATGCTTAAATTGCATAGACTTCTATTGTGGAACTCAAGAATTAAACAATGCTCACCAATGCTTTGCTAAATTGCATAGACTTCCAATGTGGATACCAAGAATGAAACAATGTCATCAATGCTTTGCTAAATTGCATAGACTTTTATTTTGGAACTCAAGAATCAAACAATGCTCATCAAAGCTTTGCTTAAAATGCATATAGTTCTATTGTGGTACTCAAGAATAAAAGAATTCTCATCAAAGCTTTACTTTAATTGCATAGACTTCTATTGTGGAACTCAAGAATTAAACGATGCTAATCAAAGCTTTGCTAAATTACAAAAACTTCTAATGTGGAACTCAACAATAAAACAATGCAGCTTTCTCTCTCTACTTTCTCTCTCTACCCTTGATTCTTTCTGACGGTGGTGCGATCTAGTTTCGATTCATCGGTGCTGCTTTTCCGACGTATTTCATTTATTTTGGTGAAGCAATTTCTCTTCTATTTCCATTGTCTTAATGGGAGCATCATCCAAATCGGATCGATTGAAGGAAGTGAAGGTTAAACCTCCGGATAAAAGTGCTACTGTTCGGTACACTAAGACTGAAGTGGATGTGAAGGATCTAGTTCCGCCTGGAATTATTGAGCAATCTTCAGCTACGATCTATAAAGCTCGTCGTAAGCCTAGTGTCTCTGGAGCTGTTGCGTCAGGAATTGGTAAAGCTGAGTGGAAAATGGAGGGGAAAGCTTTCAGAGTTAAGAATAGAGCTCGGAAAATTGTGGATGGGATATCTCCGATGGATGCTGAAGAGTACTTTGATGAGGAAGATTCAGAAGAAGAAACTGAAGTTGATTTGGATTCTGTAAAAGTGTGGGAGGTGGATTCTAAGATTTCTTTGACTGGGAATGATAGTTCTATAAAGGGAATGAAGAATGGAGGTTCTGAAGAGATGCAGACAATTGGATCATTCATGGGTAATATTCCTTCAGGTAATACTGCTAACCTAATGAAGAATTGGGATGGATCAAAAGCGAGTGATGAAATATTGAATCATGTTTCGGATTTGAAGAATGTCACAAATGAAATGTTGAGAGTTAATTCTAACATTATCGTCTGTGATGATTCTAATCAATTCAGTTCTAATTTGAATGATAAAAAAATTGGGGAATCTAGATCTGATGTTGATAAGGGTATCATTGACAATGAAGAATTCATTCCAGGGGTTGGGTTTCAATTTCTTAGTAAATTGAAGGAGGATAAGGCTGTGGGGAAAGAAGATGATAATGGGATGAAACAGAATATGGATATGGATACTTCAAATTTGATTAAACAAATTGATATGGATGAAGGCATTAATGAAGATGACAGCAATTCTGAAGAGGAAGGGGAAGTTGAAACAAGTGAAGAGGAGTCCAGTGAAGATGAGGAAATAATGATGGAAGAGGAGACTAAAGAGAAGAGTAATATTATAGATAAAGGGAAGGTGGAGGCTGGTACTGTAATCAATAGTATTAGTACTCTTCCTTCTATTTTGGGAGCTGCTAATAAAGGCAAAAAGGAGGAAAGTGATATGCAGGGGAAATTAGAGAATTCTTATGCTGGTGTTTTAAAGGGGAATAGACACAAAGGTAAAATAGATGTGAGATATATGCCTGGGGAAATAGGTAATGAAGATGATCCTGTTATTATCCCAATTGAAAATCTTAAGAGTGCTAGTATACCTTTCGTGAATACTCTTTATGGGTATATGATTGATAAGAAATTGGCTTTCCCAGTGATACAAAAAGAAGTCAGAAGATTATGGAAGAATGTGGGACTTGAAGAGGTGTTTATGAATAATAAAGGATTTTTTTTCTTTAAATTTAGTGATGAACAGGGGATGTTGTCTGTTTTGGAAGAGAGTCCATGGCTAATGTTCAATAATATGCCACTTTTTCTTCAAAGATGGAGACCAGGGTTGACTTTAACTAAGAATAGTCATGATAAGATTCCTGTTTGGGTCAAAATATATGATTTACCTTTGGAAGTATGGAGTGGAGAGAATCTGTGTATTATTGCTAGTAAATTGGGAATCCCTCTTGCTTTTGATTCATTTACTGAAGAGATGTGCTTGGAACATAAGGGAAGGAATGCCTATGCTAGAATCTTAATTGAAATGTCGGCTGGAAAAGAATGGAAGAAAAGTATTGATGTTTCAACTTGGGATTTTGTTACTAATATGGCTGTTATTCAAAGATTTGAAGTGGAGTATGCTTGGGTGCCTTCTAGATGCAGCCATTGCAAGGTTTATGGACATATGGACAAGATATGTATGGCAAGTATGAAGGGTAGTAATTCAGCACAAAATGGGAATAATGGAATTAATAAGGAGGATAAAGGGAAATCTGTGATTGATAATGAAGGGTATATTGAAGTTGTGAATAAAAGAAATAAGAATGTCAAAGATGGAGAAGGTACTAGTAAAACATTGATGAATTCAGTTAATAATGTTAATCAAAAATACAATGGGAGGAATAATATTTCTAGAGCGGGAAATAAATTCAGGGGACAAAATTGGAATAGAGGTGGAAATGGACGGGGGCAAAATGGGTATGTGAACAATAAAGGGGTAAGTCACTGGAATATGGAGAAAAATAAAAGATACGAGAAGGTATCTGGGCAATATGATAATAATGATAGGAGCTATAAGGGAGGAATTAAACAGGGAGTAAGTGAAAAGAATGTTATCGAAAAAGAGGAGAATAAAAAGATGGTTAAGAAAGCTGATAATAGCAATGTAAACAGTTTTGAAATTTTGGGGGTGTTTGATGAGGAAGTTATAATTGGAATGGAAGAGGATGATAGAGGAGATAAGAATGGTGTTATTTCTGAAAATCAGACTTGTGTTCAAACTACTTTTGATGATAGTGGTTTGAATAATGATTTGATTCATTCTATGGGGATTAGAAAAGAAGATTTAGAATTGGTTAACAATGAAAATAAGATAGATAGCATAAGGGATAATAAAAGCAGCAGCAAAGGTGAGTTTTCTCAGGCATTTGAGGTGGTAAATGTCAAGAATAATGTTGTTATCCAATGATGTCGATAGGTGTTTGGAATATCAGAGGGTTGAATAAAGGAGTTAAGCAAAAAGAGGTTATTGATGTTATTAAGGAGAATAATCTGGGGATATGTGCTGTGCTTGAAACCCATGTCAAAATATTAAATCTCAAGAGTGTTTGTGCTAAAACTTTTGGACATTGGGATTGGGTTTCTAATAATAGTTGTTGCGAGGCTGGAACTAGGATCATAGTTGGATGGAATCCTAGAATTGTGGATGTGATGGTGATTTCTCAATCTAGACAAGTTATTCACTGTTATGTTAGATTCTGTGAATCTAATTATAGCATGTATTTGTCTTTTATTTATGCTGCTTCCAATTATCTGGATAGAAGAGATTTATGGGAGAATCTGAAGAAACATAAAATGGTGGTTAAAGAGGATGCTTGGGGACTTTTAGGAGATTTCAATGTGGCTTTAAAACATTCGGAATATTCTGAAGGATGTTCTAGTTTTCCTAAAGGTGTTGAAGACTTTATTGAATGTATTAACTGTTTAGATATTGAGGACCTGAATTCGACTGGTTTCCAATTTACTTGGAACAAAACACCTGCTGGAAGTATGGGTCTCCTGAAGAAATTGGATAGAGTGATGACTAATTTGAAGTTTGTTTCAGATTATCCTTTGGCTCATGCTATATTCAAGCCTTATCGAATTTCAGATCACTGTCCGGCTGTTCTTAATATACCATTGAGTAAAATGAGATGGCGACCTTCTTTCAGATTTGCTAATTTTATTACTGAGAAGGAAGAATTTTTACCTATGGTCAAGAAAGTTTGGGATGAAAACATTGAAGGATTTTATATGTTTAAGGTTTGTCAGAAATTGAAGATTCTTAAAAAACATTGTAGGGATCTTTGTAACAGCTACAGAGGATATGGGAAGCGAATACAGGAGCTAAGGAAAAATCTGGAAAGTAAACAAATGGAGATTGATTGTAATCCTTTTGATCATAAGATTAGGAATGAGCATGCTGATCTATTGCTCAAATTTAATGAAGCTTGTAATGATGAAGAGAAGCTTTTATTCCAAAGAGCTAAAATTAAATGGATTCAGGAAGGTGATAATAATACTAAATTTTTTCATAGTATTGTGAAGAGTAGGGGCAATAAAAATAGAATTATGAGGGTTTTGGATGAAGATGGAAGATGGGTTAGTGGAATTGCTTTGAAGGATAAATTTGTTTCGTATTTTAAAATTTTCTTGGGGTGTAAGGATGATACTGTTATACCGGAATTAAATGAAGATCTTTTCAATAACAGGTTAGACAGTTCTGATGCTATTAATATGATCAGAGTGGTGACTGATGAAGAAATTAAAGCTGCCATGTTTGAAATTGATGACAATCGAGCTCCAGGACCTGATGGTTATTCTTCAAAATTTTTCAAGAGTGCCTGGAATATTATTGGATCGGAGGTTTGCAAAGCAGTGAGAGAATTTTTTTGGACATGGAAGCTTCTTAAAGGGATAAATGCTACGAGAGTTATTTTAATTCCTAAAGTGGATATGCCGAGGAAGGTTGCTGATTTTAGACCTATAGCCTGCTGCAATACTTTGTATAAATGTATTAGTAAGGTTATAGTGAATAGAATTAGAAGCTGTTTGGGGAAAATTGTTAGTAAGAATCAATCTGCTTTCATTCCTGGAAGATCGATCTTGGATAATATACTTCTTGCGCAGGAATTGATGGTGGGATATAATAACAAGAGGGGAGTTCCAAAGTGCACCTTAAAAATTGATATTCAAAAAGCATATGATACAGTGGATTGGGAGTTTCTTAAGAGAAGTCTTAAAGGGTTTGGATTTCATCCGATTATGATTCAATGGATTATGGCTTGTGTGTCTTCCCCGTGGTTTATGATCAATTTTAATGGAGAAGACCATGGGTATTTTGAAGGAAAGAGGGGGCTTAGGCAGGGTGATCCTCTATCACCTTACTTATTTACTATAGTGATGGAAGTTTTCAATAAGATTCTTGGTAAGAAAATAGAAGACAGCCATAATTTTAAATATCACAATAAGTGTGAGGTGCTTAGCATTTCTCATTTATGTTTTGCTGATGATCTTCTGGTTTTTTCTTATGGTAATGGGAACTCGGCTAGAATCATAAGGGAAGCTCTTGATGATTTCAAAAATATTTCTGGGCTGAAGGTTAGCATGGAAAAGAGCCAGATCTATTTCAGTTGTGTTAAACCGAATATGAGGAGAATAATTTTGGGAATTCTTCCTTTTGATGTTGGGAATTCTTCCTTTTGATGTTGGGAAATTTCCTTTTAAATACTTGGGTGTTCCTATGTGTGTTACTAAACTTTTTGAAAGAGATTGCAAGAAGTTGTTAGAAAAGATTAGAATGAGAATTTTCAACTGGAAATGCAAAACATTATCGTTTGCTGGAAGATTACAGCTCATTAATTCTGTGTTGACTTCTATTCATGTGTATTGGGCTTCAATTTTTAAAATCCCCATTGCAACTATAAAAGAGATTGAAAAGATGTGTAGAAGCTTCTTATGGGCTAATGGTGAAAAAGTTAATGGGAAAGCTAAAGTCAAATGGGATGATGTTTGTAAACCTAAAGATTATGGAGGATTGGGGATTAAGAATTTAAGGAAATGGAATGATGCTTTACTTGCAAAACATGTGTGGAATGTTGTTAATAATAAAAATTCTTTATGGGTGCAATGGGTGAAAGCTTATTACATTGGAAAGAGAAATTTTTGGGATATAATGCAAAAGAAAAGCATGAGCTGGACCTGGAAGAGATTTTTGGAAATTAGAAAAATTGTTAGACCTCATATTGTTGCTTGTGTGGGAAATGGGAGGAACACCTCTTTATGGCATGATTGGTGGCATCCTTTAGGTATTTTAAGTACTATCATCCCAAGAAGAGAATGGTTTAGCTATGGATTTAATGATTTTTCTTTGGTTAGTGATGTGCTTGATTATGATACTTATTGTTGGCCTGTAAATTGGGTTGATAAATTTTCAGGTCTAAAAGATGCTCCTATGTTTTGTATTGATCCTAATATGAGAGATGGTGCTGGATGGAGAGATAAGGAGGGTAATTACAAGCAATTTTCGTGTAATCAAGTGTGGAGAGATATTAACAACTTTGGGAATAAGGTGCCATGGAAGGATATCGTTTGGTATGGTAAGGGCATTCCTAGAAATTCTTTCATTTTATGGATGGCTATCTTGAATAGATTGAAAACTCAGGATCGTGTTAGAGTTTGGGAAACCACAGGAATTCTCCTCTGTCCTTTTTGTAATCTTATACCTGATTCTCATGATCATCTCTTCTTTAATTGTGAATTTTCACAAAGTATTTGGAGACATTTTTGTGGTAAGATGAGAATTAAATTGGTGATGGGTGGCTGGAATGAGACGATTCTGAAGTGCTGTAACCTGTGGTACAAGGATACAGGTGAGAGTTTAATTAATAAATGTATTCTTGCGAGTTGTGTAGCACATATTTGGAAGGAAAGGAATGCTAGGATTTTTAACAAGAAGAGTCTAACAGCTGAAGGAGTGATAGCTTGTATTGAGAATGAAATCAGATTAAAGCTGTTGGATTTAAGGAATAATAATAATTTGATTAATAAAAGAATCTATAAGGATTGGGGCATTTATGGAAAGGACAAACATAAAAGATGAATTACTGGATCAGATTTGGGAAGTTGACGGTTGAAGTGTTCTTTAGTTGGGGTTGGCAGTGGAGAAATTATTTTGAGTTTATTCTTTGTATTGGTTTTAGCTGGGGGCAATTTTGGAATAAGTGGTTTTACAAAGGAATTGACGGAAATTGTCTATGGTTGGGGAGTTCTCTCTCTAATCATTTGACTTGTACCAATGGGATTTTTAATTTGGATATGATCCTTTGTGAGATTATTCAAATTGAAAATCCTAGACATGTGATTGATGCCATGTCAAGTCTGAAACTTATTCTGAATTTCTGGAGTCTCGGTATTGGGTTTTGGTTCGTTGGGATTTGTATTCTTTGCAGGAATCTTTTGCAGTGGATGAAGATGGACATTAGTGATAAGAAGGATGGGAGTTTCTTGCTGAAATTCAAGAGGAGAAAGAAGAATTGGAAAAGAGACAGAAGAAGCAAATTTGATCAGCTATTGGAGATTAATTGGGATTGCATTGTTATTTTGGTTAATAGTCTTAATTATGTTTGGATTCTATTTGTGATTTGTTGGTTGAGAATTTTGGTCTTAATTGGATTTTCGTTAAAGTTTAGTCTTTGGACTGAGGGTTTTTTTAAGGGCCTTACCCCTTGCTATTTTTTTTATGGTTATCGGAGTTTTTGGAGGTGCAAGGGGGTGAAGTTACCTTTTTTCCCTCATTCAATAAGTCCTAGGGCTAACTTTAAGGATTTTAGGGTTTATTGGGGTTGTGAGTGGTTAGTTCTTATTCTTAGGAAGTGGTTTGGTAGTTGGTTATGGATAGGCTGGATATTTTTGTTATTTGATTGAAAATTGGTGTTTGTATTCTTTTATTCTTTTTAATAAAGTTTGCTGAGCTTTGGCTCTTTCAAAAAAAAAAACAATAAAACAATGCACATCAAAGCTTTTCTAATATTGCATGGACATCGATTGTGGAACTAAAGAATAAAACAATGCTCATCTAACCTTCGCGATATTGCGAAGCCTACTTCTATTGTGGGACTCTAGAATGAAACAATGCTCATCAAAGCTATACTAAATTCCATAGACTTCAAATGTGGAACTAAAGAATGAAATAATGCTCATCAAAGCTTGCTTGAATTGCATAGACGTTTATTGTGGAACTCAAGATTTAATCAATGCTCATCAAAGCTTTGCTAAATTTCGAAGACTACTTCTATTGTGGAACTCTAGAATTAAACAATGGTCATCAAAGCTTTGCTAAATTGCATAGACTTCTAATGTGGAACTTAAAACAATGCTCACCAAAGCTCCACATAAATTGCATACACTTCTATTATGGAATTCAAGAATGAAACAAAGCTCAACAAAGCTTTGCCAAATTGCGTAGTCTTCAATTGTGGAACTCAAGAATCAAACAACGCTCATCAAAGCTTTGCTTAAATTACATAGACTTCTATTATGGAACTACAGAATCAAACAATGCTCATCAAAGATTTGCTTAAATTGCATAGACTTCTGTTGTGGAACTCAAGAATAAAACAATGCTCATTAAAGCTTTGCTTAAATTGCATAGACTTGTATTTTGGAACTCAAGAATTAAACGATGCTCTTCAAAGCTTTGCTAAATTACAAAGACTTCTATTGTGGAACTCAAGAATAAAACAATGCTCATCAAAGCATTTCTAAAATTGCATGGACTTCGATTATGGATCTCAAGAATAAAAGAATGCTCATCTAACATTCGCTAAATTGCGAAGACTACTTCTATTGTGAAACTCTAGAATTAAACAATGCTCATCAAGGCTATGCTAAATTGTATAAACTTCTAATGTGGAACTCAAGAATGAATCAATGCGCATCAAAGCTTTGCTTAAGTTGCATACACTTCTATTGTGGAACTCAAGAATTATAGAATGCTCATTAAAGTTTTGCTAAATTGCAAATATTACTTTTATTATGGAACTTAAGAATTAAACTATGCTCATCAATGTTTTGATAAATTGGATAGACATCCAATATGGAACTCAAGAATGAAACAGTGCTCAACAAACCTTTGCTAAATTGCATTGTCTTCTATTGTGGAACTCAAGAATCAAACAATGCTCATCAAACCTTTGCTTAAATTGCATAGACTACTATTGTGGAACTCAAGAATCAAACAATGCTCACCAAAGCTTTGCTTACATTGCATAAACCTCTATTGTGGTACTCAAGAATTAAACGATGATCATCAAAGCTTAGCTAAATTGGATGAACTTCGAATGTGGAACTCAATAATGAAACAATGGTCATCAAAGCTTTGCATAAATTGCATAGACTTCTATTGTGGAACTCAAGAGTTAAACAATGCTCTTCAAAGTTTTGCTGAATTGCGAAGACTACTTCTATTGTGGATCTCTAGAATTAAACAATGCAGATCAAAGCTGTGCTAAATTGCATTGAGTTCTAATGTGGAACTCAAGAATGAAACATTGCTCATCAAAGCTTTGCTTAAATTGCATAGACTTCTATTGTGGAACTCAAGAATTAAACAATGCTCACCAATGCTTTGCTAAATTGCATAGACTTCCAATGTGGAAACCAAGAATGAAACAATGTCATCAATGCTTTGCTAAATTGCATAGACTTTTATTTTGGAACTCAAGAATCAAACAATGCTCATCAAAGCTTTGCTTAAAATGCATATAGTTCTATTGTGGAACTCAAGAATAAAAGAATTCTCATCAAAGCTTTACTTTAATTGCATAGACTTCTATTGTGGAACTCAAGAATTAAACGATGCTCATCAAAGCTTTGCTAAATTACAAAAACTTCTAACGTGGAACTCAAGAATAAAACAATGCACATCAAAGCTTTTCTAATATTGCATGGACATCGATTGTGGAACTAAAGAATAAAACAATGCTCATCTAACCTTTGCTATATTGCGAAGACTACTTCTATTGTGGGACTCTAGAATGAAACAATGCTCATCAAAGCTATACTAAATTCCATAGACTTCAAATGTGGAACTAAAGAATGAAATAATGCTCATCAAAGCTTTGCTTGAATTGCATAGACGTTTATTGTGGAACTCAAGATTTAATCAATGCTCATCAAAGCTTTGCTAAATTTCGAAGACTACTTCTATTGTGGAACTCTAGAATTAAACAATGGTCATCAAAGCTTTGCTAAATTGCATAGACTTCTAATGTGGAACTCAAAACAATGCTCACCAAAGCTCCACATAAATTGCATACACTTCTATTATGGAATTCAAGAATGAAACAAAGCTCAACAAAGCTTTGCCAAATTGCGTAGTCTTCAATTGTGGAACTCAAGAATCAAACAACGCTCATCAAAGCTTTGCTTAAATTACATAGACTTCTATTATGGAACTACAGAATCAAACAATGATCATCAAAGATTTGCTTAAATTGCATAGACTTCTATTGTGGAACTCAAGAATAAAAGAATTCTCATCAAAGCTTTACTTTAATTGCATAGACTTCTATTGTCGAACTCAAAAATTAAACGATGCTCATCAAAGCTTTGCTAAATTACAAAAACTTCTAATGTGGAACTCAAGAATAAAACAATGCACATCAAAGCTTTTCCAATATTGCATGGACATCGATTGTGGAACTAAAGAATAAAACAATCTCATCTAACCTTCGCTATATTGCGAAGACTACTTCTATTGTGGGACTCTAGAATGAAACAATGCTCATCAAAGCTATACTAAATTCCATAGACTTCAAATGTGGAACTAAAGAATGAAATAATGCTCATCAAAGCTTTGCTTGAATTGCATAGACGTTTATTGTGGAACTCAAGATTTAATCAATGCTCATCAAAGCTTTGCTAAATTTCGAAGACTACTTCTATTGTGGAACTCTAGAATTAAACAATGGTCATCAAAGCTTTGCTAAATTGCATAGACTTCTAATGTGGAACTTAAAACAATGCTCACCAAAGCTCCACATAAATTGCATACACTTCTATTATGGAATTCAAGAATGAAACAAAGCTCAACAAAGCTTTGCCAAATTGCGTAGTCTTCAATTGTGGAACTCAAGAATCAAACAACGCTCATCAAAGCTTTGCTTAAATTACATAGACTTCTATTATGGAACTACAGAATCAAACAATGGTCGTCAAAGATTTGCTTAAATTGCATAGACTTCTATTGTGGAACTCAAGAATAAAACAATGCTCATCAAAGCTTTGCTTAAATTGCATAGACTTGTATTTTGGAACTCAAGAATTAAACGATGTTCTTCAAAGCTTTGCTAAATTACAAAGACTTCTATTGTGGAACTCAAGAATAAAACAATGCTCATCAAAGCTTTTCTAAAATTGCATGGACTTCGATTATGGATCTCAAGAATAAAAGAATGCTCATCTAACATTCGCTAAATTGCGAAGACTACTTCTATTGTGAAACTCTAGAATTAAACAATGCTCATCAAGGCTATGCTAAATTGTATAAACTTCTAATGTGGAACTCAAGAATGAATCAATGTGCATCAAAGCTTTGCTTAAGTTGCATACACTTCTATTGTGGAACTCAAGAATTATAGAATGCTCATTAAAGTTTTGCTAAATTGCAAATATTACTTTTATTGTGGAACTTAAGAATTAAACTATGCTCATCAATGTTTTGATAAATTGGATAGACTTCCAATATGGAACTCAAGAATGAAACAATGCTCAACAAACCTTTACTAAATTGCATTGTCTTCTATTGTGGAACTCAAGAATCAAACAATGCTCATCAAACCTTTGCTTAAATTGCATAGACTACTATTGTGGAACTCAAGAATCAAACAATGCTCACCAAAGCTTTCCTTACATTGCATAAACCTCTATTGTGGTACTCAAGAATTAAACGATGATCATCAAAGCTTAGCTAAATTGGATAAACTTCGAATGTGGAACTCAATAATGAAACAATGGTCATCAAAGCTTTGCATAAATTGCATAGACTTCTATTGTGGAACTCAAGTGTTAAACAATGCACTACAAAGTTTTGCTAAATTGCGAAGACTACTTCTATTGTGGATCTCTAGAATTAAACAATGCACATCAAAGCTGTGCTAAATTGCATTGAGTTCTAATGTGGAACTCAAGAATGAAACATTGCTCATCAAAGCTTTGCTTAAATTGCATAGACTTCTATTGTGGAACTCAAGAATTAAACAATGCTCACCAATGCTTTGCTAAATTGCATAGACTTCCAATGTGGAACCAAGAATGAAACAATGTCATCAATGCTTTGCTAAATTGCATAGACTTTTATTTTGGAACTCAAGAATCAAACAATGCTCATCAAAGCTTTGCTTAAAATGCATATAGTTCTATTGTGGAACTCAAGAATAAAAGAATTCTCATCAAAGCTTTACTTTAATTGCATAGACTTCTATTGTGGAACTCAAGAATTAAAAGATGCTCATCAAAGCTTTGCTAAATTACAAAAACTTCTAACGTGGAACTCAAGAATAAAACAATGCACATCAAAGCTTTTCTAATATTGCATGGACATCGATTGTGGAACTAAAGAATAAAACAATGCTCATCTAACCTTCGCTATATTGCGAAGACTACTTCAATTGTGGGACTCTAGAATGAAACAATGCTCATCAAAGCTATACTAAATTCCATAGACTTCAAATGTGGAACTAAATAATGAAATAATGCTCATCAAAGCTTTGCTTGAATTGCATAGACGTTTATTGTGGAACTCAAGATTTAATCAATGCTCATCAAAGCTTTGCTAAATTTCGAAGACTACTTCTATTGTGGAACTCTAGAATTAAACAATGGTCATCAAAGCTTTGCTAAATTGCATAGACTTCTAATGTGGAACTTAAAACAATGCTCACCAAAGCTCCACATAAATTGCATACACTTCTATTATGGAATTCAAGAATGAAACAAAGCTCAACAAAGCTTTGCCAAATTGCGTAGTCTCAATTGTGGAACTCAAGAATCAAACAACGCTCATCAAAGCTTTGCTTAAATTACATAGACTTTTATTATGGAACTACAGAATCAAACAATGCTCATCAAAGATTTGCTTAAATTGCATAGACTTCTATTGTGGAACTCAAGAATAAAACAATGCTCATCAAAGCTTTGCTTAAATTGCATAGACTTGTATTTTGGAACTCAAGAATTAAACGATGCTCTTCAAAGCTTTGCTAAATTACAAAGACTTCTATTGTGGAACTCAAGAATAAAACAATGCTTATCAAAGCTTTTCTAAAATTGCATGGACTTCGATTATGGATCTCAAGAATAAAAGAATGCTCATCTAACATTCGCTAAATTGCGAAGACTACTTCTATTGTGAAACTCTAGAATTAAACAATGCTCATCAAGGCTATGCTAAATTGTATAAACTTCTAATGTGGAAATCAAGAATGAATCAATGCGCATCAAAGCTTTGCTTAAGTTGCATACACTTCTATTGTGGAACTCAAGAATTATAGAATGCTCATTAAAGTTTTGCTAAATTGCAAATATTACTTTTATTGTGGAACTTAAGAATTAAACTATGCTCATCAATGTTTTGATAAATTGGATAGACTACCAATATGGAACTCAAGAATGAAACAATGCTCAACAAACCTTTGCTAAATTGCATTGTCTTCTATTGTGGAACTCAAGAATAAAACAATGCTCATCAAACCTTTGCTTAAATTGCATAGACTACTATTGTGGAACTCAAGAATCAAACAATGCTCACCAAAGCTTTGCTTACATTGCATAAACCTCTATTGTGGTACTCAAGAATTAAACGATGATCATCAAAGCTTAGCTAAATTGGATAAACTTCGAATGTGGAACTTAATAATGAAACAATGGTCATCAAAGCTTTGCATAAATTGCATAGACTTCTATTGTGGAACTCAAGAGTTAAACAATGCTCTTCAAAGTTTTGCTAAATTGCGAAGACTACTAAATTGCATTGAGTTCTAATGTGGAACTCAAGAATGAAACATTGCTAATCAAAGCTATGCTTAAATTGCATAGACTTCTATTGTGGAACTCAAGAATTAAACAATGCTCACCAATGCTTTGCTAAATTGCATAGACTTCCAATGTGGAAACCAAGAATGAAACAATGTCATCAATGCTTTGCTAAATTGCATAGACTTTTATTTTGGAACTCAAGAATCAAACAATGCTCATCAAAGCTTTGCTTAAAATGCATATAGTTCTATTGTGGTACTCAAGAATAAAAGAATTCTCATCAAAGCTTTACTTTAATTGCATAGACTTCTATTGTGGAACTCAAGAATTAAACGATGCTAATCAAAGCTTTGCTAAATTACAAAAACTTCTAATGTGGAACTCAAGAATAAAACAATGCACATCAAAGCTTTTCTAATATTGCATGGACATCGATTGTGGAACTAAAGAATAAAACAATGCTCATCTAACCTTCGCGATATTGCGAAGCCTACTTCTATTGTGGGACTCTAGAATGAAACAATGCTCATCAAAGCTATACTAAATTCCATAGACTTCAAATGTGGAACTAAAGAATGAAATAATGCTCATCAAAGCTTGCTTGAATTGCATAGACGTTTATTGTGGAACTCAAGATTTAATCAATGCTCATCAAAGCTTTGCTAAATTTCGAAGACTACTTCTATTGTGGAACTCTAGAATTAAACAATGGTCATCAAAGCTTTGCTAAATTGCATAGACTTCTAATGTGGAACTTAAAACAATGCTCACCAAAGCTCCACATAAATTGCATACACTTCTATTATGGAATTCAAGAATGAAACAAAGCTCAACAAAGCTTTGCCAAATTGCGTAGTCTTCAATTGTGGAACTCAAGAATCAAACAACGCTCATCAAAGCTTTGCTTAAATTACATAGACTTCTATTATGGAACTACAGAATCAAACAATGCTCATCAAAGATTTGCTTAAATTGCATAGACTTCTGTTGTGGAACTCAAGAATAAAACAATGCTCATTAAAGCTTTGCTTAAATTGCATAGACTTGTATTTTGGAACTCAAGAATTAAACGATGCTCTTCAAAGCTTTGCTAAATTACAAAGACTTCTATTGTGGAACTCAAGAATAAAACAATGCTCATCAAAGCATTTCTAAAATTGCATGGACTTCGATTATGGATCTCAAGAATAAAAGAATGCTCATCTAACATTCGCTAAATTGCGAAGACTACTTCTATTGTGAAACTCTAGAATTAAACAATGCTCATCAAGGCTATGCTAAATTGTATAAACTTCTAATGTGGAACTCAAGAATGAATCAATGCGCATCAAAGCTTTGCTTAAGTTGCATACACTTCTATTGTGGAACTCAAGAATTATAGAATGCTCATTAAAGTTTTGCTAAATTGCAAATATTACTTTTATTGTGGAACTTAAGAATTAAACTATGCTCATCAATGTTTTGATAAATTGGATAGACTTCCAATATGGAACTCAAGAATGAAACAGTGCTCAACAAACCTTTGCTAAATTGCATTGTCTTCTATTGTGGAACTCAAGAATCAAACAATGCTCATCAAACCTTTGCTTAAATTGCATAGACTACTATTGTGGAACTCAAGAATCAAACAATGCTCACCAAAGCTTTGCTTACATTGCATAAACCTCTATTGTGGTACTCAAGAATTAAACGATGATCATTAAAGCTTATCTAAATTGGATAAACTTCGAATGTGGAACTCAATAATGAAACAATGGTCATCAAAGCTTTGCATAAATTGCATAGACTTCTATTGTGGAACTCAAGAGTTAAACAATGCTAGACTTTTTCGCTTTCTCTCTCTACTTTCTCTCTCTTCCCTTGATTCTTTCTGACGGTGGTGCGATCTAGTTTCGATTCATCGGTGCTGCTTTTCCGACGTATTTCATTTAATTTGGTGAAGCAATTTCTCTTCTATTTCCATTGTCTTAATGGGAGCATCATCCAAATCGGATCGATTGAAGGAAGTGAAGGTAAAACCTCCGGATAAAAGTGCTGCTGTCCGGTTCACTAAGACTGAAGTGGATGTGAAGGATCTAATTCCGCCTGGAATTATTGAGCAATCTTCAGCTACGATCTATAAAGCTCGTCGTAAGCCTAGTGTCTCTGGAGCTGTTGCGTCAGGAATTGGTAAAGCTGAGTGGAAAATGGAGGGTAAAGCTTTCAGAGTCAAGAATAGAGGCCGTAAGCTGGTGGATGGGTTAACTTCGATGGATACTGAGGATTATGATTTTGAAGAAGGATTTGAAGAAGTATCAGGAGATGATTTGGAATCAGTATCAGCTTGGGATTCAGACTCTATCAACTCTTTTCCTAGATCTGAAAGCAATATGATGGAATTGAAGTATGGAACTACTGGAGAGGTAAAAAATGATGGAGATCAAGTTGTTTCTATTCCTTCAGGTAACACTGCTAATTTGTTGAAAAATTGGGATGGATCGAAATTGAGTAATGCTGTTCAGGATCCTAATATGGAATTGAAGAATGTTACGAATGAAATGATTAGGGTGAATCCTAACATTGAGGTGATTGATATCAATATTCATGATAGTTCTAAATTGGATGAGAATAAAGGTGTGAAGTGTAGAGATGATGGGGATAAGATTGTTATCAGTAGTGAAGAATTTATTCCGGGGGTTGGCTTTCAATTTCTTAGTGATTTGAAGGTGGAGAAGACTGTGGGGAAGGATTTAGACAGTGAAAAGAATCAGGAAATGGATGTTGATAAGTCAAATTTGGAAAAGAAAGACAAGGAGATAGAAGGTAATACTGAAGATGATAACACTTCTGATGAGGAAGGGGATAATGATTCAAGTGAGGATGACTCTAGTGGGGAAGAGGAAAATGAGATAGAAGAAGAGGTTAATGCTAAGAGTAATATGGGTAATAACTGCAATGAGAAATCAGGTACTGTTATCAATAGCATTAATTTACTTCCTTCTATTTTGGGAAATGCTAAGAATAGTAATAAGGAGGATGGAGGAATGCAGGGGAATGTGATGAACTCTTATGCTGGAGTGTTAAAGGGTAATAGACATAAGGGTAAAATAGATGTTAGATTCATTCCAGGGGAGAATGGGGAAGATGATGGACCTGTAATAATTCCATTAGAGAATCTAAAGAATGCTAGTATTCCATTTACTAATACTCTTTATGGTTATATGATTGACAAGAAGTTGGCGTTCCCTGTTATTCAGAAAGAAGTAAGAAGATTGTGGAAGAATATGGGTTTGGAAGAGGTATTCATGAACAGCAAAGGTTTTTTCTTCTTTAAATTCAGTGATGAAAAGGGGATGTTATCTGTTTTGGAGGGTAGTCCTTGGTTAATGTTTAATAATATGCCTTTATTTCTTCAA
Organism: Lactuca sativa; assembly: GCF_002870075.4. Taxonomy (NCBI): domain Eukaryota; kingdom Viridiplantae; phylum Streptophyta; class Magnoliopsida; order Asterales; family Asteraceae; genus Lactuca; species Lactuca sativa. The sequence continues at coordinate 265,177,717 of NC_056630.2, forward strand.
CGATGGAGGCCTGGTTTGACATTAACTAAGAACAAGCATGATAAAATTCCTGTTTGGATTAAAATATTTGATTTGCCCTTGGAAGTTTGGAGTGGTGAAAACTTATGTAGAATTGCTAGTAAGATAGGTATTCCTTTGGCTTTTGATTCCTTTACTGAGGATATGTGTTTGGAACATAAAGGAAGGAATGCTTATGCTAGAATTCTTGTTGAAATGGCAGCTGGGAAGGAATGGAGAAAGAAGATTGATATTGCTACTTGGGATTTTGTTTCTAATTCTGCTGTGATTCAAAGTTTTGATGTTGAATATGCTTGGATTCCTTCTAGATGTAATCATTGCAAAGTCTATGGGCATGTAGATAAAGTTTGTGCTGCTGCTATGAATGTTGTGAAGGAGGATAATAATGAAGAAGTGAGAAATCTAAAGAATAATAAAGGGAAGGAAGTTGATAATGGGGATGGGTTCACAGAAGTTAAATATAAAAAGGTTATGGGTAACATTGATGGTGAAGGCACTAGTAAATCTCAAGTGGGTAATTATCAATCTAATAATATGAAGAATAATGGAAAGAATGGGAATTGGAGAAGGGGTATTTTTTCTAAAGGCAATAATGGGAGCAGAGGTGGAAATGGTAAAGGGCAAAATTGGAATTGGAGTAATAAAGGAGTAAGTCACTGGAATTTAGAAAAGAATAGAAATTATGAGAAGTTTGTTAATGGGAAAGATGATATAGGAAATCGGGGGTTGAAGGAGAATAATAAGCAGCAGGTTGTAGTGGGAAAGGATAACAAGAAAGAGATGGGCAATGTTAGTATTGGTAGTGAGAATAAAACAGGGGAGGGATTAAGTAATAAAAACAGCTTTGGAATTTTGGGAGAGATTGAAGAGGAAGTATTGGATAAAATGGAAGAGGATGATAAGATTATGAAGACTGTTGCTAATCAAAATGTTGATAGTGAAAAAGGTGAAATGGGTTCTAATGAAAGCAAGAATAATAAATTGATGTCTTCAATCAAGGGAGAGGGGAAGAAGAAAGGAAATGAAAGTAATAAAGTGAATAAAGATAAGTTGGAGGCGGATAATAATAGCAGTAAGTTGGGGAGTTCTCAGGCATTTGAGGAGGTAAATGCCAGAAATTCTGTTTTTTCCCAATGATGTCTGTTGGTGCTTGGAATGTTAGGGGATTGAATAAGTCTGTTAAACAGAAGGAGGTTATTGATGTTATTAGGTGTAATAACCTTGGTATTTGTGCTGTGATTGAATCTCATGTAAAAATTCTAAATCTCAAGAGTGTTTGTGCTAAGACTTTTGGGCAGTGGGATTGGATATCTAATAATAATAGTTGTGAAGCTGGTACTAGAATAATTGTGGGGTGGAATCCGAGACTTTTTGATGTGATTCTGCTGTCTCAATCCAAACAGGTTATTCATTGTTATGTGAAATTGTGTAATTCGGATATTGGCATGTATTTGTCTTTTATATATGCTGCTTCGAATTATATTGAAAGAAGATTGCTTTGGGATAATTTGAAAAAACATAGTTTGGTTGTTAATAGGGAAGCTTGGGGTTTATTAGGTGATTTTAATGTTGCTTTAAAACCTTCGGAATATTCTGAAAGCTGTTCTAGAACTCCTAAAGGAGTTGAAGATTTTGTTGATTGTTTGAGTTTTATAGAAGTGGAGGACTTGAAGTCTTATGGGTTTCAGTTTACTTGGAACAAAACCCCTTTGGGTAATATGGGGCTGTTAAAGAAGCTTGATAGAGTTATGGTTAATCAAAAATTTATGTTGAACCATCCTCTTGCTCATGCTGTCTTTAAACCATACAGAAATTCGGATCATTGCCCTGCTATCTTAAATTTTCCTGGTAACAAAGTAAAGTGGAAGCCTTCTTTTAGATTTGCGAATTTTATCTCTGAGAAGGAGGAATTTCTCCCTTTGGTTAAGGAGGTTTGGGATAAGAATATTGATGGGTATTTTATGTTTAAAGTGACACAAAAGTTGAAGATTCTCAAAAAACATTGCAGGGAGATGTGTAATAAATATTGGGGAGCTGGAAAAAGAATACAGAAGTTAAGAAAGGATTTGGAGTGTAAACAACAAGATATTGACAATAATCCTTTTGATTGCAAGATTAGGGAAGAGCATGCTAATATTCTCTTAGATTTTAATATTGCTTGTATTGATGAAGAAAAGATTCTTGCTCAGCGTGCTAAAATCAAATGGTTACAGGATGGGGACAATAACTCTAAATTCTTCCACAAAATTGTTAAAAGCAGAGGTATCAATAATCGTATTCAGATGGTTCTGAATGAAGATGGTCGTTGGGTGAGTGGGAAGGCTATGATAGAGAAATTTGTGTCTCATTTTAATAAGTTTTTGGGATGTAAGGATGATACTGATTTGACAGGCTTAAATGATGAGTTTTTTCCTAAAAAATTGGACAGTAGGGTGGCTGTTGATATGATTAGAGTGGTTACTGATGAAGAAATTAAATTGGCGATGTTTGACATAGATGACAATCGTGCCCCTGGGCCTGATGGGTATTCTTCGAAATTTTTTAAAAGTGCTTGGAGTATTGTTGGTCCAGATGTGTGTAAGGCTGTGAGAGAATTTTTTTGGACTGGTAAATTGCTGAATGGGATTAATGCCACGAGAATTGTTCTGGTCCCTAAAGTTGAAGTTCCGAGGAAAGTTTCTGATTTTAGACCTATAGCTTGCTGTAACACTTTTTATAAATGTATCAGTAAGATTATAGTAAATAGAATTAGAAATTGCTTGGGTGATATTGTTAGTAATAACCAATCAGCTTTTATTCCTGGTAGATCTATTTTGGACAATATTCTTCTTGCTCAGGAGTTGATGGTGGGGTACAAAAAAAAGAGAGGTACCCCTAAATGTACGATAAAGATTGATGTACAAAAGGCTTATGATACGGTGGATTGGGATTTTCTTAATAGAGTTCTGCAGGGATTTGGGTTTCATCCAGTCATGGTTAAATGGATTATGGCTTGTGTTTCTTCCCCGTGGTTCATGCTCAATTTTAATGGTGAAGATCATGGGTATTTTGAAGGAAAGCGTGGGCTTAGGCAGGGAGATCCTTTATCTCCTTACCTATTTACTATAGTTATGGAGGTTTTCAATATTATTATGGGTAAACTTATTGAAGATTCTTTGAATTTTAAGTTCCATAGTAAGTGTTTGAGCCTCAGAATTTCCCATTTATGTTTTGCTGATGATTTGTTAATTTTTTCTTATGGTAATGGGAATTCGGCCAGAATTATAAGGAAGGCCCTTGATGATTTCAATAAGATTTCAGGGCTGAAGGTTAGTATGGAAAAAAGTCAGATTTATTTCAGTTGTGTTAAGCCTAATATGAGAAGGATTATTTTGGGTATTCTTCCTTATGAAGTTGGGAAATTTCCATTTAAATATTTGGGGGTTCCTATGTGTGTTACTAAACTGTTTGATAGAGATTGTAAAAAGTTGATTGAAAAGATTAAGTTGAGAATTTTCAATTGGAAGTGTAAAACCTTATCTTTTGCTGGCAGATTGCAACTCATTAATTCGGTTTTAACTTCTATTCATGTTTATTGGGCCTCTATTTTTAAAATTCCAATTGCTACTATAAATGAGATTGAAAAGATGTGCAGGAGTTTTTTATGGGCTAATGGTGAGATAGTTAAAGGGAAAGCTAAAGTTAAATGGCTTGATATTTGTAAACCTAAGGAGTATGGTGGGCTGGGAATAAAGAATTTGAGGAAATGGAATGATGCTTTACTTGCTAAACATGTTTGGAATGTGGTTAATAACAAAAATTCCCTGTGGGTGCAGTGGGTGAGAATCAATTATATTGGCAGCAGGAATTTTTGGGATATTCTGCAGAAAAAGAGTATGAACTGGACATGGAAGAGATTTTTGGAGATAAGGAATACTGTTAGGCCTCATGTTATTTCTTGTGTGGGTAATGGGAGGAACACTTCTTTATGGCATGATTGGTGGCATCCTATTGGTATTCTTTGCGCCATTATTCCTAGGAGAGAGTGGATTAGTAATGGGCTTAGTGATTCTGCTTTAGTTTGTGATGTTCTTGAGTTGGAGTCGTATTCTTGGCCGGTTGAGTGGGTTAATAAGTACCCTGGATTGACTGAAGCTCCTATGTTTTGTATTGATTCTAATTTGAATGATGTTATTGGATGGAGGGATAAGGGAGGTATATGCAGAAAATTCTCTTGCAAACAGGTATGGAATGATTTGAATAATTTTGGGGATATTGTGCCTTGGTTTAATCTTGTTTGGTATAATAATTGCATTCCTCGCAACTCTTTTATTTTATGGCTGGCTGTCCTGAACAGATTAAAAACTCAGGATAGGGTTAGAGGATGGGAATTGGCTGGTAATTTGCTGTGTCCTTTTTGTGATAATGTTCCTGATTCGCATAGCCATTTATTCTTTAATTGTGAGTATTCCTCTAGAATCTGGAAATATTTCTGCAGTAAAGTGGGGCTAAATTTGAAAAGGGTTGAATGGAATGATCTTATTTTAATGTTGAACAGAATGCTTAAAATGAAGACAGGTGAGAATTTGATCATTAAATGTATGTTTGCTAGCTGTGTGTCTAATATTTGGAGAGAGAGAAATGCTAGACTTTTTGGTTCCAGCAGAATATCAGTTGAGGGGGTTATAGCTAGAATTGAGAATGAGATTCGTTTGAAGCTGATGGGATTAAAGAAAAGAGTTAAAATGATCAATAATAAGGTTTATTTGATCTGGGGTATTTCGGGAATTGAGAATGTTGAATAATGAAGATCAATTTCTGGTTTTGCTGTTTTGAGTGTGGTTGGTTATGGTTTTGGGTTTGGCAGTGGTGGCAGTTAAATAAGGATGATGTTATTAATGGTATTTGGTGGGGGTTTTTTGGGAATAAAAATATGCACAAAGGAATTGACGGAATATGTCGCTGGTTGGAGAGTTTACTCTTTAATCATGTGACTTGTACCTATGGGATTTGCTGTTTGGATATGATCTTAATTGAGATTATCCAAATAGTGAATCCTAGACATGTGATTGATGCCATGTCTAGTATGAAACTTAATTTGATTCACTGGTGTTTTGGAATTATTTTTTTGTGTTTCTATTTGAGTTTGTGGTGCAGAAAGGCGAAGCAAAGGTTGGTGGTGGGCAATAGTTGTGGAGAGATTATGGATTTCCTGTTGAAGACTTTGAAGGATGTTATGGACAAGGGTCGCGACAGGAGCTTTGGGTCTATTTGTTGTTTGGGGCATTCCTGTTTTATCCGTGATGTTATGTTTTTTTGTGGATTAGTTTATAGGGATTTCCTTGTTATTTGTGATTTGTGGGTTTTGAACTTGTGGTTTTTTTTCTTAAAGGTTAGCTTATGGATTGAGGGTTTTTTTAAAGGCCTTACCCCTTGCTTTGGTTTCTTTATCTTTTGGAGGTTTGGTTGGAGCAAGGGGGTGAAGTTACCTTTTTTCCCTCTTTCAATAAGTCCTTGGGCTAACTTTAAGGAATTTAGGGATTATTGGGGTTGTGAGTGGTTAGTTCTTAGTATTAGGAAGTGGTTTGGTAGTTGGTTATGGATAGGCTGGTTATTATTGTACTTTGTTTGAATTTTTGGTGTTTGTATTCTTTTATTCTTTTTAATAAAGTTTGCTGAGCTTTGGCTCTTTCAAAAAAAAAAAAAAAAAAGAGTTAAACAATGCTCTTTAAAGTTTTGCTGAATTGCGAAGACTACTTCTATTGTGGATCTCTAGAATTAAACATTGCAGATCAAAGCTGTGCTAAATTGCATTGAGTTCTAATGTGGAACTCAAGAATGAAACATTGCTCATCAAAGCTTTGCTTAAATTGCATAGACTTCTATTGTGGAACTCAAGAATTAAACAATGCTCACCAATGCTTTGCTAAATTGCATAGACTTCCAATGTGGAAACCAAGAATGAAACAATGTCATCAATGCTTTGCTAAATTGCATAGACTTTTATTTTGGAACTCAAGAATCAAACAATGCTCATCAAAGCTTTGCTTAAAATGCATATAGTTCTATTGTGGAACTCAAGAATAAAAGAATTCTCATCAAAGCTTTACTTTAATTGCATAGACTTCTATTGTGGAACTCAAGAATTAAACGATGCTCATCAAAGCTTTGCTAAATTACAAAAACTTCTAACGTGGAACTCAAGAATAAAACAATGCACATCAAAGCTTTTCTAATATTGCATGGACATCGATTGTGGAACTAAAGAATAAAACAATGCTCATCTAACCTTTGCTATATTGCGAAGACTACTTCTATTGTGGGACTCTAGAATGAAACAATGCTCATCAAAGCTATACTAAATTCCATAGACTTCAAATGTGGAACTAAAGAATGAAATAATGCTCATCAAAGCTTTGCTTGAATTGCATAGACGTTTATTGTGGAACTCAAGATTTAATCAATGCTCATCAAAGCTTTGCTAAATTTCGAAGACTACTTCTATTGTGGAACTCTAGAATTAAACAATGGTCATCAAAGCTTTGCTAAATTGCATAGACTTCTAATGTGGAACTCAAAACAATGCTCACCAAAGCTCCACATAAATTGCATACACTTCTATTATGGAATTCAAGAATGAAACAAAGCTCAACAAAGCTTTGCCAAATTGCGTAGTCTTCAATTGTGGAACTCAAGAATCAAACAACGCTCATCAAAGCTTTGCTTAAATTACATAGACTTCTATTATGGAACTACAGAATCAAACAATGCTCATCAAAGATTTGCTTAAATTGCATAGACTTCTATTGTGGAACTCAAGAATAAAAGAATTCTCATCAAAGCTTTACTTTAATTGCATAGACTTCTATTGTCGAACTCAAGAATTAAACGATGCTCATCAAAGCTTTGCTAAATTACAAAAACTTCTAATGTGGAACTCAAGAATAAAACAATGCACATCAAAGCTTTTCCAATATTGCATGGACATCGATTGTGGAACTAAAGAATAAAACAATGCTCATCTAACCTTCGCTATATTGCGAAGACTACTTCTATTGTGGGACTCTAGAATGAAACAATGCTCATCAAAGCTATACTAAATTCCATAGACTTCAAATGTGGAACTAAATAATGAAATAATGCTCATCAAAGCTTTGCTTGAATTGCATAGACGTTTATTGTGGAACTCAAGATTTAATCAATGCTCATCAAAGCTTTGCTAAATTTCGAAGACTACTTCTATTGTGGAACTCTAGAATTAAACAATGGTCATCAAAGCTTTGCTAAATTGCATAGACTTCTAATGTGGAACTTAAAACAATGCTCACCAAAGCTCCACATAAATTGCATACACTTCTATTATGGAATTCAAGAATGAAACAAAGCTCAACAAAGCTTTGCCAAATTGCGTAGTCTTCAATTGTGGAACTCAAGAATCAAACAACGCTCATCAAAGCTTTGCTTAAATTACATAGACTTCTATTATGGAACTACAGAATCAAACAATGCTCATCAAAGATTTGCTTAAATTGCATAGACTTCTGTTGTGGAACTCAAGAATAAAACAATGCTCATTAAAGCTTTGCTTAAATTGCATAGACTTGTATTTTGGAACTCAAGAATTAAACGATGCTCTTCAAAGCTTTGCTAAATTACAAAGACTTCTATTGTGGAACTCAAGAATAAAACAATGCTCATCAAAGCATTTCTAAAATTGCATGGACTTCGATTATGGATCTCAAGAATAAAAGAATGCTCATCTAACATTCGCTAAATTGCGAAGACTACTTCTATTGTGAAACTCTAGAATTAAACAATGCTCATCAAGGCTATGCTAAATTGTATAAACTTCTAATGTGGAACTCAAGAATGAATCAATGCGCATCAAAGCTTTGCTTAAGTTGCATACACTTCTATTGTGGAACTCAAGAATTATAGAATGCTCATTAAAGTTTTGCTAAATTGCAAATATTACTTTTATTGTGGAACTTAAGAATTAAACTATGCTCATCAATGTTTTGATAAATTGGATAGACTTCCAATATGGAACTCAAGAATGAAACAGTGCTCAACAAACCTTTGCTAAATTGCATTGTCTTCTATTGTGGAACTCAAGAATCAAACAATGCTCATCAAACCTTTGCTTAAATTGCATAGACTACTATTGTGGAACTCAAGAATCAAACAATGCTCACCAAAGCTTTGCTTACATTGCATAAACCTCTATTGTGGTACTCAAGAATTAAACGATGATCATTAAAGCTTATCTAAATTGGATAAACTTCGAATGTGGAACTCAATAATGAAACAATGGTCATCAAAGCTTTGCATAAATTGCATAGACTTCTATTGTGGAACTCAAGAGTTAAACAATGCTCTTCAAAGTTTTGCTGAATTGCGAAGACTACTTCTATTGTGGATCTCTAGAATTAAACATTGCAGATCAAAGCTGTGCTAAATTGCATTGAGTTCTAATGTGGAACTCAAGAATGAAACATTGCTCATCAAAGCTTTGCTTAAATTGCATAGACTTCTATTGTGGAACTCAAGAATTAAACAATGCTCACCAATGCTTTGCTAAATTGCATAGACTTCCAATGTGGAAACCAAGAATGAAACAATGTCATCAATGCTTTGCTAAATTGCATAGACTTTTATTTTGGAACTCAAGAATCAAACAATGCTCATCAAAGCTTTGCTTAAAATGCATATAGTTCTATTGTGGAACTCAAGAATAAAAGAATTCTCATCAAAGCTTTACTTTAATTGCATAGACTTCTATTGTGGAACTCAAGAATTAAACGATGCTCATCAAAGCTTTGCTAAATTACAAAAACTTCTAACGTGGAACTCAAGAATAAAACAATGCACATCAAAGCTTTTCTAATATTGCATGGACATCGATTGTGGAACTAAAGAATAAAACAATGCTCATCTAACCTTTGCTATATTGCGAAGACTACTTCTATTGTGGGACTCTAGAATGAAACAATGCTCATCAAAGCTATACTAAATTCCATAGACTTCAAATGTGGAACTAAAGAATGAAATAATGCTCATCAAAGCTTTGCTTGAATTGCATAGACGTTTATTGTGGAACTCAAGATTTAATCAATGCTCATCAAAGCTTTGCTAAATTTCGAAGACTACTTCTATTGTGGAACTCTAGAATTAAACAATGGTCATCAAAGCTTTGCTAAATTGCATAGACTTCTAATGTGGAACTCAAAACAATGCTCACCAAAGCTCCACATAAATTGCATACACTTCTATTATGGAATTCAAGAATGAAACAAAGCTCAACAAAGCTTTGCCAAATTGCGTAGTCTTCAATTGTGGAACTCAAGAATCAAACAACGCTCATCAAAGCTTTGCTTAAATTACATAGACTTCTATTATGGAACTACAGAATCAAACAATGCTCATCAAAGATTTGCTTAAATTGCATAGACTTCTATTGTGGAACTCAAGAATAAAAGAATTCTCATCAAAGCTTTACTTTAATTGCATAGACTTCTATTGTCGAACTCAAGAATTAAACGATGCTCATCAAAGCTTTGCTAAATTACAAAAACTTCTAATGTGGAACTCAAGAATAAAACAATGCACATCAAAGCTTTTCCAATATTGCATGGACATCGATTGTGGAACTAAAGAATAAAACAATGCTCATCTAACCTTCGCTATATTGCGAAGACTACTTCTATTGTGGGACTCTAGAATGAAACAATGCTCATCAAAGCTATACTAAATTCCATAGACTTCAAATGTGGAACTAAATAATGAAATAATGCTCATCAAAGCTTTGCTTGAATTGCATAGACGTTTATTGTGGAACTCAAGATTTAATCAATGCTCATCAAAGCTTTGCTAAATTTCGAAGACTACTTCTATTGTGGAACTCTAGAATTAAACAATGGTCATCAAAGCTTTGCTAAATTGCATAGACTTCTAATGTGGAACTTAAAACAATGCTCACCAAAGCTCCACATAAATTGCATACACTTCTATTATGGAATTCAAGAATGAAACAAAGCTCAACAAAGCTTTGCCAAATTGCGTAGTCTTCAATTGTGGAACTCAAGAATCAAACAACGCTCATCAAAGCTTTGCTTAAATTACATAGACTTCTATTATGGAACTACAGAATCAAACAATGCTCATCAAAGATTTGCTTAAATTGCATAGACTTCTGTTGTGGAACTCAAGAATAAAACAATGCTCATTAAAGCTTTGCTTAAATTGCATAGACTTGTATTTTGGAACTCAAGAATTAAACGATGCTCTTCAAAGCTTTGCTAAATTACAAAGACTTCTATTGTGGAACTCAAGAATAAAACAATGCTCATCAAAGCATTTCTAAAATTGCATGGACTTCGATTATGGATCTCAAGAATAAAAGAATGCTCATCTAACATTCGCTAAATTGCGAAGACTACTTCTATTGTGAAACTCTAGAATTAAACAATGCTCATCAAGGCTATGCTAAATTGTATAAACTTCTAATGTGGAACTCAAGAATGAATCAATGCGCATCAAAGCTTTGCTTAAGTTGCATACACTTCTATTGTGGAACTCAAGAATTATAGAATGCTCATTAAAGTTTTGCTAAATTGCAAATATTACTTTTATTGTGGAACTTAAGAATTAAACTATGCTCATCAATGTTTTGATAAATTGGATAGACTTCAAATATGGAACTCAAGAATGAAACAGTGCTCAACAAACCTTTGCTAAATTGCATTGTCTTCTATTGTGGAACTCAAGAATCAAACAATGCTCATCAAACCTTTGCTTAAATTGAATAGACTACTATTGTGGAACTCAAGAATCAAACAATGCTCACCAAAGCTTTGCTTACATTGCATAAACCTCTATTGTGGTACTCAAGAATTAAACGATGATCATTAAAGCTTATCTAAATTGGATAAACTTCGAATGTGGAACTCAATAATGAAACAATGGTCATCAAAGCTTTGCATAAATTGCATAGACTTCTATTGTGGAACTCAAGAGTTAAACAATGCTCTTCAAAGTTTTGCTGAATTGCGAAGACTACTTCTATTGTGGATCTCTAGAATTAAACATTGCAGATCAAAGCTGTGCTAAATTGCATTGAGTTCTAATGTGGAACTCAAGAATGAAACATTGCTCATCAAAGCTTTGCTTAAATTGCATAGACTTCTATTGTGGAACTCAAGAATTAAACAATGCTCACCAATGCTTTGCTAAATTGCATAGACTTCCAATGTGGAAACCAAGAATGAAACAATGTCATCAATGCTTTGCTAAATTGCATAGACTTTTATTTTGGAACTCAAGAATCAAACAATGCTCATCAAAGCTTTGCTTAAAATGCATATAGTTCTATTGTGGAACTCAAGAATAAAAGAATTCTCATCAAAGCTTTACTTTAATTGCATAGACTTCTATTGTGGAACTCAAGAATTAAACGATGCTCATCAAAGCTTTGCTAAATTACAAAAACTTCTAACGTGGAACTCAAGAATAAAACAATGCACATCAAAGCTTTTCTAATATTGCATGGACATCGATTGTGGAACTAAAGAATAAAACAATGCTCATCTAACCTTTGCTATATTGCGAAGACTACTTCTATTGTGGGACTCTAGAATGAAACAATGCTCATCAAAGCTATACTAAATTCCATAGACTTCAAATGTGGAACTAAAGAATGAAATAATGCTCATCAAAGCTTTGCTTGAATTGCATAGACGTTTATTGTGGAACTCAAGATTTAATCAATGCTCATCAAAGCTTTGCTAAATTTCGAAGACTACTTCTATTGTGGAACTCTAGAATTAAACAATGGTCATCAAAGCTTTGCTAAATTGCATAGACTTCTAATGTGGAACTCAAAACAATGCTCACCAAAGCTCCACATAAATTGCATACACTTCTATTATGGAATTCAAGAATGAAACAAAGCTCAACAAAGCTTTGCCAAATTGCGTAGTCTTCAATTGTGGAACTCAAGAATCAAACAACGCTCATCAAAGCTTTGCTTAAATTACATAGACTTCTATTATGGAACTACAGAATCAAACAATGCTCATCAAAGATTTGCTTAAATTGCATAGACTTCTATTGTGGAACTCAAGAATAAAAGAATTCTCATCAAAGCTTTACTTTAATTGCATAGACTTCTATTGTCGAACTCAAGAATTAAACGATGCTCATCAAAGCTTTGCTAAATTACAAAAACTTCTAATGTGGAACTCAAGAATAAAACAATGCACATCAAAGCTTTTCCAATATTGCATGGACATCGATTGTGGAACTAAAGAATAAAACAATGCTCATCTAACCTTCGCTATACTGCGAAGACTACTTCTATTGTGGGACTCTAGAATGAAACAATGCTCATCAAAGCTATACTAAATTCCATAGACTTCAAATGTGGAACTAAAGAATGAAATAATGCTCATCAAAGCTTTGCTTGAATTGCATAGACGTTTATTGTGGAACTCAAGATTTAATCAATGCTCATCAAAGCTTTGCTAAATTTCGAAGACTACTTCTATTGTGGAACTCTAGAATTAAACAATGGTCATCAAAGCTTTGCTAAATTGCATAGACTTCTAATGTGGAACTTAAAACAATGCTCACCAAAGCTCCACATAAATTGCATACACTTCTATTATGGAATTCAAGAATGAAACAAAGCTCAACAAAGCTTTGCCAAATTGCGTAGTCTTCAATTGTGGAACTCAAGAATCAAACAACGCTCATCAAAGCTTTGCTTAAATTACATAGACTTCTATTATGGAACTACAGAATCGAACAATGCTCGTCAAAGATTTGCTTAAATTGCATAGACTTCTATTGTGGAACTCAAGAATAAAACAATGCTCATCAAAGCTTTGCTTAAATTGCATAGACTTGTATTTTGGAACTCAAGAATTAAACGATGTTCTTCAAAGCTTTGCTAAATTACAAAGACTTCTATTGTGGAACTCAAGAATAAAACAATGCTCATCAAAGCTTTTCTAAAATTGCATGGACTTCGATTATGGATCTCAAGAATAAAAGAATGCTCATCTAACATTCGCTAAATTGCGAAGACTACTTCTATTGTGAAACTCTAGAATTAAACAATGCTCATCAAGGCTATGCTAAATTGTATAAACTTCTAATGTGGAACTCAAGAATGAATCAATGTGCATCAAAGCTTTGCTTAAGTTGCATACACTTCTATTGTGGAACTCAAGAATTATAGAATGCTCATTAAAGTTTTGCTAAATTGCAAATATTACTTTTATTGTGGAACTTAAGAATTAAACTATGCTCATCAATGTTTTGATAAATTGGATAGACTTCCAATATGGAACTCAAGAATGAAACAATGCTCAACAAACCTTTACTAAATTGCATTGTCTTCTATTGTGGAACTCAAGAATCAAACAATGCTCATCAAACCTTTGCTTAAATTGCATAGACTACTATTGTGGAACTCAAGAATCAAACAATGCTCACCAAAGCTTTCCTTACATTGCATAAACCTCTATTGTGGTACTCAAGAATTAAACGATGATCATCAAAGCTTAGCTAAATTGGATAAACTTCGAATGTGGAACTCAATAATGAAACAATGGTCATCAAAGCTTTGCATAAATTGCATAGACTTCTATTGTGGAACTCAAGTGTTCAACAATGCACTACAAAGTTTTGCTAAATTGCGAAGACTACTTCTATTGTGGATCTCTAGAATTAAACAATGCACATCAAAGCTGTGCTAAATTGCATTGAGTTCTAATGTGGAACTCAAGAATGAAACATTGCTCATCAAAGCTTTGCTTAAATTGCATAGACTTCTATTGTGGAACTCAAGAATTAAACAATGCTCACCAATGCTTTGCTAAATTGCATAGACTTCCAATGTGGAACCAAGAATGAAACAATGTCATCAATGCTTTGCTAAATTGCATAGACTTTTATTTTGGAACTCAAGAATCAAACAATGCTCATCAAAGCTTTGCTTAAAATGCATATAGTTCTATTGTGGAACTCAAGAATAAAAGAATTCTCATCAAAGCTTTACTTTAATTGCATAGACTTCTATTGTGGAACTCAAGAATTAAAAGATGCTCATCAAAGCTTTGCTAAATTACAAAAACTTCTAACGTGGAACTCAAGAATAAAACAATGCACATCAAAGCTTTTCTAATATTGCATGGACATCGATTGTGGAACTAAAGAATAAAACAATGCTCATCTAACCTTCGCTATATTGCGAAGACTACTTCTATTGTGGGACTCTAGAATGAAACAATGCTCATCAAAGCTATACTAAATTCCATAGACTTCAAATGTGGAACTAAATAATGAAATAATGCTCATCAAAGCTTTGCTTGAATTGCATAGACGTTTATTGTGGAACTCAAGATTTAATCAATGCTCATCAAAGCTTTGCTAAATTTCGAAGACTACTTCTATTGTGGAACTCTAGAATTAAACAATGGTCATCAAAGCTTTGCTAAATTGCATAGACTTCTAATGTGGAACTTAAAACAATGCTCACCAAAGCTCCACATAAATTGCATACACTTCTATTATGGAATTCAAGAATGAAACAAAGCTCAACAAAGCTTTGCCAAATTGCGTAGTCTTCAATTGTGGAACTCTAGAATCAAACAACGCTCATCAAAGCTTCGCTTAAATTACATAGACTTCTATTATGGAACTACAGAATCAAACAATGCTCATCAAAGATTTGCTTAAATTGCATAGACTTCTATTGTGGAACTCAAGAATAAAACAATGCTCATCAAAGCTTTGCTTAAATTGCATAGACTTGTATTTTGGAACTCAATAATTAAACGATGCTCTTCAAAGCTTTGCTAAATTACAAAGACTTCTATTGTGGAACTCAAGAATAAAACAATGCTCATCAAAGCTTTTCTAAAATTGCATGGACTTCGATTATGGATCTCAAGAATAAAAGAATGCTCATCTAACATTCGCTAAATTGCGAAGACTACTTCTATTGTGAAACTCTAGAATTAAACAATGCTCATCAAGGCTATGCTAAATTGTATAAACTTCTAATGTGGAACTCAAGAATAAATCAATGCGCATCAAAGCTTTGCTTAAGTTGCATGCACTTCTACTGTGGAACTCAAGAATTATAGAATGCTCATTAAAGTTTTGCTAAATTGCAAATATTACTTTTATTGTGGAACTTAAGAATTAAACTATGCTCATCAATGTTTTGATAAATTGGATAGACTTCCAATATGGAACTCAAGAATGAAACAGTGCTCAACAAACCTTTGCTAAATTGCATTGTCTTCTATTGTGGAACTCAAGAATCAAACAATGCTCATCAAACCTTTGCTTAAATTGCATAGACTACTATTGTGGAACTCAAGAATCAAACAATGCTCACCAAAGCTTTGCTTACATTGCATAAACCTCTATTGTGGTACTCAAGAATTAAACGATGATCATCAAAGCTTAGCTAAATTGGATAAACTTCGAATGTGGAACTCAATAATGAAACAATGGTCATCAAAGCTTTGCATAAATTGCATAGACTTCTATTGTGGAACTCAAGAGTTAGACAATGCTCTTCAAAGTTTTGCTAAATTGCGAAGACTACTTCTATTGTGGATCTCTAGAATTAAACAATGCACATCAAAGTTGTGCTAAATTGCATTGAGTTCTAATGTGGAACTCAAGAATGAAACATTGCTCATCAAAGCTTTGCTTAAATTGCATAGACTTCTATTGTGGAACCCAAGAATTAAACAATGCTCACCAATGCTTTGCTAAATTGCATAGACTTCCAATGTGGAAACCAAGAATGAAACAATGTCATCAATGCTTTGCTAAATTGCATAGACTTTTATTTTGAAACTCAAGAATCAAACAATGCTCATCAAAGCTTTGCTTAAAATGCATATAGTTCTATTGTGGAACTCAAGAATAAAAGAATTCTCATCAAAGCTTTACTTTAATTGCATAGACTTCTATTGTGGAACTCAAGAATTAAACAATGCTCATCAAAGCTTTGCTAAATTACAAAAACTTCTAATGTGGAACTCAAGAATAAAACAATGCACATCAAAGCTTTTCTAATATTGCATGGACATCGATTGTGGAACTAAAGAATAAAACAATGCTCATCTAACCTTCGCGATATTGCGAAGACTACTTCTATTGTGGGACTCTAGAATGAAACAATGCTCATCAAAGCTATACTAAATTCCATAGACTTCAAATGTGGAACTAAAGAATGAAATAATGCTCATCAAAGCTTTGCTTGAATTGCATAGACGTTTATTGTGGAACTCAAGATTTAATCAATGCTCATCAAAGCTTTGCTAAATTTCGAAGACTACTTCTATTGTGGAACTCTAGAATTAAACAATGGTCATCAAAGCTTTCCTAAATTGCATAGATGTGACAACCCCAAATCTAATTCCGTTAAAAATCCCATTTTCACTAACGGAAAGCGTCACTATATGTTATTTTACGTAATATTTGGAATCGTCAATATCCGAATATCTAAATTTAAGCATGGTTTGATATTATTATAAGTAATATGTCTCATAGGTGTTAACCCCGTTTAACCTAATAGAGTGGTTTTACCTTCTCAACCACTTCACCGGGTAAAAAGTTTTAACCCAGTTAACTTTAAACATCGGGTAGCCGTGTATCGGGCACGATTCTCGAGACATATGCCAGTGTTCCCAACATTTGAACACTCATTCACTACACACCCACTCTCTCTCTCTACTTTCTCTCTCTAGACTCAAAAACGACCCCGATTCCGCTAATTTCCGACTTCCAAACGTAAGTACTCATCCCCTATCTTATTCTAGACATGCTTCATTGAATTTGTGGGCCAAAAACCATAGGAATCAAGATTCAAAGAGTAGTTTACGGCCTAAGAAGCTCCTTAGGCCGTAAACCCCCAAATCCAAGCCAAAGACCAAGTTTTTCCTTCTTGTATGCTAGTATACTAATTAAAACTTATAACTAGAAGAGTTTGGACCTTAAAACACAAGAGAATGATGCTTAAAAAGGAGTTTACGGCCCAAGCATGTGCTTAGGCCGTAAACACCTCAGACACCCCACAAATCCATGTTTTAAGCCCCAAAAACACTTCTAGGATGTTTGGAAAATTAGACTTGACAACAAGGAAGGCTTGAAAGCATTAAACAACATCATTTGAACACAAAAAGAGGAGTTTACGGCCAAGGCTAAGCTTGGGCCGTAAACACCCAAGAAATTGTGTCAAACAAGTCCCTAAACTACCCTAATGCATGAAAGGAATTAATCTAAGGCCTATGGAAGTGTGTTGTACCCTTAAACACTTCATTTTGACACCAAATGAAGAGTTTACGGCCAAGAATGTTCTTGGGCCGTAAACTCCCCATAAATATGTGCCAAATTGCTCCAAACTCACTATAGGACCTTCTAGGATTTTTCTAAGCCATTTGGGACCATGTTGTACAAGTAAAACCATCACCTTAAAGGACTTATAGGAGTTTACGGCCCAAGAACAAGTCTTGGCCGTAAACTCCCCTAAAATATCACAAATTTAGACGTTTAATCCTTCCCTCTTGGTCCAAAACACACACTTTGGAGTGTCACAAGAGTTTACGGCCAAGCCTAGGGGGGGCTTACGGCCGTAAACTCCCAATGAATGGCTTTTAGGCCATAAACTCTTAGAGAATAAACTCTAGGACCCTCCCGTAAATCATCCATGGACTTATACCACTCCCGGGAACCCTTTCTAGGCCTTAAAACCCCGAAAACGACACTAGAATGTCCAAATACTATAATGAGAAGCATAAGATGATTAACTTCTTGTAAAATACATATTTCATATGCCATTAGGGTCCTAAAAGGTGCTCAAGTGGTTATTTGGTACCAAACGCTCAATCGACACTATTACCCGATTTACCCGATTCACCCGATTTCCGCGATTTTAGGTGAGTTCATACCCCTTTAATGAACCTTTCAAGTGTTTTACATGTTTTAGGGGGGAGATACAAGTTGCTTATAAATGTTTATGCAAAGTTTTACAGAACGATTTCCGAGTTACAAGGGTTAATCGCATGTGATTCACTACTCTTAGTTCAAATCACATGTGATTTGCCCCTATGCCTTAAAAACGGGTTTTACCCTTTTCAAACTATTTTTAAACAGTGAATCAGAATTCAAATGTTCTTTTGGAAAAATACTTTTATTAAATCAATTTGCTTATAAAATGTAACCACTCTGATATATTTATATAAATAAGATTTGGAGGACTTAGGACCGATATCTCGCCTTATTTCCTGTTCTTGTTTGATTGTGGGCTTAGGGTAGTAGTTATCCGTCCGACTGTCGTTGATTTCTTACTTATATAAAATTTGTATATCAGCATGGGATACGAATATTTCTGCTCCCACTAAATGCTAAAGTCACTAACGTGCTAAGAAACACCCCCACTAAGATAACCATAATAGGTATGGTTAGGGTCGCTACCGCTACTACTCGCTAAAGTTATTACTATCTACACTATAATACTCACTAATACTAGACGATACACTAGTAAGAGAATACACTATGATCAATACTAAAAGATTACTACACTATGACCATAGAGAAAACATTAAACAAACAATAATACACTAACCCGCTACGAGATACTCTATTCGCTATTCACTACGCCCAGAGTGTTCCAGCAGGAGACGACTCTACATGTATAGATCTATACGGGGGCAGACGCTATTACATCCCGACTGTTAACTCAGTCCGCGCCGTACAGGCCCAGGGATGCCACTACTTCACTACACTGTGCATGACCGGGAAGGTCATGGGATTCTCTATTATTCTCACTATTGGTAAATTACAAGGAATACCCTACAACTACACTAAAACACTACACTAAATGTTAAACCACATCCCGAAGTAAGCAAGTATCTATCACTAAAGGAAGCTCGTACCTCTATCATGGATCACGGGCTTAACTTATCTTGACATATTTGTTATTTGAAGATTGGCCAAAGAATCTTTGCAATAAATTGTTTTCAAAGAGATAAAGAATGTACACTTTTCACAGATTGTCACTTACAATGTATTTCCTGGAAAATATGAGATTTTTCTGAATTTCTACTACTTATGAACATAAAGGATACATTTTTAATACTAATGCTTTGTATACAAAAACTCACACTAAACTCTTATGAACTCACCAGCTTTATGCTGATAATTGTTTTCAAAATAACTTGTATCTTCAGGTCAAAGATAGACAGGTACAGACGCAGCATTTTTGGAGAAGGTGGAGCACACAAGACCCATCTCTTATTTTCGAATTACTTTTGAGTGATTGTTAAACATTACAAAACACGCATGTAATTAAATTCACTATGTAATACTATGGTTGTTTGATTCTTGTTTCTACTATTATACAATTGTGATGATACTGTTCACTACGTCATCCACCCCGAAACGTATTCCGCCGTTATCGGTTTTGGGGTGTGACAGATTGGTATCAGAGCATTGTTTATAGTGAATCAAGTATATCAACCTATAAAAGATATACGAACTATAAACACTTCGGGACTAAAGCACTCTGACCAAAAATATATGCTGTTAAGTATCTAAAAGATCTAACCAAGTATATATATACACACATCACTATGAAACACAGGAATCAGTATCATCCTAGAACAAAACAAAAGTATTAAGATTGTTGGGCAGCACAATTGGGTTTAGAGACATATAGTCACATTCAGGGTGGTGTAGCCTGATCAACTACGTTTTCCTGAGGGTGACTAGCATGTGCCTAAGTTCGGTTGTGATGTTGCAACAAGTCTAAAACTTACCAAAAATACCACAATACCGCTAACATAAGAATACTATAGGGGTATTCTGTATCTCTAGATTATACGTATGTGTTATCATCAAGGGTCGTTACTAGTAGGACAATAGTTGCTAAGTGGATACACCACGATTACATGTGATTGGGGCGCTATAGACTCAGAATCTGCAGCCTTTGCTTCATTCCCTGTTCTTGTTTGATTGGGGGTCTGAAGTTAGGGTGGTTTATTCGAAGGACTATCTTGCTTCGGTTACATGTAATCGGTATGCACTATGCAAGTATTGGGTCAACTGGTAATGATTCCTCCTATAAGTATCTTAGAATAGTACGTCTATTAATCTTCTTTCCCCCCCCCCCCTTCTCGCGTAGATAGCATGGCTGGCTTCCACCTACCCGGTGATCCGTACTTTCCGAACCAGGGCAATGGAGGGTGGCTCGAAGAAGAGTCTGACGACGATCACCCTATTCCTTTGGATGATCATCATGCTGAAGGCTTCTCGGATAGCTCGAGCTCCGAGCCAGAAGTCAACAATCAACCTCCTGAAGCCCCGAACCCTAACCCCCGACCGGCATTTCAGGGCCCCACTCCTATGTGGGCAATGTCCTTGCATCGATGGAGCGAGGAGCAGGGTCAGCCCTTGCCTTACAATGGAGACCGAAGTTTCTACAACATAAGCGAAGGAGGATCAGCAGATCGGGTTCTGCCCATCATGATCCGAAGAATTGCCAGGAATGTTGAGCAAAGTCAAGCTGCCATAGGTCGGGTGGTAGAAGTGGATGCCAACTCAAACCTCAACACTGTTCGCATCCGCCAACTCGAAGAAGCCATGGACAGGACAAGGAGGACCAACGAGGCTCTGCAGCATCAGCTGGCAGCATCCCGAGCTGAAATTAGGGAACTCCGAGCACGCCAAAGGACTCAGGATCGACACCTTCAAGAAGTTATGCGGCAACTGGAAGATCTAAGGATTCGCCCGACAAGCAGCCGTCGCCAGTAGAAGGCATCTAGTTACCTCACTCTTTTGTTTAAAGGACTAGCCTTTTATCTCTATGTTCCATAGGTCTTTTGTCTGTAAGCATTCCTAGTTTAAAAGTACTCTATCTGAACCTCTAAACTGCCAACATTTTCTCTATGGTATGATGTAAGACCTACTACTAGGTCAATTTTCATGAACTTCTATTGCATCATTAATACCAGTATATTGGCAGATGATTTCTCTATTGCTATAGCTCTTACCCTGATCTTGGACTATGTTGATTTAATCCACGAAACACTCTATTCATATTCGCAATAGGCTCTTACTATTGCTATCATTTATATGATCTTCCAGTGAAGGATGCCCCCACGAAAGCGTCCCAACAGAGAAAGACCTGAAACTCAAACCCCTCCTCCACCACCTCCTCCTCTGCAGTTCGATCCGGTGTTGTTCCAAGCGGCTGTGACTGCAGCGGTAACAGCAGCCATGGCCCAAATGAACTCGGGTGATGCGAGCGGTGGAAATTCTAGATTTGGTGAAGTCCACCAACGAGTGCAGGGATGCACTTATAAGGACTTCATGAATTGTAAACCTACTTTCTTCGATGGTACCGGAGGAATTCTGGCGTTGTCCCAATGGTTCGAAAGGACCGAAGCTGTATTCGAGATGTGCTCTTGTCCCGAGGAGAGCAAAATCAAGTTCGCTACTGCTACCCTCACTAACAGGGCTTTGTCATGGTGGAACGGCCATGTCAACGCACTCTCCTTGGTCACAGCCAATGCCATGGGCTGGGACACTCTAAAAGATCTCATGAGAGGAGAATACTGCCCTAGGGGCGAAGTTCAGAAGCTTGAGGAAGAACTCTGGAACCTCAAGATGAAGGGGACCGACATAACAGCTTATACGGCCAGGTTTTGCGACTTGGCGGCTATGTGTCCCAACATGATCCCCTCTGAAAGCAAGAAGATTGAGCGTTACATCTGGGGTTTAGTGCCCCCGTATCGAGGAAATGTTCTGGCTTCACGCCCTACCACCTTCGACAGCGCCAAGGAATTGGCCCAGAGTCTGATCAATCACGAAATCTCCTCCACTCCAGCAGCAACAACCACAACAACCACTGCACCATCCGGATCCTCTGACAGAAAAAGGAAACGGTGGGATAAGAAGAAGGGCAAGAAAACTCAAACCGCCTCCAGGGATCAGCAAATTGTGGCGGTTCATGCTGCCACCACCCCGGCCGTACCAGCTGCTCCAGCCCCACCGAAAGCTTACAGTGGGAACTTGCCTAAATGTCCCAAGTGCCCTTTTCACCACAACGGTCCATGCCGTGAATTGCAGTGTTCCAACTGCGGTCGGAAGGGCCATACTGTCCGATTTTGCAAGGCCCCTCCCAAACCTATCACACAGGTTCCTGGTACGGGAGTGACCCCAACTTGTTATGGCTGCGGTGAAGCGGGCCATTTTAAGAAGAACTGTCCGAAGACTGCAAATGCTGGGGGAACTGGAAGGTTACTTGCTATCGGTCACAATGAAGCAGTAGCCGATCCCACAGTCGTCACGGGTACGTTTCTTCTCAACAACTCTTATGCCTGTGTCTTATTCGATAGTGGTGCAGAAAGAAGCTTCATGAATCAAAACTTTAAACATTTACTCAAACAAACCCCTCAACCACTAAAAGAAACATTCGTTGTAGAAATGGCTAATGGGAAGACAGAAAGCTCTAATGAAATCTATATAGGTTGTACTCTCACGTTAGATGATCACCCCTTTTTAATCGACCTTATACCAGTCTCAATC
The DNA here is from genome assembly GCF_002870075.4 of Lactuca sativa. Taxonomy (NCBI): domain Eukaryota; kingdom Viridiplantae; phylum Streptophyta; class Magnoliopsida; order Asterales; family Asteraceae; genus Lactuca; species Lactuca sativa. The sequence continues at coordinate 265,200,328 of NC_056630.2, forward strand.
AAAAATTTCGATGTCATTGTTGGTATGGATTGGCTAAGCCTTCACTACGCCGACATCCTATGTTCCGAGAAAGCCATTCGCCTGAACTTTCCGAATCGAGAGACCCTAGTGATATACGGAGATAAGCCAAGTACAAACCTTCGTATCATCTCTAGTATTCAGGCTCAGAAATACTTGCGCAAAGAATATCGCGCCTTTCTTGCTCACGTCGTCGACACTAACCAGAAATCGAAGGATCCAAAGGACATTCCAGTGGTATGCGATTTTCCTGATGTCTTTCCGGAGGATCTCCCAGGCCTACCTCCTAAACGACAGGTTGAATTCAGAATCGACCTAATCCCAGGAGCTACTCCCGTAGCTAAGTCGCCCTACCGACTAGCGCCTGCCGAAATGCAAGAACTATCCGGTCAACTCAACGAACTGCTTAGCAAGGGCTTCATAAGACCGAGCTTCTCACCTTGGGGAGCTCCAGTCTTGTTCGTGAAGAAAAAGGATGGGTCATTTCGGATGTGCATCGATTATAGGGAACTCAATAAACTCACGATCAAAAATCGCTATCCTCTCCCTCGTATCGACGACCTATTCGACCAACTCCAAGGAGCCAGTTACTTCTCCAAGATTGATCTTAGATCGGGGTACCATCAGTTGCGGGTGCTCGAGGAAGATGTTCCAAAGACAGCTTTTCGAACCCGCTACGGGCATTTCGAGTTCGTAGTGATGCCCTTTGGACTGACTAATGCCCCTGCAGTATTCATGGACTTGATGAATAGGGTATGTCGTCCATATCTAGATCAGTTCGTCATCGTCTTTATTGACGACATACTTGTCTACTCTCGGAGCGAGGAAGAGCACAGAAGCCATTTACGATTAGTACTGGAAACCCTGCGATCCGAGAAGTTGTATGCGAAGTTCTCTAAGTGCGAGTTTTGGATCCGGAGAGTAGAATTCTTAGGGCACGTGGTCAGTGAAGACGGAATCCACGTGGACCCCTCCAAAATCAAAGCTATTGAGAACTGGTCAGCACCAAAGACGCCTACAGAAATTCGTCAATTTCTAGGCCTCGCTGGCTACTAGCGTCGATTCATCCAAAATTTCTCTCGGATTGCGAAACCCCTCACCGTGCTAACACAGAAGGGTGTGCCATTCGACTGGGAAGAGAAACAGGAGAAGGCATTCCAGACCCTGAAGAGAGCCCTATGCACCGCACCAGTATTATCCCTTCCTGAAGGGACAGAAGATTTTGTTGTATACTGTGATGCATCCAATCAGGGGCTCGGTTGTGTCTTGATGCAACGAGGCAAAGTTATCGCCTATGCCTCGAGACAGCTAAAGAACCATGAGGTGAACTACACAACTCACGACCTCGAGTTAGGAGCGGTCGTCTTCGCACTAAAAATTTGGAGACACTACTTGTATGGGACGAAGAGCGTGGTGTACACTGATCATAAAAGCCTCCAACATATACTGAACCAGAAGGAACTCAACATGAGACAGCGTCGATGGGTCGAACTACTTAACGATTACGACTGTGAAATTAGATATCATCCGGGGAAAGCCAACGTAGTAGCAGATGCCCTGAGCAGAAAAGAGTATTCCGGACGAAGAACCAAGTCACTAACCATGACTATACATTCACATCTATCCACGCAGATCAAGGAGGCTCAGCTGGAAGCCTTAAAGCCTGAAAACGTGGCGGGAGAATCCCTGCGCGGAATGGATAAAAATCTGGAGGTTAAGGGTGACGGAACCTATTACTTTATGGACCGAATCTGGACTCCACGCCATGGAGGTTTTAGGGATTTGGTGATGATAGAAGCACACAACACTCGTTACTCCGTCCACCCGGGTTCAGATAAGATGTACCTGGATCTCAAAAAGCTTTACTGGTGGCCGAACATGAAAGCGGAGATCGCTACCTTTGTAGGTAAGTGCCTTACTTGCGCGAAGGTCAAAGCAGAATGTCAAAAGCCATCAGGACTCCTCCAACAACCAGAAATACCAGAATGGAAGTGGGAGCGAATCACAATGGACTTCATCACCAAGCTGCCCAAGACAGCAGGTGGATTGGATACCATTTGGGTCATTGTTGACAGGTTGACCAAGTCCGCCCACTTCCTACCCATCAGAGAGACGGATAAGATGGAAAAGCTCACTAGGACTTATATAAAAGAAATAGTGCGATTGCATGGCGTCCCTATATCTATTATATCAGACAGAGATAGTAGATTCACCTCTAGATTTTGGCAATCATTACAAAAGGCACTAGGGACGAGGCTGGATATGAGTACGGCCTACCATCCGCAGACTGACGGGCAAAGTGAGAGGACGATCCAAACATTAGAAGACATGCTGCGAGCTTGTGTGATCGACTTCGGGAAATCGTGGGATACACACTTACCTCTTGTGGAGTTTTCCTACAACAATAGTTATCACACGAGCATCAAGGCAGCTCCATTCGAAGCCCTCTACGGACGAAAGTGCAGATCCCCGTTGTGCTGGGCCGAGGTGGGAGACACTCAGTTAGCTAAAGGACGAGTTCCTGATAGCGCCCTCACTGGTCCAGAGATCATTAGAGAAACGACTGAGAAGATCGTACAGATACGTGAACGACTAAAAGCCGCTAGGGATCGACAGAAGAGCTACGCCGACAGACGAAGGAAACCCTTGGAATTCCAGGTCGGAGACCGGGTCCTTCTGAAGGTCTCGCCCTGGAAAGGCACGATACGCTTCGGGAAGCGTGGAAAGTTAAACCCAAGGTACATAGGGCCTTTTGAGATTCTTGCCAGAATCGGCCCTGTAGCTTACAAACTAAACTTACCCCGCGAGCTAAGTAACATACATCCGACCTTCCACGTCTCAAACTTGAAGAAATGTCTGTCTGACGAGACTCTCGTGATTCCCCTCGACGAGATCGAGCTCAACGAGAGCCTCAACTTCGTGGAAGAGCCTGCGGAGGTATTGGATCGTGAAGTAAAGCAGACGAAACAAAGCCGCATCCCAATTGTGAAGGTTCGGTGGAACGCCAAGCGAGGACCGGAATTCACATGGGAGCGCGAGGATCAAATGAAACTCAAATACCCTCATCTCTTTGCTTAGTAGTATTGTAATATCGTATCTGTTTGTATTCTAAATTTCGGGACGAAATTCCCCTAACGGGGGGATGATGTGACAACCCCAAATCTAATTCCGTTAAAAATCCCATTTTCACTAACGGAAAGCGTCACTATACGTTATTTTACGTAATATTTGGAATCGTCAATATCCGAATATCTAAATTTAAGCATGGTTTGATATTATTATAAGTAATATGTCTCATAGGTGTTAACCCCGTTTAACCTAATAGAGTGGTTTTACCTTCTCAACCACTTCACCGGGTAAAAAGTATTAACCCAGTTAACTTTAAACATCGGGTAGCCGTGTATCGGGCACGATTCTCGAGACATATGCAATGGTGTTCCCAACATTTGAACACTCATTCACTACACACTCACTCTCTCTCTCTACTTTCTCTCTCTAGACTCAAAAACGACCCCGATTCCGCTAATTTCCGACTTCCAAACGTAAGTACTCATCCCCTATCTTATTCTAGACATGCTTCATTGAATTTGTGGGCCAAAAACCATAGGAATCAAGATTCAAAGAGGAGTTTACGGCCTAAGAAGCTCCTTAGGCCGTAAACCCCCAAATCCAAGCCAAAGACCAAGTTTTTCCTTCTTGTATGCTAGTATACTAATTAAGGCTTATAACTAGAAGAGTTTGGACCTTAAAACACAAGAGAATGATGCTTAAAAAGGAGTTTACGGCCCAAGCATGTGCTTAGGCCGTAAACACCTCAGACACCCCACAAATCCATGTTTTAAGCCCCAAAAACACTTCTAGGATGTTTGGAAAATTAGACTTGACAACAAGGAAGGCTTGAAAGCATTAAACAACATCATTTGAACACAAAAAGAGGAGTTTACGGCCAAGGCTAAGCTTGGGCCGTAAACACCCAAGAAATTGTGTCAAACAAGTCCCTAAACTACCCTAATGCATGAAAGGAATTAATCTAAGGCCTATGGAAGTGTGTTGTACCATTAAACACTTCATTTTGACACCAAATGAAGAGTTTACAGCCAAGGATGTTCTTGGGCCGTAAACTCCCCATAAATATGTGCCAAATTGCTCCAAACTCACTATAGGACCTTCTAGGATTTTTCTAAGCCATTTGGGACCATGTTGTACAAGTAAAACCATCACCTTAAAGGACTTATAGGAGTTTACGGCCCAAGAACAAGTCTTGGCCGTAAACTCCCCTAAAATATCACAAATTAAGACGTTTAATCCTTCCCTCTTGGTCCAAAACACACACTTTGGAGTGTCACAAGAGTTTACGGCCAAGCCTAAGGGGGGCTTACGGCCGTAAACTCCCAATGAATGGCTTTTAGGCCATAAACTCTAAGAGAATAAACTCTAGGACCCTCCCGTAAATCATCCATGGACTTATACCACTCCCGGGAACCCTTTCTAGGCCTTAAAACCCCGAAAACGACACTAGAATGTCCAAATACTATAATGAGAAGCATAAGATGATTAACTTCTTGTAAAATACATATTTTATATGCCATTAGGGTCCTAAAAGGTGCTCAAGTGGTTATTTGGTACGAAACGCTCAATCGACACTATTACCTGATTTACCCGATTCACCCGATTTCCGCGATTTCAGGTGAGTTCATACCCCTTTAATGAACCTTTCAAGTGTTTTACATGTTTTAGGGGGGAGATACAAGTTGCTTATAAATGTTTATGCAAAGTTTTACAGAACGATTTCCGAGTTACAAGGGTTAATCGCATGTGATTCACTACTCTTAGTTCAAATCACATGTGATTTGCCCCTATGCCTTAAAAACGGGTTTTACCCTTTTCAAACTATTTTTAAACAGTGAATCAGAATTCAAATGTTCTTTTGGAAAAATACTTTTATTAAATCAATTTGCTTATAAAATGTAACCACTCTGATATATTTATATAAATAAGATTTGGAGGACTTAGGACCGATATCTCGCCTTATTTCCTGTTCTTGTTTGATTGTGGGCTTAGGGTAATAGTTATCCGTCCGACTGTCGTTGATTTCTTACTTATATAAAATCTGTATATCAGCATGGGATACGAATATTTCTGCTCCCACTAAATGCTAAAGTCACTAACGTGCTAAGAAACACCCCCACTAAGATAACCATAATAGGTATGGTTAGGGTCGCTACCGCTACTACTCGCTAAAGTTATTACTATCTACACTATAATACTCACTAATACTAGACGATACACTAGTAAGAGAATACACTATGATCAATACTAAAAGATTACTACACTATGACCATAGAGAAAACATTAAACAAACAATAATACACTAACCCGCTACGAGATACTCTATTCGCTATTCCCTACGCCCAGAGTGTTCCAGCAGGAGACGACTCTACATGTATAGATCTATACGGGGGCAGACGCTATTACATCCCGACTGTTAACTCAGTCCGCGCCGTACAGGCCCAGGGATGCCACTACTTCACTACACTGTGCATGACCGGGAAGGTCATGGGATTCTCTATTATTCTCACTATTGGTAAATTACAAGGAATACCCTACAACTACACTAAAACACTACACTAAATGTTAAACCACATCCCGAAGTAAGCAAGTATCTATCACTAAAGGAAGCTCGTACCTCTATCATGGATCACGGGCTTAACTTATCTTGACATATTTGTTATTTGAAGATTGGCCAAAGAATCTTTGCAATAAATTGTTTTCAAAGAGATAAAGAATGTACACTTTTCACAGATTGTCACTTACAATGTATTTCCTGGAAAATATGAGATTTTTCTGAATTTCTACTACTTATGAACATAAAGGATACACTTTTAATACTAATGCTTTGTATACAAAAACTCACACTAAACTCTTATGAACTCACCAGCTTTATGCTGATAATTGTTTTCAAAATAACTTGTATCTTCAGGTCAAAGATAGACAGGTACAGACGCAGCATTTTTGGAGAAGGTGGAGCACACAAGACCCATCTCTTATTTTCGAATTACTTTTGAGTGATTGTTAAACATTACAAAACACGCATGTAATTAAATTCACTATGTAATACTATGGTTGTTTGATTCTTGTTTCTACTATTATACAATTGTGATGATACTGTTCACTACGTCATCCACCCCGAAACGTATTCCGCCGTTATCGGTTTTGGGGTGTGACAATAGACTTCTAATGTGGAACTTAAAACAATGCTCACCAAAGCTCCACATAAATTGCATACACTTCTATTATGGAATTCAAGAATGAAACAAAGCTCAACAACGCTTTGCCAAATTGCGTAGTCTTCAATTGTGGAACTCAAGAATCAAACAACGCTCATCAAAGCTTTGCTTAAATTACATAGACTTCTATTATGGAACTACAGAATCAAACAATGCTCATCAAAGATTTGCTTAAATTGCATAGACTTCTATTGTGGAACTCAAGAATAAAACAATGCTCATCAAAGCTTTGCTTAAATTGCATAGACTTGTATTTTGGAACTCAAGAATTAAACGATGCTCTTCAAAGCTTTGCTAAATTACAAAGACTTCTATTGTGGAACTCAAGAATAAAACAATGCTCATCAAAGCTTTTCTAAAATTGCATGGACTTCGATTATGGATCTCAAGAATAAAAGAATGCTCATCTAACATTCGCTAAATTGCAAAGACTACTTCTATTGTGAAACTCTAGAATTAAACGTAGACTTCTATTGTGGAAGTCAAGAATAAAACAATGCTCATCAAACCTTTGCTTAAATTGCATAGACTTCTATTGTGGAACTCAAGAATTAAACGATGCTCTTCAAAGCTTTGCTAAATTACAAAGACTTCTATTGTGGAACTCAAGAATAAAACAATGCTCATCAAAGCTTTTCTAAAGTTGCATGGACTTCGATTATGGATCTCAAGAATAAAAGAATGCTCATCTAACATTCGCTAAATTGCGAAGACTACTTCTATTGTGAAACTCTAGAATTAGACAATGCTCATCAAAGATATGCTAAATTGTATAAACTTCTAATGTGGAACTCAAGAATGAATCAATGCTCATCAAAGCTTTGCTTAAGTTGCATACACTTCTATTGTGGAACTCAAGAATTATAGAATGCTCATTAAAGTTTTGCTAAATTGCAAATATTACTTCTATTGTGGAACTTAAGAATTAAACTATGCTCATCAATGTTTTGATAAATTGGATAGACTTCTAATGTGGAACTCAAGAATGAAACAGTGCTCAACAAACCTTTGCTAAATTGCATTGTCTTCTATTGTGGAACTCAAGAATCAAACAATGCTCATCAAACCTTTGCTTAAATTGCATAGACTACTATTGTGGAACTCAAGAATCAAACAATGCTCACCAAAGCTTTGCTTACATTGCATAAACCTCTATTGTGGTACTCAAGAATTAAACGATGATCATCAAAGCTTAGCTAAATTGGATAAACTTCTAATGTGGAACTCAATAATGAAACAATGGTCATCAAAGCTTTGCATAAATTGCATAGACTTCTATTGTGGAACTCAAGAATTAAACAATGCTCTTAAAAGTTTTGCCAAATTGCGAAGACTACTTCTATTGTGGATATCTAGAATGAAACATTGCTCATCAAAGCTTTGCTTAAATTGCATAGACTTCTATTGTGGAACTCAAGAATTAAATAATGCTCATCAATGCTTTGCTAAATTGCATAGACTTCCAATATGGAAACCACGAATGAAACAATGTCATCAATGCTTTGCTAAATTGCATACACTTTTCTTTTGGATCTCAAGAATCAAACAATGCTCATCAAAGCTTTGCTTAAATTGCATATAGTTCTATTTTGGAGCTCAAGAATAAAACAATGCTCATCAAAGCTTTGCTTTAATTGCATAGACTTCTATTGTGGAATTCAAGAATTAAACGATGCTCATCAAAGCTTTGCTAAATTACCAAAACTTCTAATGTGGAACTCAAGAATAAAACAATGCACGTCAAAGCTTTTCTAATATTGCATGGACATCGATTGTGGAACAAATGAATAAAACAATGCTCATCTAACCTTCGCTATATTGCGAAGACTACTTCTATTGTGGGACTCTATAATTAAACAATGCTCATCAAAGCTATACTAAATTGCATAGACTTCAAATGTGGAACTAAAGAATGAAATAATGCTCATCAAAGCTTTGCTTAAATTGCATAGACGTTTATTGTGGAACTCAAGATTTAATCAATGCTCATCAAAGCTTTGCTAAATTTCGAACACTACTTCTATTGTGGAACTCTAGAATTAAACAATGCACATCAAAGCTTTTCTAATATTGCATGGACATCGATTGTGGAACTAAAGAATAAAACAATGCTCATCTAACCTTCGCTATATTGCGAAGACTACTTCTATTGTGGGACTCTAGTATTAAACAATGCTCATCAAAGCTATACTAAATTGCATAGACTTCTAATGTGGAAGTCAAGAATGAAATAATGCTCATCAAAGCTTTACTTAAATTGCATAGACTTTTATTGTGGGACTCAAGATTCAAACAATGCTCGTCAAAGCTTAGGTAAATTTTGAAGACTACTTCTATTGTGGAACTCTAGAATTAAACAATGCTCATTAAAGCTTTGCTAAACTGCATAGACTTCTAATTTGGAACTTAAAACAATTCTCATCAAAGCTCCACATAAACTGCAGACACTTCTATTATGGAACTCAAGAATGAAACAATGCTCAACAAAGCTTTGCCAAATTGCATATTCTTCAATTGTGGAACTCAAGAATTAAACAACGCTCATCAAAGCTTTGCTTAAATTACATAGACTTCTATTGTGGAAGTCAAGAATCAAACAATGCTTATCAAAGATTTGCTTAAATTGCATAGACTTCTATTATGGAAGTCAAGAATAAAACAATGCTCATCAAACCTTTGCTTAAATTGCATAGACTTCTATTGTGGAACTCAAGAATTAAACGATGCTTTTCAAAGCTTTGCTAAATTACAAAGACTTCTATTGTGGAACTCAAGAATAAAACAATGCTCATCAAAGCTTTTCTAAAATTGCATGGACTTCGATTATGGATCTCAAGAATAAAAGAATGCTCATCTAACATTCGCTAAATTGCGAAGACTACTTCTATTGTGAAACTCTAGAATTAAACAATGCTCATCAAAGATATGCTAAATTGTATAAACTTCTAATGTGGAACTCAAGAATGAATCAATGCTCATCAAAGCTTTGCTTAAGTTGCATACACTTCTATTGTGGAACTCAAGAATTATAGAATGCTCATTAAAGTTTTGCTAAATTGCAAATATTACTTCTATTGTGGAACTTAAGAATTAAACTATGCTCATCAATGTTTTGATAAATTGGATAGACTTCCAATGTGGAACTCAAGAATGAAACAGTGCTCAACAAACCTTTGCTAAATTGCATTGTCTTCTATTGTGGAACTCAAGAATCAAACAATGCTCATCAAACCTTTGCTTAAATTGCATAGACTACTATTGTGGAACTCAAGAATCAAACAATGCTCACCAAAGCTTTGCTTACATTGCATAAACCTCTATTGTGGTACTCAAGAATTAAACGATGATCATCAAAGCTTTGCTAAATTGGATAAACTTCTAATGTGGAACTCAATAATGAAACAATGGTCATCAAAGCTTTGCATAAATTGCATAGACTTCTATTGTGGAACTCAAGAATTAAACAATGCTCTAAAAAGTTTTGCCAAATTGCGAAGACTACTTCTATTGTGGATATCTAGAATTAAAGAATGCACATCAAAGCTGTGCTAAATTGCATTGAGTTCTAATGTGGAACTCAAGAATGAAACATTGCTCATCAAAGCTTTGCTTAAATTGCATAGACTTCTATTGTGGAACTCAAGAATTAAATAATGCTCATCAATGCTTTGCTAAATTGCATAGACTTCCAATGTGGAAACCACGAATGAAACAATGTCATCAATGCTTTGCTAAATTGCATACACTTTTCTTTTGGATCTCAAGAATCAAACAATGCTCATCAAAGCTTTGCTTAAATTGCATATAGTTCTATTTTGGAGCTCAAGAATAAAACAATGCTCATCAAAGCTTTGCTTTAATTGCATAGACTTCTATTGTGGAATTCAAGAATTAAACGATGCTCATCAAAGCTTTGCTAAATTACAAAAACTTCTAATGTGGAACTCAAGAATAAAACAATGCACATCAAAGCTTTTCTAATATTGCATGGACATCGATTGTGGAACAAATGAATAAAACAATGCTCATCTAACCTTTGCTATATTGCGAAGACTACTTCTATTGTGGGACTCTAGAATTAAACAATGCTCATCAAAGCTATACTAAATTGCATAGACTTCAAATGTGGAACTAAAGAATGAAATAATGCTCATCAAAGCTTTGCTTAAATTGCATAGACGTTTATTGTGGAACTCAAGATTTAATCAATGCTCATCAAAGCTTTGCTAAATTTCGAACACTACTTCTATTGTGGAACTCTAGAATTAAACAATGCACATCAAAGCTTTTCTAATATTGCATGGACATCGATTGTGGAACTAAAGAATAAAACAATGCTCATCTAACCTTCGCTATATTGCGAAGACTACTTCTATTGTGGGACTCTAGTATTAAACAATGCTCATCAAAGCTATACTAAATTGCATAGACTTCTAATGTGGAAGTCAAGAATGAAATAATGCTCATCAAAGCTTTACTTAAATTGCATAGACTTTTATTGTGGGACTCAAGATTCAAACAATGCTCGTCAAAGCTTAGGTAAATTTTGAAGACTACTTCTATTGTGGAACTCTAGAATTAAACAATGCTCATTAAAGCTTTGCTAAACTGCATAGACTTCTAATTTGGAACTTAAAACAATTCTCATCAAAGCTCCACATAAACTGCAGACACTTCTATTATGGAACTCAAGAATGAAACAATGCTCAACAAAGCTTTGCCAAATTGCATATTCTTCAATTGTGGAACTCAAGAATTAAACAACGCTCATCAAAGCTTTGCTTAAATTACATAGACTTCTATTGTGGAAGTCAAGAATTAAACAATGCTCATCAAAGATTTGCTTAAATTGCATAGACTTCTATTATGGAAGTCAAGAATAAAACAATGCTCATCAAACCTTTGCTTAAATTGCATAGACTTCTATTGTGGAACTCAAGAATTAAACGATGCTCTTCAAAGCTTTGCTAAATTACAAAGACTTCTATTGTGGAACTCAAGAATAAAACAATGCTCATCAAAGCTTTTCTAAAATTGCATGGACTTCGATTATGGATCTCAAGAATAAAAGAATGCTCATCTAACATTCGCTAAATTGCGAAGACTACTTCTATTGTGAAACTCTAGAATTAAACAATGCTCATCAAAGATATGCTAAATTGTATAAACTTCTAATGTGGAACTCAAGAATGAATCAATGCTCATCAAAGCTTTGCTTAAGTTGCATACACTTCTATTGTGGAACTCAAGAATTATAGAATGCTCATTAAAGTTTTGCTAAATTGCAAATATTACTTCTATTGTGGAACTTAAGAATTAAACTATGCTCATCAATGTATTGATAAATTGGATAGACTTCCAATGTGGAACTCAAGAATGAAACAGTGCTCAACAAACCTTTGCTAAATTGCATTGTCTTCTATTGTGGAACTCAAGAATCAAACAATGCTCATCAAACCTTTGATTAAATTGCATAGACTACTATTGTGGAACTCAAGAATCAAACAATGCGCACCATAGCTTTGCTTACATTGCATAAACCTCTATTGTGGTACTCAAGAATTAAACGATGATCATCAAAGCTTTGCTAAATTGGATAAACTTCTAATGTGGAACTCAATAAAGAAACAATGGTCATCAAAGCTTTTCATAAATTGCATAGACTTCTATTGTGGAACTCAAGAATTAAACAATGCTCTTAAAAGTTTTGCCAAATTGCGAAGACTACTTCTATTGTGGATATCTAGAATTAAAGAATGCACATCAAAGCTGTGCTAAATTGCATTGAGTTCTAATGTGGAACTCAAGAATGAAACATTGCTCATCAAAGCTTTGCTTAAATTGCATAGACTTCTATTGTGGAACTCAAGAATTAAATAATGCTCATCAATGCTTTGCTAAATTGCATAGACTTCCAATGTGGAAACCACGAATGAAACAATGTCATCAATGCTTTGCTAAATTGCATACACTTTTCTTTTGGATCTCAAGAATCAAACAATGCTCATCAAAGCTTTGCTTAAATTGCATATAGTTCTATTTTGGAGCTCAAGAATAAAACAATGCTCATCAAAGCTTTGCTTTAATTGCATAGACTTCTATTATGGAATTCAATAATTAAACGATGCTCATCAAAGCTTTGCTAAATTACAAAAACTTCTAATGTGGAACTCAAGAATAAAACAATGCACATCAAAGCTTTTCTAATATTGCATGGACATCGATTGTGGAACAAATGAATAAAACAATGCTCATCTAACCTTTGCTATATTGCGAAGACTACTTCTATTGTGGGACTCTAGAATTAAACAATGCTCATCAAAGCTATACAAATTGCATAGACTTCAAATGTGGAACTAAAGAATGAAATAATGCTCATCAAAGCTTTGCTTAAATTGCATAGACGTTTATTGTGGAACTCAAGATTTAATCAATGCTCATCAAAGCTTTGCTAAATTTCGAACACTACTTCTATTGTGGAACTCTAGAATTAAACAATGCACATCAAAGCTTTTCTAATATTGCATGGACATCGATTGTGGAACTAAAGAATAAAACAATGCTCATCTAACCTTCGCTATATTGCGAAGACTACTTCTATTGTGGGACTCTAGTATTAAACAATGCTCATCAAAGCTATACTAAATTGCATAGACTTCTAATGTGGAAGTCAAGAATGAAATAATGCTCATCAAAGCTTTACTTAAATTGCATAGACTTTTATTGTGGGACTCAAGATTCAAACAATGCTCGTCAAAGCTTAGGTAAATTTTGAAGACTACTTCTATTGTGGAACTCTAGAATTAAACAATGCTCATTAAAGCTTTGCTAAACTGCATAGACTTCTAATTTGGAACTTAAAACAATTCTCATCAAAGCTCCACATAAACTGCAGACACTTCTATTATGGAACTCAAGATTGAAACAATGCTCAACAAAGCTTTGCCAAATTGCATATTCTTCAATTGTGGAACTCAAGAATTAAACAACGCTCATCAAAGCTTTGCTTAAATTACATAGACTTCTATTGTGGAAGTCAAGAATTAAACAATGCTCATCAAAGATTTGCTTAAATTGCATAGACTTCTATTGTGGAAGTCAAGAATAAAACAATGCTCATCAAACCTTTGCTTAAATTGCATAGACTTCTATTGTGGAACTCAAGAATTAAACGATGCTCTTCAAAGCTTTGCTAAATTACAAAGACTTCTATTGTGGAACTCAAGAATAAAACAATGCAAAAACAATGCGTGCTTTTTCGCTTTCTCTCTCTACTTTCTCTCTCTTATCCTGATTCTTTCTGACGGTGGTGCGATCTAGCTTAGATTCATCGGCGCTGCTTTTCTGACGAATTTCTTTTAATCGGTGAAGCAATTTCTTTCCTAATTCCGTTGATTTAATGGGAGCATCTTCCAAGTCGGATAGATTGAAGGACGTGAAGGTTAAACCTCCGGATAAAAGTGCTGCTGTTCGTTATACAAAAACTGAAATGGAGGTGAATGATCTTGTTCCTCCTGGGGTAATTGAACAATCATCTGCCACGATCTACAAAGCTCGTCGCAAACCAAGTGTGACTGGAGCTGTTGCATCTGGGATTAGCAAAGCGGGATGGAAAATGGAGGGGAAATCTTTCAGGATTAAGAACAGAGCTAGGAAGAAGGTGGATAAATTAGCTCCGATGGATACTGAAGAGTTCTTCAATGAAGATGGTTCAGAAGAGGAAACGGGAGAAGAATCGGAATCTGTATCAGTTTTTGAGTCGGATTCTAACATTTCTATACCGGGATATGATGGGAAGGAGAAGGAATTGAAGAAAGGGTTATCTGGTGATTCTAAAAAGGTAAGTTCTCATGTTATTTCTATCCCAACTGGTAATACTGCTAATTTGATGAAAAATTGGGATGGGTTGATGATGAATAATGAAGTTTTGAGTCCAATCTCTGAATTGAAGAATGTTACTAGTGAAATGGTTAATGTGAACCCTACCATATCGGTGATGGATGTTAAAATTCAGAATAACTCTAATAGGGAAGATAATGAAGTTGTGAAGATAATAACTGATGGGAAGAAAAGGGCTAATAACAATGAAGATTTCATTCCAGGAGTGGGATTTCAGTTTCTGAATGAATTGAAGGAAGAAGGACAGGTGGGAAAGGGAGTTGATAAGGGTATAATTCAGAATATGGATATGGATGATTTGAAAGTGGATAAGAAGGAGAATAAGTTGGGAGATGATAATGAAGAAGAGAGTTCAGAAGATGAAGAGGGGGAAGTTGATTCAAGTGAGGAGGAAACTAGTGAAGATGAGGAAATAATGATGGAGGAGGAGGATATTAATAATATTAGTAATGATAATAATGGGAATTTGGTTGCAGGCACTGTTATTAATAGTATTAATACCTTTCCTTCTATTTTGGGAGCAGCTAAAATTGGAAATTCGATGGAGAAGGATGTGCAGGGGAATTTAAAGAACTCTTATGCTGGTGTGTTAAAAGGGAATAGGCATAAGGGTAAGATTGATGTTAGATATATTCCAGGGGAAAAAGGTGAAGAAGATGGTCCTGTTATTATCCCAATTGAAAATCTAAAAAATGCGAGTATTCCTTATGTGAATACTTTATATGGATATATGATTGATAAGAAATTGGCTTTTCCAGTGATTCAAAAGGAGGTAAGAAGGCTATGGAAGAATGTGGGTCTTGAAGAGGTATTCATGAATAATAAAGGATTCTTCTTTTTTAAATTCAGTGATGAACAAGGGATGTTATCTATTCTTGAAGGAAGTCCATGGCTAATGTTCAATAATATGCCTTTATTTCTACAAAGATGGAGACCAGGTTTGACTTTAACTAAAAATAGACATGATAAGATTCCGGTTTGGGTCAAGATTTATGACTTACCTTTGGAAGTTTGGAGTGGGGATAATCTGTGCATTATTGCTAGTAAATTGGGAATTCCTCTTGCGTTTGATTCTTTTACTGAGGAGATGTGTTTGGAACATAAAGGGAGAAATGCTTATGCTAGGATCCTTATCGAAATGTCAGCTGATAAAGAATGGAAAAGAAACATTGATATCTCAACGTGGGATTTTGTTACTAATTCTGCTGTTATTCAAAGCTTTGATGTGGAATATGCTTGGATGCCATCTAGGTGCAGTCATTGTAAAGTGTTTGGGCACATAGATAAGGTCTGTATGGCTAGTATGATGGGTGCTAAATCTATGCAAAATGGTGGCAGTGGGATTAGCAAGGAAGATAAAGGGAAAAATGTGATTGATGATGAAGGATTTACAGAATTTACTAATAGGAAAAATAAAATTATTAAAGATGGAGAAGGTACAAGCAATTCTATGTGGAAAGCTGCTAATATAGGTAATCAGAAAAATAAAGGGAAGAGTAATTTCTCAAGAGTGGGGAATAAGTTTAGGGGTCAATATGGGAACAAAAGTGGAAATGGTTGGGGACAAAATGGGAATTGGAATAACAAAGGAGTGGGGCATTGGAATTTGGAGAAGAATAAAAAATTTGAGAAGATGGGTTCTGGACAGTATAATAATAATGACCAGGTAAATAATGGAGATAAAAGACAGGTGACTATAAAGAAGAATGTCAATGATATGGCTGAGATTAAGAAGAGTGATAAGGAAACTGATAGCAGCAATAAAAATAGCTTTGAAGTTTTGGGATTGATTGATGAGGAAGCTATAATTGGAATGGAAAAGGATGATAAAAGAGATAAAATTGGTGTTCAATTTGATGATCTGAATTGCACTCTCTCTGCTACTGATGACAACAGATTGAAATATAATGAGATTCATAACATGGGCATTAGCAATGAAGATCTTGTGATGGTTAATGCTGAAAAGAAGATGGATAGCAAGAGGAATAATGATAGCAGTAGTATTAGTGGATTATCTCAGGCATTTGAGGTGGTAAATGCCAAAAATCATGTTATTAGTCAATGATGTCGATTGGTGTTTGGAATGTTAGGGGGTTAAATAAAGCTGTTAAGCAAAAAGAGGTTATGGATGTTATAAGGGATAATAAGCTGGGAATGTGTGCTGTTGTTGAATCCCATGTCAAAATTTCAAATTTAAAGAATGTGTGTAGTAAATCTTTTGGAAACTGGGATTGGGTTTCTAATAACAAACAGTGTGATGTTGGTACTAGAATAATTGTTGGATGGGATCCAAAATTATTTGATGTTATGGTTTTATCTCAATCGAAACAGGTGATTCATTGCTTTGTCAAATTTTCTGGTTCTAATTATAGCATGTTTTTTTCCTTCATCTATGCTGCTTCCGGTTATATTGAAAGAAGGGTTTTATGGGAAGATTTGAAAAAATTCAGCTTAACTGTGAAAAAGGAAGCTTGGTGTATTTTGGGTGATTTCAATGTTGTGTTAAAAGATTCCGATTATTCAGAAGGATGCTCGAGATGTCTGAAAGGAGTTGATGATTTTCGAGAATGTATCAATTTTATTGAAGTTGAAGATTTGAATAGCACTGGGTTTCAATTCACTTGGAATAAATCGCCTTCTGGGAATAAAGGAATTTTAAAGAAGCTGGATAGGATTATGGTCAACACGAAATTTATTTCTGATTATCCTTCAGCTTATGCTGCATTTAAACCATACAGAACTTCTGATCACTGTCCTGCTATTCTTTTCATTCCTAATGATAAATTGAGATGGAAAGCTTCCTTTAGATTTGCTAATTTCATTGCGGATAAAGAAGAATTTCTGCCTATGGTGAAGGATATCTGGTCCTCAAATATTGAAGGCTTTTTTATGTTCAAAGTTACTCAGAAACTGAAAATGTTGAAGAGTCAGTGTAAACAGATGTGTAGTAAGTTCAGAGGGTCAGGAAGGAAAATTAAGGATCTAAGGGAGCAATTGGGAAATATTCAGTTGAAAATTGATCAGGAGCCGTTTAATGCTTCATATCGGGAGGAGCATGCTAATATTCTTTTTGAATATAATGTTGCTTGTAATGATGAAGAAAAGCTGCTTTCTCAAAGATCTAAGATCAAATGGCTTTCTGATGGGGATAATAACACTAAGTTTTTTCACAGTTGTTTGAAAAGCAGGATTAACAGGAATCGGATTTTGATGGTGCTTGATGAAGATGGAAGATGGATCAGGGGGAAGGCTATGAAAGAGAAATTTATTAATCATTTTAAGAATTTCTTGGGATGTGAAGTTGCCACTGATTTGTCTATACTTAATAATGAGTTTTTTATTAATAAGTTGGATAAAAAAGTGGCAATGAATATGATAAGAGTGGTCACAGATGAAGAAGTTAAAGTAGCTATGTTTGATATTGCTGACAATCATGCTCCTGGTCCTGATGGGTTTTCCTCTAAGTTTTTTAAGAGTGCTTGGAGTATTATTGGGACAGATATTTGTAAAGCTGTGAGGGAATTTTTCTGGACAGGAAAATTATTGAAGGGTATTAATGCTACTAGGATTGTGTTGATTCCTAAAGTGGAAGAACCAAGGAAAGTTACTGATTTTCGGCCTATTGCCTGCTGCAACATTTTTTATAAATGTATCAGTAAAATAATAGTAAACAGAATAAGGGGCAGCTTAAGTGATATAGTTAGTCATAACCAATCTGCTTTTATTCAAGGAAGATCAATTCTTGACAATATTCTCCTTGCTCAAGAATTGATGGTGGGATACAAAAATAAAAAAGGAATGCCTAAATGTACCTTAAAGATTGATATACAAAAGGCCTATGATACTGTTGACTGGAAATTTCTTAATAGAATTCTTATTGGATTTGGATTTCATCCTGTCATGGTTAATTGGATTATGGCATGCACTTCTTCCCCTTGGTTTATGCTGAATTTTAATGGTGAAGACCATGGATATTTTGAAGGAAAGAGGGGATTAAGGCAAGGAGATCCTCTATCTCCCTACTTATTCACGTTGGTTATGGAGGTTTTTAATCTAATCCTGGTGAAGAAAATTGAAGAAAGCCAATGTTTCAAATTTCATTGCAAGTGTGATTCTCAGAGGATTACACACTTATGTTTTGCAGATGATTTGTTGGTGTTTTCTTTTGGTAATGGCAATTCTGCTAGAGTCATAAAAGCTGCCCTTGACGATTTTTATTCTGTTTCTGGTTTGAAAGCTAGCATGGAAAAAAGCCAAATTTTTTTTAGCTGTGTGAAGCCAAACATGAGAAGGATTATTTTGGGAATTTTACCTTTTGACATTGGTAAAATTCCTTTTAAATACCTTGGGATTCCCATGTGTGTGAATATGCTTTTCAAAAGAGATTGTTTTGCTCTTGTTGATAAGATTAAATTGAGAGTGTGTAATTGGAAAAACAAGATGCTTTCTTTTGCTGGAAGATTACAGCTCATAAATTCTGTCCTGACTTCTATTCATGTGTATTGGGCTTCAATTTTCAAAATTCCTATTGCTACTATTAGGGAGATTGAAATGATTTGTAGAAACTTTCTGTGGGCTAATGGAGAAGTGGTTAGAGGAAAAGCTAAAGTTAAATGGAGTGATGTTTGTAAGCCAAAAATAAATGGGGGGCTGGGAATTAAAGACTTAAGATTCTGGAATGATGCTTTATTAATTAAACACATTTGGAATCTGATCAGTAACAAAAAGTCTCTGTGGGTTCAGTGGGTGAGAGAAAACTACATTGGTGATGGAAATTTCTGGGAAATTTGGCAGAAGAAAAGCATGAATTGGACTTGGAAAAGATTTTTGGAATTGAGAAAAACTGTTAGACATCATATTGTCTCATGTGTTGGTGATGGTAGAAATACTTCTTTATGGCATGATTGGTGGCACCCAATTGGCATATTAAGTACAATTATATCAAGGAGGGATTGGTTTAGAAATGGATTTAGTGAAAATTCTTTAGTCAGTGATGTTTTGACTAATGATACTTATAGATGGCCTGTTGATTGGGTAATAAATTTTCCTGGTCTGAAAGATGCTCCCATGTTTTGTAATATTGGTAATCAAAAGGATATTACTGTTTGGAGGGATATGAATGGTGTGAATAAAAAATTTTCTTGCAAGCAAGTTTGGAGAGATATCAATAATTTTGGAAGTAAAGTCAAGTGGGTTAGCTGTGTTTGGTATAGTAATTGTATTCCCAGGAATGCATTTATTTTATGGCTTGCTGTTCTGAATCGTCTGAAAACTCAAGATCGAGTTAAATGCTGGGAGAAATCAGGTTCTTTACTATGTCCTTTCTGTTTAAAAATTCCTGATTCTCATGATCATCTTTTCTTTCAATGTGAATTCACGCATAGTATATGGAAACATTGTTGTTCTAAGGCTGGAATTGACATTTCTTATTCTAATTGGAATGATCTTGTTCTTAAATTGTCTTCAGTCTTAAATTCGAGATCTATTGAGATTTTGATCAAAAAATGGGTGTTTGCTAGCTGTGTTTCTCACATTTGGAAAGAAAGAAATTCAAGAATTTTTAGTAAATTGAGAAAATCGAATGAAGGAGTTATTTTGTGTATTGAGAAAGAAATTCAATTGAAGTTATTAGGGTTGAGGAAGATGAATGTTATGGTCAGCAGGGAAATTTTACAGATATGGGGTATTTTTGGAAAAAATTGATGGGTTTTTTGAATTTCTTTGTTAGGAGTAGCTGTTGTGATCCTGTTTGTTTTGAGGATTGGGATAATATGGAGATGTTGAATTGTTTGACTGTTCTTATGGGAGGTTTGTATTGGGGGTTTTTTCGGAATGATAGGTTCAAAGGAATTGACGGGTTTCAAGGAATTGACGGATTAATTCACTGGTTTAAGAGCTTGCTCTTGAATTTTGTGATATGTACCTTTGGGATTTTTTGTTTGGATATGATCTTAATTGAGATTATTCAAATGGAAAATCCTAGACATGTGATTGATGCCATGTCAAGTATGCAACTGGGTTTGATAATATGGTGGTATTGTGTAGTCCAGTGTGGGTTTTTTTATGTGTGCAGAAAAGGTGTTACGAAGCTGATTATGAAGCTGTTTGTAGTGAATTTGGATAGTACGAATGTTGATTGCAGGAAGGCCATTATGTTGAGTCACATTTGGAGGATGAAGGATAAAAGAGAGTACAATAAAGGAGGGATACAAGGGCTGAAAGTTGACAGAAGTTGCTGGAATGAGTTCTTGATGCTTTTGCAGTGGATTTTGGGTTATATTTTTTGTATTTTTTGGTACTTTAATTTTGTATGTAGGATGTTTGGGTTTGATCTTTTATGGGGTTATTTGTTATGTTTTCACTTTTGGACTGTGGGTTTTTTTAAGGGCCTTACCCCTTGCTTTGGTCTTAATGGTGATTGGTGGGGTGGTTTTTGCAATGGGGTGAAGTTACCTTTTTTCCCACTTCTAATAAGTCCTTGGTATAAGCATATAAACATTAAGGTTTTTTGGGACTTTTGGAGCTTAGTAGACATGTTTAAAAAGTGGATGGGGAGTTGGTTATGGATAGGTTGGTTTGGTTAGGGGTTTGTTTGTTTTTTATTTTTTATGTATTTGTATTCTTTTATTCTTTTTAATAAATTTTGCTGAGCTTTGGCTCTTTTCAAAAAAAAAAAAAAAAAGAATAAAACAATGCTCATCAAAGCTTTTCTAAAATTGCATGGACTTCGATTATGGATCTCAAGAATAAAAGAATGCTCATCTAACATTCGCTAAATTGCGAAGACTACTTCTATTGTGAAACTCTAGAATTAAACAATGCTCATCAAAGATATGCTAAATTGTATAAACTTCTAATGTGGAACTCAAGAATGAATCAATGCTCATCAAAGCTTTGCTTAAGTTGCATACACTTCTATTGTGGAACTCAAAAATTATAGAATGCTCATTAAAGTTTTGCTAAATTGCAAATATTACTTCTATTGTGGAACTTAAGAATTAAACTATGCTCATCAATGTATTGATAAATTGGATAGACTTCCAATGTGGAACTCAAGAATGAAACAGTGCTCAACAAACCTTTGCTAAATTGCATTGTCTTCTATTGTGGAACTCAAGAATCAAACAATGCTCATCAAACCTTTGATTAAATTGCATAGACTACTATTGTGGAACTCAAGAATCAAACAATGCTCACCATAGCTTTGCTTACATTGCATAAACCTCTATTGTGGTACTCAAGAATTAAACGATGATCATCAAAGCTTTGCTAAATTGGATAAACTTCTAATGTGGAACTCAATAAAGAAACAATGGTCATCAAAGCTTTTCATAAATTGCATAGACTTCTATTGTGGAACTCAAGAATTAAACAATGCTCTTAAAAGTTTTGCCAAATTGCGAAGACTACTTCTATTGTGGATATCTAGAATTAAAGAATGCACATCAAAGCTGTGCTAAATTGCATTGAGTTCTAATGTGGAACTCAAGAATGAAACATTGCTCATCAAAGCTTTGCTTAAATTGCATAGACTTCTATTGTGGAACTCAAGAATTAAATAATGCTCATCAATGCTTTGCTAAATTGCATAGACTTCCAATGTGGAAACCACGAATGAAACAATGTCATCAATGCTTTGCTAAATTGCATACACTTTTCTTTTGGATCTCAAGAATCAAACAATGCTCATCAAAGCTTTGCTTAAATTGCATATAGTTCTATTTTGGAGCTCAAGAATAAAACAATGCTCATCAAAGCTTTGCTTTAATTGCATAGACTTCTATTATGGAATTCAATAATTAAACGATGCTCATCAAAGCTTTGCTAAATTACAAAAACTTCTAATGTGGAACTCAAGAATAAAACAATGCACATCAAAGCTTTTCTAATATTGCATGGACATCGATTGTGGAACAAATGAATAAAACAATGCTCATCTAACCTTTGCTATATTGCGAAGACTACTTCTATTGTGGGACTCTAGAATTAAACAATGCTCATCAAAGCTATACAAATTGCATAGACTTCAAATGTGGAACTAAAGAATGAAATAATGCTCATCAAAGCTTTGCTTAAATTGCATAGACGTTTATTGTGGAACTCAAGATTTAATCAATGCTCATCAAAGCTTTGCTAAATTTCGAACACTACTTCTATTGTGGAACTCTAGAATTAAACAATGCACATCAAAGCTTTTCTAATATTGCATGGACATCGATTGTGGAACTAAAGAATAAAACAATGCTCATCTAACCTTCGCTATATTGCGAAGACTACTTCTATTGTGGGACTCTAGTATTAAACAATGCTCATCAAAGCTATACTAAATTGCATAGACTTCTAATGTGGAAGTCAAGAATGAAATAATGCTCATCAAAGCTTTACTTAAATTGCATAGACTTTTATTGTGGGACTCAAGATTCAAACAATGCTCGTCAAAGCTTAGGTAAATTTTGAAGACTACTTCTATTGTGGAACTCTAGAATTAAACAATGCTCATTAAAGCTTTGCTAAACTGCATAGACTTCTAATTTGGAACTTAAAACAATTCTCATCAAAGCTCCACATAAACTGCAGACACTTCTATTATGGAACTCAAGATTGAAACAATGCTCAACAAAGCTTTGCCAAATTGCATATTCTTCAATTGTGGAACTCAAGAATTAAACAACGCTCATCAAAGCTTTGCTTAAATTACATAGACTTCTATTGTGGAAGTCAAGAATTAAACAATGCTCATCAAAGATTTGCTTAAATTGCATAGACTTCTATTGTGGAAGTCAAGAATAAAACAATGCTCATCAAACCTTTGCTTAAATTGCATAGACTTCTATTGTGGAACTCAAGAATTAAACGATGCTCTTCAAAGCTTTGCTAAATTACAAAGACTTCTATTGTGGAACTCAAGAATAAAACAATGCTCATCAAAGCTTTTCTAAAATTGCATGGACTTCGATTATGGATCTCAAGAATAAAAGAATGCTCATCTAACATTCGCTAAATTGCGAAGACTACTTCTATTGTGAAACTCTAGAATTAAACAATGCTCATCAAAGATATGCTAAATTGTATAAACTTCTAATGTGGAACTCAAGAATGAATCAATGCTCATCAAAGCTTTGCTTAAGTTGCATACACTTCTATTGTGGAACTCAAAAATTATAGAATGCTCATTAAAGTTTTGCTAAATTGCAAATATTACTTCTATTGTGGAACTTAAGAATTAAACTATGCTCATCAATGTATTGATAAATTGGATAGACTTCCAATGTGGAACTCAAGAATGAAACAGTGCTCAACAAACCTTTGCTAAATTGCATTGTCTTCTATTGTGGAACTCAAGAATCAAACAATGCTCATCAAACCTTTGATTAAATTGCATAGACTACTATTGTGGAACTCAAGAATCAAACAATGCTCACCATAGCTTTGCTTACATTGCATAAACCTCTATTGTGGTACTCAAGAATTAAACGATGATCATCAAAGCTTTGCTAAATTGGATAAACTTCTAATGTGGAACTCAATAAAGAAACAATGGTCATCAAAGCTTTTCATAAATTGCATAGACTTCTATTGTGGAACTCAAGAATTAAACAATGCTCTTAAAAGTTTTGCCAAATTGCGAAGACTACTTCTATTGTGGATATCTAGAATTAAAGAATGCACATCAAAGCTGTGCTAAATTGCATTGAGTTCTAATGTGGAACTCAAGAATGAAACATTGCTCATCAAAGCTTTGCTTAAATTGCATAGACTTCTATTGTGGAACTCAAGAATTAAATAATGCTCATCAATGCTTTGCTAAATTGCATAGACTTCCAATGTGGAAACCACGAATGAAACAATGTCATCAATGCTTTGCTAAATTGCATACACTTTTCTTTTGGATCTCAAGAATCAAACAATGCTCATCAAAGCTTTGCTTAAATTGCATATAGTTCTATTTTGGAGCTCAAGAATAAAACAATGCTCATCAAAGCTTTGCTTTAATTGCATAGACTTCTATTGTGGAATTCAATAATTAAACGATGCTCATCAAAGCTTTGCTAAATTACAAAAACTTCTAATGTGGAACTCAAGAATAAAACAATGCACATCAAAGCTTTTCTAATATTGCATGGACATCGATTGTGGAACAAATGAATAAAACAATGCTCATCTAACCTTTGCTATATTGCGAAGACTACTTCTATTGTGGGACTCTAGAATTAAACAATGCTCATCAAAGCTATACAAATTGCATAGACTTCAAATGTGGAACTAAAGAATGAAATAATGCTCATCAAAGCTTTGCTTAAATTGCATAGACGTTTATTGTGGAACTCAAGATTTAATCAATGCTCATCAAAGCTTTGCTAAATTTCGAACACTACTTCTATTGTGGAACTCTAGAATTAAACAATGCACATCAAAGCTTTTCTAATATTGCATGGACATCGATTGTGGAACTAAAGAATAAAACAATGCTCATCTAACCTTCGCTATATTGCGAAGACTACTTCTATTGTGGGACTCTAGTATTAAACAATGCTCATCAAAGCTATACTAAATTGCATAGACTTCTAATGTGGAAGTCAAGAATGAAATAATGCTCATCAAAGCTTTACTTAAATTGCATAGACTTTTATTGTGGGACTCAAGATTCAAACAATGCTCGTCAAAGCTTAGGTAAATTTTGAAGACTACTTCTATTGTGGAACTCTAGAATTAAACAATGCTCATCAAAGCTTTGCTAAACTGCATAGACTTCTAATTTGGAATTTAAAACAATTCTCATCAAAGCTCCACATAAACTGCAGACACTTCTATTATGGAACTCAAGAATGAAACAATGCTCAACAAAGCTTTGCCAAATTGCATATTCTTCAATTGTGGAACTCAAGAATTAAACAACGCTCATCAAAGCTTTGCTTAAATTACATAGACTTCTATTGTGGAAGTCAAGAATCAAACAATGCTCATCAAAGATTTGCTTAAATTGCATAGACTTCTATTGTGGAAGTCAAGAATAAAACAATGCTCATCAAACCTTTGCTTAAATTGCATAGACTTCTATTGTGGAACTCAAGAATTAAACGATGCTCTTCAAAGCTTTGCTAAATTACAAAGACTTCTATTGTGGAACTCAAGAATAAAACAATGCTCATCAAAGCTTTTCTAAAATTGCATGGACTTCGATTATGGATCTCAAGAATAAAAGAATGCTCATCTAACATTCGCTAAATTGCGAAGACTACTTCTATTGTGAAACTCTAGAATTAAACAATGCTCATCAAAGATATGCTAAATTGTATAAACTTCTAATGTGGAACTCAAGAATGAATCAATGCTCATCAAAGCTTTGCTTAAGTTGCATACACTTCTATTGTGGAACTCAAGAATTATAGAATGCTCATTAAAGTTTTGCTAAATTGCAAATATTACTTCTATTGTGGAACTTAAGAATTAAACTATGCTCATCAATGTATTGATAAATTGGATAGACTTCCAATGTGGAACTCAAGAATGAAACAGTGCTCAACAAACCTTTGCTAAATTGCATTGTCTTCTATTGTGGAACTCAAGAATCAAACAATGCTCATCAAACCTTTGATTAAATTGCATAGACTACTATTGTGGAACTCAAGAATCAAACAATGCTCACCAAAGCTTTGCTTACATTGCATAAACCTCTATTGTGGTACTCAAGAATTAAACGATGATCATCAAAGCTTTGCTAAATTGGATAAACTTCTAATGTGGAACTCAATAAAGAAACAATGGTCATCAAAGCTTTGCATAAATTGCATAGACTTCTATTGTGGAACTCAAGAATTAAACAATGCTCTTAAAAGTTTTGCCAAATTGCGAAGACTACTTCTATTGTGGATATCTAGAATTAAAGAATGCACATCAAAGCTGTGCTAAATTGCATTGAGTTCTAATGTGGAACTCAAGAATGAAACATTGCTCATCAAAGCTTTGCTTAAATTGCATAGACTTCTATTGTGGAACTCAAGAATTAAATAATGCTCATCAATGCTTTGCTAAATTGCATAGACTTCCAATGTGGAAACCACGAATGAAACAATGTCATCAATGCTTTGCTAAATTGCATACACTTTTCTTTTGGATCTCAAGAATCAAACAATGCTCATCAAAGCTTTGCTTAAATTGCATATAGTTCTATTTTGGAGCTCAAGAATAAAACAATGCTCATCAAAGCTTTGCTTTAATTGCATAGACTTCTATTGTGGAATTCAATAATTAAACGATGCTCATCAAAGCTTTGCTAAATTACAAAAACTTCTAATGTGGAACTCAAGAATAAAACAATGCACATCAAAGCTTTTCTAATATTGCATGGACATCGATTGTGGAACAAATGAATAAAACAATGCTCATCTAACCTTTGCTATATTGCGAAGACTACTTCTATTGTGGGACTCTAGAATTAAACAATGCTCATCAAAGCTATACAAATTGCATAGACTTCAAATGTGGAACTAAAGAATGAAATAATGCTCATCAAAGCTTTGCTTAAATTGCATAGACGTTTATTGTGGAACTCAAGATTTAATCAATGCTCATCAAAGCTTTGCTAAATTTCGAACACTACTTCTATTGTGGAACTCTAGAATTAAACAATGCACATCAAAGCTTTTCTAATATTGCATGGACATCGATTGTGGAACTAAAGAATAAAACAATGCTCATCTAACCTTCGCTATATTGCGAAGACTACTTCTATTGTGGGACTCTAGTATTAAACAATGCTCATCAAAGCTATACTAAATTGCATAGACTTCTAATGTGGAAGTCAAGAATGAAATAATGCTCATCAAAGCTTTACTTAAATTGCATAGACTTTTATTGTGGGACTCAAGATTCAAACAATGCTCGTCAAAGCTTAGGTAAATTTTGAAGACTACTTCTATTGTGGAACTCTAGAATTAAACAATGCTCATCAAAGCTTTGCTAAACTGCATAGACTTCTAATTTGGAATTTAAAACAATTCTCATCAAAGCTCCACATAAACTGCAGACACTTCTATTATGGAACTCAAGAATGAAACAATGCTCAACAAAGCTTTGCCAAATTGCATATTCTTCAATTGTGGAACTCAAGAATTAAACAACGCTCATCAAAGCTTTGCTTAAATTACATAGACTTCTATTGTGGAAGTCAAGAATCAAACAATGCTCATCAAAGATTTGCTTAAATTGCATAGACTTCTATTGTGGAAGTCAAGAATAAAACAATGCTCATCAAACCTTTGCTTAAATTGCATAGACTTCTATTGTGGAACTCAAGAATTAAACGATGCTCTTCAAAGCTTTGCTAAATTACAAAGACTTCTATTGTGGAACTCAAGAATAAAACAATGCTCATCAAAGCTTTTCTAAAATTGCATGGACTTCGATTATGGATCTCAAGAATAAAAGAATGCTCATCTAACATTCGCTAAATTGCGAAGACTACTTCTATTGTGAAACTCTAGAATTAAACAATGCTCATGAAAGATATGCTAAATTGTATAAACTTCTAATGTGGAACTCAAGAATGAATCAATGCTCATCAAAGCTTTGCTTAAGTTGCATACACTTCTATTGTGGAACTCAAGAATTATAGAATGCTCATTAAAGTTTTGCTAAATTGCAAATATTACTTCTATTGTGGAACTTAAGAATTAAACTATGCTCATCAATGTATTGATAAATTGGATAGACTTCCAATGTGGAACTCAAGAATGAAACAGTGCTCAACAAACCTTTGCTAAATTGCATTGTCTTCTATTGTGGAACTCAAGAATCAAACAATGCTCATCAAACCTTTGATTAAATTGCATAGACTACTATTGTGGAACTCAAGAATCAAACAATGCTCACCAAAGCTTTGCTTACATTGCATAAACCTCTATTGTGGTACTCAAGAATTAAACGATGATCATCAAAGCTTTGCTAAATTGGATAAACTTCTAATGTGGAACTCAATAAAGAAACAATGGTCATCAAAGCTTTGCATAAATTGCATAGACTTCTATTGTGGAACTCAAGAATTAAACAATGCTCTTAAAAGTTTTGCCAAATTGCGAAGACTACTTCTATTGTGGATATCTAGAATTAAAGAATGCACATCAAAGCTGTGCTAAATTGCATTGAGTTCTAATGTGGAACTCAAGAATGAAACATTGCTCATCAAAGCTTTGCTTAAATTGCATAGACTTCTATTGTGGAACTCAAGAATTAAATAATGCTCATCAATGCTTTGCTAAATTGCATAGACTTCCAATGTGGAAACCACGAATGAAACAATGTCATCAATGCTTTGCTAAATTGCATACACTTTTCTTTTGGATCTCAAGAATCAAACAATGCTCATCAAAGCTTTGCTTAAATTGCATATAGTTCTATTTTGGAGCTCAAGAATAAAACAATGCTCATCAAAGCTTTGCTTTAATTGCATAGACTTCTATTGTGGAATTCAATAATTAAACGATGCTCATCAAAGCTTTGCTAAATTACAAAAACTTCTAATGTGGAACTCAAGAATAAAACAATGCACATCAAAGCTTTTCTAATATTGCATGGACATCGATTGTGGAACAAATGAATAAAACAATGCTCATCTAACCTTTGCTATATTGCGAAGACTACTTCTATTGTGGGACTCTAGAATTAAACAATGCTCATCAAAGCTATACAAATTGCATAGACTTCAAATGTGGAACTAAAGAATGAAATAATGCTCATCAAAGCTTTGCTTAAATTGCATAGACGTTTATTGTGGAACTCAAGATTTAATCAATGCTCATCAAAGCTTTGCTAAATTTCGAACACTACTTCTATTGTGGAACTCTAGAATTAAACAATGCACATCAAAGCTTTTCTAATATTGCATGGACATCGATTGTGGAACTAAAGAATAAAACAATGCTCATCTAACCTTCGCTATATTGCGAAGACTACTTCTATTGTGGGACTCTAGTATTAAACAATGCTCATCAAAGCTATACTAAATTGCATAGACTTCTAATGTGGAAGTCAAGAATGAAATAATGCTCATCAAAGCTTTACTTAAATTGCATAGACTTTTATTGTGGGACTCAAGATTCAAACAATGCTCGTCAAAGCTTAGGTAAATTTTGAAGACTACTTCTATTGTGGAACTCTAGAATTAAACAATGCTCATCAAAGCTTTGCTAAACTGCATAGACTTCTAATTTGGAACTTAAAACAATTCTCATCAAAGCTCCACATAAACTGCAGACACTTCTATTATGGAACTCAAGAATGAAACAATGCTCAACAAAGCTTTGCCAAATTGCATATTCTTCAATTGTGGAACTCAAGAATTAAACAACGCTCATCAAAGCTTTGCTTAAATTACATAGACTTCTATTGTGGAAGTCAAGAATCAAATAATGCTCATCAAAGATTTGCTTAAATTGCATAGACTTCTATTATGGAAGTCAAGAATAAAACAATGCTCATCAAACCTTTGCTTAAATTGCATAGACTTCTATTGTGGAACTCAAGAATTAAACGATGCTTTTCAAAGCTTTGCTAAATTACAAAGACTTCTATTGTGGAACTCAAGAATAAAACAATGCTCATCAAAGCTTTTCTAAAATTGCATGGACTTCGATTATGGATCTCAAGAATAAAAGAATGCTCATCTAACATTCGCTAAATTGCGAAGACTACTTCTATTGTGAAACTCTAGAATTAAACAATGCTCATCAAAGATATGCTAAATTGTATAAACTTCTAATGTGGAACTCAAGAATGAATCAATGCTCATCAAAGCTTTGCTTAAGTTGCATACACTTCTATTGTGGAACTCAAGAATTATAGAATGCTCATTAAAGTTTTGCTAAAATGCAAATATTACTTCTATTGTGGAACTTAAGAATTAAACTATGCTCATCAATGTTTTGATAAATTGGATAGACTTCCAATGTGGAACTCAAGAATGAAACAGTGCTCAACAAACCTTTGCTAAATTGCATTGTCTTCTATTGTGGAACTCAAGAATCAAACAATGCTCATCAAACCTTTGCTTAAATTGCATAGACTACTATTGTGGAACTCAAGAATCAAACAATGCTCACCAAAGCTTTGCTTACATTGCATAAACCTCTATTGTGGTACTCAAGAATTAAACGATGATCATCAAAGCTTTGCTAAATTGGATAAACTTCTAATGTGGAACTCAATAAAGAAACAATGGTCATCAAAGCTTTGCATAAATTGCATAGACTTCTATTGTGGAACTCAAGAATTAAACAATGCTCTTAAAAGTTTTGCCAAATTGCGAAGACTACTTCTATTGTGGATATCTAGAATTAAAGAATGCACATCAAAGCTGTGCTAAATTGCATTGAGTTCTAATGTGGAACTCAAGAATGAAACATTGCTCATCAAAGCTTTGCTTAAATTGCATAGACTTCTATTGTGGAACTCAAGAATTAAATAATGCTCATCAATATCTTTGCTAAATTGCATAGACTTCCAATGTGGAAACCACGAATGAAACAATGTCATCAATGCTTTGCTAAATTGCATACACTTTTCTTTTGGATCTCAAGAATCAAACAATGCTCATCAAAGCTTTGCTTAAATTGCATATAGTTCTATTTTGGAGCTCAAGAATAAAACAATGCTCATCAAAGCTTTGCTTTAATTGCATAGACTTCTATTGTGGAATTCAAGAATTAAACGATGCTCATAAAGCTTTGCTAAATTACAAAAACTTCTAATGTGGAACTCAAGAATAAAACAATGCACATCAAAGCTTTTCTAATATTGCATGGACATCGATTGTGGAACAAATGAATAAAACAATGCTCATCTAACCTTCGCTATATTGGGAAGACTACTTCTATTGTGGGACTCTAGAATTAAACAATGCTCATCAAAGCTATACTAAATTGCATAGACTTCAAATGTGGAACTAAAGAATGAAATAATGCTCATCAAAGCTTTGCTTAAATTGCATAGACGTTTATTGTGGAACTCAAGATTTAATCAATGCTCATCAAAGCTTTGCTAAATTTCGAACACTACTTCTATTGTGGAACTCTAGAATTAAACAATGCACATCAAAGCTTTTCTAATATTGCATGGACATCGATTGTGGAACTAAAGAATAAAACAATGCTCATCTAACCTTCGCTATATTGCGAAGACTACTTCTATTGTGGGACTCTAGTATTAAACAATGCTCATCAAAGCTATACTAAATTGCATAGACTTCTAATGTGGAAGTCAAGAATGAAATAATGCTCATCAAAGCTTTACTTAAATTGCATAGACTTTTATTGTGGGACTCAAGATTCAAACAATGCTCGTCAAAGCTTAGGTAAATTTTGAAGACTACTTCTATTGTGGAACTCTAGAATTAAACAATGCTCATTAAAGC
The DNA here is from genome assembly GCF_002870075.4 of Lactuca sativa. NCBI lineage: Eukaryota > Viridiplantae > Streptophyta > Magnoliopsida > Asterales > Asteraceae > Lactuca > Lactuca sativa. Next base: position 265,231,939 of record NC_056630.2, read on the forward strand.
TTTGCTAAACTGCATAGACTTCTAATTTGGAACTTAAAACAATTCTCATCAAAGCTCCACATAAACTGCAGACACTTCTATTATGGAACTCAAGAATGAAACAATGCTCAACAAAGCTTTGCCAAATTGCATATTCTTCAATTGTGGAACTCAAGAATTAAACAACGCTCATCAAAGCTTTGCTTAAATTACATAGACTTCTATTGTGGAAGTCAAGAATCAAACAATGCTCATCAAAGATTTGCTTAAATTGCATAGACTTCTATTATGGAAGTCAAGAATAGAACAATCCTCATCAAACCTTTGCTTAAATTGCATAGACTTCTATTGTGGAACTCAAGAATTAAACGATGCTTTTCAAAGCTTTGCTAAATTACAAAGACTTCTATTGTGGAACTCAAGAATAAAACAATGCTCATCAAAGCTTTTCTAAAATTGCATGGACTTCGATTATGGATCTCAAGAATAAAAGAATGCTCATCTAACATTCGCTAAATTGCGAAGACTACTTCTATTGTGAAACTCTAGAATTAAACAATGCTCATCAAAGATATGCTAAATTGTATAAACTTCTAATGTGGAACTCAAGAATGAATCAATGCTCATCAAAGCTTTGCTTAAGTTGCATACACTTCTATTGTGGAACTCAAGAATTATAGAATGCTCATTAAAGTTTTGCTAAATTGCAAATATTACTTCTATTGTGGAACTTAAGAATTAAACTATGCTCATCAATGTTTTGATAAATTGGATAGACTTCCAATGTGGAACTCAAGAATGAAACAGTGCTCAACAAACCTTTGCTAAATTGCATTGTCTTCTATTGTGGAACTCAAGAATCAAACAATGCTCATCAAAACTTTGCTTAAATTGCATAGACTACTATTGTGGAACTCAAGAATCAAACAATGCTCACCAAAGCTTTGCTTACATTGCATAAACCTCTATTGTGGTACTCAAGAATTAAACGATGATCATCAAAGCTTTGCTAAATTGGATAAACTTCTAATGTGGAACTCAATAATGAAACAATGGTCATCAAAGCTTTGCATAAATTGCATAGACTTCTATTGTGGAACTCAAGAATTAAACAATGCTCTTAAAAGTTTTGCCAAATTGCGAAGACTACTTCTATTGTGGATATCTAGAATTAAAGAATGCACATCAAAGCTGCGCTAAATTGCATTGAGTTCTAATGTGGAACTCAAGAATGAAACATTTCTCATCAAAGCTTTGCTTAAATTGCATAGACTTCTATTGTGGAACTCAAGAATTAAATAATGCTCATCAATGCTTTGCTAAATTGCATAGACTTCCAATGTGGAAACCACGAATGAAACAATGTCATCAATGCTTTGCTAAATTGCGTACACTTTTCTTTTGGATCTCAAGAATCAAACAATGCTCATCAAAGCTTTGCTTAAATTGCATATAGTTCTATTTTGGAGCTCAACAATAAAACAATGCTCATCAAAGCTTTGCTTTAATTGCATAGACTTCTATTGTGGAATTCAAGAATTAAACGATGCTCATCAAAGCTTTGCTAAATTACAAAAACTTCTAATGTGGAACTCAAGAATAAAACAATGCACATCAAAGCTTTTCTAATATTGCATGGACATCGATTGTGGAACAAATGAATAAAACAATGCTCATCTAACCTTCGCTATATTGGGAAGACTACTTCTATTGTGGGACTCTAGAATTAAACAATGCTCATCAAAGCTATACTAAATTGCATAGACTTCAAATGTGGAACTAAAGAATGAAATAATGCTCATCAAAGCTTTGCTTAAATTGCATAGACGTTTATTGTGGAACTCAAGATTTAATCAATGCTCATCAAAGCTTTGCTAAATTTCGAACACTACTTCTATTGTGGAACTCTAGAATTAAACAATGCACATCAAAGCTTTTCTAATATTGCATGGACATCGATTGTGGAACTAAAGAATAAAACAATGCTCATCTAACCTTCGCTATATTGCGAAGACTACTTCTATTGTGGGACTCTAGTATTAAACAATGCTCATCAAAGCTATACTAAATTGCATAGACTTCTAATGTGGAAGTCAAGAATGAAATAATGCTCATCAAAGCTTTACTTAAATTGCATAGACTTTTATTGTGGGACTCAAGATTCAAACAATGCTCGTCAAAGCTTAGGTAAATTTTGAAGACTACTTCTATTGTGGAACTCTAGAATTAAACAATGCTCATCAAAGCTTTGCTAAACTGCATAGACTTCTAATTTGGAACTTAAAACAATTCTCATCAAAGCTCCACATAAACTGCAGACACTTCTATTATGGAACTCAAAAATGAAACAATGCTCAACAAAGCTTTGCCAAATTGCATATTCTTCAATTGTGGAACTCAAGAATTAAACAACGCTCATCAAAGCTTTGCTTAAATTACATAGACTTCTATTGTGGAAGTCAAGAATCAAACAATGCTCATCAAAGATTTGCTTAAATTGCATAGACTTCTATTATGGAAGTCAAGAATAAAACAATGCTCATCAAACCTTTGCTTAAATTGCATAGACTTCTATTGTGGAACTCAAGAATTAAACGATGCTTTTCAAAGCTTTGCTAAATTACAAAGACTTCTATTGTGGAACTCAAGAATAAAACAATGCTCATCAAAGCTTTTCTAAAATTGCATGGACTTCGATTATGGATCTCAAGAATAAAAGAATGCTCATCTAACATTCGCTAAATTGCGAAGACTACTTCTATTGTGAAACTCTAGAATTAAACAATGCTCATCAAAGATATGCTAAATTGTATAAACTTCTAATGTGGAACTCAAGAATGAATCAATGCTCATCAAAGCTTTGTTTAAGTTGCATACACTTCTATTGTGGAACTCAAGAATTATAGAATGCTCATTAAAGTTTTGCTAAATTGCAAATATTACTTCTATTGTGGAACTTAAGAATTAAACTATGCTCATCAATGTTTTGATAAATTGGATAGACTTCCAATGTGGAACTCAAGAATGAAACAGTGCTCAACAAACCTTTGCTAAATTGCATTGTCTTCTATTGTGGAACTCAAGAATCAAACAATGCTCATCAAACCTTTGCTTAAATTGCATAGACTACTATTGTGGAACTCAAGAATCAAACAATGCTCACCAAAGCTTTGCTTACATTGCATAAACCTCTATTGTGGTACTCAAGAATTAAACGATGATCATCAAAGCTTTGCTAAATTGGATAAACTTCTAATGTGGAACTCAATAAAGAAACAATGGTCATCAAAGCTTTGCATAAATTGCATAGACTTCTATTGTGGAACTCAAGAATTAAACAATGCTCTTAAAAGTTTTGCCAAATTGCGAAGACTACTTCTATTGTGGATATCTAGAATTAAAGAATGCACATCAAAGCTGTGCTAAATTGCATTGAGTTCTAATGTGGAACTCAAGAATGAAACATTGCTCATCAAAGCTTTGCTTAAATTGCATAGACTTCTATTGTGGAACTCAAGAATTAAATAATGCTCATCAATATCTTTGCTAAATTGCATAGACTTCCAATGTGGAAACCACGAATGAAACAATGTCATCAATGCTTTGCTAAATTGCATACACTTTTCTTTTGGATCTCAAGAATCAAACAATGCTCATCAAAGCTTTGCTTAAATTGCATATAGTTCTATTTTGGAGCTCAAGAATAAAACAATGCTCATCAAAGCTTTGCTTTAATTGCATAGACTTCTATTGTGGAATTCAAGAATTAAACGATGCTCATCAAAGCTTTGCTAAATTACAAAAACTTCTAATGTGGAACTCAAGAATAAAACAATGCACATCAAAGCTTTTCTAATATTGCATGGACATCGATTGTGGAACAAATGAATAAAACAATGCTCATCTAACCTTCGCTATATTGGGAAGACTACTTCTATTGTGGGACTCTAGAATTAAACAATGCTCATCAAAGCTATACTAAATTGCATAGACTTCAAATGTGGAACTAAAGAATGAAATAATGCTCATCAAAGCTTTGCTTAAATTGCATAGACGTTTATTGTGGAACTCAAGATTTAATCAATGCTCATCAAAGCTTTGCTAAATTTCGAACACTACTTCTATTGTGGAACTCTAGAATTAAACAATGCACATCAAAGCTTTTCTAATATTGCATGGACATCGATTGTGGAACTAAAGAATAAAACAATGCTCATCTAACCTTCGCTATATTGCGAAGACTACTTCTATTGTGGGACTCTAGTATTAAACAATGCTCATCAAAGCTATACTAAATTGCATAGACTTCTAATGTGGAAGTCAAGAATGAAATAATGCTCATCAAAGCTTTACTTAAATTGCATAGACTTTTATTGTGGGACTCAAGATTCAAACAATGCTCGTCAAAGCTTAGGTAAATTTTGAAGACTACTTCTATTGTGGAACTCTAGAATTAAACAATGCTCATTAAAGCTTTGCTAAACTGCATAGACTTCTAATTTGGAACTTAAAACAATTCTCATCAAAGCTCCACATAAACTGCAGACACTTCTATTATGGAACTCAAGAATGAAACAATGCTCAACAAAGCTTTGCCAAATTGCATATTCTTCAATTGTGGAACTCAAGAATTAAACAACGCTCATCAAAGCTTTGCTTAAATTACATAGACTTCTATTGTGGAAGTCAAGAATCAAACAATGCTCATCAAAGATTTGCTTAAATTGCATAGACTTCTATTATGGAAGTCAAGAATAGAACAATGCTCATCAAACCTTTGCTTAAATTGCATAGACTTCTATTGTGGAACTCAAGAATTAAACGATGCTTTTCAAAGCTTTGCTAAATTACAAAGACTTCTATTGTGGAACTCAAGAATAAAACAATGCTCATCAAAGCTTTTCTAAAATTGCATGGACTTCGATTATGGATCTCAAGAATAAAAGAATGCTCATCTAACATTCGCTAAATTGCGAAGACTACTTCTATTGTGAAACTCTAGAATTAAACAATGCTCATCAAAGATATGCTAAATTGTATAAACTTCTAATGTGGAACTCAAGAATGAATCAATGCTCATCAAAGCTTTGCTTAAGTTGCATACACTTCTATTGTGGAACTCAAGAATTATAGAATGCTCATTAAAGTTTTGCTAAATTGCAAATATTACTTCTATTGTGGAACTTAAGAATTAAACTATGCTCATCAATGTTTTGATAAATTGGATAGACTTCCAATGTGGAACTCAAGAATGAAACAGTGCTCAACAAACCTTTGCTAAATTGCATTGTCTTCTATTGTGGAACTCAAGAATCAAACAATGCTCATCAAACCTTTGCTTAAATTGCATAGACTACTATTGTGGAACTCAAGAATCAAACAATGCTCACCAAAGCTTTGCTTACATTGCATAAACCTCTATTGTGGTACTCAAGAATTAAACGATGATCATCAAAGCTTTGCTAAATTGGATAAACTTCTAATGTGGAACTCAATAAAGAAACAATGGTCATCTAAGCTTTGCATAAATTGCAAAGACTTCTATTGTGGAACTCAAGAATTAAACAATGCTCTTAAAAGTTTTGCCAAATTGCGAAGACTACTTCTATTGTGGATATCTAGAATTAAAGAATGCACATCAAAGTTGTGCTAAATTGCATTGAGTTCTAATGTGGAACTCAAGAATGAAACATTTCTCATCAAAGCTTTGCTTAAATTGCATAGACTTCTATTGTGGAACTCAAGAATTAAATAATGCTCATCAATGCTTTGCGAAATTGCATAGACTTCCAATGTGGAAACCACGAATGAAACAATGTCATCAATGCTTTGCTAAATTGCGTACACTTTTCTTTTGGATCTCAAGAATCAAACAATGCTCATCAAAGCTTTGCTTAAATTGCATATAGTTCTATTTTGGAGCTCAAGAATAAAACAATGCTCATCAAAGCTTTGCTTTAATTGCATAGACTTCTATTGTGGAATTCAAGAATTAAACGATGCTCATCAAAGCTTTGCTAAATTACAAAAACTTCTAATGTGGAACTCAAGAATAAAACAATGCACATCAAAGCTTTTCTAATATTGCATGGACATCGATTGTGGAACAAATGAATAAAACAATGCTCATCTAACCTTCGCTATATTGGGAAGACTACTTCTATTGTGGGACTCTAGAATTAAACAATGCTCATCAAAGCTATACTAAATTGCATAGACTTCAAATGTGGAACTAAAGAATGAAATAATGCTCATCAAAGCTTTGCTTAAATTGCATAGACGTTTATTCTGGAACTCAAGATTTAATCAATGCTCATCAAAGCTTTGCTAAATTTCGAACACTACTTCTATTGTGGAACTCTAGAATTAAACAATGCACATCAAAGCTTTTCTAATATTGCATGGACATCGATTGTGGAACTAAAGAATAAAACAATGCTCATCTAACCTTCGCTATATTGCGAAGACTACTTCTATTGTGGGACTCTAGTATTAAACAATGCTCATCAAAGCTATACTAAATTGCATAGACTTCTAATGTGGAAGTCAAGAATGAAATAATGCTCATCAAAGCTTTACTTAAATTGCATAGACTTTTATTGTGGGACTCAAGATTCAAACAATGCTCGTCAAAGCTTAGGTAAATTTTGAAGACTACTTCTATTGTGGAACTCTAGAATTAAACAATGCTCATCAAAGCTTTGCTAAACTGCATAGACTTCTAATTTGGAACTTAAAACAATTCTCATCAAAGCTCCACATAAACTGCAGACACTTCTATTATGGAACTCAAGAATGAAACAATGCTCAACAAAACTTTGCCAAATTGCATATTCTTCAATTGTGGAACTCAAGAATTAAACAACGCTCATCAAAGCGTTGCTTAAATTACATAGACTTCTATTGTGGAAGTCAAGAATCAAACAATGCTCATCAAAGATTTGCTTAAATTGCATAGACTTCTATTGTGGAAGTCAAGAATAAAACAATGCTCATCAAACCTTTGCTTAAATTGCATAGACTTCTATTGTGGAACTCAAGAATTAAACGATGCTCTTCAAAGCTTTGCTAAATTACAAAGACTTCTATTGTGGAACTCAAGAATAAAACAATGCTCATCAAAGCTTTTCTAAAATTGCATGGACTTCGATTATGGATCTCAAGAATAAAAGAATGCTCATCTAACATTCGCTAAATTGCGAAGACTACTTCTATTGTGAAACTCTAGAATTAAACAATGCTCATCAAAGATATGCTAAATTGTATAAACTTCTAATGTGGAACTCAAGAATGAATCAATGCTCATCAAAGCTTTGCTTAAGTTGCATACACTTCAATTGTGTAACTCAAGAATTATAGAATGCTCATTAAAGTTTTGCTAAATTGCAAAGATTACTTCTATTGTGGAACTTAAGAATTAAACTATGCTCATCAATGTTTTTATAAATTGGATAGACTTCCAATGTGGAACTCAAGAATGAAACAGTGCTCAACAAACCTTTGCTAAATTGCATTGTCTTCTATTGTGGAACTCAAGAATCAAACAATGCTCATCAAACCTTTGCTTAAATTGCATAGACTACTATTGTGGAACTCAAGAATCAAACAATGCTCACCAAAGCTTTGCTTACATTGCATAAACCTCTATTGTGGTACTCAAGAATTAAACGATGATCATCAAAGCTTTGCTAAATTGGATAAACTTCTAATGTGGAACTCAATAATGAAACAATGGTCATCAAAGCTTTGCATAAATTGCATAGACTTCTATTGTGGAACTCAAGAATTAAACAATGCTCTTAAAAGTTTTGCCAAATTGCGAAGACTACTTCTATTGTGGATATCTAGAATTAAAGAATGCACATCAAAGCAGTGCTAAATTGCATTGAGTTCTAATGTGGAACTCAAGAATGAAACATTGCTCATCAAAGCTTTGCTTAAATTGCATAGACTTCTATTGTGGAACTCAAGAATTAAATAATGCTCATCAATGCTTTGCTAAATTGCATAGACTTCCAATGTGGAAACCACGAATGAAACAATGTCATCAATGCTTTGCTAAATTGCATACACTTTTCTTTTGGATCTCAAGAATCAAACAATGCTCATCAAAGCTTTGCTTAAATTGCATATAGTTCTATTTTGGAGCTCAAGAATAAAACAATGCTCATCAAAGCTTTGCTTTAATTGCATAGACTTCTATTGTGGAATTCAAGAATTAAACGATGCTCATCAAAGCTTTGCTAAATTACAAAAACTTCTAATGTGGAACTCAAGAATAAAACAATGCACATCAAAGCTTTTCTAATATTGCATGGACATCGATTGTGGAACAAATGAATAAAACAATGCTCATCTAACCTTCGCTATATTGGGAAGACTACTTCTATTGTGGGACTCTAGAATTAAACAATGCTCATCAAAGCTATACTAAATTGCATAGACTTCAAATGTGGAACTAAAGAATGAAATAATGCTCATCAAAGCTTTGCTTAAATTGCATAGACGTTTATTGTGGAACTCAAGATTTAATCAATGCTCATCAAAGCTTTGCTAAATTTCGAACACTACTTCTATTGTGGAACTCTAGAATTAAACAATGCACATCAAAGCTTTTCTAATATTGCATGGACATCGATTGTGGAACTAAAGAATAAAACAATGCTCATCTAACCTTCGCTATATTGCGAAGACTACTTCTATTGTGGGACTCTAGTATTAAACAATGCTCATCAAAGCTATACTAAATTGCATAGACTTCTAATGTGGAAGTCAAGAATGAAATAATGCTCATCAAAGCTTTACTTAAATTGCATAGACTTTTATTGTGGGACTCAAGATTCAAACAATGCTCGTCAAAGCTTAGGTAAATTTTGAAGACTACTTCTATTGTGGAACTCTAGAATTAAACAATGCTCATCAAAGCTTTGCTAAACTGCATAGACTTCTAATTTGGAACTTAAAACAATTCTCATCAAAGCTCCACATAAACTGCAGACACTTCTATTATGGAACTCAAGAATGAAACAATGCTCAACAAAGCTTTGCCAAATTGCATATTCTTCAATTGTGGAACTCAAGAATTAAACAACGCTCATCAAAGCTTTGCTTAAATTACATAGACTTCTATTGTGGAAGTCAAGAATCAAACAATGCTCATCAAAGATTTGCTTAAATTGCATAGACTTCTATTGTGGAAGTCAAGAATAAAACAATGCTCATCAAACCTTTGCTTAAATTGCATAGACTTCTATTGTGGAACTCAAGAATTAAACGATGCTCTTCAAAGCTTTGCTAAATTACAAAGACTTCTATTGTGGAACTCAAGAATAAAACAATGCTCATCAAAGCTTTTCTAAAATTGCATGGACTTCGATTATGGATCTCAAGAATAAAAGAATGCTCATCTAACATTCGCTAAATTGCGAAGACTACTTCTATTGTGAAACTCTAGAATTAAACAATGCTCATCAAAGATATGCTAAATTGTATAAACTTCTAATGTGGAACTCAAGAATGAATCAATGCTCATCAAAGCTTTGCTTAAGTTGCATACACTTCTATTGTGGAACTCAAGAATTATAGAATGCTCATTAAAGTTTTGCTAAATTGCAAATATTACTTCTATTGTGGAACTTAAGAATTAAACTATGCTCATCAATGTTTTGATAAATTGGATAGACTTCCAATGTGGAACTCAAGAATGAAACAGTGCTCAACAAACCTTTGCTAAATTGCATTGTCTTCTATTGTGGAACTCAAGAATCAAACAATGCTCATCAAACCTTTGCTTAAATTGCATAGACTACTACTGTGGAACTCAAGAATCAAACAATGCTCACCAAAGCTTTGCTTACATTGCATAAACCTCTTTTGTGGTACTCAAGAATTAAACGATGATCATCAAAGCTTTGCTAAATTGGATAAACTTCTAATGTGGAACTCAATAATGAAACAATGGTCATCAAAGCTTTGCATAAATTGCATAGACTTCTATTGTGGAACTCAAGAATTAAACAATGCTCTTAAAAGTTTTGCCAAATTGCGAAGACTACTTCTATTGTGGATATCTAGAATTAAACAATGCACATCAAAGGTGTGCTAAATTGCATTGAGTTCTAATGTGGAACTCAAGAATGAAACATTGCTCATCAAAGCTTTGGTTAAATTGCATAGACTTCTATTGTGGAACTCAAGAATTAAATAATGCTCATCAATGCTTTGCTAAATTGCATAGACTTCCAATGTGGAAACCACGAATGAAACAATGTCATCAATGCTTTGCTAAATTGCATACACTTTTCTTTTGGATCACAAGAATCAAACAATGCTCATCAAAGCTTTGCTTAAATTGCATATAGTTCTATTTTGGAGCTCAAGAATAAGACAATGCTCATCAAAGCTTTGCTTTAATTGCATAGACTTCTATTGTGGAATTCAAGAATTAAACGATGCTCATCAAAGCTTTGCTAAATTACAAAAACTTCTAATGTGGAACTCAAGAATAAAACAATGCACATCAAAGCTTTTCTAATATTGCATGGACATCGATTGTGGAACAAATGAATAAAACAATGCTCATCTAACCTTCGCTATATTGCGAAGACTACTTCTATTGTGGGACTCTAGAATTAAACAATGCTCATCAAAGCTATACTAAATTGCATAGACTTCAAATGTGGAACTAAAGAATGAAATAATGCTCATCAAAGCTTTGCTTAAATTGCATAGACGTTTATTGTGGAACTCAAGATTTAATCAATGCTCATCAAAGCTTTGCTAAATTTCGAACACTACTTCTATTGTGGAACTCTAGAATTAAACAATGCACATCAAAGCTTTTCTAATATTGCATGGACATCGATTGTGGAACTAAAGAATAAAACAATGCTCATCTAACCTTCGCTATATTGCGAAGACTACTTCTATTGTGGGACTCTAGTATTAAACAATGCTCATCAAAGCTATACTAAATTGCATAGACTTCTAATGTGGAAGTCAAGAATGAAATAATGCTCATCAAAGCTTTACTTAAATTGCATAGACTTGTATTGTGGGACTCAAGATTCAAACAATGCTCGTCAAAGCTTTGGTAAATTTTGAAGACTACTTCTATTGTGGAACTCTAGAATTAAACAATGCTCATTAAAGCTTTGCTAAACTGCATAGACTTCTAATTTGGAACTTAAAACAATTCTCATCAAAGCTCCACATAAACTGCAGACACTTCTATTATGGAACTCAAGAATGAAACAATGCTCAACAAAGCTTTGCCAAATTGCATATTCTTCAATTGTGGAACTCAAGAATTAAACAACGCTCATCAAAGCTTTGCTTAAATTACATAGACTTCTATTGTGGAAGTCAAGAATCAAACAATGCTCATCAAAGATTTGCTTAAATTGCATAGACTTCTATTATGGAAGTCAAGAATAAAACAATGCTCATCAAACCTTTGCTTAAATTGCATAGACTTCTATTGTGGAACTCAAGAATTAAACGATGCTTTTCAAAGCTTTGCTAAATTACAAAGACTTCTATTGTGGAACTCAAGAATAAAACAATGCTCATCAAAGCTTTTCTAAAATTGCATGGACTTCGATTATGGATCTCAAGAATAAAAGAATGCTCAACTAACATTCGCTAAATTGCGAAGACTACTTCTATTGTGAAACTCTAGAATTAAACAATGCTCATCAAAGATATGCTAAATTGTATAAACATCTAATGTGGAACTCAAGAATGAATCAATGCTCATCAAAGCTTTGCTTAAGTTGCATACACTTCTATTGTGGAACTCAAGAATTATAGAATGCTCATTAAAGTTTTGCTAAATTGCAAATATTACTTCTATTGTGGAACTTAAGAATTAAACTATGCTCATCAATGTTTTGATAAATTGGATAGACTTCCAATGTGGAACCCAAGAATGAAACAGTGCTCAACAAACCTTTGCTAAATTGCATTGTCTTCTATTGTGGAACTCAAGAATCAAACAATGCTCATCAAACCTTTGCTTAAATTGCATAGACTACTATTGTGGAACTCAAGAATCAAACAATGCTCACCAAAGCTTTGCTTACATTGCATAAACCTCTTTTGTGGTACTCAAGAATTAAACGATGATCATCAAAGCTTTGCTAAATTGGATAAACTTCTAATGTGGAACTCAATAATGAAACAATGGTCATCAAAGCTTTGCATAAATTGCATAGACTTCTATTGTGGAACTCAAGAATTAAACAATGCTCTCAAAAGTTTTGCCAAATTGCGAAGACTACTTCTATTGTGGATATCTAGAATTAAACAATGCACATCAAAGCTGTGCTAAATTGCATTGAGTTCTAATGTGGAACTCAAGAATGAAACATTGCTCATCAAAGCTTTGCTTAAATTGCATAGACTTCTATTGTGGAACTCAAGAATTAAATAATGCTCCTCAATGCTTTGCAAAATTGCATAGACTTCCAATGTGGAAACCACGAATGAAACAATGTCATCAATGCTTTGCTAAGTTGCATACACTTTTCTTTTGGATCTCAAGAATCAAACAATGCTCATCAAAGCTTTGCTTAAATTGCATATAGTTCTATTTTGGAGCTCAAGAATAAAACAATGCTCATCAAAGCTTTGCTTTAATTGCATAGACTTCTATTGTGGAATTCAAGAATTAAACGATGCTCATCAAAGCTTTGCTAAATTACAAAAACTTCTAATGTGGAACTCAAGAATAAAACAATGCACATCAAAGCTTTTCTAATATTGCATGGACATCGATTGTGGAACAAATGAATAAAACAATGCTCATCTAACCTTCGCTATATTGCGAAGACTACTTCTATTGTGGGACTCTAGAATTAAACAATGCTCATCAAAGCTATACTAAATTGCATAGACTTCAAATGTGGAACTAAAGAATGAAATAATGCTCATCAAAGCTTTGCTTAAATTGCATAGACGTTTATTGTGGAACTCAAGATTTAATCAATGCTCATCAAAGCTTTGCTAAATTTCGAACACTACTTCTATTGTGGAACTCTAGAATTAAACAATGCACATCAAAACTTTTCTAATATTGCATGGACATCGATTGTGGAACTAAAGAATAAAACAATGCTTATCTAACCTTCGCTATATTGCGAAGACTACTTCTATTGTGGGACTCTAGTATTAAACAATGCTCATCAAAGCTATACTAAATTGCATAGACTTCTAATGTGGAAGTCAAGAATGAAATAATGCTCATCAAAGCTTTACTTAAATTGCATAGACTTGTATTGTGGGACTCAAGATTCAAACAATGCTCGTCAAAGCTTAGGTAAATTTTGAAGACTACTTCTATTGTGGAACTCTAGAATTAAACAATGCTCATTAAAGCTTTGCTAAACTGCATAGACTTCTAATTTGGAACTTAAAACAATTCTCATCAAAGCTCCACATAAACTGCAGACACTTCTATTATGGAACTCAAGAATGAAACAATGCTCAACAAAGCTTTGCCAAATTGCATATTCTTCAATTGTGGAACTCAAGAATTAAACAACGCTCATCAAAGCTTTGCTTAAATTACATAGACTTCTATTGTGGAAGTCAAGAATCAAACAATGCTCATCAAAGATTTGCTTAAATTGCATAGACTTCTATTATGGAAGTCAAGAATAAAACAATGCTCATCAAACCTTTGCTTAAATTGCATAGACTTCTATTGTGGAACTCAAGAATTAAACGATGCTTTTCAAAGCTTTGCTAAATTACAAAGACTTCTATTGTGGAACTCAAGAATAAAACAATGCTCATCAAAGCTTTTCTAAAACTGCATGGACTTCGATTATGGATCTCAAGAATAAAAGAATGCTCATCTAACATTCGCTAAATTGCGAAGACTACTTCTATTGTGAAACTCTAGAATTAAACAATGCTCATCAAAGATATGCTAAATTGTATAAACATCTAATGTGGAACTCAAGAATGAATCAATGCTCATCAAAGCTTTGCTTAAGTTGCATACACTTCTATTGTGGAACTCAAGAATTATAGAATGCTCATTAAAGTTTTGCTAAATTGCAAATATTACTTCTATTGTGGAACTTAAGAATTAAACTATGCTCATCAATGTTTTGATAAATTGGATAGACTTCCAATGTGGAACTCAAGAATGAAACAGTGCTCAACAAACCTTTGCTAAATTGCATTGTCTTCTATTGTGGAACTCAAGAATCAAACAATGCTCATCAAACCTTTGCTTAAATTGCATAGACTACTATTGTGGAACTCAAGAATCAAACAATGCTCACCAAAGCTTTGCTTACATTGCATAAACCTCTTTTGTGGTACTCAAGAATTAAACGATGATCATCAAAGCTTTGCTAAATTGGATAAACTTCTAATGTGGAACTCAATAATGAAACAATGGTCATCAAAGCTTTGCATAAATTGCATAGACTTCTATTGTGGAACTCAAGAATTAAACAATGCTCTTAAAAGTTTTGCCAAATTGCGAAGACTACTTCTATTGTGGATATCTAGAATTAAACAATGCACATCAAAGGTGTGCTAAATTGCATTGAGTTCTAATGTGGAACTCAAGAATGAAACATTGCTCATCAAAGCTTTGGTTAAATTGCATAGACTTCTATTGTGGAACTCAAGAATTAAATAATGCTCATCAATGCTTTGCTAAATTGCATAGACTTCCAATGTGGAAACCACGAATGAAACAATGTCATCAATGCTTTGCTAAATTGCATACACTTTTCTTTTGGATCTCAAGAATCAAACAATGCTCATCAAAGCTTTGCTTAAATTGCATATAGTTCTATTTTGGAGCTCAAGAATAAGACAATGCTCATCAAAGCTTTGCTTTAATTGCATAGACTTCTATTGTGGAATTCAAGAATTAAACGATGCTCATCAAAGCTTTGCTAAATTACAAAAACTTCTAATGTGGAACTCAAGAATAAAACAATGCACATCAAAGCTTTTCTAATATTGCATGGACATCGATTGTGGAACAAATGAATAAAACAATGCTCATCTAACCTTCGCTATATTGCGAAGACTACTTCTATTGTGGGACTCTAGAATTAAACAATGCTCATCAAAGCTATACTAAATTGCATAGACTTCAAATGTGGAACTAAAGAATGAAATAATGCTCATCAAAGCTTTGCTTAAATTGCATAGACGTTTATTGTGGAACTCAAGATTTAATCAATGCTCATCAAAGCTTTGCTAAATTTCGAACACTACTTCTATTGTGGAACTCTAGAATTAAACAATGCACATCAAAGCTTTTCTAATATTGCATGGACATCGATTGTGGAACTAAAGAATAAAACAATGCTCATCTAACCTTCGCTATATTGCGAAGACTACTTCTATTGTGGGACTCTAGTATTAAACAATGCTCATCAAAGCTATACTAAATTGCATAGACTTCTAATGTGGAAGTCAAGAATGAAATAATGCTCATCAAAGCTTTACTTAAATTGCATAGACTTGTATTGTGGGACTCAAGATTCAAACAATGCTCGTCAAAGCTTTGGTAAATTTTGAAGACTACTTCTATTGTGGAACTCTAGAATTAAACAATGCTCATTAAAGCTTTGCTAAACTGCATAGACTTCTAATTTGGAACTTAAAACAATTCTCATCAAAGCTCCACATAAACTGCAGACACTTCTATTATGGAACTCAAGAATGAAACAATGCTCAACAAAGCTTTGCCAAATTGCATATTCTTCAATTGTGGAACTCAAGAATTAAACAACGCTCATCAAAGCTTTGCTTAAATTACATAGACTTCTATTGTGGAAGTCAAGAATCAAACAATGCTCATCAAAGATTTGCTTAAATTGCATAGACTTCTATTATGGAAGTCAAGAATAAAACAATGCTCATCAAACCTTTGCTTAAATTGCATAGACTTCTATTGTGGAACTCAAGAATTAAACGATGCTTTTCAAAGCTTTGCTAAATTACAAAGACTTCTATTGTGGAACTCAAGAATAAAACAATGCTCATCAAAGCTTTTCTAAAATTGCATGGACTTCGATTATGGATCTCAAGAATAAAAGAATGCTCATCTAACATTCGCTAAATTGCGAAGACTACTTCTATTGTGAAACTCTAGAATTAAACAATGCTCATCAAAGATATGCTAAATTGTATAAACATCTAATGTGGAACTCAAGAATGAATCAATGCTCATCAAAGCTTTGCTTAAGTTGCATACACTTCTATTGTGGAACTCAAGAATTATAGAATGCTCATTAAAGTTTTGCTAAATTGCAAATATTACTTCTATTGTGGAACTTAAGAATTAAACTATGCTCATCAATGTTTTGATAAATTGGATAGACTTCCAATGTGGAACTCAAGAATGAAACAGTGCTCAACAAACCTTTGCTAAATTGCATTGTCTTCTATTGTGGAACTCAAGAATCAAACAATGCTCATCAAACCTTTGCTTAAATTGCATAGACTACTATTGTGGAACTCAAGAATCAAACAATGCTCACCAAAGCTTTGCTTACATTGCATAAACCTCTTTTGTGGTACTCAAGAATTAAACGATGATCATCAAAGCTTTGCTAAATTGGATAAACTTCTAATGTGGAACTCAATAATGAAACAATGGTCATCAAAGCTTTGCATAAATTGCATAGACTTCTATTGTGGAACTCAAGAATTAAACAATGCTCTTAAAAGTTTTGCCAAATTGCGAAGACTACTTCTATTGTGGATATCTAGAATTAAACAATGCACATCAAAGCTGTGCTAAATTGCATTGAGTTCTAATGTGGAACTCAAGAATGAAACATTGCTCATCAAAGCTTTGCTTAAATTGCATAGAATTCTATTGTGGAACTCAAGAATTAAACGATGCTTTTCAAAGCTTTGCTAAATTACAAAGACTTCTATTGTGGAACTCAAGAATAAAACAATGCTCATCAAAGCTTTTCTAAAATTGCATGGACTTCGATTATGGATCTCAAGAATAAAAGAATGCTCATCTAACATTCGCTAAATTGCGAAGACTACTTCTATTGTGAAACTCTAGAATTAAACAATGCTCATCAAAGATATGCTAAATTGTATAAACATCTAATGTGGAACTCAAGAATGAATCAATGCTCATCAAAGCTTTGCTTAAGTTGCATACACTTCTATTGTGGAACTCAAGAATTATAGAATGCTCATTAAAGTTTTGCTAAATTGCAAATATTACTTCTATTGTGGAACTTAAGAATTAAACTATGCTCATCAATGTTTTGATAAATTGGATAGACTTCCAATGTGGAACTCAAGAATGAAACAGTGCTCAACAAACCTTTGCTAAATTGCATTGTCTTCTATTGTGGAACTCAAGAATCAAACAATGCTCATCAAACCTTTGCTTAAATTGCATAGACTACTATTGTGGAACTCAAGAATTAAACAATGCTCACCAAAGCTTTGCTTACATTGCATAAACCTCTTTTGTGGTACTCAAGAATTAAACGATGATCATCAAAGCTTTGCTAAATTGGATAAACTTCTAATGTGGAACTCAATAATGAAACAATGGTCATCAAAGCTTTGCATAAATTGCATAGACTTCTATTGTGGAACTCAAGAATTAAACAATGCTCTTAAAAGTTTTGCCAAATTGCGAAGACTACTTCTATTGTGGATATCTAGAATTAAACAATGCACATCAAAGCTGTGCTAAATTGCATTGAGTTCTAATGTGGAACTCAAGAATGAAACATTGCTCATCAAAGCTTTGGTTAAATTGCATAGACTTCTATTGTGGAACTCAAGAATTAAATAATGCTCATCGATGCTTTGCTAAATTGCATAGACTTCCAATGTGGAAACCACGAATGAAACAATGTCATCAATGCTTTGCTAAATTGCATACACTTTTCTTTTGGATCTCAAGAATCAAACAATGCTCATCAAAGCTTTGCTTAAATTGCATATAGTTCTATTTTGGAGCTCAAGAATAAGACAATGCTCATCAAAGCTTTGCTTTAATTGCATAGACCTCTATTGTGGAATTCAAGAATTAAACGATGCTCATCAAAGCTTTTCTAATATTGCATGGACATCGATTGTGGAACAAATGAATAAAACAATGCTCATCTAACCTTCGCTATATTGCGAAGACTACTTCTATTGTGGGACTCTAGAATTAAACAATGCTCATCAAAGCTATACTAAATTGCATAGACTTCAAATGTGGAACTAAAGAATGAAATAATGCTCATCAAAGCTTTGCTTAAATTGCATAGACGTTTATTGTGGAACTCAAGATTTAATCAATGCTCATCAAAGCTTTGCTAAATTTCGAACACTACTTCTATTGTGGAACTCTAGAATTAAACAATGCACATCAAAGCTTTTCTAATATTGCATGGACATCGATTGTGGAACTAAAGAATAAAACAATGCTCATCTAACCTTCGCTATATTGCGAAGACTACTTCTATTGTGGGACTCTAGTATTAAACAATGCTCATCAAAGCTATACTAAATTGCATAGACTTCTAATGTGGAAGTCAAGAATGAAATAATGCTCATCAAAGCTTTACTTAAATTGCATAGACTTGTATTGTGGGACTCAAGATTCAAACAATGCTCGTCAAAGCTTTGGTAAATTTTGAAGACTACTTCTATTGTGGAACTCTAGAATTAAACAATGCTCATTAAAGCTTTGCTAAACTGCATAGACTTCTAATTTGGAACTTAAAACAATTCTCATCAAAGCTCCACATAAACTGCAGACACTTCTATTATGGAACTCAAGAATGAAACAATGCTCAACAAAGCTTTGCCAAATTGCATATTCTTCAATTGTGGAACTCAAGAATTAAACAACGCTCATCAAAGCTTTGCTTAAATTACATAGACTTCTATTGTGGAAGTCAAGAATCAAACAATGCTCATCAAAGATTTGCTTAAATTGCATAGACTTCTATTATGGAAGTCAAGAATAAAACAATGCTCATCAAACCTTTGCTTAAATTGCATAGACTTCTATTGTGGAACTCAAGAATTAAACGATGCTTTTCAAAGCTTTGCTAAATTACAAAGACTTCTATTGTGGAACTCAAGAATAAAACAATGCTCATCAAAGCTTTTCTAAAATTGCATGGACTTCGATTATGGATCTCAAGAATAAAAGAATGCTCATCTAACATTCGCTAAATTGCGAAGACTACTTCTATTGTGAAACTCTAGAATTAAACAATGCTCATCAAAGATATGCTAAATTGTATAAACATCTAATGTGGAACTCAAGAATGAATCAATGCTCATCAAAGCTTTGCTTAAGTTGCATACACTTCTATTGTGGAACTCAAGAATTATAGAATGCTCATTAAAGTTTTGCTAAATTGCAAATATTACTTCTATTGTGGAACTTAAGAATTAAACTATGCTCATCAATGTTTTGATAAATTGGATAGACTTCCAATGTGGAACTCAAGAATGAAACAGTGCTCAACAAACCTTTGCTAAATTGCATTGTCTTCTATTGTGGAACTCAAGAATCAAACAATGCTCATCAAACCTTTGCTTAAATTGCATAGACTACTATTGTGGAACTCAAGAATCAAACAATGCTCACCAAAGCTTTGCTTACATTGCATAAACCTCTTTTGTGGTACTCAAGAATTAAACGATGATCATCAAAGCTTTGCTAAATTGGATAAACTTCTAATGTGGAACTCAATAATGAAACAATGGTCATCAAAGCTTTGCATAAATTGCATAGACTTCTATTGTGGAACTCAAGAATTAAACAATGCTCTTAAAAGTTTTGCCAAATTGCGAAGATTACTTCTATTGTGGATATCTAGAATTAAACAATGCACATCAAAGCTGTGCTAAATTGCATTGAGTTCTAATGTGGAACTCAAGAATGAAACATTGCTCATCAAAGCTTTGCTTAAATTGCATAGACTTCTATTGTGGAACTCAAGAATTAAATAATGCTCATCAATGCTTTGCTAAATTGCATAGACTTCCAATGTGGAAACCACGAATGAAACAATGTCATCAATGCTTTGCTAAATTGCATACACTTTTCTTTTGGATCTCAAGAATCAAACAATGCTCATCAAAGCTTTGCTTAAATTGCATATAGTTCTATTTTGGAGCTCAAGAATAAAACAATGCTCATCAAAGCTTTGCTTTAATTGCATAGACTTCTATTGTGGAATTCAAGAATTAAACGATGCTCATCAAAGCTTTGCTAAATTACAAAAACTTCTAATGTGGAACTCAAGAATAAAACAATGCACATCAAAGCTTTTCTAATATTGCATGGACATCGATTGTGGAACAAATGAATAAAACAATCCTCATCTAACTTTCGCTATATTGCGAAGACTACTTCTATTGTGGGACTCTAGAATTAAACAATGCTCATCAAAGCTATACTAAATTGCATAGACTTCAAATGTGGAACTAAAGAATGAAATAATGCTCATCAAAGCTTTGCTTAAATTGCATAGACGTTTATTGTGGAACTCAAGATTTAATCAATGCTCATCAAAGCTTTGCTAAATTTCGAACACTACTTCTATTGTGGAACTCTAGAATTAAACAATGCACATCAAAACTTTTCTAATATTGCATGGACATCGATTGTGGAACTAAAGAATAAAACAATGCTCATCTAACCTTCGCTATATTGCGAAGACTACTTCTATTGTGGGACTCTAGTATTAAACAATGCTCATCAAAGCTATACTAAATTGCATAGACTTCTAATGTGGAAGTCAAGAATGAAATAATGCTCATCAAAGCTTTACTTAAATTGCATAGACTTGTATTGTGGGACTCAAGATTCAAACAATGCTCGTCAAAGCTTAGGTAAATTTTGAAGACTACTTCTATTGTGGAACTCTAGAATTAAACAATGCTCATTAAAGCTTTGCTAAACTGCATAGACTTCTAATTTGGAACTTAAAACAATTCTCATCAAAGCTCCACATAAACTGCAGACACTTCTATTATGGAACTCAAGAATGAAACAATGCTCAACAAAGCTTTGCCAAATTGCATATTCTTCAATTGTGGAACTCAAGAATTAAACAAATCTCATCAAAGCTTTGCTTAAATTACATAGACTTCTATTGTGGAAGTCAAGAATCAAACAATGCTCATCAAAGATTTGCTTAAATTGCATAGACTTCTATTGTGGAAGTCAAGAATAAAACAATGCTCATCAAACCTTTGCTTAAATTGCATAGACTTCTATTGTGGAACTCAAGAATTAAACGATGCTCTTCAAAGCTTTGCTAAATTACAAAGACTTCTATTGTGGAACTCAAGAATAAAACAATGCTCATCAAAGCTTTTCTAAAATTGCATGGACTTCGATTATGGATCTCAAGAATAAAAGAATGCTCATCTAACATTCGCTAAATTGCGAAGACTACTTCTATTGTGAAACTCTAGAATTAAACAATGCTCATCAAAGATATGCTAAATTGTATAAACATCTAATGTGGAACTCAAGAATGAATCAATGCTCATCAAAGCTTTGCTTAAGTTGCATACACTTCTATTGTGGAACTCAAGAATTATAGAATGCTCATTAAAGTTTTGCTAAATTGCAAATATTACTTCTATTGTGGAACTTAAGAATTAAACTATGCTCATCAATGTTTTGATAAATTGGATAGACTTCCAATGTGGAACTCAAGAATGAAACAGTGCTCAACAAACCTTTGCTAAATTGCATTGTCTTCTATTGTGGAACTCAAGAATCAAACAATGCTCATCAAACCTTTGCTTAAATTGCATAGACTACTATTGTGGAACTCAAGAATCAAACAATGCTCACCAAAGCTTTGCTTACATTGCATAAACCTCTTTTGTGGTACTCAAGAATTAAACGATGATCATCAAAGCTTTGCTAAATTGGATAAACTTCTAATGTGGAACTCAATAATGAAACAATGGTCATCAAAGCTTTGCATAAATTGCATAGACTTCTATTGTGGAACTCAAGAATTAAACAATGCTCTTAAAAGTTTTGCCAAATTGCGAAGATTACTTCTATTGTGGATATCTAGAATTAAACAATGCACATCAAAGCTGTGCTAAATTGCATTGAGTTCTAATGTGGAACTCAAGAATGAAACATTGCTCATCAAAGCTTTGCTTAAATTGCATAGACTTCTATTGTGGAACTCAAGAATTAAATAATGCTCATCAATGCTTTGCTAAATTGCATAGACTTCCAATGTGGAAACCACGAATGAAACAATGTCATCAATGCTTTGCTAAATTGCATACACTTTTCTTTTGGATCTCAAGAATCAAACAATGCTCATCAAAGCTTTGCTTAAATTGCATATAGTTCTATTTTGGAGCTCAAGAATAAGACAATGCTCATCAAAGCTTTGCTTTAATTGCATAGACCTCTATTGTGGAATTCAAGAATTAAACGATGCTCATCAAAGCTTTTCTAATATTGCATGGACATCGATTGTGGAACAAATGAATAAAACAATGCTCATCTAACCTTCGCTATATTGCGAAGACTACTTCTATTGTGGGACTCTAGAATTAAACAATGCTCATCAAAGCTATACTAAATTGCATAGACTTCAAATGTGGAACTAAAGAATGAAATAATGCTCATCAAAGCTTTGCTTAAATTGCATAGACGTTTATTGTGGAACTCAAGATTTAATCAATGCTCATCAAAGCTTTGCTAAATTTCGAACACTACTTCTATTGTGGAACTCTAGAATTAAACAATGCACATCAAAGCTTTTCTAATATTGCATGGACATCGATTGTGGAACTAAAGAATAAAACAATGCTCATCTAACCTTCGCTATATTGCGAAGACTACTTCTATTGTGGGACTCTAGTATTAAACAATGCTCATCAAAGCTATACTAAATTGCATAGACTTCTAATGTGGAAGTCAAGAATGAAATAATGCTCATCAAAGCTTTACTTAAATTGCATAGACTTGTATTGTGGGACTCAAGATTCAAACAATGCTCGTCAAAGCTTTGGTAAATTTTGAAGACTACTTCTATTGTGGAACTCTAGAATTAAACAATGCTCATTAAAGCTTTGCTAAACTGCATAGACTTCTAATTTGGAACTTAAAACAATTCTCATCAAAGCTCCACATAAACTGCAGACACTTCTATTATGGAACTCAAGAATGAAACAATGCTCAACAAAGCTTTGCCAAATTGCATATTCTTCAATTGTGGAACTCAAGAATTAAACAACGCTCATCAAAGCTTTGCTTAAATTACATAGACTTCTATTGTGGAAGTCAAGAATCAAACAATGCTCATCAAAGATTTGCTTAAATTGCATAGACTTCTATTATGGAAGTCAAGAATAAAACAATGCTCATCAAACCTTTGCTTAAATTGCATAGACTTCTATTGTGGAACTCAAGAATTAAACGATGCTTTTCAAAGCTTTGCTAAATTACAAAGACTTCTATTGTGGAACTCAAGAATAAAACAATGCTCATCAAAGCTTTTCTAAAATTGCATGGACTTCGATTATGGATCTCAAGAATAAAAGAATGCTCATCTAACATTCGCTAAATTGCGAAGACTACTTCTATTGTGAAACTCTAGAATTAAACAATGCTCATCAAAGATATGCTAAATTGTATAAACATCTAATGTGGAACTCAAGAATGAATCAATGCTCATCAAAGCTTTGCTTAAGTTGCATACACTTCTATTGTGGAACTCAAGAATTATAGAATGCTCATTAAAGTTTTGCTAAATTGCAAATATTACTTCTATTGTGGAACTTAAGAATTAAACTATGCTCATCAATGTTTTGATAAATTGGATAGACTTCCAATGTGGAACTCAAGAATGAAACAGTGCTCAACAAACCTTTGCTAAATTGCATTGTCTTCTATTGTGGAACTCAAGAATCAAACAATGCTCATCAAACCTTTGCTTAAATTGCATAGACTACTATTGTGGAACTCAAGAATCAAACAATGCTCACCAAAGCTTTGCTTACATTGCATAAACCTCTTTTGTGGTACTCAAGAATTAAACGATGATCATCAAAGCTTTGCTAAATTGGATAAACTTCTAATGTGGAACTCAATAATGAAACAATGGTCATCAAAGCTTTGCATAAATTGCATAGACTTCTATTGTGGAACTCAAGAATTAAACAATGCTCTTAAAAGTTTTGCCAAATTGCGAAGATTACTTCTATTGTGGATATCTAGAATTAAACAATGCACATCAAAGCTGTGCTAAATTGCATTGAGTTCTAATGTGGAACTCAAGAATGAAACATTGCTCATCAAAGCTTTGCTTAAATTGCATAGACTTCTATTGTGGAACTCAAGAATTAAATAATGCTCATCAATGCTTTGCTAAATTGCATAGACTTCCAATGTGGAAACCACGAATGAAACAATGTCATCAATGCTTTGCTAAATTGCATACACTTTTCTTTTGGATCTCAAGAATCAAACAATGCTCATCAAAGCTTTGCTTAAATTGCATATAGTTCTATTTTGGAGCTCAAGAATAAAACAATGCTCATCAAAGCTTTGCTTTAATTGCATAGACTTCTATTGTGGAATTCAAGAATTAAACGATGCTCATCAAAGCTTTGCTAAATTACAAAAACTTCTAATGTGGAACTCAAGAATAAAACAATGCACATCAAAGCTTTTCTAATATTGCATGGACATCGATTGTGGAACAAATGAATAAAACAATCCTCATCTAACTTTCGCTATATTGCGAAGACTACTTCTATTGTGGGACTCTAGAATTAAACAATGCTCATCAA
The DNA here is from genome assembly GCF_002870075.4 of Lactuca sativa. Lineage (NCBI taxonomy): Eukaryota > Viridiplantae > Streptophyta > Magnoliopsida > Asterales > Asteraceae > Lactuca > Lactuca sativa. The sequence goes on from NC_056630.2 coordinate 265,256,731, forward strand.
AGCTATACTAAATTGCATAGACTTCAAATGTGGAACTAAAGAATGAAATAATGCTCATCAAAGCTTTGCTTAAATTGCATAGACGTTTATTGTGGAACTCAAGATTTAATCAATGCTCATCAAAGCTTTGCTAAATTTCGAACACTACTTCTATTGTGGAACTCTAGAATTAAACAATGCACATCAAAACTTTTCTAATATTGCATGGACATCGATTGTGGAACTAAAGAATAAAACAATGCTCATCTAACCTTCGCTATATTGCGAAGACTACTTCTATTGTGGGACTCTAGTATTAAACAATGCTCATCAAAGCTATACTAAATTGCATAGACTTCTAATGTGGAAGTCAAGAATGAAATAATGCTCATCAAAGCTTTACTTAAATTGCATAGACTTGTATTGTGGGACTCAAGATTCAAACAATGCTCGTCAAAGCTTAGGTAAATTTTGAAGACTACTTCTATTGTGGAACTCTAGAATTAAACAATGCTCATTAAAGCTTTGCTAAACTGCATAGACTTCTAATTTGGAACTTAAAACAATTCTCATCAAAGCTCCACATAAACTGCAGACACTTCTATTATGGAACTCAAGAATGAAACAATGCTCAACAAAGCTTTGCCAAATTGCATATTCTTCAATTGTGGAACTCAAGAATTAAACAAATCTCATCAAAGCTTTGCTTAAATTACATAGACTTCTATTGTGGAAGTCAAGAATCAAACAATGCTCATCAAAGATTTGCTTAAATTGCATAGACTTCTATTGTGGAAGTCAAGAATAAAACAATGCTCATCAAACCTTTGCTTAAATTGCATAGACTTCTATTGTGGAACTCAAGAATTAAACGATGCTCTTCAAAGCTTTGCTAAATTACAAAGACTTCTATTGTGGAACTCAAGAATAAAACAATGCTCATCAAAGCTTTTCTAAAATTGCATGGACTTCGATTATGGATCTCAAGAATAAAAGAATGCTCATCTAACATTCGCTAAATTGCGAAGACTACTTCTATTGTGAAACTCTAGAATTAAACAATGCTCATCAAAGATATGCTAAATTGTATAAACTTCTAATGTGGAACTCAAGAATGAATCAATGCTCATCAAAGCTTTGCTTAAGTTGCATACACTTCTATTGTGGAACTCAAGAATTATAGAATGCTCATTAAAGTTTTGCTAAATTGCAAATATTACTTCTATTGTGGAACTTAAGAATTAAACTATGCTCATCAATGTTTTGATAAATTGGATAGACTTCCAATGTGGAACTCAAGAATGAAACAGTGCTCAACAAACCTTTGCTAAATTGCATTGTCTTCTATTGTGGAACTCAAGAATCAAACAATGCTCATCAAACCTTTGCTTAAATTGCATAGACTACTACTGTGGAACTCAAGAATCAAACAATGCTCACCAAAGCTTTGCTTACATTGCATAAACCTCTTTTGTGGTACTCAAGAATTAAACGATGATCATCAAAGCTTTGCTAAATTGGATAAACTTCTAATGTGGAACTCAATAATGAAACAATGGTCATCAAAGCTTTGCATAAATTGCATAGACTTCTATTGTGGAACTCAAGAATTAAACAATGCTCTTAAAAGTTTTGCCAAATTGCGAAGACTACTTCTATTGTGGATATCTAGAATTAAACAATGCACATCAAAGGTGTGCTAAATTGCATTGAGTTCTAATGTGGAACTCAAGAATGAAACATTGCTCATCAAAGCTTTGGTTAAATTGCATAGACTTCTATTGTGGAACTCAAGAATTAAATAATGCTCATCAATGCTTTGCTAAATTGCATAGACTTCCAATGTGGAAACCACGAATGAAACAATGTCATCAATGCTTTGCTAAATTGCATACACTTTTCTTTTGGATCTCAAGAATCAAACAATGCTCATCAAAGCTTTGCTTAAATTGCATATAGTTCTATTTTGGAGCTCAAGAATAAAACAATGCTCATCAAAGCTTTGCTTTAATTGCATAGACTTCTATTGTGGAATTCAAGAATTAAACGATGCTCATCAAAGCTTTGCTAAATTACAAAAACTTCTAATGTGGAACTCAAGAATAAAACAATGCACATCAAAGCTTTTCTAATATTGCATGGACATCGATTGTGGAACAAATGAATAAAACAATGCTCATCTAACCTTCGCTATATTGCGAAGACTACTTCTATTGTGGGACTCTAGAATTAAACAATGCTCATCAAAGCTATACTAAATTGCATAGACTTCAAATGTGGAACTAAAGAATGAAATAATGCTCATCAAAGCTTTGCTTAAATTGCATAGACGTTTATTGTGGAACTCAAGATTTAATCAATGCTCATCAAAGCTTTGCTAAATTTCGAACACTACTTCTATTGTGGAACTCTAGAATTAAACAATGCACATCAAAGCTTTTCTAATATTGCATGGACATCGATTGTGGAACTAAAGAATAAAACAATGCTCATCTAACCTTCGCTATATTGCGAAGACTACTTCTATTGTGGGACTCTAGTATTAAACAATGCTCATCAAAGCTATACTAAATTGCATAGACTTCTAATGTGGAAGTCAAGAATGAAATAATGCTCATCAAAGCTTTACTTAAATTGCATAGACTTGTATTGTGGGACTCAAGATTCAAACAATGCTCGTCAAAGCTTTGGTAAATTTTGAAGACTACTTCTATTGTGGAACTCTAGAATTAAACAATGCTCATTAAAGCTTTGCTAAACTGCATAGACTTCTAATTTGGAACTTAAAACAATTCTCATCAAAGCTCCACATAAACTGCAGACACTTCTATTATGGAACTCAAGAATGAAACAATGCTCAACAAAGCTTTGCCAAATTGCATATTCTTCAATTGTGGAACTCAAGAATTAAACAACGCTCATCAAAGCTTTGCTTAAATTACATAGACTTCTATTGTGGAAGTCAAGAATCAAACAATGCTCATCAAAGATTTGCTTAAATTGCATAGACTTCTATTATGGAAGTCAAGAATAAAACAATGCTCATCAAACCTTTGCTTAAATTGCATAGACTTCTATTGTGGAACTCAAGAATTAAACGATGCTTTTCAAAGCTTTGCTAAATTACAAAGACTTCTATTGTGGAACTCAAGAATAAAACAATGCTCATCAAAGCTTTTCTAAAATTGCATGGACTTCGATTATGGATCTCAAGAATAAAAGAATGCTCATCTAACATTCGCTAAATTGCGAAGACTACTTCTATTGTGAAACTCTAGAATTAAACAATGCTCATCAAAGATATGCTAAATTGTATAAACATCTAATGTGGAACTCAAGAATGAATCAATGCTCATCAAAGCTTTGCTTAAGTTGCATACACTTCTATTGTGGAACTCAAGAATTATAGAATGCTCATTAAAGTTTTGCTAAATTGCAAATATTACTTCTATTGTGGAACTTAAGAATTAAACTATGCTCATCAATGTTTTGATAAATTGGATAGACTTCCAATGTGGAACTCAAGAATGAAACAGTGCTCAACAAACCTTTGCTAAATTGCATTGTCTTCTATTGTGGAACTCAAGAATCAAACAATGCTCATCAAACCTTTGCTTAAATTGCATAGACTACTATTGTGGAACTCAAGAATCAAACAATGCTCACCAAAGCTTTGCTTACATTGCATAAACCTCTTTTGTGGTACTCAAGAATTAAACGATGATCATCAAAGCTTTGCTAAATTGGATAAACTTCTAATGTGGAACTCAATAATGAAACAATGGTCATCAAAGCTTTGCATAAATTGCATAGACTTCTATTGTGGAAAACAATGCTCTTAAAAGTTTTGCCAAATTGCGAAGACTACTTCTATTGTGGATATCTAGAATTAAACAATGCACATCAAAGGTGTGCTAAATTGCATTGAGTTCTAATGTGGAACTCAAGAATGAAACATTGCTCATCAAAGCTTTGGTTAAATTGCATAGACTTCTATTGTGGAACTCAAGAATTAAATAATGCTCATCAATGCTTTGCTAAATTGCATAGACTTCCAATGTGGAAACCACGAATGAAACAATGTCATCAATGCTTTGCTAAATTGCATACACTTTTCTTTTGGATCTCAAGAATCAAACAATGCTCATCAAAGCTTTGCTTAAATTGCATATAGTTCTATTTTGGAGCTCAAGAATAAAACAATGCTCATCAAAGCTTTGCTTTAATTGCATAGACTTCTATTGTGGAATTCAAGAATTAAACGATGCTCATCAAAGCTTTGCTAAATTACAAAAACTTCTAATGTGGAACTCAAGAATAAAACAATGCACATCAAAGCTTTTCTAATATTGCATGGACATCGATTGTGGAACAAATGAATAAAACAATGCTCATCTAACCTTCGCTATATTGCGAAGACTACTTCTATTGTGGGACTCTAGAATTAAACACTGCTCATCAAAGCTATACTAAATTGCATAGACTTCAAATGTGGAACTAAAGAATGAAATAATGCTCATCAAAGCTTTGCTTAAATTGCATAGACGTTTATTGTGGAACTCAAGATTTAATCAATGCTCATCAAAGCTTTGCTAAATTTCGAACACTACTTCTATTGTGGAACTCTAGAATTAAACAATGCACATCAAAACTTTTCTAATATTGCATGGACATCGATTGTGGAACTAAAGAATAAAACAATGCTCATCTAACCTTCGCTATATTGCGAAGACTACTTCTATTGTGGGACTCTAGTATTAAACAATGCTCATCAAAGCTATACTAAATTGCATAGACTTCTAATGTGGAAGTCAAGAATGAAATAATGCTCATCAAAGCTTTACTTAAATTGCATAGACTTGTATTGTGGGACTCAAGATTCAAACAATGCTCGTCAAAGCTTAGGTAAATTTTGAAGACTACTTCTATTGTGGAACTCTAGAATTAAACAATGCTCATTAAAGCTTAGCTAAACTGCATAGACTTCTAATTTGGAACTTAAAACAATTCTCATCAAAGCTCCACATAAACTGCAGACACTTCTATTATGGAACTCAAGAATGAAACAATGCTCAACAAAGCTTTGCCAAATTGCATATTCTTCAATTGTGGAACTCAAGAATTAAACAACGCTCATCAAAGCTTTGCTTAAATTACATAGACTTCTATTGTGGAAGTCAAGAATCAAACAATGCTCATCAAAGATTTGCTTAAATTGCATAGACTTCTATTGTGGAAGTCAAGAATAAAACAATGCTCATCAAACCTTTGCTTAAATTGCATAGACTTCTATTGTGGAACTCAAGAATTAAACGATGCTCTTCAAAGCTTTGCTAAATTACAAAGACTTCTATTGTGGAACTCAAGAATAAAACAATGCTCATCAAAGCTTTTCTAAAATTGCATGGACTTCGATTATGGATCTCAAGAATAAAAGAATGCTCATCTAACATTCGCTAAATTGCGAAGACTACTTCTATTGTGAAACTCTAGAATTAAACAATGCTCATCAAAGATATGCTAAATTGTATAAACTTCTAATGTGGAACTCAAGAATGAATCAATGCTCATCAAAGCTTTGCTTAAGTTGCATACACTTCTATTGTGGAACTCAAGAATTATAGAATGCTCATTAAAGTTTTGCTAAATTGCAAATATTACTTCTATTGTGGAACTTAAGAATTAAACTATGCTCATCAATGTTTTGATAAATTGGATAGACTTCCAATGTGGAACTCAAGAATGAAACAGTGCTCAACAAACCTTTGCTAAATTGCATTGTCTTCTATTGTGGAACTCAAGAATCAAACAATGCTCATCAAACCTTTGCTTAAATTGCATAGACTACTATTGTGGAACTCAAGAATCAAACAATGCTCACCAAAGCTTTGCTTACATTGCATAAACCTCTTTTGTGGTACTAAAGAATTAAACGATGATCATCAAAGCTTTGCTAAATTGGATAAACTTCTAATGTGGAACTCAATAATGAAACAATGGTCATCAAAGCTTTGCATAAATTGCATAGACTTCTATTGTGGAACTCAAGAATTAAACAATGCTCTTAAAAGTTTTGCCAAATTGCGAAGACTACTTCTATTGTGGATATCTAGAATTAAACAATGCACATCAAAGGTGTGCTAAATTGCATTGAGTTCTAATGTGGAACTCAAGAATGAAACATTGCTCATCAAAGCTTTGGTTAAATTGCATAGACTTCTATTGTGGAACTCAAGAATTAAATAATGCTCATCAATGCTTTGCTAAATTGCATAGACTTCCAATGTGGAAACCACGAATGAAACAATGTCATCAATGCTTTGCTAAATTGCATACACTTTTCTTTTGGATCTCAAGAATCAAACAATGCTCATCAAAGCTTTGCTTAAATTGCATATAGTTCTATTTTGGAGCTCAAGAATAAGACAATGCTCATCAAAGCTTTGCTTTAATTGCATAGACTTCTATTGTGGAATTCAAGAATTAAACGATGCTCATCAAAGCTTTGCTAAATTACAAAAACTTCTGTGGAACTCAAGAATAAAACAATGCACATCAAAGCTTTTCTAATATTGCATGGACATCGATTTTGGAACAAATGAATAAAACAATGCTCATCTAACCTTCGCTATATTGCGAAGACTACTTCTATTGTGGGACTCTAAAATTAAACAATGCTCATCAAAGCTATACTAAATTGCATAGACTTCAAATGTGGAACTAAAGAATGAAATAATGCTCATCAAAGCTTTGCTTAAATTGCATAGACGTTTATTGTGGAACTCAAGATTTAATCAATGCTCATCAAAGCTTTGCTAAATTTCGAACACTACTTCTATTGTGGAACTCTAGAATTAAACAACGCACATCAAAGCTTTTCTAATATTGCATGGACATCGATTGTGGAACTAAAGAATAAAACAATGCTCATCTAACCTTCGCTATATTGCGAAGACTACTTCTATTGTGGGACTCTAGTATTAAACAATGCTCATCAAAGCTATACTAAATTGCATAGACTTCTAATGTGGAAGTCAAGAATGAAATAATGCTCATCAAAGCTTTACTTAAATTGCATAGACTTGTATTGTGGGACTCAAGATTCAAACAATGCTCGTCAAAGCTTTGGTAAATTTTGAAGACTACTTCTATTGTGGAACTCTAGAATTAAACATTGCTCATTAAAGCTTTGCTAAACTGCATAGACTTCTAATTTGGAACTTAAAACAATTCTCATCAAAGCTCCACATAAACTGCAGACACTTCTATTATGGAACTCAAGAATGAAACAATGCTCAACAAAGCTTTGCCAAATTGCATATTCTTCAATTGTGGAACTCAAGAATTAAACAACGCTCATCAAAGCTTTGCTTAAATTACATAGACTTCTATTGTGGAAGTCAAGAATCAAACAATGCTCATCAAAGATTTGCTTAAATTGCATAGACTTCTATTATGGAAGTCAAGAATAAAACAATGCTCATCAAACCTTTGCTTAAATTGCATAGACTTCTATTGTGGAACTCAAGAATTAAACGATGCTTTTCAAAGCTTTGCTAAATTACAAAGACTTCTATTGTGGAACTCAAGAATAAAACAATGCTCATCAAAGCTTTTCTAAAATTGCATGGACTTCGATTATGGATCTCAAGAATAAAAGAATGCTCATCTAACATTCGCTAAATTGCGAAGACTACTTCTATTGTGAAACTCTAGAATTAAACAATGCTCATCAAAGATATGCTAAATTGTATAAACATCTAATGTGGAACTCAAGAATGAATCAATGCTCATCAAAGCTTTGCTTAAGTTGCATACACTTCTATTGTGGAACTCAAGAATTATAGAATGCTCATTAAAGTTTTGCTAAATTGCAAATATTACTTCTATTGTGGAACTTAAGAATTAAACTATGCTCATCAATGTTTTGATAAATTGGATAGACTTCCAATGTGGAACTCAAGAATGAAACAGTGCTCAACAAACCTTTGCTAAATTGCATTGTCTTCTATTGTGGAACTCAAGAATCAAACAATGCTCATCAAACCTTTGCTTAAATTGCATAGACTACTATTGTGGAACTCAAGAATCAAACAATGCTCACCAAAGCTTTGCTTACATTGCATAAACCTCTTTTGTGGTACTCAAGAATTAAACGATGATCATCAAAGCTTTGCTAAATTAGATAGACTTCTAATGTGGAACTCAATAATGAAACAATGGTCATCAAAGCTTTGCATAAATTGCATAGACTTCTATTGTGGAACTCAAGAATTAAACAATGCTCTTAAAAGTTTTGCCAAATTGCGAAGACTACTTCTATTGTGGATATCTAGAATTAAACAATGCACATCAAAGGTGTGCTAAATTGCATTGAGTTCTAATGTGGAACTCAAGAATGAAACATTGCTCATCAAAGCTTTGGTTAAATTGCATAGACTTCTATTGTGGAACTCAAGAATTAAATAATGCTCATCAATGCTTTGCTAAATTGCATAGACTTCCAATGTGGAAACCACGAATGAAACAATGTCATCAATGCTTTGCTAAATTGCATACACTTTTCTTTTGGATCTCAAGAATCAAACAATGCTCATCAAAGCTTTGCTTAAATTGCATATAGTTCTATTTTGGAGCTCAAGAATAAGACAATGCTCATCAAAGCTTTGCTTTAATTGCATAGACTTCTATTGTGGAATTCAAGAATTAAACGATGCTCATCAAAGCTTTGCTAAATTACAAAAACTTCTAATGTGGAACTCAAGAATAAAACAATGCACATCAAAGCTTTTCTAATATTGCATGGACATCGATTGTGGAACAAATGAATAAAACAATGCTCATCTAACCTTCGCTATATTGCGAAGACTACTTCTATTGTGGGACTCTAGAATTAAACAATGCTCATCAAAGCTATACTAAATTGCATAGACTTCAAATGTGGAACTAAAGAATGAAATAATGCTCATCAAAGCTTTGCTTAAATTGCATAGACGTTTATTGTGGAACTCAAGATTTAATCAATGCTCATCAAAGCTTTGCTAAATTTCGAACACTACTTCTATTGTGGAACTCTAGAATTAAACAATGCACATCAAAGCTTTTCTAATATTGCATGGACATCGATTGTGGAACTAAAGAATAAAACAATGCTCATCTAACCTTCGCTATATTGCGAAGACTACTTCTATTGTGGGACTCTAGTATTAAACAATGCTCATCAAAGCTATACTAAATTGCATAGACTTCTAATGTGGAAGTCAAGAATGAAATAATGCTCATCAAAGCTTTACTTAAATTGCATAGACTTGTATTGTGGGACTCAAGATTCAAACAATGCTCGTCAAAGCTTTGGTAAATTTTGAAGACTACTTCTATTGTGGAACTCTAGAATTAAACAATGCTCATTAAAGCTTTGCTAAACTGCATAGACTTCTAATTTGGAACTTAAAACAATTCTCATCAAAGCTCCACATAAACTGCAGACACTTCTATTATGGAACTCAAGAATGAAACAATGCTCAACAAAGCTTTGCCAAATTGCATATTCTTCAATTGTGGAACTCAAGAATTAAACAACGCTCATCAAAGCTTTGCTTAAATTACATAGACTTCTATTGTGGAAGTCAAGAATCAAACAATGCTAATCAAAGATTTGCTTAAATTGCATAGACTTCTATTATGGAAGTCAAGAATAAAACAATGCTCATCAAACCTTTGCTTAAATTGCATAGACTTCTATTGTGGAACTCAAGAATTAAACGATGCTTTTCAAAGCTTTGCTAAATTACAAAGACTTCTATTGTGGAACTCAAGAATAAAACAATGCTCATCAAAGCTTTTCTAAAATTGCATGGACTTCGATTATGGATCTCAAGAATAAAAGAATGCTCATCTAACATTCGCTAAATTGCGAAGACTACTTCTATTGTGAAACTCTAGAATTAAACAATGCTCATCAAAGATATGCTAAATTGTATAAACATCTAATGTGGAACTCAAGAATGAATCAATGCTCATCAAAGCTTTGCTTAAGTTGCATACACTTCTATTGTGGAACTCAAGAATTATAGAATGCTTATTAAAGTTTTGCTAAATTGCAAATATTACTTCTATTGTGGAACTTAAGAATTAAACTATGCTCATCAATGTTTTGATAAATTGGATAGACTTCCAATGTGGAACTCAAGAATGAAACAGTGCTCAACAAACCTTTGCTAAATTGCATTGTCTTCTATTGTGGAACTCAAGAATCAAACAATGCTCATCAAACCTTTGCTTAAATTGCATAGACTACTATTGTGGAACTCAAGAATCAAACAATGCTCACCAAAGCTTTGCTTACATTGCATAAACCTCTTTTGTGGTACTCAAGAATTAAACGATGATCATCAAAGCTTTGCTAAATTGGATAAACTTCTAATGTGGAACTCAATAATGAAACAATGGTCATCAAAGCTTTGCATAAATTGCATAGACTTCTATTGTGGAACTCAAGAATTAAACAATGCTCTTAAAAGTTTTGCCAAATTGCGAAGACTACTTCTATTGTGGATATCTAGAATTAAACAATGCACATCAAAGGTGTGCTAAATTGCATTGAGTTCTAATGTGGAACTCAAGAATGAAACATTGCTCATCAAAGCTTTGCTTAAATTGCATAGACTTCTATTGTGGAACTCAAGAATTAAATAATGCTCATCAATGCTTTGCTAAATTGCATAGACTTCCAATGTGGAAACCACGAATGAAACAATGTCATCAATGCTTTGCTAAATTGCATACACTTTTCTTTTGGATCTCAAGAATCAAACAATGCTCATCAAAGCTTTGCTTAAATTGCATATAGTTCTATTTTGGAGCTCAAGAATAAGACAATGCTCATCAAAGCTTTGCTTTAATTGCATAGACTTCTATTGTGGAATTCAAGAATTAAACGATGCTCATCAAAGCTTTGCTAAATTACAAAAACTTCTAATGTGGAACTCAAGAATAAAACAATGCACATCAAAGCTTTTCTAATATTGCATGGACATCGATTGTGGAACAAATGAATAAAACAATGCTCATCTAACCTTCGCTATATTGCGAAGACTACTTCTATTGTGGGACTCTAGAATTAAACAATGCTCATCAAAGCTATACTAAATTGCATAGACTTCAAATGTGGAACTAAAGAATGAAATAATGCTCATCAAAGCTTTGCTTAAATTGCATAGACGTTTATTGTGGAACTCAAGATTTAATCAATGCTCATCAAAGCTTTGCTAAATTTCGAACACTACTTCTATTGTGGAACTCTAGAATTAAACAATGCACATCAAAGCTTTTCTAATATTGCATGGACATCGATTGTAGAACTAAAGAATAAAACAATGCTCATCTAACCTTCGCTATATTGCGAAGACTACTTCTATTGTGGGACTCTAGTATTAAACAATGCTCATCAAAGCTATACTAAATTGCATAGACTTCTAATGTGGAAGTCAAGAATGAAATAATGCTCATCAAAGCTTTACTTAAATTGCATAGACTTGTATTGTGGGACTCAAGATTCAAACAATGCTCGTCAAAGCTTTGGTAAATTTTGAAGACTACTTCTATTGTGGAACTCTAGAATTAAACAATGCTCATTAAAGCTTTGCTAAACTGCATAGACTTCTAATTTGGAACTTAAAACAATTCTCATCAAAGCTCCACATAAACTGCAGACACTTCTATTATGGAACTCAAGAATGAAACAATGCTCAACAAAGCTTTGCCAAATTGCATATTCTTCAATTGTGGAACTCAAGAATTAAACAACGCTCATCAAAGCTTTGCTTAAATTACATAGACTTCTATTGTGGAAGTCAAGAATCAAACAATGCTCATCAAAGATTTGCTTAAATTGCATAGACTTCTATTATGGAAGTCAAGAATAAAACAATGCTCATCAAACCTTTGCTTAAATTGCATAGACTTCTATTGTGGAACTCAAGAATTAAACGATGCTTTTCAAAGCTTTGCTAAATTACAAAGACTTCTATTGTGGAACTCAAGAATAAAACAATGCTCATCAAAGCTTTTCTAAAATTGCATGGACTTCGATTATGGATCTCAAGAATAAAAGAATGCTCATCTAACATTCGCTAAATTGCGAAGACTACTTCTATTGTGAAACTCTAGAATTAAACAATGCTCATCAAAGATATGCTAAATTGTATAAACATCTAATGTGGAACTCAAGAATGAATCAATGCTCATCAAAGCTTTGCTTAAGTTGCATACACTTCTATTGTGGAACTCAAGAATTATAGAATGCTCATTAAAGTTTTGCTAAATTGCAAATATTACTTCTATTGTGGAACTTAAGAATTAAACTATGCTCATCAATGTTTTGATAAATTGGATAGACTTCCAATGTGGAACTCAAGAATGAAACAGTGCTCAACAAACCTTTGCTAAATTGCATTGTCTTCTATTGTGGAACTCAAGAATCAAACAATGCTCATCAAACCTTTGCTTAAATTGCATAGACTACTATTGTGGAACTCAAGAATCAAACAATGCTCACCAAAGCTTTGCTTACATTGCATAAACCTCTTTTGTGGTACTCAAGAATTAAACGATGATCATCAAAGCTTTGCTAAATTGGATAAACTTCTAATGTGGAACTCAATAATGAAACAATGGTCATCAAAGCTTTGCATAAATTGCATAGACTTCTATTGTGGAACTCAAGAATTAAACAATGCTCTTAAAAGTTTTGCCAAATTGCGAAGACTACTTCTATTGTGGATATCTAGAATTAAACAATGCACATCAAAGCTGTGCTAAATTGCATTGAGTTCTAATGTGGAACTCAAGAATGAAACATTGCTCATCAAAGCTTTGGTTAAATTGCATAGACTTCTATTGTGGAACTCAAGAATTAAATAATGCTCATCAATGCTTTGCTAAATTGCATAGACTTCCAATGTGGAAACCACGAATGAAACAATGTCATCAATGCTTTGCTAAATTGCATACACTTTTCTTTTGGATCTCAAGAATCAAACAATGCTCATCAAAGCTTATAGTTCTATTTTGGAGCTCAAGAATAAAACAATGCTCATCAAAGCTTTGCTTTAATTGCATAGACTTCTATTGTGGAATTCAAGAATTAAACGATGCTCATCAAAGCTTTGCTAAATTACAAAAACTTCTAATGTGGAACTCAAGAATAAAACAATGCACATCAAAGCTTTTCTAATATTGCATGGACATCGATTGTGGAACAAATGAATAAAACAATGCTCATCTAACCTTCGCTATATTGCGAAGACTACTTCTATTGTGGGACTCTAGAATTAAACAATGCTCATCAAAGCTATACTAAATTGCATAGACTTCAAATGTGGAACTAAAGAATGAAATAATGCTCATCAAAGCTTTGGTTAAATTGCATAGACGTTTATTGTGGAACTCAAGATTTAATCAATGATCATCAAAGCTTTGCTAAATTTCGAACACTACTTCTATTGTGGAACTCTAGAATTAAACAATGCACATCAAAACTTTTCTAATATTGCATGGACATCGATTGTGGAACTAAAGAATAAAACAATGCTCATCTACCCTTCGCTATATTGCGAAGACTACTTCTATTGTGGGACTCTAGAATTAAACAATGCTCATCAAAGCTATACTAAATTGCATAGACTTCTAATGTGGAAGTCAAGAATGAAATAATGCTCATCAAAGCTTTACTTAAATTGCATAGACTTGTATTGTGGGACTCAAGATTCAAACAATGCTCGTCAAAGCTTAGGTAAATTTTGAAGACTACTTCTATTGTGGAACTCTAGAATTAAACAATGCTCATTAAAGCTTTGCTAAACTGCATAGACTTCTAATTTGGAACTTAAAACAATTCTCATCAAAGCTCCACATAAACTGCAGACACTTCTATTATGGAACTCAAGAATGAAACAATGCTCAACAAAGCTTTGCCAAATTGCATATTCTTCAATTGTGGAACTCAAGAATTAAACAACGCTCATCAAAGCTTTGCTTAAATTACATAGACTTCTATTGTGGAAGTCAAGAATCAAACAATGCTCATCAAAGATTTGCTTAAATTGCATAGACTTCTATTATGGAAGTCAAGAATAAAACAATGCTCATCAAACCTTTGCTTAAATTGCATAGACTTCTATTGTGGAACTCAAGAATTAAACGATGCTTTTCAAAGCTTTGCTAAATTACAAAGACTTCTATTGTGGAACTCAAGAATAAAACAATGCTCATCAAAGCTTTTCTAAAATTGCATGGACTTCGATTATGGATCTCAAGAATAAAAGAATGCTCATCTAACATTCGCTAAATTGCGAAGACTACTTCTATTGTGAAACTCTAGAATTAAACAATGCTCATCAAAGATATGCTAAATTGTATAAACATCTAATGTGGAACTCAAGAATGAATCAATGCTCATCAAAGCTTTGCTTAAGTTGCATACACTTCTATTGTGGAACTCAAGAATTATAGAATGCTCATTAAAGTTTTGCTAAATTGCAAATATTACTTCTATTGTGGAACTTAAGAATTAAACTATGCTCATCAATGTTTTGATAAATTGGATAGACTTCCAATGTGGAACTCAAGAATGAAACAGTGCTCAACAAACCTTTGCTAAATTGCATTGTCTTCTATTGTGGAACTCAAGAATCAAACAATGCTCATCAAACCTTTGCTTAAATTGCATAGACTACTATTGTGGAACTCAAGAATCAAACAATGCTCACCAAAGCTTTGCTTACATTGCATAAACCTCTTTTGTGGTACTCAAGAATTAAACGATGATCATCAAAGCTTTGCTAAATTGGATAAACTTCTAATGTGGAACTCAATAATGAAACAATGGTCATCAAAGCTTTGCATAAATTGCATAGACTTCTATTGTGGAACTCAAGAATTAAACAATGCTCTTAAAAGTTTTGCCAAATTGCGAAGACTACTTCTATTGTGGATATCTAGAATTAAACAATGCACATCAAAGCTGTGCTAAATTGCATTGAGTTCTAATGTGGAACTCAAGAATGAAACATTGCTCATCAAAGCTTTGGTTAAATTGCATAGACTTCTATTGTGGAACTCAAGAATTAAATAATGCTCATCAATGCTTTGCTAAATTGCATAGACTTCCAATGTGGAAACCACGAATGAAACAATGTCATCAATGCTTTGCTAAATTGCATACACTTTTCTTTTGGATCTCAAGAATCAAACAATGCTCATCAAAGCTTATAGTTCTATTTTGGAGCTCAAGAATAAAACAATGCTCATCAAAGCTTTGCTTTAATTGCATAGACTTCTATTGTGGAATTCAAGAATTAAACGATGCTCATCAAAGCTTTGCAAAATTACAAAAACTTCTAATGTGGAACTCAAGAATAAAACAATGCACATCAAAGCTTTTCTAATATTGCATGGACATCGATTGTGGAACAAATGAATAAAACAATGCTCATCTAACCTTCGCTATATTGGGAAGACTACTTCTATTGTGGGATTCTAGAATTAAACAATGCTCATCAAAGCTATACTAAATTGCATAGACTTCAAATGTGGAACTAAAGAATGAAATAATGCTCATCAAAGCTTTGCTTAAATTGCATAGACGTTTATTGTGGAACTCAAGATTTAATCAATGCTCATCAAAGCTTTGCTAAATTTCGAACACTACTTCTATTGTGGAACTCTAGAATTAAACAATGCACATCAAAGCTTTTCTAATATTGCATGGACATCGATTGTGGAACTAAAGAATAAAACAATGCTCATCTAACCTTCGCTATATTGCGAAGACTACTTCTATTGTGGGACTCTAGTATTAAACAATGCTCATCAAAGCTATAATAAATTGCATAGACTTCTAATGTTGAAGTCAAGAATGAAATAATGCTCATCAAAGCTTTACTTAAATTGCATAGACTTTTATTGTGGGACTCAAGATTCAAACAATGCTCGTCAAAGCTTAGGTAAATTTTGAAGACTACTTCTATTATGGAACTCTAGAATTAAACAATGCTCATCAAAGCTTTGCTAAACTGCATAGACTTCTAATTTGGAACTTAAAACAATTCTCATCAAAGCTCCACATAAACTGCAGACACTTCTATTATGGAACTCAAGAATGAAACAATGCTCAACAAAGCTTTGCCAAATTGCATATTCTTCAATTGTGGAACTCAAGAATTAAACAACGCTCATCAAAGCTTTGCTTAAATTACATAGACTTCTATTGTGGAAGTCAAGAATCAAACAATGCTCATCAAAGATTTGCTTAAATTGCATAGACTTCTATTGTGGAAGTCAAGAATAAAACAATGCTCATCAAACCTTTGCTTAAATTGCATAGACTTCTATTGTGGAACTCAAGAATTAAACGATGCTCTTCAAAGCTTTGCTAAATTACAAAGACTTCTATTGTGGAACTCAAGAATAAAACAATGCTCATCAAAGCTTTTCTAAAATTGCATGGACTTCGATTATGGATCTCAAGAATAAAAGAATGCTCATCTAACATTCGCTAAATTGCGAAGACTACTTCTATTGTGAAACTCTAGAATTAAACAATGCTCATCAAAGATATGCTAAATTGTATAAACTTCTAATGTGGAACTCAAGAATGAATCAATGCTCATCAAAGCTTTGCTTAAGTTGCATACACTTCTATTGTGGAACTCAAGAATTATAGAATGCTCATTAAAGTTTTGCTAAATTGCAAATATTACTTCTATTGTGGAACTTAAGAATTAAACTATGCTCATCAATGTTTTGATAAATTGGATAGACTTCCAATGTGGAACTCAAGAATGAAACAGTGCTCAACAAACCTTTGCTAAATTGCATTGTCTTCTATTGTGGAACTCAAGAATCAAACAATGCTCATCAAACCTTTGCTTAAATTGCATAGACTACTATTGTGGAACTCAAGAATCAAACAATGCTCACCAAAGCTTTGCTTACATTGCATAAACCTCTATTGTGGTACTCAAGAATTAAACGATGATCATCAAAGCTTTGCTAAATTGGATAAACTTCTAATGTGGAACTCAATAATGAAACAATGGTCATCAAAGCTTTGCATAAATTGCATAGACTTCTATTGTGGCACTCAAGAATTAAACAATGCTCTTAAAAGTTTTGCCAAATTGCGAAGACTACTTCTATTGTGGATATCTAGAATTAAACAATGCACATCAAAGGTGTGCTAAATTGCATTGAGTTCTAATGTGGAACTCAAGAATGAAACATTGCTCATCAAAGCTTTGCTTAAATTGCATAGACTTCTATTGTGGAACTCAAGAATTAAATAATGCTCATCAATGCTTTGCTAAATTGCATAGACTTCCAATGTGGAAACCACGAATGAAACAATGTCATCAATGCTTTGCTAAATTGCATACACTTTTCTTTTGGATCTCAAGAATCAAACAATGCTCATCAAAGCTTATAGTTCTATTTTGGAGCTCAAGAATAAAACAATGCTCATCAAAGCTTTGCTTTAATTGCATAGACTTCTATTGTGGAATTCAAGAATTAAACGATGCTCATCAAAGCTTTGCAAAATTACAAAAACTTCTAATGTGGAACTCAAGAGTAAAACAATGCACATCAAAGCTTTTCTAATATTGCATGGACATCGATTGTGGAACAAATGAATAAAACAATGCTCATCTAACCTTCGCTATATTGGGAAGACTACTTCTATTGTGGGATTCTAGAATTAAACAATGCTCATCAAAGCTATACTAAATTGCATAGACTTCAAATGTGGAACTAAAGAATGAAATAATGCTCATCAAAGCTTTGCTTAAATTGCATAGACGTTTATTGTGGAACTCAAGATTTAATCAATGCTCATCAAAGCTTTGCTAAATTTCGAACACTACTTCTATTGTGGAACTCTAGAATTAAACAATGCACATCAAAGCTTTTCTAATATTGCATGGACATCGATTGTGGAACTAAAGAATAAAACAATGCTCATCTAACCTTCGCTATATTGCGAAGACTACTTCTATTGTGGGACTCTAGTATTAAACAATGCTCATCAAAGCTATACTAAATTGCATAGACTTCTAATGTTGAAGTCAAGAATGAAATAATGCTCATCAAAGCTTTACTTAAATTGCATAGACTTTTATTGTGGGACTCAAGATTCAAACAATGCTCGTCAAAGCTTAGGTAAATTTTGAAGACTACTTCTATTATGGAACTCTAGAATTAAACAATGCTCATCAAAGCTTTGCTAAACTGCATAGACTTCTAATTTGGAACTTAAAACAATTCTCATCAAAGCTCCACATAAACTGCAGACACTTCTATTATGGAACTCAAGAATGAAACAATGCTCAACAAAGCTTTGCCAAATTGCATATTCTTCAATTGTGGAACTCAAGAATTAAACAACGCTCATCAAAGCTTTGCTTAAATTACATAGACTTCTATTGTGGAAGTCAAGAATCAAACAATGCTCATCAAAGATTTGCTTAAATTGCATAGACTTCTATTGTGGAAGTCAAGAATAAAACAATGCTCATCAAACCTTTGCTTAAATTGCATAGACTTCTATTGTGGAACTCAAGAATTAAACGATGCTCTTCAAAGCTTTGCTAAATTACAAAGACTTCTATTGTGGAACTCAAGAATAAAACAATGCTCATCAAAGCTTTTCTAAAATTGCATGGACTTCGATTATGGATCTCAAGAATAAAAGAATGCTCATCTAACATTCGCTAAATTGCGAAGACTACTTCTATTGTGAAACTCTAGAATTAAACAATGCTCATCAAAGATATGCTAAATTGTATAAACTTCTAATGTGGAACTCAAGAATGAATCAATGCTCATCAAAGCTTTGCTTAAGTTGCATACACTTCTATTGTGGAACTCAAGAATTATAGAATGCTCATTAAAGTTTTGCTAAATTGCAAATATTACTTCTATTGTGGAACTTAAGAATTAAACTATGCTCATCAATGTTTTGATAAATTGGATAGACTTCCAATGTGGAACTCAAGAATGAAACAGTGCTCAACAAACCTTTGCTAAATTGCATTGTCTTCTATTGTGGAACTCAAGAATCAAACAATGCTCATCAAACCTTTGCTTAAATTGCATAGACTACTATTGTGGAACTCAAGAATCAAACAATGCGCACCAAAGCTTTGCTTACATTGCATAAACCTCTATTGTGGTACTCAAGAATTAAACGATGATCATCAAAGCTTTGCTAAATTGGATAAACTTCTAATGTGGAACTCAATAATGAAACAATGGTCATCAAAGCTTTGCATAAATTGCATAGACTTCTATTGTGGCACTCAAGAATTAAACAATGCTCTTAAAAGTTTTGCCAAATTGCGAAGACTACTTCTATTGTGGATATCTAGAATTAAACAATGCACATCAAAGGTGTGCTAAATTGCATTGAGTTCTAATGTGGAACTCAAGAATGAAACATTGCTCATCAAAGCTTTGCTTAAATTGCATAGACTTCTATTGTGGAACTCAAGAATTAAATAATGCTCATCAATGCTTTGCTAAATTGCATAGACTTCCAATGTGGAAACCACGAATGAAACAATGTCATCAATGCTTTGCTAAATTGCATACACTTTTCTTTTGGATCTCAAGAATCAAACAATGCTCATCAAAGCTTATAGTTCTATTTTGGAGCTCAAGAATAAAACAATGCTCATCAAAGCTTTGCTTTAATTGCATAGACTTCTATTGTGGAATTCAAGAATTAAACGATGCTCATCAAAGCTTTGCAAAATTACAAAAACTTCTAATGTGGAACTCAAGAGTAAAACAATGCACATCAAAGCTTTTCTAATATTGCATGGACATCGATTGTGGAACAAATGAATAAAACAATGCTCATCTAACCTTCGCTATATTGGGAAGACTACTTCTATTGTGGGATTCTAGAATTAAACAATGCTCATCAAAGCTATACTAAATTGCATAGACTTCAAATGTGGAACTAAAGAATGAAATAATGCTCATCAAAGCTTTGCTTAAATTGCATAGACGTTTATTGTGGAACTCAAGATTTAATCAATGCTCATCAAAGCTTTGCTAAATTTCGAACACTACTTCTATTGTGGAACTCTAGAATTAAACAATGCACATCAAAGCTTTTCTAATATTGCATGGACATCGATTGTGGAACTAAAGAATAAAACAATGCTCATCTAACCTTCGCTATATTGCGAAGACTACTTCTATTGTGGGACTCTAGTATTAAACAATGCTCATCAAAGCTATACTAAATTGCATAGACTTCTAATGTTGAAGTCAAGAATGAAATAATGCTCATCAAAGCTTTACTTAAATTGCATAGACTTTTATTGTGGGACTCAAGATTCAAACAATGCTCGTCAAAGCTTAGGTAAATTTTGAAGACTACTTCTATTATGGAACTCTAGAATTAAACAATGCTCATCAAAGCTTTGCTAAACTGCATAGACTTCTAATTTGGAACTTAAAACAATTCTCATCAAAGCTCCACATAAACTGCAGACACTTCTATTATGGAACTCAAGAATGAAACAATGCTCAACAAAGCTTTGCCAAATTGCATATTCTTCAATTGTGGAACTCAAGAATTAAACAACGCTCATCAAAGCTTTGCTTAAATTACATAGACTTCTATTGTGGAAGTCAAGAATCAAACAATGCTCATCAAAGATTTGCTTAAATTGCATAGACTTCTATTGTGGAAGTCAAGAATAAAACAATGCTCATCAAACCTTTGCTTAAATTGCATAGACTTCTATTGTGGAACTCAAGAATTAAACGATGCTCTTCAAAGCTTTGCTAAATTACAAAGACTTCTATTGTGGAACTCAAGAATAAAACAATGCTCATCAAAGCTTTTCTAAAATTGCATGGACTTCGATTATGGATCTCAAGAATAAAAGAATGCTCATCTAACATTCGCTAAATTGCGAAGACTACTTCTATTGTGAAACTCTAGAATTAAACAATGCTCATCAAAGATATGCTAAATTGTATAAACTTCTAATGTGGAACTCAAGAATGAATCAATGCTCATCAAAGCTTTGCTTAAGTTGCATACACTTCTATTGTGGAACTCAAGAATTATAGAATGCTCATTAAAGTTTTGCTAAATTGCAAATATTACTTCTATTGTGGAACTTAAGAATTAAACTATGCTCATCAATGTTTTGATAAATTGGATAGACTTCCAATGTGGAACTCAAGAATGAAACAGTGCTCAACAAACCTTTGCTAAATTGCATTGTCTTCTATTGTGGAACTCAAGAATCAAACAATGCTCATCAAACCTTTGCTTAAATTGCATAGACTACTATTGTGGAACTCAAGAATCAAACAATGCTCACCAAAGCTTTGCTTACATTGCATAAACCTCTATTGTGGTACTCAAGAATTAAACGATGATCATCAAAGCTTTGCTAAATTGGATAAACTTCTAATGTGGAACTCAATAATGAAACAATGGTCATCAAAGCTTTGCATAAATTGCATAGACTTCTATTGTGGCACTCAAGAATTAAACAATGCTCTTAAAAGTTTTGCCAAATTGCGAAGACTACTTCTATTGTGGATATCTAGAATTAAACAATGCACATCAAAGGTGTGCTAAATTGCATTGAGTTCTAATGTGGAACTCAAGAATGAAACATTGCTCATCAAAGCTTTGCTTAAATTGCATAGACTTCTATTGTGGAACTCAAGAATTAAATAATGCTCATCAATGCTTTGCTAAATTGCATAGACTTCCAATGTGGAAACCACGAATGAAACAATGTCATCAATGCTTTGCTAAATTGCATACACTTTTCTTTTGGATCTCAAGAATCAAACAATGCTCATCAAAGCTTATAGTTCTATTTTGGAGCTCAAGAATAAAACAATGCTCATCAAAGCTTTGCTTTAATTGCATAGACTTCTATTGTGGAATTCAAGAATTAAACGATGCTCATCAAAGCTTTGCAAAATTACAAAAACTTCTAATGTGGAACTCAAGAGTAAAACAATGCACATCAAAGCTTTTCTAATATTGCATGGACATCGATTGTGGAACAAATGAATAAAACAATGCTCATCTAACCTTCGCTATATTGGGAAGACTACTTCTATTGTGGGATTCTAGAATTAAACAATGCTCATCAAAGCTATACTAAATTGCATAGACTTCAAATGTGGAACTAAAGAATGAAATAATGCTCATCAAAGCTTTGCTTAAATTGCATAGACGTTTATTGTGGAACTCAAGATTTAATCAATGCTCATCAAAGCTTTGCTAAATTTCGAACACTACTTCTATTGTGGAACTCTAGAATTAAACAATGCACATCAAAGCTTTTCTAATATTGCATGGACATCGATTGTGGAACTAAAGAATAAAACAATGCTCATCTAACCTTCGCTATATTGCGAAGACTACTTCTATTGTGGGACTCTAGTATTAAACAATGCTCATCAAAGCTATACTAAATTGCATAGACTTCTAATGTTGAAGTCAAGAATGAAATAATGCTCATCAAAGCTTTACTTAAATTGCATAGACTTTTATTGTGGGACTCAAGATTCAAACAATGCTCGTCAAAGCTTAGGTAAATTTTGAAGACTACTTCTATTATGGAACTCTAGAATTAAACAATGCTCATCAAAGCTTTGCTAAACTGCATAGACTTCTAATTTGGAACTTAAAACAATTCTCATCAAAGCTCCACATAAACTGCAGACACTTCTATTATGGAACTCAAGAATGAAACAATGCTCAACAAAGCTTTGCCAAATTGCATATTCTTCAATTGTGGAACTCAAGAATTAAACAACGCTCATCAAAGCTTTGCTTAAATTACATAGACTTCTATTGTGGAAGTCAAGAATCAAACAATGCTCATCAAAGATTTGCTTAAATTGCATAGACTTCTATTGTGGAAGTCAAGAATAAAACAATGCTCATCAAACCTTTGCTTAAATTGCATAGACTTCTATTGTGGAACTCAAGAATTAAACGATGCTCTTCAAAGCTTTGCTAAATTACAAAGACTTCTATTGTGGAACTCAAGAATAAAACAATGCTCATCAAAGCTTTTCTAAAATTGCATGGACTTCGATTATGGATCTCAAGAATAAAAGAATGCTCATCTAACATTCGCTAAATTGCGAAGACTACTTCTATTGTGAAACTCTAGAATTAAACAATGCTCATCAAAGATATGCTAAATTGTATAAACTTCTAATGTGGAACTCAAGAATGAATCAATGCTCATCAAAGCTTTGCTTAAGTTGCATACACTTCTATTGTGGAACTCAAGAATTATAGAATGCTCATTAAAGTTTTGCTAAATTGCAAATATTACTTCTATTGTGGAACTTAAGAATTAAACTATGCTCATCAATGTTTTGATAAATTGGATAGACTTCCAATGTGGAACTCAAGAATGAAACAGTGCTCAACAAACCTTTGCTAAATTGCATTGTCTTCTATTGTGGAACTCAAGAATCAAACAATGCTCATCAAACCTTTGCTTAAATTGCATAGACTACTATTGTGGAACTCAAGAATCAAACAATGCTCACCAAAGCTTTGCTTACATTGCATAAACCTCTATTGTGGTACTCAAGAATTAAACGATGATCATCAAAGCTTTGCTAAATTGGATAAACTTCTAATGTGGAACTCAATAATGAAACAATGGTCATCAAAGCTTTGCATAAATTGCATAGACTTCTATTGTGGCACTCAAGAATTAAACAATGCTCTTAAAAGTTTTGCCAAATTGCGAAGACTACTTCTATTGTGGATATCTAGAATTAAACAATGCACATCAAAGGTGTGCTAAATTGCATTGAGTTCTAATGTGGAACTCAAGAATGAAACATTGCTCATCAAAGCTTTGCTTAAATTGCATAGACTTCTATTGTGGAACTCAAGAATTAAATAATGCTCATCAATGCTTTGCTAAATTGCATAGACTTCCAATGTGGAAACCACGAATGAAACAATGTCATCAATGCTTTGCTAAATTGCATACACTTTTCTTTTGGATCTCAAGAATCAAACAATGCTCATCAAAGCTTATAGTTCTATTTTGGAGCTCAAGAATAAAACAATGCTCATCAAAGCTTTGCTTTAATTGCATAGACTTCTATTGTGGAATTCAAGAATTAAACGATGCTCATCAAAGCTTTGCAAAATTACAAAAACTTCTAATGTGGAACTCAAGAGTAAAACAATGCACATCAAAGCTTTTCTAATATTGCATGGACATCGATTGTGGAACAAATGAATAAAACAATGCTCATCTAACCTTCGCTATATTGGGAAGACTACTTCTATTGTGGGATTCTAGAATTAAACAATGCTCATCAAAGCTATACTAAATTGCATAGACTTCAAATGTGGAACTAAAGAATGAAATAATGCTCATCAAAGCTTTGCTTAAATTGCATAGACGTTTATTGTGGAACTCAAGATTTAATCAATGCTCATCAAAGCTTTGCTAAATTTCGAACACTACTTCTATTGTGGAACTCTAGAATTAAACAATGCACATCAAAGCTTTTCTAATATTGCATGGACATCGATTGTGGAACTAAAGAATAAAACAATGCTCATCTAACCTTCGCTATATTGCGAAGACTACTTCTATTGTGGGACTCTAGTATTAAACAATGCTCATCAAAGCTATACTAAATTGCATAGACTTCTAATGTTGAAGTCAAGAATGAAATAATGCTCATCAAAGCTTTACTTAAATTGCATAGACTTTTATTGTGGGACTCAAGATTCAAACAATGCTCGTCAAAGCTTAGGTAAATTTTGAAGACTACTTCTATTATGGAACTCTAGAATTAAACAATGCTCATCAAAGCTTTGCTAAACTGCATAGACTTCTAATTTGGAACTTAAAACAATTCTCATCAAAGCTCCACATAAACTGCAGACACTTCTATTATGGAACTCAAGAATGAAACAATGCTCAACAAAGCTTTGCCAAATTGCATATTCTTCAATTGTGGAACTCAAGAATTAAACAACGCTCATCAAAGCTTTGCTTAAATTACATAGACTTCTATTGTGGAAGTCAAGAATCAAACAATGCTCATCAAAGATTTGCTTAAATTGCATAGACTTCTATTGTGGAAGTCAAGAATAAAACAATGCTCATCAAACCTTTGCTTAAATTGCATAGACTTCTATTGTGGAACTCAAGAATTAAACGATGCTCTTCAAAGCTTTGCTAAATTACAAAGACTTCTATTGTGGAACTCAAGAATAAAACAATGCTCATCAAAGCTTTTCTAAAATTGCATGGACTTCGATTATGGATCTCAAGAATAAAAGAATGCTCATCTAACATTCGCTAAATTGCGAAGACTACTTCTATTGTGAAACTCTAGAATTAAACAATGCTCATCAAAGATATGCTAAATTGTATAAACTTCTAATGTGGAACTCAAGAATGAATCAATGCTCATCAAAGCTTTGCTTAAGTTGCATACACTTCTATTGTGGAACTCAAGAATTATAGAATGCTCATTAAAGTTTTGCTAAATTGCAAATATTACTTCTATTGTGGAACTTAAGAATTAAACTATGCTCATCAATGTTTTGATAAATTGGATAGACTTCCAATGTGGAACTCAAGAATGAAACAGTGCTCAACAAACCTTTGCTAAATTGCATTGTCTTCTATTGTGGAACTCAAGAATCAAACAATGCTCATCAAACCTTTGCTTAAATTGCATAGACTACTATTGTGGAACTCAAGAATCAAACAATGCTCACCAAAGCTTTGCTTACATTGCATAAACCTCTATTGTGGTACTCAAGAATTAAACGATGATCATCAAAGCTTTGCTAAATTGGATAAACTTCTAATGTGGAACTCAATAATGAAACAATGGTCATCAAAGCTTTGCATAAATTGCATAGACTTCTATTGTGGCACTCAAGAATTAAACAATGCTCTTAAAAGTTTTGCCAAATTGCGAAGACTACTTCTATTGTGGATATCTAGAATTAAACAATGCACATCAAAGGTGTGCTAAATTGCATTGAGTTCTAATGTGGAACTCAAGAATGAAACATTGCTCATCAAAGCTTTGCTTAAATTGCATAGACTTCTATTGTGGAACTCAAGAATTAAATAATGCTCATCAATGCTTTGCTAAATTGCATAGACTTCCAATGTGGAAACCACGAATGAAACAATGTCATCAATGCTTTGCTAAATTGCATACACTTTTCTTTTGGATCTCAAGAATCAAACAATGCTCATCAAAGCTTATAGTTCTATTTTGGAGCTCAAGAATAAAACAATGCTCATCAAAGCTTTGATTTAATTGCATAGACTTTTATTGTGGAATTCAAGAATTAAACGATGCTCATCAAAGCTTTGCAAAATTACAAAAACTTCTAATGTGGAACTCAAGAATAAAACAATGCACATCAAAGCTTTTCTAATATTGCATGGACATCGATTGTGGAACAAATGA
The DNA here is from genome assembly GCF_002870075.4 of Lactuca sativa. NCBI lineage: Eukaryota > Viridiplantae > Streptophyta > Magnoliopsida > Asterales > Asteraceae > Lactuca > Lactuca sativa. The sequence goes on from NC_056630.2 coordinate 265,283,248, forward strand.
ATAAAACAATGCTCATCTAACCTTCGCTATATTGGGAAGACTACTTCTATTGTGGGATTCTAGAATTAAACAATGCTCATCAAAGCTATACTAAATTGCATAGACTTCAAATGTGGAACTAAAGAATGAAATAATGCTCATCAAAGCTTTGCTTAAATTGCATAGACGTTTATTGTGGAACTCAAGATTTAATCAATGCTCATCAAAGCTTTGCTAAATTTCGAACACTACTTCTATTGTGGAACTCTAGAATTAAACAATGCACATCAAAGCTTTTCTAATATTGCATGGACATCGATTGTGGAACTAAAGAATAAAACAATGCTCATCTAACCTTCGCTATATTGCGAAGACTACTTCTATTGTGGGACTCTAGTATTAAACAATGCTCATCAAAGCTATACTAAATTGCATAGACTTCTAATGTTGAAGTCAAGAATGAAATAATGCTCATCAAAGCTTTACTTAAATTGCATAGACTTTTATTGTGGGACTCAAGATTCAAACAATGCTCGTCAAAGCTTAGGTAAAATTTGAAGACTACTTCTATTATGGAACTCTAGAATTAAACAATGCTCATCAAAGCTTTGCTAAACTGCATAGACTTCTAATTTGGAACTTAAAACAATTCTCATCAAAGCTCCACATAAACTGCAGACACTTCTATTATGGAACTCAAGAATGAAACAATGCTCAACAAAGCTTTGCCAAATTGCATATTCTTCAATTGTGGAACTCAAGAATTAAACAACGCTCATCAAAGCTTTGCTTAAATTACATAGACTTCTATTGTGGAAGTCAAGAATCAAACAATGCTCATCAAAGATTTGCTTAAATTGCATAGACTTCTATTGTGGAAGTCAAGAATAAAACAATGCTCATCAAACCTTTGCTTAAATTGCATAGACTTCTATTGTGGAACTCAAGAATTAAACGATGCTCTTCAAAGCTTTGCTAAATTACAAAGACTTCTATTGTGGAACTCAAGAATAAAACAATGCTCATCAAAGCTTTTCTAAAATTGCATGGACTTCGATTATGGATCTCAAGAATAAAAGAATGCTCATCTAACATTCGCTAAATTGCGAAGACTACTTCTATTGTGAAACTCTAGAATTAAACAATGCTCATCAAAGATATGCTAAATTGTATAAACTTCTAATGTGGAACTCAAGAATGAATCAATGCTCATCAAAGCTTTGCTTAAGTTGCATACACTTCTATTGTGGAACTCAAGAATTATAGAATGCTCATTAAAGTTTTGCTAAATTGCAAATATTACTTCTATTGTGGAACTTAAGAATTAAACTATGCTCATCAATGTTTTGATAAATTGGATAGACTTCCAATGTGGAACTCAAGAATGAAACAGTGCTCAACAAACCTTTGCTAAATTGCATTGTCTTCTATTGTGGAACTCAAGAATCAAACAATGCTCATCAAACCTTTGCTTAAATTGCATAGACTACTATTGTGGAACTCAAGAATCAAACAATGCTCACCAAAGCTTTGCTTACATTGCATAAACCTCTATTGTGGTACTCAAGAATTAAACGATGATCATCAAAGCTTTGCTAAATTGGATAAACTTCTAATGTGGAACTCAATAATGAAACAATGGTCATCAAAGCTTTGCATAAATTGCATAGACTTCTATTGTGGAACTCAAGAATTAAACAATGCTCTTAAAAGTTTTGCCAAATTGCGAAGACTACTTCTATTGTGGATATCTAGAATTAAACAATGCACATCAAAGGTGTGCTAAATTGCATTGAGTTCTAATGTGGAACTCAAGAATGAAACATTGCTCATCAAAGCTTTGCTTAAATTGCATAGACTTCTATTGTGGAACTCAAGAATTAAATAATGCTCATCAATGCTTTGCTAAATTGCATAGACTTCCAATGTGGAAACCACGAATGAAACAATGTCATCAATGCTTTGCTAAATTGCATACACTTTTCTTTTGGATCTCAAGAATCAAACAATGCTCATCAAAGCTTTGCTTAAATTGCATATAGTTCTATTTTGGAGCTCAAGAATAAAACAATGCTCATCAAAGCTTTGCTTTAATTGCATAGACTTCTATTGTGGAATTCAAGAATTAAACGATGCTCATCAAAGCTTTGCTAAATTTCAAAAACTTCTAATGTGGAACTCAAGAATAAAACAATGCACATCAAAGCTTTTCTAATATTGCATGGACATCGATTATGGAACAAATGAATAAAACAATGCTCATCTAACCTTCGCTATATTGCGAAGACTACTTCTATTGTGGGACTCTAGAATTAAACAATGCTCATCAAAGCTATACTAAATTGCATAGACTTCAAATGTGGAACTAAAGAATGAAATAATGCTCATCAAAGCTTTGCTTAAATTGCATAGACGTTTATTGAGGAACTCAAGATTTAATCAATGCTCATCAAAGCTTTGCTAAATTTCGAACACTACTTCTATTGTGGAACTCTAGAATTAAACAATGCACATCAAAGCTTTTCTAATATTGCATGGACATCGATTGTGGAACTAAAGAATAAAACAATGCTCATCTAACCTTCGCTATATTGCGAAGACTACTTCTATTGTGGGACTCTAGTATTAAACAATGCTCATCAAAGCTATACTAAATTGCATAGACTTCTAATGTGGAAGTCAAGAATGAAATAATGCTCATCAAAGCTTTACTTAAATTGCATAGACTTTTATTGTGGGACTCAAGATTCAAACAATGCTCGTCAAAGCTTAGGTAAATTTTGAAGACTACTTCTGTTGTGGAACTCTAGAGTTAAACAATGCTCATTAAAGCTTTGCTAAACTGCATAGACTTCTAATTTGGAACTTAAAACAATTCTCATCAAAGCTCCACATAAACTGCAGACACTTCTATTATGGAACTCAAGAATGAAACAATGCTCAACAAAGCTTTGCCAAATTGCATATTCTTCAATTGTGGAACTCAAGAATTAAACAACGCTCATCAAAGCTTTGCTTAAATTACATAGACTTCTATTGTGGAAGTCAAGAATCAAACAATGCTCATCAAAGATTTGCTTAAATTGCATAGACTTCTATTATGGAAGTCAAGAATAAAACAATGCTCATCAAACCTTTGCTTAAATTGCATAGACTTCTATTGTGGAACTCAAGAATTAAACGATGCTTTTCAAAGCTTTGCTAAATTACAAAGACTTCTATTGTGGAACTCAAGAATAAAACAATGCTCATCAAAGCTTTTCTAAAATTGCATGGACTTCGATTATGGATCTCAAGAATAAAAGAATGCTCATCTAACATTCGCTAAATTGCGAAGACTACTTCTATTGTGAAACTCTAGAATTAAACAATGCTCATCAAAGATATGCTAAATTGTATAAACATCTAATGTGGAACTCAAGAATGAATCAATGCTCATCAAAGCTTTGCTTAAGTTGCATACACTTCTATTGTGGAACTCAAGAATTATAGAATGCTCATTAAAGTTTTGCTAAATTGCAAATATTACTTCTATTGTGGAACTTAAGAATTAAACTATGCTCATCAATGTTTTGATAAATTGGATAGACTTCCAATGTGGAACTCAAGAATGAAACAGTGCTCAACAAACCTTTGCTAAATTGCATTGTCTTCTATTGTGGAACTCAAGAATCAAACAATGCTCATCAAACCTTTGCTTAAATTGCATAGACTACTATTGTGGAACTCAAGAATCAAACAATGCTCACCAAAGCTTTGCTTACATTGCATAAACCTCTATTGTGGTACTCAAGAATTAAACGATGATCATCAAAGCTTAGCTAAATTGGATAAACTTCTAATGTCGAACTCAATAATGAAACAATGGTCATCAAAGCTTTGCATAAATTGCATAGACTTCTATTGTGGAACTCAAGAATTAAACAATGCTCTTAAAAGTTTTGCCAAATTGCGAAGACTACTTCTATTGTGGATATCTAGAATTAAACAATGCACATCAAAGCTGTGCTAAATTGCATTGAGTTCTAATGTGGAACTCAAGAATGAAACATTGCTCATCAAAGCTTTGCTTAAACTGCATAGACTTCTATTGTGGAACTCAAGAATTAAATAATGCTCATCAATGCTTTGCTAAATTGCATAGACTTCCAATGTGGAAACCACGAATGAAACAATGTCATCAATGCTTTGCTAAATTGCATACACTTTTCTTTTGGATCTCAAGAATCAAACAATGCTCATCAAAGCTTTGCTTAAATTGCATATAGTTCTATTTTGGAGCTCAAGAATAAAACAATGCTCATCAAAGCTTTGCTTTAATTGCATAGACTTCTATTGTGGAATTCAAGAATTAAACGATGCTCATCAAAGCTTTGCTAAATTTCAAAAACTTCTAATGTGGAACTCAAGAATAAAACAATGCACATCAAAGCTTTTCTAATATTGCATGGACATCGATTATGGAACAAATGAATAAAACAATGCTCATCTAACCTTCGCTATATTGCGAAGACTACTTCTATTGTGGGACTCTAGAATTAAACAATGCTCATCAAAGCTATACTAAATTGCATAGACTTCAAATGTGGAACTAAAGAATGAAATAATGCTCATCAAAGCTTTGCTTAAATTGCATAGACGTTTATTGAGGAACTCAAGATTTAATCAATGCTCATCAAAGCTTTGCTAAATTTCGAACACTACTTCTATTGTGGAACTCTAGAATTAAACAATGCACATCAAAGCTTTTCTAATATTGCATGGACATCGATTGTGGAACTAAAGAATAAAACAATGCTCATCTAACCTTCGTTATATTGCGAAGACTACTTCTATTGTGGGACTCTAGAATTAAACAATGCTCATCAAAGCTATACTAAATTGCATAGACTTCAAATGTGGAACTAAAGAATGAAATAATGCTCATCAAAGCTTTGCTTAAATTGCATAGACGTTTATTGAGGAACTCAAGATTTAATCAATGCTCATCAAAGCTTTGCTAAATTTCGAACACTACTTCTATTGTGGAACTCTAGAATTAAACAATGCACATCAAAGCTTTTCTAATATTGCATGGACATCGATTGTGGAACTAAAGAATAAAACAATGCTCATCTAACCTTCGCTATATTGCGAAGACTACTTCTATTGTGGGACTCTAGTATTAAACAATGCTCATCAAAGCTATACTAAATTGCATAGACTTCTAATGTGGAAGTCAAGAATGAAATAATGCTCATCAAAGCTTTACTTAAATTGCATAGACTTTTATTGTGGGACTCAAGATTCAAACAATGCTCGTCAAAGCTTAGGTAAATTTTGAAGACTACTTCTGTTGTGGAACTCTAGAGTTAAACAATGCTCATTAAAGCTTTGCTAAACTGCATAGACTTCTAATTTGGAACTTAAAACAATTCTCATCAAAGCTCCACATAAACTGCAGACACTTCTATTATGGAACTCAAGAATGAAACAATGCTCAACAAAGCTTTGCCAAATTGCATATTCTTCAATTGTGGAACTCAAGAATTAAACAACGCTCATCAAAGCTTTGCTTAAATTACATAGACTTCTATTGTGGAAGTCAAGAATCAAACAATGCTCATCAAAGATTTGCTTAAATTGCATAGACTTCTATTATGGAAGTCAAGAATAAAACAATGCTCATCAAACCTTTGCTTAAATTGCATAGACTTCTATTGTGGAACTCAAGAATTAAACGATGCTTTTCAAAGCTTTGCTAAATTACAAAGACTTCTATTGTGGAACTCAAGAATAAAACAATGCTCATCAAAGCTTTTCTAAAATTGCATGGACTTCGATTATGGATCTCAAGAATAAAAGAATGCTCATCTAACATTCGCTAAATTGCGAAGACTACTTCTATTGTGAAACTCTAGAATTAAACAATGCTCATCAAAGATATGCTAAATTGTATAAACATCTAATGTGGAACTCAAGAATGAATCAATGCTCATCAAAGCTTTGCTTAAGTTGCATACACTTCTATTGTGGAACTCAAGAATTATAGAATGCTCATTAAAGTTTTGCTAAATTGCAAATATTACTTCTATTGTGGAACTTAAGAATTAAACTATGCTCATCAATGTTTTGATAAATTGGATAGACTTCCAATGTGGAACTCAAGAATGAAACAGTGCTCAACAAACCTTTGCTAAATTGCATTGTCTTCTATTGTGGAACTCAAGAATCAAACAATGCTCATCAAACCTTTGCTTAAATTGCATAGACTACTATTGTGGAACTCAAGAATCAAACAATGCTCACCAAAGCTTTGCTTACATTGCATAAACCTCTATTGTGGTACTCAAGAATTAAACGATGATCATCAAAGCTTAGCTAAATTGGATAAACTTCTAATGTCGAACTCAATAATGAAACAATGGTCATCAAAGCTTTGCATAAATTGCATAGACTTCTATTGTGGAACTCAAGAATTAAACAATGCTCTTAAAAGTTTTGCCAAATTGCGAAGACTACTTCTATTGTGGATATCTAGAATTAAACAATGCACATCAAAGCTGTGCTAAATTGCATTGAGTTCTAATGTGGAACTCAAGAATGAAACATTGCTCATCAAAGCTTTGCTTAAACTGCATAGACTTCTATTGTGGAACTCAAGAATTAAATAATGCTCATCAATGCTTTGCTAAATTGCATAGACTTCCAATGTGGAAACCACGAATGAAACAATGTCATCAATGCTTTGCTAAATTGCATACACTTTTCTTTTGGATCTCAAGAATCAAACAATGCTCATCAAAGCTTTGCTTAAATTGCATATAGTTCTATTTTGGAGCTCAAGAATAAAACAATGCTCATCAAAGCTTTGCTTTAATTGCATAGACTTCTATTGTGGAATTCAAGAATTAAACGATGCTCATCAAAGCTTTGCTAAATTTCAAAAACTTCTAATGTGGAACTCAAGAATAAAACAATGCACATCAAAGCTTTTCTAATATTGCATGGACATCGATTATGGAACAAATGAATAAAACAATGCTCATCTAACCTTCGCTATATTGCGAAGACTACTTCTATTGTGGGACTCTAGAATTAAACAATGCTCATCAAAGCTATACTAAATTGCATAGACTTCAAATGTGGAACTAAAGAATGAAATAATGCTCATCAAAGCTTTGCTTAAATTGCATAGACGTTTATTGAGGAACTCAAGATTTAATCAATGCTCATCAAAGCTTTGCTAAATTTCGAACACTACTTCTATTGTGGAACTCTAGAATTAAACAATGCACATCAAAGCTTTTCTAATATTGCATGGACATCGATTGTGGAACTAAAGAATAAAACAATGCTCATCTAACCTTCGTTATATTGCGAAGACTACTTCTATTGTGGGACTCTAGAATTAAACAATGCTCATCAAAGCTATACTAAATTGCATAGACTTCAAATGTGGAACTAAAGAATGAAATAATGCTCATCAAAGCTTTGCTTAAATTGCATAGACGTTTATTGAGGAACTCAAGATTTAATCAATGCTCATCAAAGCTTTGCTAAATTTCGAACACTACTTCTATTGTGGAACTCTAGAATTAAACAATGCACATCAAAGCTTTTCTAATATTGCATGGACATCGATTGTGGAACTAAAGAATAAAACAATGCTCATCTAACCTTCGCTATATTGCGAAGACTACTTCTATTGTGGGACTCTAGTATTAAACAATGCTCATCAAAGCTATACTAAATTGCATAGACTTCTAATGTGGAAGTCAAGAATGAAATAATGCTCATCAAAGCTTTACTTAAATTGCATAGACTTTTATTGTGGGACTCAAGATTCAAACAATGCTCGTCAAAGCTTAGGTAAATTTTGAAGACTACTTCTGTTGTGGAACTCTAGAGTTAAACAATGCTCATTAAAGCTTTGCTAAACTGCATAGACTTCTAATTTGGAACTTAAAACAATTCTCATCAAAGCTCCACATAAACTGCAGACACTTCTATTATGGAACTCAAGAATGAAACAATGCTCAACAAAGCTTTGCCAAATTGCATATTCTTCAATTGTGGAACTCAAGAATTAAACAACGCTCATCAAAGCTTTGCTTAAATTACATAGACTTCTATTGTGGAAGTCAAGAATCAAACAATGCTCATCAAAGATTTGCTTAAATTGCATAGACTTCTATTATGGAAGTCAAGAATAAAACAATGCTCATCAAACCTTTGCTTAAATTGCATAGACTTCTATTGTGGAACTCAAGAATTAAACGATGCTTTTCAAAGCTTTGCTAAATTACAAAGACTTCTATTGTGGAACTCAAGAATAAAACAATGCTCATCAAAGCTTTTCTAAAATTGCATGGACTTCGATTATGGATCTCAAGAATAAAAGAATGCTCATCTAACATTCGCTAAATTGCGAAGACTACTTCTATTGTGAAACTCTAGAATTAAACAATGCTCATCAAAGATATGCTAAATTGTATAAACATCTAATGTGGAACTCAAGAATGAATCAATGCTCATCAAAGCTTTGCTTAAGTTGCATACACTTCTATTGTGGAACTCAAGAATTATAGAATGCTCATTAAAGTTTTGCTAAATTGCAAATATTACTTCTATTGTGGAACTTAAGAATTAAACTATGCTCATCAATGTTTTGATAAATTGGATAGACTTCCAATGTGGAACTCAAGAATGAAACAGTGCTCAACAAACCTTTGCTAAATTGCATTGTCTTTTATTGTGGAGCTCAAAAATCAAACAATGCTCATCAAAGCTTTGCTTAAATTGCATAGACTAATATTATGGAACTCAAGAATCAAACAATGCTCACCAAAGCTTTGTTTAAATTGCATAAACCTCTATTGTGGTACTCAAGAATTAAATGATGATCATCAAAGCTTTGCTAAATTGGATAAACTTCTAATGTGGAACTCAAGAATGAAACAATGGTCATCAAAGCTTTGCTTAAATTGCATAGACTTCTATTGTGGAACTCAAGAATACATACAATGCTCATCAAAGCTTTTCTTAAATTGCATAGACTTCTATTGTGGAACTCAAGAATTAAACGATGCTCATCAAAGCTTTGCTAAATTACAAAGACTTCTATTGTGGAACTCAAGAATAAAACAATGCTCATCAAAGCTTTTCAAAAATTGCATGGACTTCGATTATGGATCTCAAGAATAAAAGAATGCACATCTAACATTCGCTAAATTGCAAAGACTACTTCTATTGTGGAATTCTAGAATTAAACAATGCTCATCAAAGCTATACTAAATTGCATAAACTTCTAATGTGGAACTCAAGAATGAATCAATGCTCATCAAAGCTTTGCTTAAATTGCATACACTTCTATTGTGGAACTCAAGAATTAAAGAATGCTCATTAAACTTTTGCTAAATTGCAAATATTACTTCTATTGTGAAACTTAAGAATTAAACAATGTTCATCAATGTTTTGGTAAATTGCATAGACTTTCAATGTGGAACCCAAGAATGAAACGGTGCTCAACAAACCTTTCCTAAATTGCATTGTCTTCGATTGTAAAGCTCAAGAATCAAACAATTCTCAGCAAAGCTTTGCTTAAATTCCATAGACTACTATTGTGGAACTCAACAATCAAATAATGCTCACCAAAACTTTGCTTAAATTGCATAAACCTCTATTCTGGTACTCAAGAATTAAACGTTGATCATCAAAGCTTTGCTAAATTGGATAAACTTCTAATGTGGAACTCAAGAATTAAACAATGGTCATCAAAGCTTTGCTTAAATTGCATAGACTTCTATTGTGGAACTCAAGAATACAACAATGCTCATCATAGCTTTGCTTAAATTGCATAGACTTCTATTGTGGAACTCTAGAATTAAACGATGCTTATCAAACCATTGCTAAATTACAAAAACTTCTAATGTGGAACTCAAGAATAAAACAATGCTCATCAAAGCTTTTCTAAAATTGCATGGACTTCGATTGTGGAACTCAAGAATAAAACAATGCTCATCTAACCTTCGCTAAATTGCGAAGACTACTTCTATTGTGGAACTCTAGAATTAAACAATGCTCATCAAAGCTATACTAAATTGCATAGACTTCTAATGTGTAACTCAAGAATGAAATAATGCTCATCAAATCTTTGTTTAAATTGCATAGACTTTTATTGTGGAACTCAATATTTAAACAATGCTCCTCAAAGCTCTGCTAAATTTCGAAGATGATGCGTGTATGGGCTTGATTTGGTGAGTAAGGTAGTGTTTAGGTAAATTAAGAGAGAATAGTAACCACAAATGATATATGAATGGAAAGAAATGGATACCGGTGAAAACAATCCAAGACCTATTGGATTGAGTTCGTATCAAGTCAAGAACACGTCCTAACAAGATAATTTGTGAATTATAACAATAATTCCAATTGAACAAAGGTTCTTTTTCTTAAAAATTCGTCTATTATCTTTCCCATGCATAAACTTGGCTTTATATGAAGCCTTTATTACAAACTTGGTGGTTACAAGCCAACCAACCACTTATTCATTAAAACTAGTAAATGAAATTTAAGGAAACTCTTGAAATAACACAACAAAAACGTCCAAGACACTTGAGGATGAAGAAAAAACGTCTATGCTTCATTAAGGAGCCATAAGAAGCATTAATGAGCCATCAGAAGCATTAAAGTGTAACCCTAATGCACCAAAGAGTGATAAAAATGGCTAGGAGGCTTTATGAAGCAAAAAGTAACGATTGTAGCACTTATGAATCCTTAAAAATGTTGCCCTAGCCTTCATGCAACCCTAATTCAATTTGTGGGTTACCATGCATAACCCAACCATTGAGCCCAAGCCACCTTCTAGCCCACTAGTAATCACTAATCCATCACCTTTTGGGCTTTCATAATCCATGCTTGGATCAGAAGACTACTTCTATTGTGGAACTCTAGAATTAAACAATGCTCATCAAAGCTTTGCTAAATTGCATAGACTTCTAATGTGGAACTTAAAACAATGCTCATCAAAGCTACACATAAATTGCATACACTTCTATTATGGAACTTAAGAATTAAACAATGCTCATCAATGTTTTGATGAATTGCATAGACTTCCAATGTGGAACTCAAGAATGAAACGGTGCTCAACAAACCTTTGCTAAATTGCATTGTCTTCTGTTTTGGAACTCAAGAATGAAACAATGCTCATAAAACTTTGCTTAAATTGCATAGACTACTATTGTGGAACTCAATAATCAAACAATGCTCACCAAAGCTTTGCTTAAATTGCATAAACCTCTATTGTGGTACTCAAGAATTAAACGATGATCATCAAAGCATTGCTAAATTGGATAAACTTCTAATGTGGAACTCAAGAATGAAACAATGGTCATCAAAGCTTTGCTTAAATTGCATATACTTCTATTTTGGAACTCAAGAATACAACAATGCTCATCAAAGCTTTTCTTAAATTGCATAGACTTCTATTGTGGAACTCAAGAATTAAACGATGCTCATCAAAGCGTTGCTAAATTACAAAGACTTCTATTGTGGAACTCAAGAATAAAACAATGCTTATCAAAGCTTTTCTAAATCTGCATGGACTTTGATTATGGATCTCAAGAATAAAAGAATGCTCATCTAACATTCACTAAACTGCGAAGACTACTTCTATTGTGGAACTCTAGAATTAAAAAATGCTCATCAAAGCTATACTAAATTGCATAAAATTCTAATGTGGAACTCAAGAATGAATCAATGCTCATCAAAGCTTTGCTTAAATTGCATACACTTCTATGGTGGAACTCAAGAATTAAAGAATGCTCATTAAACTTTTGCTAAATTGGAAATATTACTTCTATTGTGGAACTTAAGAATTAAACAATGCCCATCAATGTTTTGATAAATTGCATAGACTTTCAATGTGGAACCCAAGAATGAAACGGTGCTCAACAAACCTTTGCTAAATTGCATTGTCTTCGATTGTAAAGCTCAAGAATCAAACAATTCTCATCAAAGCTTTGCTTAAATTGCATAGACTACTATTGTGGAACTCAACAATCAAATAATGCTCACCAAAACTTTTCTTAAATTGCATAAACCTCTATTCTGGTACTCATGAATTAAACGTTGATCATCAAAGCTTTGCTAAATTGGATAAACTTCTAATGTGGAACTCAAGAATTAAACAATGGTCATCAAAGCTTTGCTTAAATTGCATAGACTTCTATTGTGGAACTCAAGAATACAACAATGCTCATCATAGCTTTGCTTAAATCGCATAGACTTCTATTGTGGAACTCTAGAATTAAACGATGCTTATCAAAGCATTGCTAAATTACAAAAACTTCTAATGTGGAACTCAAGAATAAAACAATGCTCATCAAAGCTTTTCTAAAATTGCATGGACTTCGATTGTGGAACTCAAGAATAAAACAATGCTCATCTAACCTTCGCTAAATTGCGAAGACTACTTCTATTGTGGAACTCTAGAATTAAACAATGCTCATCAAAGCTATACTAAATTGCATAGACTTCTAATGTGTAACTCAAGAATGAAATAATGCTCATCAAAGCTTTGTTTAAATTGCATAGACTTTTTGTGGAACTCAAGATTTAAACAATGCTCCTCAAAGCTCTGCTAAATTTCGAAGATGATGCGTGTATGGGCTTGATTTGGTGAGTAAGGTAGTGCTTAGGTAAATTAAGAGAGAATAGTAACCACAAATGATATATGAATGGAAAGAAATGGATACCGGTGAAAACAATCCAAGACCTATTGGATTGAGTTCGTATCAAGTCAAGAACACGTCCTAACAAGATAATTTGTGAATTATAACAATAATTCCAATTGAACAAAGGTTCTTTTTCTTAAAAATTCGTCTATTATCTTTCCCATGCATAAACTTGGCTTTATATGAAGCCTTTATTACAAACTTGGTGGTTACAAGCCAACCAACCACTTATTCATTAAAACTAGTAAATGAAATTTAAGGAAACTCTTGAAATGACACAACAAAAACGTCCAAGACACTTGAGGATGAAGAAAAAACGTCTATGCTTCATTAAGGAGCCATAAGAAGCATTAATGAGCCATCAGAAGCATTAAAGTGTAACCCTAATGCACCAAAGAGTGATAAAAACGGCTAGGAGGCTTTATGAAGCAAAAAGTAACGTTTGTAGCACTTATGAATCCTTAAAAATGTTGCCCTAGCCTTCATGCAACCCTAATTCAATTTGTGGGTTACCATGCATAACCCAACCATTGAGCCCAAGCCACCTTCTAGCCCACTAGTAATCACTAATCCATCACCTTTTGGGCTTTCATAATCCATGCATGGATCAGAAGACTACTTCTATTGTGGAACTCTAGAATTAAACAATGCTCATCAAAGCTTTGCTAAATTGCATAGACTTCTAATGTGGAACTTAAAACAATGCTCATCAAAGCTACACATAAATTACATACACTTCTATTATGGAACTTAAGAATTAAACAATGCTCATCAATGTTTTGATGAATTGCATAGACTTCCAATGTGGAACTCAAGAATGAAACGGTGCTCAACAAACCTTTGCTAAATTGCATTGTCTTCTGTTGTGGAACTCAAGAATGAAACAATGCTCATCAAAGCTTTGCTTAAATTGCATAGACTACTATTGTGGAACTCAAGAATCAAACAATGCTCACCAAAGCTTTGCTTAAATTGCATAAACCTCTATTGTGGTACTCAAGAATTAAACGATGATCATCAAAGCATTGCTAAATTGGATAAACTTCTAATCTGGAACTCAAGAACGAAACAATGGTCATCAAAGCTTTGCTTAAATTGCATAGACTTCTATTGTGGAACTCAAGAATACAACAATGCTCATCAAAGCTTTTCTTAAATTGCATAGACTTCTATTGTGGAACTCAAGAATTAAACGATGCTCATCAAAGCATTGCTAAATTACAAAGACTTCTATTGTGGAACTCAAGAATAAAACAATGCTTATCAAAGCTTTTCTAAATCTGCATGGACTTTGATTATGGATCTCAAGAATAAAAGAATGCTCATCTAACATTCACTAAACTGCGAAGACTACTTCTATTGTGGAACTCTAGAATTAAACAATGCCCATCAAAGCTATGCTAAATTGCATAAAATTCTAATGTGGAACTTAAAAATGAATCAATGCTCATCAAAGCTTTGCTTAAGTTGCATACACTTCTATGGTGGAACTCAAGAATTAAAGAATGCTCATTAAAGTTTTGCTAAATTGGAAATATTACTTCTATTGTGGAACTTAAGAATTAAACAATGCCCATCAATGTTTTGATAAATTGCATAGACTTCCAATGTGGAACTCAAGAATGAAACGGTGCTCAACAAACCTTTGCTAAATTGCATTGTCTTCTATTGTGGAGCTCAAAAATCAAACAATGCTCATCAAAGCTTTGCTTAAATTGCATAGACTAATATTATGGAACTCAAGAATCAAACAATGCTCACCAAAGCTTTGTTTAAATTGCATAAACCTCTATTGTGGTACTCAAGAATTAAATGATGATCATCAAAGCTTTGCTAAATTGGATAAACTTCTAATGTGGAACTCAAGAATGAAACAATGGTCATCAAAGCTTTGCTTAAATTGCATAGACTTCTATTGTGGAACTCAAGAATACATACAATGCTCAACAAAGCTTTTCTTAAATTGCATAGACTTCTATTGTGGAACTCAAGAATTAAACGATGCTCATCAAAGCTTTGCTAAATTACAAAGACTTCTATTGTGGAACTCAAGAATAAAACAATGCTCATCAAAGCTTTTCAAAAATTGCATGGACTTCGATTATGGATCTCAAGAATAAAAGAATGCTCATCTAACATTCGCTAAATTGCAAAGACTACTTCTATTGTGGAATTCTAGAATTAAACAATGCTCATCAAAGCTATACTAAATTGCATAAACTTCTAATGTGGAACTCAAGAATGAATCAATGCTCATCAAAGCTTTGCTTAAATTGCATACACTTCTATTGTGGAACTCAAGAATTAAAGAATGCTCATTAAACTTTTGCTAAATTGCAAATATTACTTCTATTGTGAAACTTAAGAATTAAACAATGTTCATCAATGTTTTGGTAAATTGCATAGACTTTCAATGTGGAACCCAAGAATGAAACGGTGCTCAACAAACCTTTCCTAAATTGCATTGTCTTCGATTGTAAAGCTCAAGAATCAAACAATTCTCATCAAAGCTTTGCTTAAATTCCATAGACTACTATTGTGGAACTCAACAATCAAATAATGCTCACCAAAACTTTGCTTAAATTGCATAAACCTCTATTCTAGTACTCAAGAATTAAACGTTGATCATCAAAGCTTTGCTAAATTGGATAAACTTCTAATGTGGAACTCAAGAATTAAACAATGGTCATCAAAGCTTTGCTTAAATTGCATAGACTTCTATTGTGGAACTCAAGAATACAACAATGCTCATCATAGCTCTGCTTAAATTGCATAGACTTCTATTGTGGAACTCTAGAATTAAACGATGCTTATCAAAGCATTGCTAAATTACAAAAACTTCTAATGTGGAACTCAAGAATAAAACAATGCTCATCAAAGCTTTTCTAAAATTGCATGGACTTCGATTGTGGAACTCAAGAATAAAACAATGCTCATCTAACCTTCGCTAAATTGCGAAGACTACTTCTATTGTGGAACTCTAGAATTAAACAGTGCTCATCAAAGCTATACTAAATTGCATAGACTTCTAATGTGTAACTCAAGAATGAAATAATGCTCATCAAATCTTTGTTTAAATTGCATAGACTTTTATTGTGGAACTCAAGACTTAAACAATGCTCCTCAAAGCTCTGCTAAATTTCGAAGATGATGCGTGTATGGGCTTGATTTGGTGAGTAAGGTAGTGTTTAGGTAAATTAAGAGAGAATAGTAACCACAAATGATATATGAATGGAAAGAAATGGATACCGGTGAAAACAATCCAAGACCTATTGGATTGAGTTCGTATCAAGTCAAGAACACGTCCTAACAAGATAATTTGTGAATTATAACAATAATTTCAATTGAACAAAGGTTCTTTTTCTTAAAAATTCGTCTATAATCTTTCCCATGCATAAACTTGGCTTTATATGAAGCCTTTATTACAAACTTGGTGGTTACAAGCCAACCAACCACTTATTCATTAAAACTAGTAAATGAAATTTAAGGAAAACAAAAACGTCCAAGACACTTGAGGATGAAGAAAAAACGTCTATGCTTCATTAAGGAGCCATAAGAAGCATTAATGAGCCATCAGAAGCATTAAAGTGTAACCCTAATGCACCAAAGAGTGATAAAAACGGCTAGGAGGCTTTATGAAGCAAAAAGTAACGTTTGTAGCACTTATGAATCCTTAAAAATGTTGCCCTAGCCTTCATGCAACCCTAATTCAATTTGTGGGTTACCATGCATAACCCAACCATTGAGCCCAAGCCACCTTCTAGCCCACTAGTAATCACTAATCCATCACCTTTTGGGCTTTCATAATCCATGCATGGATCAGAAGACTACTTCAATTGTGGAACTCTAGAATTAAACAATGCTCATCAAAGCTTTGCTAAATTGCATAGACTTCTAATGTGGAACTTAAAACAATGCTCATCAAAGCTACACATAAATTGCATACACTTCTATTATGGAACTTAAGAATTAAACAATGCTCATCAATGTTTTGATGAATTGCATAGACTTCCAATGTGGAACTCAAGAATGAAACGGTGCTCAACAAACCTTTGCTAAATTGCATTGTCTTCTGTTGTGGAACTCAAGAATGAAACAATGCTCATCAAAGCTTTGCTTAAATTGCATAGACTACTATTGTGGAACTCAAGAATCAAACAATGCTCACCAAAGCTTTGCTTAAATTGCATAAACCTCTATTGTGGTACTCAAGAATTAAACGATGATCATCAAAGCATTGCTAAATTGGATAAACTTCTAATGTGGAACTCAAGAATGAAACAATGGTCATCAAATCTTTGCTTAAATTGCATAGACTTCTATTGTGGAACTCAAGAATACAACAATGCTCATCAAAGCTTTTCTTAAATTGCATAGACTTCTATTGTGGAACTCAAGAATTAAACGATGCTCATCAAAGCGTTGCTAAATTACAAAGACTTCTATTGTGGAACTCAAGAATAAAACAATGCTTATCAAAGCTTTTCTAAATATGCATGGACTTTGATTATGGATCTCAAGAATAAAAGAATGCTCATCTAACATTCACTAAACTGCGAAGACTACTTCTATTGTGGAACTCTAGAATTAAACAATGCCCATCAAAGCTATGCTAAATTGCATAAAATTCTAATGTGGAACTTAAAAATGAATCAATGCTCATCAAAGCTTTGCTTAAGTTGCATACACTTCTATGGTGGAACTCAAGAATTAAAGAATGCTCATTAAAGTTTTGCTAAATTGGAAATATTACTTCTATTGTGGCACTTAAGAATTAAACAATGCCCATCAATGTTTTGATAAATTGCATAGACTTCCAATGTGGAACTCAAGAATGAAACGGTGCTCAACAAACCTTTGCTAAATTGCATTGTCTTCTATTGTGGAGCTCAAAAATCAAACAATGCTCATCAAAGCTTTGCTTAAATTGCATAGACTAATATTATGGAACTCAAGAATCAAACAATGCTCACCAAAGCTTTGTTTAAATTGCATAAACCTCTATTGTGGTACTCAAGAATTAAATGATGATCATCAAAGCTTTGCTAAATTGGATAAACTTCTAATGTGGAACTCAAGAATGAAACAATGGTCATCAAAGCTGTGCTTAAGTTGCATAGACTTCTATTGTGGAACTCAAGAATACATACAATGCTCAACAAAGCTTTTCTTAAATTGCATAGACTTCTATTGTGGAACTCAAGAATTAAACGATGCTCATCAAAGCTTTGCTAAATTACAAAGACTTCTATTGTGGAACTCAAGAATAAAACAATGCTCATCAAAGCTTTTCTAAAATTGCATGGACTTCGATTATGGATCTCAAGAATAAAAGAATGCTCATCTAACATTCGCTAAATTGCGAAGACTACTTCTATTGTGGAATTCTAGAATTAAACAATGCTCATCAAAGCTATACTAAATTGCATAAACTTCTAATGTGGAACTCAAGAATGAATCAATGCTCATCAAAGCTTTGCTTAAATTGCATACACTTCTATTGTGGAACTCAAGAATTAAAGAATGCTCATTAAACTTTTGCTAAATTGCAAATATTACTTCTATTGTGAAACTTAAGAATTAAACAATGTTCATCAATGTTTTGGTAAATTGCATAGACTTTCAATGTGGAACCAAAGAATGAAACGGTGCTCAACAAACCTTTGCTAAATTGCATTGTCTTCGATTGTAAAGCTCAAGAATCAAACAATTCTCATCAAAGCTTTGCTTAAATTGCATAGACTACTATTGTGGAACTCAACAATCAAATAATGCTCACCAAAACTTTGCTTAAATTGCATAAACCTCTATTCTGGTACTCAAGAATTAAACGTTGATCATCAAAGCTTTGCTAAATTGGATAAACTTCTAATGTGGAACTCAAGAATTAAACAATGGTCATCAAAGCTTTGCTTAAATTGCATAGACTTCTATTGTGGAACTCAAGAATACAACAATGCTCATCATAGCTCTGCTTAAATTGCATAGACTTCTATTGTGGAACTCTAGAATTAAACGATGCTTATCAAAGCATTGCTAAATTACAAAAACTTCTAATGTGGAACTCAAGAATAAAACAATGCTCATCAAAGCTTTTCTAAAATTGCATGGACTTCGATTGTGGAACTCAAGAATAAAACAATGCTCATCTAACCTTCGCTAAATTGCGAAGACTACTTCTATTGTGGAACTCTAGAATTAAACAGTGCTCATCAAAGCTATACTAAATTGCATAGACTTCTAATGTGTAACTCAAGAATGAAATAATGCTCATCAAATCTTTGTTTAAATTGCATAGACTTTTATTGTGGAACTCAAGATTTAAACAATGCTCCTCAAAGCTCTGCTAAATTTCGAAGATGATGCGTGTATGGGCTTGATTTGGTGAGTAAGGTAGTGTTTAGGTAAATTAAGAGAGAATAGTAACCACAAATGATATATGAATGGAAAGAAATGGATACCGGTGAAAACAATCCAAGACCTATTGGATTGAGTTCGTATCAAGTCAAGAACACGTCCTAACAAGATAATTTGTGAATTATAACAATAATTCCAATTGAACAAAGGTTCTTTTTCTTAAAAATTCGTCTATTATCTTTCCCATGCATAAACTTGGCTTTATATGAAGCCTTTATTACAAACTTGGTGGTTACAAGCCAACCAACCACTTATTCATTAAAACTAGTAAGTGAAATTTAAGGAAACTCTTGAAATAACACAACAAAAACGTCCAAGACACTTGAGGATGAAGAAAAAACGTCTATGCTTCATTAAGGAGCCATAAGAAGCATTAATGAGCCATCAGAAGCATTAAAGTGTAACCCTAATGCACCAAAGAGTGATAAAAACGGCTAGGAGACTTTATGAAGCAAAAAGTAACGTTTGTAGCACTTATGAATCCTTAAAAATGTTGCCCTAGCCTTCATGCAACCCTAATTCAATTTGTGGGTTACCATGCATAACCCAACCATTGAGCCCAAGCCACCTTCTAGCCCACTAGTAATCACTAATCCATCACCTTTTGGGCTTTCATAATCCATGCATGGATCAGAAGACTACTTCTATTGTGGAACTCTAGAATTAAACAATGCTCATCAAAGCTTTGCTAAATTGCATAGACTTCTAATGTGGAACTTAAAACAATGCTCATCAAAGCTACACATAAATTGCATACACTTCTATTATGGAACTTAAGAATTAAACAATGCTCATCAATGTTTTGATGAATTGCATAGACTTCCAATGTGGAACTCAAGAATGAAACGGTGCTCAACAAACCTTTGCTAAATTGCATTGTCTTCTGTTATGGAACTCAAGAATGAAACAATGCTCATCAAAGCTTTGCTTAAATTGCATAGACTACTATTGTGGAACTCAAGAATCAAACAATGCTCACTAAAGCTTTGCTTAAATTGCATAAACCTCTATTGTGGTACTCAAGAATTAAACGATGATCATCAAAGCATTGCTAAATTGGATAAACTTCTAATGTGGAACTCAAGAATGAAACAATGGTCATCAAAGCTTTGCTTAAATTGCATAGACTTCTATTGTGGAACTCAAGAATACAACAATGCTCATCAAAGCTTTTCTTAAATTGCATAGACTTCTATTGTGGAACTCAAGAATTAAACGATGCTCATCAAAGCGTTGCTAAATTACAAAGACTTCTATTGTGGAACTCAAGAATAAAACAATGCTTATCAAAGCTTTTCTAAATCTGCATGGACTTTGATTATGGATCTCAAGAATAAAAGAATGCTCATCTAACATTCACTAAACTGCGAAGACTACTTCTATTGTGGAACTCTAGAATTAAACAATGCCCATCAAAGCTATGCTAAATTGCATAAAATTCTAATGTGGAACTTAAAAATGAATCGATGCTCATCAAAGCTTTGCTTAAGTTGCATACACTTCTATGGTGGAACTCAAGAATTAAAGAATGCTCATTAAAGTTTTGCTAAATTGGAAACATTACTTCTATTGTGGAACTTAAGAATTAAACAATGCCCATCAATGTTTTGATAAATTGCATAGACTTCCAATGTGGAACTCAAGAATGAAACGGTGCTCAACAAACCTTTGCTAAATTGCATTGTCTTCTATTGTGGAGCTCAAAAATCAAACAATGCTCATCAAAGCTTTGCTTAAATTGCATAGACTAATATTATGGAACTCAAGAATCAAACAATGCTCACCAAAGCTTTGTTTAAATTGCATAAACCTCTATTGTGGTACTCAAGAATTAAATGATGATCATCAAAGCTTTGCTAAATTGGATAAACTTCTAATGTGGAACTCAAGAATGAAACAATGGTCATCAAAGCTTTGCTTAAATTGCATAGACTTCTATTGTGGAACTCAAGAATACATACAATGCTCAACAAAGCTTTTCTTAAATTGCATAGACTTCTATTGTGGAACTCAAGAATTAAACGATGCTCATCAAAGCTTTGCTAAATTACAAAGACTTCTATTGTGGAACTCAAGAATAAAACAATGCTCATCAAAGCTTTTCTAAAATTGCATGGACTTCGATTATGGATCTCAAGAATAAAAGAATGCTCATCTAACATTCGCTAAATTGCGAAGACTACTTCTATTGTGGAATTCTAGAATTAAACAATGCTCATCAAAGCTATACTAAATTGCATAAACTTCTAATGTGGAACTCAAGAATGAATCAATGCTCATCAAAGCTTTGCTTAAATTGCATACACTTCTATTGTGGAACTCAAGAATTAAAGAATGCTCATTAAACTTTTGCTAAATTGCAAATATTACTTCTATTGTGAAACTTAAGAATTAAACAATGTTCATCAATGTTTTGGTAAATTGCATAGACTTTCAATGTGGAACCAAAGAATGAAACGGTGCTCAACAAACCTTTGCTAAATTGCATTGTCTTCGATTGTAAAGCTCAAGAATCAAACAATTCTCATCAAAGCTTTGCTTAAATTGCATAGACTACTATTGTGGAACTCAACAATCAAATAATGCTCACCAAAACTTTGCTTAAATTGCATAAACCTCTATTCTGGTACTCAAGAATTAAACGTTGATCATCAAAGCTTTGCTAAATTGGATAAACTTCTAATGTGGAACTCAAGAATTAAACAATGGTCATCAAAGCTTTGCTTAAATTGCATAGACTTCTATTGTGGAACTCAAGAATACAACAATGCTCATCATAGCTCTGCTTAAATTGCATAGACTTCTATTGTGGAACTCTAGAATTAAACGATGCTTATCAAAGCATTGCTAAATTACAAAAACTTCTAATGTGGAACTCAAGAATAAAACAATGCTCATCAAAGCTTTTCTAAAATTGCATGGACTTCGATTGTGGAACTCAAGAATAAAACAATGCTCATCTAACCTTCGCTAAATTGCGAAGACTACTTCTATTGTGGAACTCTAGAATTAAACAGTGCTCATCAAAGCTATACTAAATTGCATAGACTTCTAATGTGTAACTCAAGAATGAAATAATGCTCATCAAATCTTTGTTTAAATTGCATAGACTTTTATTGTGGAACTCAAGATTTAAACAATGCTCCTCAAAGCTCTGCTAAATTTCGAAGATGATGCGTGTATGGGCTTGATTTGGTGAGTAAGGTAGTGTTTAGGTAAATTAAGAGAGAATAGTAACCACAAATGATATATGAATGGAAAGAAATGGATACCGGTGAAAACAATCCAAGACCTATTGGATTGAGTTCGTATCAAGTCAAGAACACGTCCTAACAAGATAATTTGTGAATTATAACAATAATTCCAATTGAACAAAGGTTCTTTTTCTTAAAAATTCGTCTATTATCTTTCCCATGCATAAACTTGGCTTTATATGAAGCCTTTATTACAAACTTGGTGGTTACAAGCCAACCAACCACTTATTCATTAAAACTAGTAAGTGAAATTTAAGGAAACTCTTGAAATAACACAACAAAAACGTCCAAGACACTTGAGGATGAAGAAAAAACGTCTATGCTTCATTAAGGAGCCATAAGAAGCATTAATGAGCCATCAGAAGCATTAAAGTGTAACCCTAATGCACCAAAGAGTGATAAAAACGGCTAGGAGACTTTATGAAGCAAAAAGTAACGTTTGTAGCACTTATGAATCCTTAAAAATGTTGCCCTAGCCTTCATGCAACCCTAATTCAATTTGTGGGTTACCATGCATAACCCAACCATTGAGCCCAAGCCACCTTCTAGCCCACTAGTAATCACTAATCCATCACCTTTTGGGCTTTCATAATCCATGCATGGATCAGAAGACTACTTCTATTGTGGAACTCTAGAATTAAACAATGCTCATCAAAGCTTTGCTAAATTGCATAGACTTCTAATGTGGAACTTAAAACAATGCTCATCAAAGCTACACATAAATTGCATACACTTCTATTATGGAACTTAAGAATTAAACAATGCTCATCAATGTTTTGATGAATTGCATAGACTTCCAATGTGGAACTCAAGAATGAAACGGTGCTCAACAAACCTTTGCTAAATTGCATTGTCTTCTGTTGTGGAACTCAAGAATGAAACAATGCTCATCAAAGCTTTGCTTAAATTGCATAGACTACTATTGTGGAACTCAAGAATCAAACAATGCTCACCAAAGCTTTGCTTAAATTGCATAAACCTCTATTGTGGTACTCAAGAATTAAACGATGATCATCAAAGCATTGCTAAATTGGATAAACTTCTAATGTGGAACTCAAGAATGAAACAATGGTCATCAAAGCTTTGCTTAAATTGCATAGACTTCTATTGTGGAACTCAAGAATACAACAATGCTCATCAAAGCTTTTCTTAAATTGCATAGACTTCTATTGTGGAACTCAAGAATTAAACGATGCTCATCAAAGCGTTGCTAAATTACAAAGACTTCTATTGTGGAACTCAAGAATAAAACAATGCTTATCAAAGCTTTTCTAAATCTGCATGGACTTTGATTATGGATCTCAAGAATAAAAGAATGCTCATCTAACATTCACTAAACTGCGAAGACTACTTCTATTGTGGAACTCTAGAATTAAACAATGCCCATCAAAGCTATGCTAAATTGCATAAAATTCTAATGTGGAACTTAAAAATGAATCGATGCTCATCAAAGCTTTGCTTAAGTTGCATACACTTCTATGGTGGAACTCAAGAATTAAAGAATGCTCATTAAAGTTTTGCTAAATTGGAAACATTACTTCTATTGTGGAACTTAAGAATTAAACAATGCCCATCAATGTTTTGATAAATTGCATAGACTTCCAATGTGGAACTCAAGAATGAAACGGTGCTCAACAAACCTTTGCTAAATTGCATTGTCTTCTATTGTGGAGCTCAAAAATCAAACAATGCTCATCAAAGCTTTGCTTAAATTGCATAGACTAATATTATGGAACTCAAGAATCAAACAATGCTCACCAAAGCTTTGTTTAAATTGCATAAACCTCTATTGTGGTACTCAAGAATTAAATGATGATCATCAAAGCTTTGCTAAATTGGATAAACTTCTAATGTGGAACTCAAGAATGAAACAATGGTCATCAAAGCTTTGCTTAAATTGCATAGACTTCTATTGTGGAACTCAAAAATACATACAATGCTCAACAAAGCTTTTCTTAAATTGCATAGACTTCTATTGTGGAACTCAAGAATTAAACGATGCTCATCAAAGCTTTGCTAAATTACAAAGACTTCTATTGTGGAACTCAAGAATAAAACAATGCTCATCAAAGCTTTTCTAAAATTGCATGGACTTCGATTATGGATCTCAAGAATAAAAGAATGCTCATCTAACATTCGCTAAATTGCGAAGACTACTTCTATTGTGGAATTCTAGAATTAAACAATGCTCATCAAAGCTATACTAAATTGCATAAACTTCTAATGTGGAACTCAAGAATGAATCAATGCTCATCAAAGCTTTGCTTAAATTGCATACACTTCTATTGTGGAACTCAAGAATTAAAGAATGCTCATTAAACTTTTGCTAAATTGCAAATATTACTTCTATTGTGAAACTTAAGAATTAAACAATGTTCATCAATGTTTTGGTAAATTGCATAGACTTTCAATGTGGAACCAAAGAATGAAACGGTGCTCAACAAACCTTTGCTAAATTGCATTGTCTTCGATTGTAAAGCTCAAGAATCAAACAATTCTCATCAAAGCTTTGCTTAAATTGCATGGACTACTATTGTGGAACTCAACAATCAAATAATGCTCACCAAAACTTTGCTTAAATTGCATAAACCTCTATTCTGGTACTCAAGAATTAAACGTTGATCATCAAAGCTTTGCTAAATTGGATAAACTTTTAATGTGGAACTCAAGAATTAAACAATGGTCATCAAAGCTTTGCTTAAATTGCATAGACTTCTATTGTGGAACTCAAGAATACAACAATGCTCATCATAGCTCTGCTTAAATTGCATAGACTTCTATTGTGGAACTCTAGAATTAAACGATGCTTATCAAAGCATTGCTAAATTACAAAAACTTCTAATGTGGAACTCAAGAATAAAACAATGCTCATCAAAGCTTTTCTAAAATTGCATGGACTTCGATTGTGGAACTCAAGAATAAAACAATGCTCATCTAACCTTCGCTAAATTGCGAAGACTACTTCTATTGTGGAACTCTAGAATTAAACAGTGCTCATCAAAGCTATACTAAATTGCATAGACTTCTAATGTGTAACTCAAGAATGAAATAATGCTCATCAAATCTTTGTTTAAATTGCATAGACTTTTATTGTGGAACTCAAGATTTAAACAATGCTCCTCAAAGCTCTGCTAAATTTCGAAGATGATGCGTGTATGGGCTTGATTTGGTGAGTAAGGTAGTGTTTAGGTAAATTAAGAGAGAATAGTAACCACAAATGATATATGAATGGAAAGAAATGGATACCGGTGAAAACAATCCAAGACCTATTGGATTGAGTTCGTATCAAGTCAAGAACACGTCCTAACAAGATAATTTGTGAATTATAACAATAATTCCAATTGAACAAAGGTTCTTTTTCTTAAAAATTCGTCTATTATCTTTCCCATGCATAAACTTGGCTTTATATGAAGCCTTTATTACAAACTTGGTGGTTACAAGCCAACCAACCACTTATTCATTAAAACTAGTAAGTGAAATTTAAGGAAACTCTTGAAATAACACAACAAAAACGTCCAAGACACTTGAGGATGAAGAAAAAACGTCTATGCTTCATTAAGGAGCCATAAGAAGCATTAATGAGCCATCAGAAGCATTAAAGTGTAACCCTAATGCACCAAAGAGTGATAAAAACGGCTAGGAGACTTTATGAAGCAAAAAGTAACGTTTGTAGCACTTATGAATCCTTAAAAATGTTGCCCTAGCCTTCATGCAACCCTAATTCAATTTGTGGGTTACCATGCATAACCCAACCATTGAGCCCAAGCCACCTTCTAGCCCACTAGTAATCACTAATCCATCACCTTTTGGGCTTTCATAATCCATGCATGGATCAGAAGACTACTTCTATTGTGGAACTCTAGAATTAAACAATGCTCATCAAAGCTTTGCTAAATTGCATAGACTTCTAATGTGGAACTTAAAACAATGCTCATCAAAGCTACACATAAATTGCATACACTTCTATTATGGAACTTAAGAATTAAACAATGCTCATCAATGTTTTGATGAATTGCATAGACTTCCAATGTGGAACTCAAGAATGAAACGGTGCTCAACAAACCTTTGCTAAATTGCATTGTCTTCTGTTGTGGAACTCAAGAATGAAACAATGCTCATCAAAGCTTTGCTTAAATTGCATAGACTACTATTGTGGAACTCAAGAATCAAACAATGCTCACCAAAGCTTTGCTTAAATTGCATAAACCTCTATTGTGGTACTCAAGAATTAAACGATGATCATCAAAGCATTGCTAAATTGGATAAACTTCTAATGTGGAACTCAAGAATGAAACAATGGTCATCAAAGCTTTGCTTAAATTGCATAGACTTCTATTGTGGAACTCAAGAATACAACAATGCTCATCAAAGCTTTTCTTAAATTGCATAGACTTCTATTGTGGAACTCAAGAATTAAACGATGCTCATCAAAGCGTTGCTAAATTACAAAGACTTCTATTGTGGAACTCAAGAATAAAACAATGCTTATCAAAGCTTTTCTAAATCTGCATGGACTTTGATTATGGATCTCAAGAATAAAAGAATGCTCATCTAACATTCACTAAACTGCGAAGACTACTTCTATTGTGGAACTCTAGAATTAAACAATGCCCATCAAAGCTATGCTAAATTGCATAAAATTCTAATGTGGAACTTAAAAATGAATCGATGCTCATCAAAGCTTTGCTTAAGTTGCATACACTTCTATGGTGGAACTCAAGAATTAAAGAATGCTCATTAAAGTTTTGCTAAATTGGAAACATTACTTCTATTGTGGAACTTAAGAATTAAACAATGCCCATCAATGTTTTGATAAATTGCATAGACTTCCAATGTGGAACTCAAGAATGAAACGGTGCTCAACAAACCTTTGCTAAATTGCATTGTCTTCTATTGTGGAGCTCAAAAATCAAACAATGCTCATCAAAGCTTTGCTTAAATTGCATAGACTAATATTATGGAACTCAAGAATCAAACAATGCTCACCAAAGCTTTGTTTAAATTGCATAAACCTCTATTGTGGTACTCAAGAATTAAATGATGATCATCAAAGCTTTGCTAAATTGGATAAACTTCTAATGTGGAACTCAAGAATGAAACAATGGTCATCAAAGCTTTGCTTAAATTGCATAGACTTCTATTGTGGAACTCAAGAATACATACAATGCTCAACAAAGCTTTTCTTAAATTGCATAGACTTCTATTGTGGAACTCAAGAATTAAACGATGCTCATCAAAGCTTTGCTAAATTACAAAGACTTCTATTGTGGAACTCAAGAATAAAACAATGCTCATCAAAGCTTTTCTAAAATTGCATGGACTTCGATTATGGATCTCAAGAATAAAAGAATGCTCATCTAACATTCGCTAAATTGCGAAGACTACTTCTATTGTGGAATTCTAGAATTAAACAATGCTCATCAAAGCTATACTAAATTGCATAAACTTCTAATGTGGAACTCAAGAATGAATCAATGCTCATCAAAGCTTTGCTTAAATTGCATACACTTCTATTGTGGAACTCAAGAATTAAAGAATGCTCATTAAACTTTTGCTAAATTGCAAATATTACTTCTATTGTGAAACTTAAGAATTAAACAATGTTCATCAATGTTTTGGTAAATTGCATAGACTTTCAATGTGGAACCAAAGAATGAAACGGTGCTCAACAAACCTTTGCTAAATTGCATTGTCTTCGATTGTAAAGCTCAAGAATCAAACAATTCTCATCAAAGCTTTGCTTAAATTGCATGGACTACTATTGTGGAACTCAACAATCAAATAATGCTCACCAAAACTTTGCTTAAATTGCATAAACCTCTATTCTGGTACTCAAGAATTAAACGTTGATCATCAAAGCTTTGCTAAATTGGATAAACTTTTAATGTGGAACTCAAGAATTAAACAATGGTCATCAAAGCTTTGCTTAAATTGCATAGACTTCTATTGTGGAACTCAAGAATACAACAATGCTCATCATAGCTCTGCTTAAATTGCATAGACTTCTATTGTGGAACTCTAGAATTAAACGATGCTTATCAAAGCATTGCTAAATTACAAAAACTTCTAATGTGGAACTCAAGAATAAAACAATGCTCATCAAAGCTTTTCTAAAATTGCATGGACTTCGATTGTGGAACTCAAGAATAAAACAATGCTCATCTAACCTTTGCTAAATTGCGAAGACTACTTCTATTGTGGAACTCTAGAATTAAACAGTGCTCATCAAAGCTATACTAAATTGCATAGACTTCTAATGTGTAACTCAAGAATGAAATAATGCTCATCAAATCTTTGTTTAAATTGCATAGACTTTTATTGTGGAACTCAAGATTTAAACAATGCTCCTCAAAGCTCTGCTAAATTTCGAAGATGATGCGTGTATGGGCTTGATTTGGTGAGTAAGGTAGTGTTTAGGTAAATTAAGAGAGAATAGTAACCACAAATGATATATGAATGGAAAGAAATGGATACCGGTGAAAACAATCCAAGACCTATTGGATTGAGTTCGTATCAAGTCAAGAACACGTCCTAACAAGATAATTTGTGAATTATAACAATAATTCCAATTGAACAAAGGTTCTTTTTCTTAAAAATTCGTCTATTATCTTTCCCATGCATAAACTTGGCTTTATATGAAGCCTTTATTACAAACTTGGTGGTTACAAGCCAACCAACCACTTATTCATTAAAACTAGTAAGTGAAATTTAAGGAAACTCTTGAAATAACACAACAAAAACGTCCAAGACACTTGAGGATGAAGAAAAAACGTCTATGCTTCATTAAGGAGCCATAAGAAGCATTAATGAGCCATCAGAAGCATTAAAGTGTAACCCTAATGCACCAAAGAGTGATAAAAACGGCTAGGAGACTTTATGAAGCAAAAAGTAACGTTTGTAGCACTTATGAATCCTTAAAAATGTTGCCCTAGCCTTCATGCAACCCTAATTCAATTTGTGGGTTACCATGCATAACCCAACCATTGAGCCCAAGCCACCTTCTAGCCCACTAGTAATCACTAATCCATCACCTTTTGGGCTTTCATAATCCATGCATGGATCAGAAGACTACTTCTATTGTGGAACTCTAGAATTAAACAATGCTCATCAAAGCTTTGCTAAATTGCATAGACTTCTAATGTGGAACTTAAAACAATGCTCATCAAAGCTACACATAAATTGCATACACTTCTATTATGGAACTTAAGAATTAAACAATGCTCATCAATGTTTTGATGAATTGCATAGACTTCCAATGTGGAACTCAAGAATGAAACGGTGCTCAACAAACCTTTGCTAAATTGCATTGTCTTCTGTTGTGGAACTCAAGAATGAAACAATGCTCATCAAAGCTTTGCTTAAATTGCATAGACTACTATTGTGGAACTCAAGAATCAAACAATGCTCACCAAAGCTTTGCTTAAATTGCATAAACCTCTATTGTGGTACTCAAGAATTAAACGATGATCATCAAAGCATTGCTAAATTGGATAAACTTCTAATGTGGAACTCAAGAATGAAACAATGGTCATCAAAGCTTTGCTTAAATTGCATAGACTTCTATTGTGGAACTCAAGAATACAACAATGCTCATCAAAGCTTTTCTTAAATTGCATAGACTTCTATTGTGGAACTCAAGAATTAAACGATGCTCATCAAAGCGTTGCTAAATTACAAAGACTTCTATTGTGGAACTCAAGAATAAAACAATGCTTATCAAAGCTTTTCTAAATCTGCATGGACTTTGATTATGGATCTCAAGAATAAAAGAATGCTCATCTAACATTCACTAAACTGCGAAGACTACTTCTATTGTGGAACTCTAGAATTAAACAATGCCCATCAAAGCTATGCTAAATTGCATAAAATTCTAATGTGGAACTTAAAAATGAATCAATGCTCATCAAAGCTTTGCTTAAGTTGCATACACTTCTATGGTGGAACTCAAGAATTAAAGAATGCTCATTAAAGTTTTGCTAAATTGGAAACATTACTTCTATTGTGGAACTTAAGAATTAAACAATGCCCATCAATGTTTTGATAAATTGCATAGACTTCCAATGTGGAACTCAAGAATGAAACGGTGCTCAACAAACCTTTGCTAAATTGCATTGTCTTCTATTGTGGAGCTCAAAAATCAAACAATGCTCATCAAAGCTTTGCTTAAATTGCATAGACTAATATTATGGAACTCAAGAATCAAACAATGCTCACCAAAGCTTTGTTTAAATTGCATAAACCTCTATTGTGGTACTCAAGAATTAAATGATGATCATCAAAGCTTTGCTAAATTGGATAAACTTCTAATGTGGAACTCAAGAATGAAACAATGGTCATCAAAGCTTTGCTTAAATTGCATAGACTTCTATTGTGGAACTCAAGAATACATACAATGCTCAACAAAGCTTTTCTTAAATTGCAAGACTTCTATTGTGGAACTCAAGAATTAAACGATGCTCATCAAAGCTTTGCTAAATTACAAAGACTTCTATTGTGGAACTCAAGAATAAAACAATGCTCATCAAAGCTTTTCTAAAATTGCATGGACTTCGATTATGGATCTCAAGAATAAAAGAATGCTCATCTAACATTCGCTAAATTGCGAAGACTACTTCTATTGTGGAATTCTAGAATTAAACAATGCTCATCAAAGCTATACTAAATTGCATAAACTTCTAATGTGGAACTCAAGAATGAATCAATGCTCATCAAAGCTTTGCTTAAATTGCATACACTTCTATTGTGGAACTCAAGAATTAAAGAATGCTCATTAAACTTTTGCTAAATTGCAAATATTACTTCTATTGTGAAACTTAAGAATTAAACAATGTTCATCAATGTTTTGGTAAATTGCATAGACTTTCAATGTGGAACCAAAGAATGAAACGGTGCTCAACAAACCTTTGCTAAATTGCATTGTCTTCGATTGTAAAGCTCAAGAATCAAACAATTCTCATCAAAGCTTTGCTTAAATTGCATGGACTACTATTGTGGAACTCAACAATCAAATAATGCTCACCAAAACTTTGCTTAAATTGCATAAACCTCTATTCTGGTACTCAAGAATTAAACGTTGATCATCAAAGCTTTGCTAAATTGGATAAACTTTTAATGTGGAACTCAAGAATTAAACAATGGTCATCAAAGCTTTGCTTAAATTGCATAGACTTCTATTGTGGAACTCAAGAATACAACAATGCTCATCATAGCTCTGCTTAAATTGCATAGACTTCTATTGTGGAACTCTAGAATTAAACGATGCTTATCAAAGCATTGCTAAATTACAAAAACTTCTAATGTGGAACTCAAGAATAAAACAATGCTCATCAAAGCTTTTCTAAAATTGCATGGACTTCGATTGTGGAACTCAAGAATAAAACAATGCTCATCTAACCTTCGCTAAATTGCGAAGACTACTTCTATTGTGGAACTCTAGAATTAAACAGTGCTCATCAAAGCTATACTAAATTGCATAGACTTCTAATGTGTAACTCAAGAATGAAATAATGCTCATCAAATCTTTGTTTAAATTGCATAGACTTTTATTGTGGAACTCAAGATTTAAACAATGCTCCTCAAAGCTCTGCTAAATTTCGAAGATGATGCGTGTATGGGCTTGATTTGGTGAGTAAGGTAGTGTTTAGGTAAATTAAGAGAGAATAGTAACCACAAATGATATATGAATGGAAAGAAATGGATACCGGTGAAAACAATCCAAGACCTATTGGATTGAGTTCGTATCAAGTCAAGAACACGTCCTAACAAGATAATTTGTGAATTATAACAATAATTCCAATTGAACAAAGGTTCTTTTTCTTAAAAATTCGTCTATTATCTTTCCCATGCATAAACTTGGCTTTATATGAAGCCTTTATTACAAACTTGGTGGTTACAAGCCAACCAACCACTTATTCATTAAAACTAGTAAGTGAAATTTAAGGAAACTCTTGAAATAACACAACAAAAACGTCCAAGACACTTGAGGATGAAGAAAAAACGTCTATGCTTCATTAAGGAGCCATAAGAAGCATTAATGAGCCATCAGAAGCATTAAAGTGTAACCCTAATGCACCAAAGAGTGATAAAAACGGCTAGGAGACTTTATGAAGCAAAAAGTAACGTTTGTAGCACTTATGAATCCTTAAAAATGTTGCCCTAGCCTTCATGCAACCCTAATTCAATTTGTGGGTTACCATGCATAACCCAACCATTGAGCCCAAGCCACCTTCTAGCCCACTAGTAATCACTAATCCATCACCTTTTGGGCTTTCATAATCCATGCATGGATCAGAAGACTACTTCTATTGTGGAACTCTAGAATTAAACAATGCTCATCAAAGCTTTGCTAAATTGCATAGACTTCTAATGTGGAACTTAAAACAATGCTCATCAAAGCTACACATAAATTGCATACACTTCTATTATGGAACTTAAGAATTAAACAATGCTCATCAATGTTTTGATGAATTGCATAGACTTCCAATGTGGAACTCAAGAATGAAACGGTGCTCAACAAACCTTTGCTAAATTGCATTGTCTTTTGTTGTGGAACTCAAGAATGAAACAATGCTCATCAAAGCTTTGCTTAAATTGCATAGACTACTATTGTGGAACTCAAGAATCAAACAATGCTCACCAAAGCTTTGCTTAAATTGCATAAACCTCTATTGTGGTACTCAAGAATTAAACGATGATGATCAAAGCATTGCTAAATTGGATAAACTTCTAATGTGGAACTCAAGAATGAAACAATGGTCATCAAAGCTTTGCTTAAATTGCATAGACTTCTATTGTGGAACTCAAGAATACAACAATGCTCATCAAAGCTTTTCTTAAATTGCATAGACTTCTATTGTGGAACTCAAGAATTAAACGATGCTCATCAAAGCGTTGCTAAATTACAAAGACTTCTATTGTGGAACTCAAGAATAAAACAATGCTTATCAAAGCTTTTCTAAATATGCATGGACTTTGATTATGGATCTCAAGAATAAAAGAATGCTCATCTAACATTCACTAAACTGCGAAGACTACTTCTATTGTGGAACTCTAGAATTAAACAATGCCCATCAAAGCTATGCTAAATTGCATAAAATTCTAATGTGGAACTTAAAAATGAATCAATGCTCATCAAAGCTTTGCTTAAGTTGCATACACTTCTATGGTGGAACTCAAGAATTAAAGAATGCTCATTAAAGTTTTGCTAAATTGGAAATATTACTTCTATTGTGGCACTTAAGAATTAAACAATGCCCATCAATGTTTTGATAAATTGCATAGACTTCCAATGTGGAACTCAAGAATGAAACGGTGCTCAACAAACCTTTGCTAAATTGCATTGTCTTCTATTGTGGAGCTCAAAAATCAAACAATGCTCATCAAAGCTTTGCTTAAATTGCATAGACTAATATTATGGAACTCAAGAATCAAACAATGCTCACCAAAGCTTTGTTTAAATTGCATAAACCTCTATTGTGGTACTCAAGAATTAAATGATGATCATCAAAGCTTTGCTAAATTGGATAAACTTCTAATGTGGAACTCAAGAATGAAACAATGGTCATCAAAGCTGTGCTTAAATTGCATAGACTTCTATTGTGGAACTCAAGAATACATACAATGCTCAACAAAGCTTTTCTTAAATTGCATAGACTTCTATTGTGGAACTCAAGAATTAAACGATGCTCATCAAAGCTTTGCTAAATTATAAAGACTTCTATTGTGGAACTCAAGAATAAAACAATGCTCATCAAAGCTTTTCTAAAATTGCATGGACTTCGATTATGGATCTCAAGAATAAAAGAATGCTCATCTAACATTCGCTAAATTGCGAAGACTACTTCTATTGTGGAATTCTAGAATTAAACAATGCTCATCAAAGCTATACTAAATTGCATAAACTTCTAATGTGGAACTCAAGAATGAATCAATGCTCATCAAAGCTTTGCTTAAATTGCATACACTTCTATTGTGGAACTCAAGAATTAAAGAATGCTCATTAAACTTTTGCTAAATTGCAAATATTACTTCTATTGTGAAACTTAAGAATTAAACAATGTTCATCAATGTTTTGGTAAATTGCATAGACTTTCAATGTGGAACCAAAGAATGAAACGGTGCTCAACAAACCTTTGCTAAATTGCATTGTCTTCGATTGTAAAGCTCAAGAATCAAACAATTCTCATCAAAACTTTGCTTAAATTGCATAGACTACTATTGTGGAACTCAACAATTAAATAATGCTCACCAAAACTTTGCTTAAATTGCATAAACCTCTATTCTGGTACTCAAGAATTAAACGTTGATCATCAAAGCTTTGCTAAATTGGATAAACTTCTAATGTGGAACTCAAGAATTAAACAATGGTCATCAAAGCTTTGCTTAAATTGCATAGACTTCTATTGTGGAACTCAAGAATACAACAATGCTCATCATAGCTCTGCTTAAATTGCATAGACTTCTATTGTGGAACTCTAGAATTAAACGATGCTTATCAAAGCATTGCTAAATAACAAAAACTTCTAATGTGGAACTCAAGAATAAAACAATGCTCATCAAAGCTTTTCTAAAATTGCATGGACTTCGATTGTGGAACTCAAGAATAAAACAATGCTCATCTAACCTTCGCTAAATTGCGAAGACTACTTCTATTGTGGAACTCTAGAATTAAACAGTGCTCATCAAAGCTATACTAAATTGCATAGACTTCTAATGTGTAACTCAAGAATGAAATAATGCTCATCAAATCTTTGTTTAAATTGCATAGACTTTTATTGTGGAACTCAAGATTTAAACAATGCTCCTCAAAGCTCTGCTAAATTTCGAAGATGATGCGTGTATGGGCTTGATTTGGTGAGTAAGGTAGTGTTTAGGTAAATTAAGAGAGAATAGTAACCACAAATGATATATGAATGGAAAGAAATGGATACCGGTGAAAACAATCCAAGA
The DNA here is from genome assembly GCF_002870075.4 of Lactuca sativa. Lineage (NCBI taxonomy): Eukaryota > Viridiplantae > Streptophyta > Magnoliopsida > Asterales > Asteraceae > Lactuca > Lactuca sativa. The sequence continues at coordinate 265,318,559 of NC_056630.2, forward strand.
CCTATTGGATTGAGTTCGTATCAAGTCAAGAACACGTCCTAACAAGATAATTTGTGAATTATAACAATAATTCCAATTGAACAAAGGTTCTTTTTCTTAAAAATTCGTCTATTATCTTTCCCATGCATAAACTTGGCTTTATATGAAGCCTTTATTACAAACTTGGTGGTTACAAGCCAACCAACCACTTATTCATTAAAACTAGTAAGTGAAATTTAAGGAAACTCTTGAAATAACACAACAAAAACGTCCAAGACACTTGAGGATGAAGAAAAAACGTCTATGCTTCATTAAGGAGCCATAAGAAGCATTAATGAGCCATCAGAAGCATTAAAGTGTAACCCTAATGCACCAAAGAGTGATAAAAACGGCTAGGGGACTTTATGAAGCAAAAAGTAACGTTTGTAGCACTTATGAATCCTTAAAAATGTTGCCCTAGCCTTCATGCAACCCTAATTCAATTTGTGGGTTACCATGCATAACCCAACCATTGAGCCCAAGCCACCTTCTAGCCCACTAGTAATCACTAATCCATCACCTTTTGGGCTTTCATAATCCATGCATGGATCAGAAGACTACTTCTATTGTGGAACTCTAGAATTAAACAATGCTCATCAAAGCTTTGCTAAATTGCATAGACTTCTAATGTGGAACTTAAAACAATGCTCATCAAAGCTACACATAAATTGCATACACTTCTATTATGGAACTTAAGAATTAAACAATGCTCATCAATGTTTTGATGAATTGCATAGACTTCCAATGTGGAACTCAAGAATGAAACGGTGCTCAACAAACCTTTGCTAAATTGCATTGTCTTCTGTTGTGGAACTCAAGAATGAAACAATGCTCATCAAAGCTTTGCTTAAATTGCATAGACTACTATTGTGGAACTCAAGAATCAAACAATGCTCACCAAAGCTTTGCTTAAATTGCATAAACCTCTATTGTGGTACTCAAGAATTAAACGATGATGATCAAAGCATTGCTAAATTGGATAAACTTCTAATGTGGAACTCAAGAATGAAACAATGGTCATCAAAGCTTTGCTTAAATTGCATAGACTTCTATTGTGGAACTCAAGAATACAACAATGCTCATCAAAGCTTTTCTTAAATTGCATAGACTTCTATTGTGGAACTCAAGAATTAAACGATGCTCATCAAAGCGTTGCTAAATTACAAAGACTTCTATTGTGGAACTCAAGAATAAAACAATGCTTATCAAAGCTTTTCTAAATATGCATGGACTTTGATTATGGATCTCAAGAATAAAAGAATGCTCATCTAACATTCACTAAACTGCGAAGACTACTTCTATTGTGGAACTCTAGAATTAAACAATGCCCATCAAAGCTATGCTAAATTGCATAAAATTCTAATGTGGAACTTAAAAATGAATCAATGCTCATCAAAGCTTTGCTTAAGTTGCATACACTTCTATGGTGGAACTCAAGAATTAAAGAATGCTCATTAAAGTTTTGCTAAATTGGAAATATTACTTCTATTGTGGCACTTAAGAATTAAACAATGCCCATCAATGTTTTGATAAATTGCATAGACTTCCAATGTGGAACTCAAGAATGAAACGGTGCTCAACAAACCTTTGCTAAATTGCATTGTCTTCTATTGTGGAGCTCAAAAATCAAACAATGCTCATCAAAGCTTTGCTTAAATTGCATAGACTAATATTATGGAACTCAAGAATCAAACAATGCTCACCAAAGCTTTGTTTAAATTGCATAAACCTCTATTGTGGTACTCAAGAATTAAATGATGATCATCAAAGCTTTGCTAAATTGGATAAACTTCTAATGTGGAACTCAAGAATGAAACAATGGTCATCAAAGCTGTGCTTAAATTGCATAGACTTCTATTGTGGAACTCAAGAATACATACAATGCTCAACAAAGCTTTTCTTAAATTGCATAGACTTCTATTGTGGAACTCAAGAATTAAACGATGCTCATCAAAGCTTTGCTAAATTACAAAGACTTCTATTGTGGAACTCAAGAATAAAACAATGCTCATCAAAGCTTTTCTAAAATTGCATGGACTTCGATTATGGATCTCAAGAATAAAAGAATGCTCATCTAACATTCGCTAAATTGCGAAGACTACTTCTATTGTGGAATTCTAGAATTAAACAATGCTCATCAAAGCTATACTAAATTGCATAAACTTCTAATGTGGAACTCAAGAATGAATCAATGCTCATCAAAGCTTTGCTTAAATTGCATACACTTCTATTGTGGAACTCAAGAATTAAAGAATGCTCATTAAACTTTTGCTAAATTGCAAATATTACTTCTATTGTGAAACTTAAGAATTAAACAATGTTCATCAATGTTTTGGTAAATTGCATAGACTTTCAATGTGGAACCAAAGAATGAAACGGTGCTCAACAAACCTTTGCTAAATTGCATTGTCTTCGATTGTAAAGCTCAAGAATCAAACAATTCTCATCAAAGCTTTGCTTAAATTGCAGAGACAACTATTGTGGAACTCAACAATCAAATAATGCTCACCAAAACTTTGCTTAAATTGCATAAACCTCTATTCTGGTACTCAAGAATTAAACGTTGATCATCAAAGCTTTGCTAAATTGGATAAACTTCTAATGTGGAACTCAAGAATTAAACAATGGTCATCAAAGCTTTGCTTAAATTGCATAGACTTCTATTGTGGAACTCAAGAATACAACAATGCTCATCATAGCTCTGCTTAAATTGCATAGACTTCTATTGTGGAACTCTAGAATTAAACGATGCTTATCAAACCATTGCTAAATTACAAAAACTTCTAATGTGGAACTCAAGAATAAAACAATGCTCATCAAAGCTTTTCTAAAATTGCATGGACTTCGATTGTGGAACTCAAGAATAAAACAATGCTCATCTAACCTTCGCTAAATTGCGAAGACTACTTCTATTGTGGAACTCTAGAATTAAACAGTGCTCATCAAAGCTATACTAAATTGCATAGACTTCTAATGTGTAACTCAAGAATGAAATAATGCTCATCAAATCTTTGTTTAAATTGCATAGACTTTTATTGTGGAACTCAAGATTTAAACAATGCTCCTCAAAGCTCTGCTAAATTTCGAAGATGATGCGTGTATGGGCTTGATTTGGTGAGTAAGGTAGTGTTTAGGTAAATTAAGAGAGAATAGTAACCACAAATGATATATGAATGGAAAGAAATGGATACCGGTGAAAACAATCCAAGACCTATTGGATTGAGTTCGTATCAAGTCAAGAACACGTCCTAACAAGATAATTTGTGAATTATAACAATAATTCCAATTGAACAAAGGTTCTTTTTCTTAAAAATTCGTCTATTATCTTTCCCATGCATAAACTTGGCTTTATATGAAGCCTTTATTACAAACTTGGTGGTTACAAGCCAACCAACCACTTATTCATTAAAACTAGTAAGTGAAATTTAAGGAAACTCTTGAAATAACACAACAAAAACGTCCAAGACACTTGAGGATGAAGAAAAAACGTCTATGCTTCATTAAGGAGCCATAAGAAGCATTAATGAGCCATCAGAAGCATTAAAGTGTAACCCTAATGCACCAAAGAGTGATAAAAACGGCTAGGAGGCTTTATGAAGCAAAAAGTAACGTTTGTAGCACTTATGAATCCTTAAAAATGTTGCCCTAGCCTTCATGCAACCCTAATTCAATTTGTGGGTTACCATGCATAACCCAACCATTGATCCCAAGCCACCTTCTAGCCCACTAGTAATCACTAATCCATCACCTTTTGGGCTTTCATAATCCATGCATGGATCAGAAGACTACTTCTATTGTGGAACTCTAGAATTAAACAATGCTCATCAAAGCTTTGCTAAATTGCATAGACTTCTAATGTGGAACTTAAAACAATGCTCATCAAAGCTACACATAAATTGCATACACTTCTATTATGGAACTTAAGAATTAAACAATGCTCATCAATGTTTTGATGAATTGCATAGACTTCCAATGTGGAACTCAAGAATGAAACGGTGCTCAACAAACCTTTGCTAAATTGCATTGTCTTCTGTTGTGGAACTCAAGAATGAAACAATGCTCATCAAAGCTTTGCTTAAATTGCATAGACTACTATTGTGGAACTCAAGAATCAAACAATGCTCACCAAAGCTTTGCTTAAATTGCATAAACCTCTATTGTGGTACTCAAGAATTAAACGATGATGATCAAAGCATTGCTAAATTGGATAAACTTCTAATGTGGAACTCAAGAATGAAACAATGGTCATCAAAGCTTTGCTTAAATTGCATAGACTTCTATTGTGGAACTCAAGAATACAACAATGCTCATCAAAGATTTTCTTAAATTGCATAGACTTCTATTGTGGAACTCAAGAATTAAACGATGCTCATCAAAGCGTTGCTAAATTACAAAGACTTCTATTGTGGAACTCAAGAATAAAACAATGCTTATCAAAGCTTTTCTAAATATGCATGGACTTTGATTATGGATCTCAAGAATAAAAGAATGCTCATCTAACATTCACTAAACTGCGAAGACTACTTCTATTGTGGAACTCTAGAATTAAACAATGCCCATCAAAGCTATGCTAAATTGCATAAAATTCTAATGTGGAACTTAAAAATGAATCAATGCTCATCAAAGCTTTGCTTAAGTTGCATACACTTCTATGGTGGAACTCAAGAATTAAAGAATGCTCATTAAAGTTTTGCTAAATTGGAAATATTACTTCTATTGTGGCACTTAAGAATTAAACAATGCCCATCAATGTTTTGATAAATTGCATAGACTTCCAATGTGGAACTCAAGAATGAAACGGTGCTCAACAAACCTTTGCTAAATTGCATTGTCTTCTATTGTGGAGCTCAAAAATCAAACAATGCTCATCAAAGCTTTGCTTAAATTGCATAGACTAATATTATGGAACTCAAGAATCAAACAATGCTCACCAAAGCTTTGTTTAAATTGCATAAACCTCTATTGTGGTACTCAAGAATTAAATGATGATCATCAAAGCTTTGCTAAATTGGATAAACTTCTAATGTGGAACTCAAGAATGAAACAATGGTCATCAAAGCTGTGCTTAAATTGCATAGACTTCTATTGTGGAACTCAAGAATACATACAATGCTCAACAAAGCTTTTCTTAAATTGCATAGACTTCTATTGTGGAACTCAAGAATTAAACGATGCTCATCAAAGCTTTGCTAAATTACAAAGACTTCTATTGTGGAACTCAAGAATAAAACAATGCTCATCAAAGCTTTTCTAAAATTGCATGGACTTCGATTATGGATCTCAAGAATAAAAGAATGCTCATCTAACATTCGCTAAATTGCGAAGACTACTTCTATTGTGGAATTCTAGAATTAAACAATGCTCATCAAAGCTATACTAAATTGCATAAACTTCTAATGTGGAACTCAAGAATGAATCAATGCTCATCAAAGCTTTGCTTAAATTGCATACACTTCTATTGTGGAACTCAAGAATTAAAGAATGCTCATTAAACTTTTGCTAAATTGCAAATATTACTTCTATTGTGAAACTTAAGAATTAAACAATGTTCATCAATGTTTTGGTAAATTGCATAGACTTTCAATGTGGAACCAAAGAATGAAACGGTGCTCAACAAACCTTTGCTAAATTGCATTGTCTTCGATTGTAAAGCTCAAGAATCAAACAATTCTCATCAAAGCTTTGCTTAAATTGCAGAGACTACTATTGTGGAACTCAACAATCAAATAATGCTCACCAAAACTTTGCTTAAATTGCATAAACCTCTATTCTGGTACTCAAGAATTAAACGTTGATCATCAAAGCTTTGCTAAATTGGATAAACTTCTAATGTGGAACTCAAGAATTAAACAATGGTCATCAAAGCTTTGCTTAAATTGCATAGACTTCTATTGTGGAACTCAAGAATACAACAATGCTCATCATAGCTCTGCTTAAATTGCATAGACTTCTATTGTGGAACTCTAGAATTAAACGATGCTTATCAAACCATTGCTAAATTACAAAAACTTCTAATGTGGAACTCAAGAATAAAACAATGCTCATCAAAGCTTTTCTAAAATTGCATGGACTTCGATTGTGGAACTCAAGAATAAAACAATGCTCATCTAACCTTCGCTAAATTGCGAAGACTACTTCTATTGTGGAACTCTAGAATTAAACAGTGCTCATCAAAGCTATACTAAATTGCATAGACTTCTAATGTGTAACTCAAGAATGAAATAATGCTCATCAAATCTTTGTTTAAATTGCATAGACTTTTATTGTGGAACTCAAGATTTAAACAATGCTCCTCAAAGCTCTGCTAAATTTCGAAGATGATGCGTGTATGGGCTTGATTTGGTGAGTAAGGTAGTGTTTAGGTAAATTAAGAGAGAATAGTAACCACAAATGATATATGAATGGAAAGAAATGGATACCGGTGAAAACAATCCAAGACCTATTGGATTGAGTTCGTATCAAGTCAAGAACACGTCCTAACAAGATAATTTGTGAATTATAACAATAATTCCAATTGAACAAAGGTTCTTTTTCTTAAAAATTCGTCTATTATCTTTCCCATGCATAAACTTGGCTTTATATGAAGCCTTTATTACAAACTTGGTGGTTACAAGCCAACCAACCACTTATTCATTAAAACTAGTAAGTGAAATTTAAGGAAACTCTTGAAATAACACAACAAAAACGTCCAAGACACTTGAGGATGAAGAAAAAACGTCTATGCTTCATTAAGGAGCCATAAGAAGCATTAATGAGCCATCAGAAGCATTAAAGTGTAACCCTAATGCACCAAAGAGTGATAAAAACGGCTAGGAGGCTTTATGAAGCAAAAAGTAACGTTTGTAGCACTTATGAATCCTTAAAAATGTTGCCCTAGCCTTCATGCAACCCTAATTCAATTTGTGGGTTACCATGCATAACCCAACCATTGAGCCCAAGCCACCTTCTAGCCCACTAGTAATCACTAATCCATCACCTTTTGGGCTTTCATAATCCATGCATGGATCAGAAGACTACTTCTATTGTGGAACTCTAGAATTAAACAATGCTCATCAAAGCTTTGCTAAATTGCATAGACTTCTAATGTGGAACTTAAAACAATGCTCATCAAAGCTACACATAAATTGCATACACTTCTATTATGGAACTTAAGAATTAAACAATGCTCATCAATGTTTTGATGAATTGCATAGACTTCCAATGTGGAACTCAAGAATGAAACGGTGCTCAACAAACCTTTGCTAAATTGCATTGTCTTCTGTTGTGGAACTCAAGAATGAAACAATGCTCATCAAAGCTTTGCTTAAATTGCATAGACTACTATTGTGGAACTCAAGAATCAAACAATGCTCACCAAAGCTTTGCTTAAATTGCATAAACCTCTATTGTGGTACTCAAGAATTAAACGATGATCATCAAAGCATTGCTAAATTGGATAAACTTCTAATGTGGAACTCAAGAATGAAACAATGGTCATCAAAGCTTTGCTTAAATTGCATAGACTTCTATTGTGGAACTCAAGAATACAACAATGCTCATCAAAGCTTTTCTTAAATTGCATAGACTTCTATTGTGGAACTCAAGAATTAAACGATGCTCATCAAAGCGTTGCTAAATTACAAAGACTTGTATTGTGGAACTCAAGAATAAAACAATGCTTATCAAAGCTTTTCTAAATCTGCATGGACTTTGATTATGGATCTCAAGAATAAAAGAATGCTCATCTAACATTCACTAAACTGCGAAGACTACTTCTATTGTGGAACTCTAGAATTAAACAATGCCCATCAAAGCTATGCTAAATTGCATAAAATTCTAATGTGGAACTTAAAAATGAATCAATGCTCATCAAAGCTTTGCTTAAGTTGCATACACTTCTATGGTGGAACTCAAGAATTAAAGAATGCTCATTAAAGTTTTGCTAAATTGGAAATATTACTTCTATTGTGGAACTTAAGAATTAAACAATGCCCATCAATGTTTTGATAAATTGCATAGACTTCCAATGTGGAACTCAAGAATGAAACGGTGCTCAACAAACCTTTGCTAAATTGCATTGTCTTCTATTGTGGAGCTCAAAAATCAAACAATGCTCATCAAAGCTTTGCTTAAATTGCATAGACTAATATTATGGAACTCAAGAATCAAACAATGCTCACCAAAGCTTTGTTTAAATTGCATAAACCTCTATTGTGGTACTCAAGAATTAAATGATGATCATCAAAGCTTTGCTAAATTGGATAAACTTCTAATGTGGAACTCAAGAATGAAACAATGGTCATCAAAGCTTTGCTTAAATTGCATAGACTTCTATTGTGGAACTCAAGAATACATACAATGCTCAACAAAGCTTTTCTTAAATTGCATAGACTTCTATTGTGGAACTCAAGAATTAAACGATGCTCATCAAAGCTTTGCTAAATTACAAAGACTTCTATTGTGGAACTCAAGAATAAAACAATGCTCATCAAAGCTTTTCTAAAATTGCATGGACTTCGATTATGGATCTCAAGAATAAAAGAATGCTCATCTAACATTCGCTAAATTGCGAAGACTACTTCTATTGTGGAATTCTAGAATTAAACAATGCTCATCAAAGCTATACTAAATTGCATAAACTTCTAATGTGGAACTCAAGAATGAATCAATGCTCATCAAAGCTTTGCTTAAATTGCATACACTTCTATTGTGGAACTCAAGAATTAAAGAATGCTCATTAAACTTTTGCTAAATTGCAAATATTACTTCTATTGTGAAACTTAAGAATTAAACAATGTTCATCAATGTTTTGGTAAATTGCATAGACTTTCAATGTGGAACCAAAGAATGAAACGGTGCTCAACAAACCTTTGCTAAATTGCATTGTCTTCGATTGTAAAGCTCAAGAATCAAACAATTCTCATCAAAACTTTGCTTAAATTGCATAGACTACTATTGTGGAACTCAACAATTAAATAATGCTCACCAAAACTTTGCTTAAATTGCATAAACCTCTATTCTGGTACTCAAGAATTAAACGTTGATCATCAAAGCTTTGCTAAATTGGATAAACTTCTAATGTGGAACTCAAGAATTAAACAATGGTCATCAAAGCTTTGCTTAAATTGCATAGACTTCTATTGTGGAACTCAAGAATACAACAATGCTCATCATAGCTCTGCTTAAATTGCATAGACTTCTATTGTGGAACTCTAGAATTAAACGATGCTTATCAAAGCATTGCTAAATAACAAAAACTTCTAATGTGGAACTCAAGAATAAAACAATGCTCATCAAAGCTTTTCTAAAATTGCATGGACTTCGATTGTGGAACTCAAGAATAAAACAATGCTCATCTAACCTTCGCTAAATTGCGAAGACTACTTCTATTGTGGAACTCTAGAATTAAACAGTGCTCATCAAAGCTATACTAAATTGCATAGACTTCTAATGTGTAACTCAAGAATGAAATAATGCTCATCAAATCTTTGTTTAAATTGCATAGACTTTTATTGTGGAACTCAAGATTTAAACAATGCTCCTCAAAGCTCTGCTAAATTTCGAAGATGATGCGTGTATGGGCTTGATTTGGTGAGTAAGGTAGTGTTTAGGTAAATTAAGAGAGAATAGTAACCACAAATGATATATGAATGGAAAGAAATGGATACCGGTGAAAACAATCCAAGACCTATTGGATTGAGTTCGTATCAAGTCAAGAACACGTCCTAACAAGATAATTTGTGAATTATAACAATAATTCCAATTGAACAAAGGTTCTTTTTCTTAAAAATTCGTCTATTATCTTTCCCATGCATAAACTTGGCTTTATATGAAGCCTTTATTACAAACTTGGTGGTTACAAGCCAACCAACCACTTATTCATTAAAACTAGTAAGTGAAATTTAAGGAAACTCTTGAAATAACACAACAAAAACGTCCAAGACACTTGAGGATGAAGAAAAAACGTCTATGCTTCATTAAGGAGCCATAAGAAGCATTAATGAGCCATCAGAAGCATTAAAGTGTAACCCTAATGCACCAAAGAGTGATAAAAACGGCTAGGAGACTTTATGAAGCAAAAAGTAACGTTTGTAGCACTTATGAATCCTTAAAAATGTTGCCCTAGCCTTCATGCAACCCTAATTCAATTTGTGGGTTACCATGCATAACCCAACCATTGAGCCCAAGCCACCTTCTAGCCCACTAGTAATCACTAATCCATCACCTTTTGGGCTTTCATAATCCATGCATGGATCAGAAGACTACTTCTATTGTGGAACTCTAGAATTAAACAATGCTCATCAAAGCTTTGCTAAATTGCATAGACTTCTAATGTGGAACTTAAAACAATGCTCATCAAAGCTACACATAAATTGCATACACTTCTATTATGGAACTTAAGAATTAAACAATGCTCATCAATGTTTTGATGAATTGCATAGACTTCCAATGTGGAACTCAAGAATGAAACGGTGCTCAACAAACCTTTGCTAAATTGCATTGTCTTCTGTTGTGGAACTCAAGAATGAAACAATGCTCATCAAAGCTTTGCTTAAATTGCATAGACTACTATTGTGGAACTCAAGAATCAAACAATGCTCACCAAAGCTTTGCTTAAATTGCATAAACCTCTATTGTGGTACTCAAGAATTAAACGATGATCATCAAAGCATTGCTAAATTGGATAAACTTCTAATGTGGAACTCAAGAATGAAACAATGGTCATCAAAGCTTTGCTTAAATTGCATAGACTTCTATTGTGGAACTCAAGAATACAACAATGCTCATCAAAGCTTTTCTTAAATTGCATAGACTTCTATTGTGGAACTCAAGAATTAAACGATGCTCATCAAAGCGTTGCTAAATTACAAAGACTTGTATTGTGGAACTCAAGAATAAAACAATGCTTATCAAAGCTTTTCTAAATCTGCATGGACTTTGATTATGGATCTCAAGAATAAAAGAATGCTCATCTAACATTCACTAAACTGCGAAGACTACTTCTATTGTGGAACTCTAGAATTAAACAATGCCCATCAAAGCTATGCTAAATTGCATAAAATTCTAATGTGGAACTTAAAAATGAATCAATGCTCATCAAAGCTTTGCTTAAGTTGCATACACTTCTATGGTGGAACTCAAGAATTAAAGAATGCTCATTAAAGTTTTGCTAAATTGGAAATATTACTTCTATTGTGGAACTTAAGAATTAAACAATGCCCATCAATGTTTTGATAAATTGCATAGACTTCCAATGTGGAACTCAAGAATGAAACGGTGCTCAACAAACCTTTGCTAAATTGCATTGTCTTCTATTGTGGAGCTCAAAAATCAAACAATGCTCATCAAAGCTTTGCTTAAATTGCATAGACTAATATTATGGAACTCAAGAATCAAACAATGCTCACCAAAGCTTTGTTTAAATTGCATAAACCTCTATTGTGGTACTCAAGAATTAAATGATGATCATCAAAGCTTTGCTAAATTGGATAAACTTCTAATGTGGAACTCAAGAATGAAACAATGGTCATCAAAGCTTTGCTTAAATTGCATAGACTTCTATTGTGGAACTCAAGAATACATACAATGCTCAACAAAGCTTTTCTTAAATTGCATAGACTTCTATTGTGGAACTCAAGAATTAAACGATGCTCATCAAAGCTTTGCTAAATTACAAAGACTTCTATTGTGGAACTCAAGAATAAAACAATGCTCATCAAAGCTTTTCTAAAATTGCATGGACTTCGATTATGGATCTCAAGAATAAAAGAATGCTCATCTAACATTCGCTAAATTGCGAAGACTACTTCTATTGTGGAATTCTAGAATTAAACAATGCTCATCAAAGCTATACTAAATTGCATAAACTTCTAATGTGGAACTCAAGAATGAATCAATGCTCATCAAAGCTTTGCTTAAATTGCATACACTTCTATTGTGGAACTCAAGAATTAAAGAATGCTCATTAAACTTTTGCTAAATTGCAAATATTACTTCTATTGTGAAACTTAAGAATTAAACAATGTTCATCAATGTTTTGGTAAATTGCATAGACTTTCAATGTGGAACCAAAGAATGAAACGGTGCTCAACAAACCTTTGCTAAATTGCATTGTCTTCGATTGTAAAGCTCAAGAATCAAACAATTCTCATCAAAACTTTGCTTAAATTGCATAGACTACTATTGTGGAACTCAACAATTAAATAATGCTCACCAAAACTTTGCTTAAATTGCATAAACCTCTATTCTGGTACTCAAGAATTAAACGTTGATCATCAAAGCTTTGCTAAATTGGATAAACTTCTAATGTGGAACTCAAGAATTAAACAATGGTCATCAAAGCTTTGCTTAAATTGCATAGACTTCTATTGTGGAACTCAAGAATACAACAATGCTCATCATAGCTCTGCTTAAATTGCATAGACTTCTATTGTGGAACTCTAGAATTAAACGATGCTTATCAAAGCATTGCTAAATAACAAAAACTTCTAATGTGGAACTCAAGAATAAAACAATGCTCATCAAAGCTTTTCTAAAATTGCATGGACTTCGATTGTGGAACTCAAGAATAAAACAATGCTCATCTAACCTTCGCTAAATTGCGAAGACTACTTCTATTGTGGAACTCTAGAATTAAACAGTGCTCATCAAAGCTATACTAAATTGCATAGACTTCTAATGTGTAACTCAAGAATGAAATAATGCTCATCAAATCTTTGTTTAAATTGCATAGACTTTTATTGTGGAACTCAAGATTTAAACAATGCTCCTCAAAGCTCTGCTAAATTTCGAAGATGATGCGTGTATGGGCTTGATTTGGTGAGTAAGGTAGTGTTTAGGTAAATTAAGAGAGAATAGTAACCACAAATGATATATGAATGGAAAGAAATGGATACCGGTGAAAACAATCCAAGACCTATTGGATTGAGTTCGTATCAAGTCAAGAACACGTCCTAACAAGATAATTTGTGAATTATAACAATAATTCCAATTGAACAAAGGTTCTTTTTCTTAAAAATTCGTCTATTATCTTTCCCATGCATAAACTTGGCTTTATATGAAGCCTTTATTACAAACTTGGTGGTTACAAGCCAACCAACCACTTATTCATTAAAACTAGTAAGTGAAATTTAAGGAAACTCTTGAAATAACACAACAAAAACGTCCAAGACACTTGAGGATGAAGAAAAAACGTCTATGCTTCATTAAGGAGCCATAAGAAGCATTAATGAGCCATCAGAAGCATTAAAGTGTAACCCTAATGCACCAAAGAGTGATAAAAACGGCTAGGAGGCTTTATGAAGCAAAAAGTAACGTTTGTAGCACTTATGAATCCTTAAAAATGTTGCCCTAGCCTTCATGCAACCCTAATTCAATTTGTGGGTTACCATGCATAACCCAACCATTGAGCCCAAGCCACCTTCTAGCCCACTAGTAATCACTAATCCATCACCTTTTGGGCTTTCATAATCCATGCATGGATCAGAAGACTACTTCTATTGTGGAACTCTAGAATTAAACAATGCTCATCAAAGCTTTGCTAAATTGCATAGACTTCTAATGTGGAACTTAAAACAATGCTCATCAAAGCTACACATAAATTGCATACACTTCTATTATGGAACTTAAGAATTAAACAATGCTCATCAATGTTTTGATGAATTGCATAGACTTCCAATGTGGAACTCAAGAATGAAACGGTGCTCAACAAACCTTTGCTAAATTGCATTGTCTTCTGTTGTGGAACTCAAGAATGAAACAATGCTCATCAAAGCTTTGCTTAAATTGCATAGACTACTATTGTGGAACTCAAGAATCAAACAATGCTCACCAAAGCTTTGCTTAAATTGCATAAACCTCTATTGTGGTACTCAAGAATTAAACGATGATCATCAAAGCATTGCTAAATTGGATAAACTTCTAATGTGGAACTCAAGAATGAAACAATGGTCATCAAAGCTTTGCTTAAATTGCATAGACTTCTATTGTGGAACTCAAGAATACAACAATGCTCATCAAAGCTTTTCTTAAATTGCATAGACTTCTATTGTGGAACTCAAGAATTAAACGATGCTCATCAAAGCGTTGCTAAATTACAAAGACTTGTATTGTGGAACTCAAGAATAAAACAATGCTTATCAAAGCTTTTCTAAATCTGCATGGACTTTGATTATGGATCTCAAGAATAAAAGAATGCTCATCTAACATTCACTAAACTGCGAAGACTACTTCTATTGTGGAACTCTAGAATTAAACAATGCCCATCAAAGCTATGCTAAATTGCATAAAATTCTAATGTGGAACTTAAAAATGAATCAATGCTCATCAAAGCTTTGCTTAAGTTGCATACACTTCTATGGTGGAACTCAAGAATTAAAGAATGCTCATTAAAGTTTTGCTAAATTGGAAATATTACTTCTATTGTGGAACTTAAGAATTAAACAATGCCCATCAATGTTTTGATAAATTGCATAGACTTCCAATGTGGAACTCAAGAATGAAACGGTGCTCAACAAACCTTTGCTAAATTGCATTGTCTTCTATTGTGGAGCTCAAAAATCAAACAATGCTCATCAAAGCTTTGCTTAAATTGCATAGACTAATATTATGGAACTCAAGAATCAAACAATGCTCACCAAAGCTTTGTTTAAATTGCATAAACCTCTATTGTGGTACTCAAGAATTAAATGATGATCATCAAAGCTTTGCTAAATTGGATAAACTTCTAATGTGGAACTCAAGAATGAAACAATGGTCATCAAAGCTTTGCTTAAATTGCATAGACTTCTATTGTGGAACTCAAGAATACATACAATGCTCATCAAAGCTTTTCTTAAATTGCATAGACTTCTATTATGGAACTCAAGAATTAAACGATGCTCATCAAAGCTTTGCTAAATTACAAAGACTTCTATTGTGGAACTCAAGAATAAAACAATGCTCATCAAAGCTTTTCTAAAATTGCATGGACTTCGTTTATGGATCTCAAGAATAAAAGAATGCTCATCTAACATTCGCTAAATTGCGAAGACTACTTCTATTGTGGAATTCTAGAATTAAACAATACTCATCAAAGCTATACTAAATTGCATAAACTTCTAATGTGGAACTCAAGAATGAATCAATGCTCATCAAAGCTTTGCTTAAATTGCATACACTTCTATTGTGGAACTCAAGAATTAAAGAATGCTCATTAAACTTTTTCTAAATTGCAAATATTACTTCTATTGTGAAACTTAAGAATTAAACAATGTTCATCAATGTTTTGGTAAATTGCATAGACTTTCAATGTGGAACCAAAGAATGAAACGGTGCTCAACAAACCTTTGCTAAATTGCATTGTCTTCGATTGTAAAGCTCAAGAATCAAACAATTCTCATCAAAGCTTTGGTTAAATTGCAGAGACTACTATTGTGGAACTCAACAATCAAATAATGCTCACCAAAACTTTGCTTAAATTGCATAAACCTCTATTCTGGTACTCAAGAATTAAACGTTGATCATCAAAGCTTTGCTAAATTGGATAAACTTCTAATGTGGAACTCAAGAATTAAACAATGGTCATCAAAGCTTTGCTTAAATTGCATAGACTTCTATTGTGGAACTCAAGAATACAACAATGCTCATCATAGCTTTGCTTAAATTGCATAGACTTCTATTGTGGAACTCTAGAATTAAACGATGCTTATCAAACCATTGCTAAATTACAAAAACTTCTAATGTGGAACTCAAGAATAAAACAATGCTCATCAAAGCTTTTCTAAAATTGCATGGACTTCGATTGTGGAACTCAAGAATAAAACAATGCTCATCTAACCTTCGCTAAATTGCGAAGACTACTTCTATTGTGGAACTCTAGAATTAAACAGTGCTCATCAAAGCTATACTAAATTGCATAGAGTTCTAATGTGTAACTCAAGAATGAAATAATGCTCATCAAATCTTTGTTTAAATTGCATAGACTTTTATTGTGGAACTCAAGATTTAAACAATGCTCCTCAAAGCTCTGCTAAATTTCGAAGATGATGCGTGTATGGGCTTGATTTGGTGAGTAAGGTAGTGTTTAGGTAAATTAAGAGAGAATAGTAACCACAAATGATATATGAATGGAAAGAAATGGATACCGGTGAAAACAATCCAAGACCTATTGGATTGAGTTCGTATCAAGTCAAGAACACGTCCTAACAAGATAATTTGTGAATTATAACAATAATTCCAATTGAACAAAGGTTCTTTTTCTTAAAAATTCGTCTATTATCTTTCCCATGCATAAATTTGGCTTTATATGAAGCCTTTATTACAAACTTGGTGGTTACAAGCCAACCAACCACTTATTCATTAAAACTAGTAAGTGAAATTTAAGGAAACTCTTGAAATAACACAACAAAAACGTCCAAGACACTTGAGGATGAAGAAAAAACGTCTATGCTTCATTAAGGAGCCATAAGAAGCATTAATGAGCCATCAGAAGCATTAAAGTGTAACCCTAATGCACCAAAGAGTGATAAAAACGGCTAGGAGGCTTTATGAAGCAAAAAGTAACGTTTGTAGCACTTATGAATCCTTAAAAATGTTGCCCTAGCCTTCATGCAACCCTAATTCAATTTGTGGGTTACCATGCATAACCCAACCATTGAGCCCAAGCCACCTTCTAGCCCACTAGTAATCACTAATCCATCACCTTTTGGGCTTTCATAATCCATGCATGGATCAGAAGACTACTTCTATTGTGGAACTCTAGAATTAAACAATGCTCATCAAAGCTTTGTTAAATTGCATAGACTTCTAATGTGGAACTTAAAACAATGCTCATCAAAGCTACACATAAATTGCATACACTTCTATTATGGAACTTAAGAATTAAACAATGCTCATCAATGTTTTGATGAATTGCATAGACTTCCAATGTGGAACTCAAGAATGAAACGGTGCTCAACAAACCTTTGCTAAATTGCATTGTCTTCTGTTGTGGAACTCAAGAATGAAACAATGCTCATCAAAGCTTTGCTTAAATTGCATAGACTACTATTGTGGAACTCAAGAATCAAACAATGCTCACCAAAGCTTTGCTTAAATTGCATAAACCTCTATTGTGGTACTCAAGAATTAAACGATGATCATCAAAGCATTGCTAAATTGGATAAACTTCTAATGTGGAACTCAAGAATGAAACAATGGTCATCAAAGCTTTGCTTAAATTGCATAGACTTCTATTGTGGAACTCAAGAATACAACAATGCTCATCAAAGCTTTTCTTAAATTGCATAGACTTCTATTGTGGAACTCAAGAATTAAACGATGCTCATCAAAGCGTTGCTAAATTACAAAGACTTCTATTGTGGAACTCAAGAATAAAACAATGCTTATCAAAGCTTTTCTAAATCTGCATGGACTTTGATTATGGATCTCAAGAATAAAAGAATGCTCATCTAACATTCACTAAACTGCGAAGACTACTTCTATTGTGGAACTCTAGAATTAAACAATGCCCATCAAAGCTATGCTAAATTGCATAAAATTCTAATGTGGAACTTAAAAATGAATCAATGCTCATCAAAGCTTTGCTTAAGTTGCATACACTTCTATGGTGGAACTCAAGAATTAAAGAATGCTCATTAAAGTTTTGCTAAATTGGAAATATTACTTCTATTGTGGAACTTAAGAATTAAACAATGCCCATCAATGTTTTGATAAATTGCATAGACTTCCAATGTGGAACTCAAGAATGAACGGTGCTTAACAAACCTTTGCTAAATTGCATTGTCTTCTATTGTGGAGCTCAAAAATCAAACAATGCTCATCAAAGCTTTGCTTAAATTGCATAGACTAATATTATGGAACTCAAGAATCAAACAATGCTCACCAAAGCTTTGTTTAAATTGCATAAACCTCTATTGTGGTACTCAAGAATTAAATGATGATCATCAAAGCTTTGCTAAATTGGATAAACTTCTAATGTGGAACTCAAGAATGAAACAATGGTCATCAAAGCTTTGCTTAAATTGCATAGACTTCTATTGTGGAACTCAAGAATACATACAATGCTCATCAAAGCTTTTCTTAAATTGCATAGACTTCTATTATGGAACTCAAGAATTAAACGATGCTCATCAAAGCTTTGCTAAATTACAAAGACTTCTATTGTGGAACTCAAGAATAAAACAATGCTCATCAAAGCTTTTCTAAAATTGCATGGACTTCGTTTATGGATCTCAAGAATAAAAGAATGCTCATCTAACATTCGCTAAATTGCGAAGACTACTTCTATTGTGGAATTCTAGAATTAAACAATACTCATCAAAGCTATACTAAATTGCATAAACTTCTAATGTGGAACTCAAGAATGAATCAATGCTCATCAAAGCTTTGCTTAAATTGCATACACTTCTATTGTGGAACTCAAGAATTAAAGAATGCTCATTAAACTTTTGCTAAATTGCAAATATTACTTCTATTGTGAAACTTAAGAATTAAACAATGTTCATCAATGTTTTGGTAAATTGCATAGACTTTCAATGTGGAACCAAAGAATGAAACGGTGCTCAACAAACCTTTGCTAAATTGCATTGTCTTCGATTGTAAAGCTCAAGAATCAAACAATTCTCATCAAAGCTTTGCTTAAATTGCAGAGACTACTATTGTGGAACTCAACAATCAAATAATGCTCACCAAAACTTTGCTTAAATTGCATAAACCTCTATTCTGGTACTCAAGAATTAAACGTTGATCATCAAAGCTTTGCTAAATTGGATAAACTTCTAATGTGGAACTCAAGAATTAAACAATGGTCATCAAAGCTTTGCTTAAATTGCATAGACTTCTATTGTGGAACTCAAGAATACAACAATGCTCATCATAGCTTTGCTTAAATTGCATAGACTTCTATTGTGGAACTCTAGAATTAAACGATGCTTATCAAACCATTGCTAAATTACAAAAACTTCTAATGTGGAACTCAAGAATAAAACAATGCTCATCAAAGCTTTTCTAAAATTGCATGGACTTCGATTGTGGAACTCAAGAATAAAACAATGCTCATCTAACCTTCGCTAAATTGCGAAGACTACTTCTATTGTGGAACTCTAGAATTAAACAGTGCTCATCAAAGCTATACTAAATTGCATAGAGTTCTAATGTGTAACTCAAGAATGAAATAATGCTCATCAAATCTTTGTTTAAATTGCATAGACTTTTATTGTGGAACTCAAGATTTAAACAATGCTCCTCAAAGCTCTGCTAAATTTCGAAGATGATGCGTGTATGGGCTTGATTTGGTGAGTAAGGTAGTGTTTAGGTAAATTAAGAGAGAATAGTAACCACAAATGATATATGAATGGAAAGAAATGGATACCGGTGAAAACAATCCAAGACCTATTGGATTGAGTTCGTATCAAGTCAAGAACACGTCCTAACAAGATAATTTGTGAATTATAACAATAATTCCAATTGAACAAAGGTTCTTTTTCTTAAAAATTCGTCTATTATCTTTCCCATGCATAAACTTGGCTTTATATGAAGCCTTTATTACAAACTTGGTGGTTACAAGCCAACCAACCACTTATTCATTAAAACTAGTAAATGAAATTTAAGGAAACACTTGAAATAACACAACAAAAACGTCCAAGACACTTGAGGATGAAGAAAAAACGTCTATGCTTCATTAAGGAGCCATAAGAAGCATTAATGAGCCATCAGAAGCATTAAAGTGTAACCCTAATGCACCAAAGAGTGATAAAAACGGCTAGGAGGCTTTATGAAGCAAAAAGTAACGTTTGTAGCACTTATGAATCCTTAAAAATGTTGCCCTAGCCTTCATGCAACCCTAATTCAATTTGTGGGTTACCATGCATAACCCAACCATTGAGCCCAAGCCACCTTCTAGCCCACTAGTAATCACTAATCCATCACCTTTTGGGCTTTCATAATCCATGCATGGATCAGAAGACTACTTCTATTGTGGAACTCTAGAATTAAACAATGCTCATCAAAGCTTTGCTAAATTGCATAGACTTCTAATGTGGAACTTAAAACAATGCTCATCAAAGCTACACATAAATTGCATACACTTCTATTATGGAACTTAAGAATTAAACAATGCTCATCAATGTTTTGATGAATTGCATAGACTTCCAATGTGGAACTCAAGAATGAAACGGTGCTCAACAAACCTTTGCTAAATTGCATTGTCTTCTGTTGTGGAACTCAAGAATGAAACAATGCTCATCAAAGCTTTGCTTAAATTGCATAGACTACTATTGTGGAACTCAAGAATCAAACAATGCTCACCAAAGCTTTGCTTAAATTGCATAAACCTCTATTGTGGTACTCAAGAATTAAACGATGATCATCAAAGCATTGCTAAATTGGATAAACTTCTAATGTGGAACTCAAGAATGAAACAATGGTCATCAAAGCTTTGCTTAAATTGCATAGACTTCTATTGTGGAACTCAAGAATACAACAATGCTCATCAAAGCTTTTCTTAAATTGCATAGACTTCTATTGTGGAACTCAAGAATTAAACGATGCTCATCAAAGCGTTGCTAAATTACAAAGACTTGTATTGTGGAACTCAAGAATAAAACAATGCTTATCAAAGCTTTTCTAAATCTGCATGGACTTTGATTATGGATCTCAAGAATAAAAGAATGCTCATCTAACATTCACTAAACTGCGAAGACTACTTCCATTGTGGAACTCTAGAATTAAACAATGCCCATCAAAGCTATACTAAATTGCATAAAATTCTAATGTGGAACGTAAAAATGAATCAATGCTCATCAAAGCTTTGCTTAAGTTGCATACACTTCTATGGTGGAACTCAAGAATTAAAGAATGCTCATTAAAGTTTTGCTAAATTGGAAATATTACTTCTATTGTGGAACTTAAGAATTAAACAATGCCCATCAATGTTTTGATAAATTGCATAGACTTCCAATGTGGAACTCAAGAATGAAACGGTGCTCAACAAACCTTTGCTAAATTGCTTTGTCTTCTATTGTGGAGCTCAAAAATCAAACAATGCTCATCAAAGCTTTGCTTAAATTGCATAGACTAATATTATGGAACTCAAGAATCAAACAATGCTCACCAAAGCTTTGTTTAAATTGCATAAACCTCTATTGTGGTACTCAAGAATTAAATGATGATCATCAAAGCTTTGCTAAATTGGATAAACTTCTAATGTGGAACTCAAGAATGAAACAATGGTCATCAAAGCTTTGCTTAAATTGCATAGACTTCTATTGTGGAACTCAAGAATACATACAATGCTCATCAAAGCTTTTCTTAAATTGCATAGACTTCTATTGTGGAACTCAAGAATACAACAATGCTCATCATAGCTTTGCTTAAATTGCATAGACTTCTATTGTGGAACTCTAGAATTAAACGATGCTTATCAAAGCATTGCTAAATTACAAAAACTTCTAATGTGGAACTCAAGAATAAAACAATGCTCATCAAAGCTTTTCTAAAATTGCATGGACTTCGATTATGGATCTCAAGAATAAAAGAATGCTCATCTAACATTCGCTAAATTGCGAAGAGTACTTCTATTGTGGAATTCTTTAATTAAACAATGCTCATCAAAGCTATACTAAATTGCATAAACTTCTAATGTGGAACTCAAGAATGAATCAATGCTCATCAAAGCTTTGCTTAAATTGCATACACTTCTATTGTGGAACTCAAGAATTAAAGAATGCTCATTAAACTTTTGCTAAATTGCAAATATTACTTCTATTGTGAAACTTAAGAATTAAACAATGTTCATCAATGTTTTGGTAAATTGCATAGACTTTCAATGTGGAACCAAAGAATGAAACGGTGCTCAACAAACCTTTGCTAAATTGCATTGTCTTCGATTGTAAAGCTCAAGAATCAAACAATTCTCATCAAAGCTTTGCTTAAATTGCATAGACTACTATTGTGGAACTCAACAATCAAATAATGCTCACCAAAACTTTGCTTAAATTGCATAAACCTCTATTCTGGTACTCAAGAATTAAACGTTGATCATCAAAGCTTTGCTAAATTGGATAAACTTCTAATGTGGAACTCAAGAATTAAACAATGGTCATCAAAGCTTTGCTTAAATTGCATAGACTTCTATTGTGGAACTCAAGAATACAACAATGCTCATCATAGCTTTGCTTAAATTGCATAGACTTCTATTGTGGAACTCTAGAATTAAACGATGCTTATCAAACCATTGCTAAATTACAAAAACTTCTAATGTGGAACTCAAGAATAAAACAATGCTCATCAAAGCTTTTCTAAAATTGCATGGACTTCGATTGTGGAACTCAAGAATAAAACAATGCTCATCTAACCTTCGCTAAATTGCGAAGACTACTTCTATTGTGGAACTCTAGAATTAAACAGTGCTCATCAAAGCTATACTAAATTGCATAGAGTTCTAATGTGTAACTCAAGAATGAAATAATGCTCATCAAATCTTTGTTTAAATTGCATAGACTTTTATTGTGGAACTCAAGATTTAAACAATGCTCCTCAAAGCTCTGCTAAATTTCGAAGATGATGCGTGTATGGGCTTGATTTGGTGAGTAAGGTAGTGTTTAGGTAAATTAAGAGAGAATAGTAACCACAAATGATATATGAATGGAAAGAAATGGATACCGGTGAAAACAATCCAAGACCTATTGGATTGAGTTCGTATCAAGTCAAGAACACGTCCTAACAAGATAATTTGTGAATTATAACAATAATTCCAATTGAACAAAGGTTCTTTTTCTTAAAAATTCGTCTATTATCTTTCCCATGCATAAATTTGGCTTTATATGAAGCCTTTATTACAAACTTGGTGGTTACAAGCCAACCAACCACTTATTCATTAAAACTAGTAAGTGAAATTTAAGGAAACTCTTGAAATAACACAACAAAAACGTCCAAGACACTTGAGGATGAAGAAAAAACGTCTATGCTTCATTAAGGAGCCATAAGAAGCATTAATGAGCCATCAGAAGCATTAAAGTGTAACCCTAATGCACCAAAGAGTGATAAAAACGGCTAGGAGGCTTTATGAAGCAAAAAGTAACGTTTGTAGCACTTATGAATCCTTAAAAATGTTGCCCTAGCCTTCATGCAACCCTAATTCAATTTGTGGGTTACCATGCATAACCCAACCATTGAGCCCAAGCCACCTTCTAGCCCACTAGTAATCACTAATCCATCACCTTTTGGGCTTTCATAATCCATGCATGGATCAGAAGACTACTTCTATTGTGGAACTCTAGAATTAAACAATGCTCATCAAAGCTTTGCTAAATTGCATAGACTTCTAATGTGGAACTTAAAACAATGCTCATCAAAGCTACACATAAATTGCATACACTTCTATTATGGAACTTAAGAATTAAACAATGCTCATCAATGTTTTGATGAATTGCATAGACTTCCAATGTGGAACTCAAGAATGAAACGGTGCTCAACAAACCTTTGCTAAATTGCATTGTCTTCTGTTGTGGAACTCAAGAATGAAACAATGCTCATCAAAGCTTTGCTTAAATTGCATAGACTACTATTGTGGAACTCAAGAATCAAACAATGCTCACCAAAGCTTTGCTTAAATTGCATAAACCTCTATTGTGGTACTCAAGAATTAAACGATGATCATCAAAGCATTGCTAAATTGGATAAACTTCTAATGTGGAACTCAAGAATGAAACAATGGTCATCAAAGCTTTGCTTAAATTGCATAGACTTCTATTGTGGAACTCAAGAATACAACAATGCTCATCAAAGCTTTTCTTAAATTGCATAGACTTCTATTGTGGAACTCAAGAATTAAACGATGCTCATCAAAGCGTTGCTAAATTACAAAGACTTCTATTGTGGAACTCAAGAATAAAACAATGCTTATCAAAGCTTTTCTAAATCTGCATGGACTTTGATTATGGATCTCAAGAATAAAAGAATGCTCATCTAACATTCACTAAACTGCGAAGACTACTTCTATTGTGGAACTCTAGAATTAAACAATGCCCATCAAAGCTATGCTAAATTGCATAAAATTCTAATGTGGAACTTAAAAATGAATCAATGCTCATCAAAGCTTTGCTTAAGTTGCATACACTTCTATGGTGGAACTCAAGAATTAAAGAATGCTCATTAAAGTTTTGCTAAATTGGAAATATTACTTCTATTGTGGAACTTAAGAATTAAACAATGCCCATCAATGTTTTGATAAATTGCATAGACTTCCAATGTGGAACTCAAGAATGAACGGTGCTTAACAAACCTTTGCTAAATTGCATTGTCTTCTATTGTGGAGCTCAAAAATCAAACAATGCTCATCAAAGCTTTGCTTAAATTGCATAGACTAATATTATGGAACTCAAGAATCAAACAATGCTCACCAAAGCTTTGTTTAAATTGCATAAACCTCTATTGTGGTACTCAAGAATTAAATGATGATCATCAAAGCTTTGCTAAATTGGATAAACTTCTAATGTGGAACTCAAGAATGAAACAATGGTCATCAAAGCTTTGCTTAAATTGCATAGACTTCTATTGTGGAACTCAAGAATACATACAATGCTCATCAAAGCTTTTCTTAAATTGCATAGACTTCTATTATGGAACTCAAGAATTAAACGATGCTCATCAAAGCTTTGCTAAATTACAAAGACTTCTATTGTGGAACTCAAGAATAAAACAATGCTCATCAAAGCTTTTCTAAAATTGCATGGACTTCGTTTATGGATCTCAAGAATAAAAGAATGCTCATCTAACATTCGCTAAATTGCGAAGACTACTTCTATTGTGGAATTCTAGAATTAAACAATACTCATCAAAGCTATACTAAATTGCATAAACTTCTAATGTGGAACTCAAGAATGAATCAATGCTCATCAAAGCTTTGCTTAAATTGCATACACTTCTATTGTGGAACTCAAGAATTAAAGAATGCTCATTAAACTTTTGCTAAATTGCAAATATTACTTCTATTGTGAAACTTAAGAATTAAACAATGTTCATCAATGTTTTGGTAAATTGCATAGACTTTCAATGTGGAACCAAAGAATGAAACGGTGCTCAACAAACCTTTGCTAAATTGCATTGTCTTCGATTGTAAAGCTCAAGAATCAAACAATTCTCATCAAAGCTTTGCTTAAATTGCAGAGACTACTATTGTGGAACTCAACAATCAAATAATGCTCACCAAAACTTTGCTTAAATTGCATAAACCTCTATTCTGGTACTCAAGAATTAAACGTTGATCATCAAAGCTTTGCTAAATTGGATAAACTTCTAATGTGGAACTCAAGAATTAAACAATGGTCATCAAAGCTTTGCTTAAATTGCATAGACTTCTATTGTGGAACTCAAGAATACAACAATGCTCATCATAGCTTTGCTTAAATTGCATAGACTTCTATTGTGGAACTCTAGAATTAAACGATGCTTATCAAACCATTGCTAAATTACAAAAACTTCTAATGTGGAACTCAAGAATAAAACAATGCTCATCAAAGCTTTTCTAAAATTGCATGGACTTCGATTGTGGAACTCAAGAATAAAACAATGCTCATCTAACCTTCGCTAAATTGCGAAGACTACTTCTATTGTGGAACTCTAGAATTAAACAGTGCTCATCAAAGCTATACTAAATTGCATAGAGTTCTAATGTGTAACTCAAGAATGAAATAATGCTCATCAAATCTTTGTTTAAATTGCATAGACTTTTATTGTGGAACTCAAGATTTAAACAATGCTCCTCAAAGCTCTGCTAAATTTCGAAGATGATGCGTGTATGGGCTTGATTTGGTGAGTAAGGTAGTGTTTAGGTAAATTAAGAGAGAATAGTAACCACAAATGATATATGAATGGAAAGAAATGGATACCGGTGAAAACAATCCAAGACCTATTGGATTGAGTTCGTATCAAGTCAAGAACACGTCCTAACAAGATAATTTGTGAATTATAACAATAATTCCAATTGAACAAAGGTTCTTTTTCTTAAAAATTCGTCTATTATCTTTCCCATGCATAAACTTGGCTTTATATGAAGCCTTTATTACAAACTTGGTGGTTACAAGCCAACCAACCACTTATTCATTAAAACTAGTAAATGAAATTTAAGGAAACACTTGAAATAACACAACAAAAACGTCCAAGACACTTGAGGATGAAGAAAAAACGTCTATGCTTCATTAAGGAGCCATAAGAAGCATTAATGAGCCATCAGAAGCATTAAAGTGTAACCCTAATGCACCAAAGAGTGATAAAAACGGCTAGGAGGCTTTATGAAGCAAAAAGTAACGTTTGTAGCACTTATGAATCCTTAAAAATGTTGCCCTAGCCTTCATGCAACCCTAATTCAATTTGTGGGTTACCATGCATAACCCAACCATTGAGCCCAAGCCACCTTCTAGCCCACTAGTAATCACTAATCCATCACCTTTTGGGCTTTCATAATCCATGCATGGATCAGAAGACTACTTCTATTGTGGAACTCTAGAATTAAACAATGCTCATCAAAGCTTTGCTAAATTGCATAGACTTCTAATGTGGAACTTAAAACAATGCTCATCAAAGCTACACATAATTTGCATACACTTCTATTATGGAACTTAAGAATTAAACAATGCTCATCAATGTTTTGATGAATTGCATAGACTTCCAATGTGGAACTCAAGAATGAAACGGTGCTCAACAAACCTTTGCTAAATTGCATTGTCTTCTGTTGTGGAACTCAAGAATGAAACAATGCTCATCAAAGCTTTGCTTAAATTGCATAGACTACTATTGTGGAACTCAAGAATCAAACAATGCTCACCAAAGCTTTGCTTAAATTGCATAAACCTCTATTGTGGTACTCAAGAATTAAATGATGATCATCAAAGCATTGCTAAATTGGATAAACTTCTAATGTGGAACTCAAGAATGAAACAATGGTCATCAAAGCTTTGCTTAAATTGCATAGACTTCTATTGTGGAACTCAAGAATACAACAATGCTCATCAAAGCTTTTCTTAAATTGCATAGACTTCTATTGTGGAACTCAAGAATTAAACGATGCTCATCAAAGCGTTGCTAAATTACAAAGACTTGTATTGTGGAACTCAAGAATAAAACAATGCTTATCAAAGCTTTTCTAAATCTGCATGGACTTTGATTATGGATCTCAAGAATAAAAGAATGCTCATCTAACATTCACTAAACTGCGAAGACTACTTCTATTGTGGAACTCTAGAATTAAACAATGCCCATCAAAGCTATACTAAATTGCATAAAATTCTAATGTGGAACGTAAAAATGAATCAATGCTCATCAAAGCTTTGCTTAAGTTGCATACACTTCTATGGTGGAACTCAAGAATTAAAGAATGCTCATTAAAGTTTTGCTAAATTGGAAATATTACTTCTATTGTGGAACTTAAGAATTAAACAATGCCCATCAATGTTTTGATAAATTGCATAGACTTCCAATGTGGAACTCAAGAATGAAACGGTGCTCAACAAACCTTTGCTAAATTGCTTTGTCTTCTATTGTGGAGCTCAAAAATCAAACAATGCTCATCAAAGCTTTGCTTAAATTGCATAGACTAATATTATGGAACTCAAGAATCAAACAATGCTCACCAAAGCTTTGTTTAAATTGCATAAACCTCTATTGTGGTACTCAAGAATTAAATGATGATCATCAAAGCTTTGCTAAATTGGATAAACTTCTAATGTGGAACTCAAGAATGAAACAATGGTCATCAAAGCTTTGCTTAAATTGCATAGACTTCTATTGTGGAACTCAAGAATACATACAATGCTCATCAAAGCTTTTCTTAAATTGCATAGACTTCTATTGTGGAACTCAAGAATACAACAATGCTCATCATAGCTTTGCTTAAATTGCATAGACTTCTATTGTGGAACTCTAGAATTAAACGATGCTTATCAAAGCATTGCTAAATTACAAAAACTTCTAATGTGGAACTCAAGAATAAAACAATGCTCATCAAAGCTTTTCTAAAATTGCATGGACTTCGATTATGGATCTCAAGAATAAAAGAATGCTCATCTAACATTCGCTAAATTGCGAAGAGTACTTCTATTGTGGAATTCTTTAATTAAACAATGCTCATCAAAGCTATACTAAATTGCATAAACTTCTAATGTGGAACTCAAGAATGAATCAATGCTCATCAAAGCTTTGCTTAAATTGCATACACTTCTATTGTGGAACTCAAGAATTAAAGAATGCTCATTAAACTTTTGCTAAATTGCAAATATTACTTCTATTGTGAAACTTAAGAATTAAACAATGTTCATCAATGTTTTGGTAAATTGCATAGACTTTCAATGTGGAACCAAAGAATGAAACGGTGCTCAACAAACCTTTGCTAAATTGCATTGTCTTCGATTGTAAAGCTCAAGAATCAAACAATTCTCATCAAAGCTTTGCTTAAATTGCATAGACTACTATTGTGGAACTCAACAATCAAATAATGCTCACCAAAACTTTGCTTAAATTGCATAAACCTCTATTCTGGTACTCAAGAATTAAACGTTGATCATCAAAGCTTTGCTAAATTGGATAAACTTCTAATGTGGAACTCAAGAATTAAACAATGGTCATCAAAGCTTTGCTTAAATTGCATAGACTTCTATTGTGGAACTCAAGAATACAACAATGCTCATCATAGCTTTGCTTAAATTGCATAGACTTCTATTGTGGAACTCTAGAATTAAACGATGCTTATGAAACCATTGCTAAATTACAAAAACTTCTAATGTGGAACTCAAGAATAAAACAATGCTCATCAAAGCTTTTCTAAAATTGCATGGACTTCGATTGTGGAACTCAAGAATAAAACAATGCTCATCTAACCTTCGCTAAATTGCGAAGACTACTTCTATTGTGGAACTCTAGAATTAAACAGTGCTCATCAAAGCTATACTAAATTGCATAGACTTCTAATGTGTAACTCAAGAATGAAATAATGCTCATCAAATCTTTGTTTAAATTGCATAGACTTTTATTGTGGAACTCAAGATTTAAACAATGCTCCTCAAAGCTCTGCTAAATTTCGAAGATGATGCGTGTATGGGCTTGATTTGGTGAGTAAGGTAGTGTTTAGGTAAATTAAGAGAGAATAGTAACCACAAATGATATATGAATGGAAAGAAATGGATACCGGTGAAAACAATCCAAGACCTATTGGATTGAGTTCGTATCAAGTCAAGAACACGTCCTAACAAGATAATTTGTGAATTATAACAATAATTCCAATTGAACAAAGGTTCTTTTTCTTAAAAATTCGTCTATTATCTTTCCCATGCATAAACTTGGCTTTATATGAAGCCTTTATTACAAACTTGGTGGTTACAAGCCAACCAACCACTTATTCATTAAAACTAGTAAGTGAAATTTAAGGAAACTCTTGAAATAACACAACAAAAACGTCCAAGACACTTGAGGATGAAGAAAAAACGTCTATGCTTCATTAAGGAGCCATAAGAAGCATTAATGAGCCATCAGAAGCATTAAAGTGTAACCCTAATGCACCAAAGAGTGATAAAAACGGCTAGGAGGCTTTATGAAGCAAAAAGTAACGTTTGTAGCACTTATGAATCCTTAAAAATGTTGCCCTAGCCTTCATGCAACCCTAATTCAATTTGTGGGTTACCATGCATAACCCAACCATTGAGCCCAAGCCACCTTCTAGCCCACTAGTAATCACTAATCCATCACCTTTTGGGCTTTCATAATCCATGCATGGATCAGAAGACTACTTCTATTGTGGAACTCTAGAATTAAACAATGCTCATCAAAGCTTTGCTAAATTGCATAGACTTCTAATGTGGAACTTAAAACAATGCTCATCAAAGCTACACATAAATTGCATACACTTCTATTATGGAACTTAAGAATTAAACAATGCTCATCAATGTTTTGATGAATTGCATAGACTTCCAATGTGGAACTCAAGAATGAAACGGTGCTCAACAAACCTTTGCTAAATTGCATTGTCTTCTGTTGTGGAACTCAAGAATGAAACAATGCTCATCAAAGCTTTGCTTAAATTGCATAGACTACTATTGTGGAACTCAAGAATCAAACAATGCTCACCAAAGCTTTGCTTAAATTGCATAAACCTCTATTGTGGTACTCAAGAATTAAATGATGATCATCAAAGCATTGCTAAATTGGATAAACTTCTAATGTGGAACTCAAGAATGAAACAATGGTCATCAAAGCTTTGCTTAAATTGCATAGACTTCTATTGTGGAACTCAAGAATACAACAATGCTCATCAAAGCTTTTCTTAAATTGCATAGACTTCTATTGTGGAACTCAAGAATTAAACGATGCTCATCAAAGCGTTGCTAAATTACAAAGACTTGTATTGTGGAACTCAAGAATAAAACAATGCTTATCAAAGCTTTTCTAAATCTGCATGGACTTTGATTATGGATCTCAAGAATAAAAGAATGCTCATCTAACATTCACTAAACTGCGAAGACTACTTCTATTGTGGAACTCTAGAATTAAACAATGCCCATCAAAGCTATACTAAATTGCATAAAATTCTAATGTGGAACGTAAAAATGAATCAATGCTCATCAAAGCTTTGTTTAAGTTGCATACACTTCTATGGTGGAACTCAAGAATTAAAGAATGCTCATTAAAGTTTTGCTAAATTGGAAATATTACTTCTATTGTGGAACTTAAGAATTAAACAATGCCCATCAATGTTTTGATAAATTGCATAGACTTCCAATGTGGAACTCAAGAATGAAACGGTGCTCAACAAACCTTTGCTAAATTGCTTTGTCTTCTATTGTGGAGCTCAAAAATCAAACAATGCTCATCAAAGCTTTGCTTAAATTGCATAGACTAATATTATGGAACTCAAGAATCAAACAATGCTCACCAAAGCTTTGTTTAAATTGCATAAACCTCTATTGTGGTACTCAAGAATTAAATGATGATCATCAAAGCTTTGCTAAATTGGATAAACTTCTAATGTGGAACTCAAGAATGAAACAATGGTCATCAAAGCTTTGCTTAAATTGCATAGACTTCTATTGTGGAACTCAAGAAAACATACAATGCTCATCAAAGCTTTTCTTAAATTGCATAAACTTCTATTGTGGAACTCAAGAATACAACAATGCTCATCATAGCTTTGCTTAAATTGCATAGACTTCTATTGTGGAACTCTAGAATTAAACGATGCTTATCAAAGCATTGCTAAATTACAAAAACTTCTAATGTGGAACTCAAGAATAAAACAATGCTCATCAAAGCTTTTCTAAAATTGCATGGACTTCGATTATGGATCTCAAGAATAAAAGAATGCTCATCTAACATTCGCTAAATTGCGAAGAGTACTTCTATTGTGGAATTCTTTAATTAAACAATGCTCATCAAAGCTATACTAAATTGCATAAACTTCTAATGTGGAACTCAAGAATGAATCAATGCTCATCAAAGCTTTGCTTAAATTGCATACACTTCTATTGTGGAACTCAAGAATTAAAGAATGCTCATTAAACTTTTGCTAAATTGCAAATATTACTTCTATTGTGAAACTTAAGAATTAAACAATGTTCATCAATGTTTTGGTAAATTGCATAGACTTTCAATGTGGAACCAAAGAATGAAACGGTGCTCAACAAACCTTTGCTAAATTGCATTGTCTTCGATTGTAAAGCTCAAGAATCAAACAATTCTCATCAAAGCTTTGCTTAAATTGCATAGACTACTATTGTGGAACTCAACAATCAAATAATGCTCACCAAAACTTTGCTTAAATTGCATAAACCTCTATTCTGGTACTCAAGAATTAAACGTTGATCATCAAAGCTTTGCTAAATTGGATAAACTTCTAATGTGGAACTCAAGAATTAAACAATGGTCATCAAAGCTTTGCTTAAATTGCATAGACTTCTATTGTGGAACTCAAGAATACAACAATGCTCATCATAGCTTTGCTTAAATTGCATAGACTTCTATTGTGGAACTCTAGAATTAAACGATGCTTATCAAACCATTGCTAAATTACAAAAACTTCTAATGTGGAACTCAAGAATAAAACAATGCTCATCAAAGCTTTTCTAAAATTGCATGGACTTCGATTGTGGAACTCAAGAATAAAACAATGCTCATCTAACCTTCGCTAAATTGCGAAGACTACTTCTATTGTGGAACTCTAGAATTAAACAGTGCTCATCAAAGCTATACTAAATTGCATAGACTTCTAATGTGTAACTCAAGAATGAAATAATGCTCATCAAATCTTTGTTTAAATTGCATAGACTTTTATTGTGGAACTCAAGATTTAAACAATGCTCCTCAAAGCTCTGCTAAATTTCGAAGATGATGCGTGTATGGGCTTGATTTGGTGAGTAAGGTAGTGTTTAGGTAAATTAAGAGAGAATAGTAACCACAAATGATATATGAATGGAAAGAAATGGATACCGGTGAAAACAATCCAAGACCTATTGGATTGAGTTCGTATCAAGTCAAGAACACGTCCTAACAAGATAATTTGTGAATTATAACAATAATTCCAATTGAACAAAGGTTCTTTTTCTTAAAAATTCGTCTATTATCTTTCCCATGCATAAACTTGGCTTTATATGAAGCCTTTATTACAAACTTGGTGGTTACAAGCCAACCAACCACTTATTCATTAAAACTAGTAAATGAAATTTAAGGAAACTCTTGAAATAACACAACAAAAACGTCCAAGACACTTGAGGATGAAGAAAAAACGTCTATGCTTCATTAAGGAGCCATAAGAAGCATTAATGAGCCATCAGAAGCATTAAAGTGTAACCCTAATGCACCAAAGAGTGATAAAAACGGCTAGGAGGCTTTATGAAGCAAAAAGTAACGTTTGTAGCACTTATGAATCCTTAAAAATGTTGCCCTAGCCTTCATGCAACCCTAATTCAATTTGTGGGTTACCATGCATAACCCAACCATTGAGCCCAAGCCACCTTCTAGCCCACTAGTAATCACTAATCCATCACCTTTTGGGCTTTCATAATCCATGCATGGATCAGAAGACTACTTCTATTGTGGAACTCTAGAATTAAACAATGCTCATCAAAGCTTTGCTAAATTGCATAGACTTCTAATGTGGAACTTAAAACAATGCTCATCAAAGCTACACATAAATTGCATACACTTCTATTATGGAACTTAAGAATTAAACAATGCTCATCAATGTTTTGATGAATTGCATAGACTTCCAATGTGGAACTCAAGAATGAAACGGTGCTCAACAAACCTTTGCTAAATTGCATTGTCTTCTGTTGTGGAACTCAAGAATGAAACAATGCTCATCAAAGCTTTGCTTAAATTGCATAGACTACTATTGTGGAACTCAAGAATCAAACAATGCTCACCAAAGCTTTGCTTAAATTGCATAAACCTCTATTGTGGTACTCAAGAATTAAACGATGATCATCAAAGCATTGCTAAATTGGATAAACTTCTAATGTGGAACTCAAGAATGAAACAATGGTCATCAAAGCTTTGCTTAAATTGCATAGACTTCTATTGTGGAACTCAAGAATACAACAATGCTCATCAAAGCTTTTCTTAAATTGCATAGACTTCTATTGTGGAACTCAAGAATTAAACGATGCTCATCAAAGCGTTGCTAAATTACAAAGACTTCTATTGTGGAACTCAAGAATAAAACAATGCTTATCAAAGCTTTTCTAAATCTGCATGGACTTTGATTATGGATCTCAAGAATAAAAGAATGCTCATCTAACATTCACTAAACTGCGAAGACTACTTCTATTGTGGAACTCTAGAATTAAACAATGCCCATCAAAGCTATGCTAAATTGCATAAAATTCTAATGTGGAACTTAAAAATGAATCAATGCTCATCAAAGCTTTGCTTAAGTTGCATACACTTCTATGGTGGAACTCAAGAATTAAAGAATGCTCATTAAAGTTTTGCTAAATTGGAAATATTACTTCTATTGTGGAACTTAAGAATTAAACAATGCCCATCAATGTTTTGATAAATTGCATAGACTTCCAATGTGGAACTCAAGAATGAAACGGTGCTCAACAAACCTTTGCTAAATTGCATTGTCTTCTATTGTGGAGCTCAAAAATCAAACAATGCTCATCAAAGCTTTGCTTAAATTGCATAGACTAATATTATGGAACTCAAGAATCAAACAATGCTCACCAAAGCTTTGTTTAAATTGCATAAACCTCTATTGTGGTACTCAAGAATTAAATGATGATCATCAAAGCTTTGCTAAATTGGATAAACTTCTAATGTGGAACTCAAGAATGAAACAATGGTCATCAAAGCTTTGCTTAAATTGCATAGACTTCTATTGAGGAACTCAAGAATACATACAATGCTCATCAAAGCTTTTCTTAAATTGCATAGACTTCTATTATGGAACTCAAGAATTAAACGATGCTCATCAAAGCTTTGCTAAATTACAAAGACTTCTATTGTGGAACTCAAGAATAAAACAATGCTCATCAAAGCTTTTCTAAAATTGCATGGACTTCGTTTATGGATCTCAAGAATAAAAGAATGCTCATCTAACATTCGCTAAATTGCGAAGACTACTTCTATTGTGGAATTCTAGAATTAAACAATGCTCATCAAAGCTATACTAAATTGCATAAACTTCTAATGTGGAACTCAAGAATTAAACAATGGTCATCAAAGCTTTGCTTAAATTGCATAGACTTCTATTGTGGAACTCAAGAATACAACAATGCTCATCATAGCTTTGCTTAAATTGCATAGACTTCTATTGTGGAACTCTAGAATTAAACGATGCTTATCAAACCATTGCTAAATTACAAAAACTTCTAATGTGGAACTCAAGAATAAAACAATGCTCATCAAAGCTTTTCTAAAATTGCAGGGACTTCGATTGTGGAACTCAAGAATAAAACAATGCTCATCTAACCTTCGCTAAATTGCGAAGACTACTTCTATTGTGGAACTCTAGAATTAAACAGTGCTCATCAAAGCTATACTAAATTGCATAGACTTCTAATGTGTAACTCAAGAATGAAATAATGCTCATCAAATCTTTGTTTAAATTGCATAGACTTTTATTGTGGAACTCAAGATTTAAACAATGCTCCTCAAAGCTCTGCTAAATTTCGAAGATGATGCGTGTATGGGCTTGATTTGGTGAGTAAGGTAGTGTTTAGGTAAATTAAGAGAGAATAGTAACCACAAATGATATATGAATGGAAAGAAATGGATACCGGTGAAAACAATCCAAGACCTATTGGATTGAGTTCGTATCAAGTCAAGAACACGTCCTAACAAGATAATTTGTGAATTATAACAATAATTCCAATTGAACAAAGGTTCTTTTTCTTAAAAATTCGTCTATTATCTTTCCCATGCATAAACTTGGCTTTATATGAAGCCTTTATTACAAACTTGGTGGTTACAAGCCAACCAACCACTTATTCATTAAAACTAGTAAATGAAATTTAAGGAAACTCTTGAAATAACACAACAAAAACGTCCAAGACACTTGAGGATGAAGAAAAAACGTCTATGCTTCATTAAGGAGCCATAAGAAGCATTAATGAGCCATCAGAAGCAATAAAGTGTAACCCTAATGCACCAAAGAGTGATAAAAACGGCTAGGAGGCTTTATGAAGCAAAAAGTAACGTTTGTAGCACTTATGAATCCTTAAAAATGTTGCCCTAGCCTTCATGCAACCCTAATTCAATTTGTGGGTTACCATGCATAACCCACAAATTGAGCCCAAGCCACCTTCTAGCCCACTAGTAATCACTAATCCATCACCTTTTGGGCTTTCATAATCCATGCATGGATCAGAAGACTACTTCTATTGTGGAACTCTAGAATTAAACAATGCTCATCAAAGCTTTGCTAAATTGCATAGACTTCTAATGTGGAACTTAAAACAATGCTCATCAAAGCTACACATAAATTGCATACACTTCTATTATGGAACTTAAGAATTAAACAATGCTCATCAATGTTTTGATGAATTGCATAGACTTCCAATGTGGAACTCAAGAATGAAACGGTGCTCAACAAACCTTTGCTAAATTGCATTGTCTTCTGTTGTGGAACTCAAGAATGAAACAATGCTCATCAAAGCTTTGCTTAAATTGCATAGACTACTATTGTGGAACTCAAGAATCAAACAATGCTCACCAAAGCTTTGCTTAAATTGCATAAACCTCTATTGTGGTACTCAAGAATTAAACGATGATCATCAAAGTATTGCTAAATTGGATAACCTTCTAATGTGGAACTCAAGAATGAAACAATGGTCATCAAAGCTTTGCTTAAATTGCATAGACTTCTATTGTGGAACTCAAGAATACAACAATGCTCATCAAAGCTTTTCTTAAATTGCATAGACTTCTATCGTGGAACTCAAGAATTAAACGATGCTCATCAAAGCGTTGCTAAATTACAAAGACTTCTATTGTGGAACTCAAGAATAAAACAATGCTTATCAAAGCTTTTCTAAATCTGCATGGACTTTGATTATGGATCTCAAGAATAAAAGAATGCTCATCTAACATTCACTAAACTGCGAAGACTACTTCTATTGTGGAACTCTAGAATTAAACAATGCCCATCAAAGCTATGCTAAATTGCATAAAATTCTAATATGGAACTTAAAAATGAATCAATGCTCATCAAAGCTTTGCTTAAGTTGCATACACTTCTATGGTGGAACTCAAGAATTAAAGAATGCTCATTAAAGTTTTGCTAAATTGGAAATATTACTTCTATTGTGGAACTTAAGAATTAAACAATGCCCATCAATGTTTTGATAAATTGCATAGACTTCCAATGTGGAACTCAAGAATGAAACGGTGCTCAACAAACCTTTGCTAAATTGCATTGTCTTCTATTGTGGAGCTCAAAAATCAAACAATGCTCATCAAAGCTTTGCTTAAATTGCATAGACTAATATTATGGAACTCAAGAATCAAACAATGCTCACCAAAGCTTTGTTTAAATTGCATAAACCTCTATTGTGGTACTCAAGAATTAAATGATGATCATCAAAGCTTTGCTAAATTGGATAAACTTCTAATGTGGAACTCAAGAATGAAACAATGGTCATCAAAGCTTTGCTTAAATTGCATAGACTTCTATTGTGGAACTCAAGAATACATACAATGCTCATCAAAGCTTTTCTTAAATTGCATAGACTTCTATTATGGAACTCAAGAATTAAACGATGCTCATCAAAGCTTTGCTAAATTACAAAGACTTCTATTGTGGAACTCAAGAATAAAACAATGCTCATCAAAGCTTTTCTAAAATTGCATGGACTTCGTTTATGGATCTCAAGAATAAAAGAATGCTCATCTAACATTCGCTAAATTGCGAAGACTACTTCTATTGTGGAATTCTAGAATTAAACAATACTCATCAAAGCTATACTAAATTGCATAAACTTCTAATGTGGAACTCAAGAATGAATCAATGCTCATCAAAGCTTTGCTTAAATTGCATACACTTCTATTGTGGAACTCAAGAATTAAAGAATGCTCATTAAACTTTTGCTAAATTGCAAATATTACTTCTATTGTGAAACTTAAGAATTAAACAATGTTCATCAATGTTTTGGTAAATTGCATAGACTTTCAATGTGGAACCAAAGAATGAAACGGTGCTCAACAAACCTTTGCTAAATTGCATTGTCTTCGATTGTAAAGCTCAAGAATCAAACAATTCTCATCAAAGCTTTGCTTAAATTGCATAGACTACTATTGTGGAACTCAACAATCAAATAATGCTCACCAAAACTTTGCTTAAATTGCATAAACCTCTATTCTGGTACTCAAGAATTAAACGTTGATCATCAAAGCTTTGCTAAATTGGATAAACTTCTAATGTGGAACTCAAGAATTAAACAATGGTCATCAAAGCTTTGCTTAAATTGCATAGACTTCTATTGTGGAACTCAAGAATACAACAATGCTCATCATAGCTTTGCTTAAATTGCATAGACTTCTATTATGGAACTCTAGAATTAAACGATGCTTATCAAAGCATTGCTAAATTACAAAAACTTCTAATGTGGAACTCAAGAATAAAACAATGCTCATCAAAGCTTTTCTAAAATTGCCTGGACTTCGATTGTGGAACTCAAGAATAAAACAATGCTCATCTAACCTTCGCTAAATTGCGAAGACTACTTCTATTGTGGAACTCTAGAATTAAACAGTGCTCATCAAAGCTATACTAAATTGCATAGACTTCTAATGTGTAACTCAAGAATGAAATAATGATCATCAAATCTTTGTTTAAATTGCATAGACTTTTATTGTGGAACTCAAGATTTAAACAATGCTCCTCAAAGCTCTGCTAAATTTCGAAGATGATGCGTGTATGGGCTTGATTTGGTGAGTAAGGTAGTGTTTAGGTAAATTAAGAGAGAATAGTAACCACAAATGATATATGAATGGAAAGAAATGGATACCGGTGAAAACAATCCAAGACCTATTGGATTGAGTTCGTATCAAGTCAAGAACACGTCCTAACAAGATAATTTGTGAATTATAACAATAATTTCAATTGAACAAAGGTTCTTTTTCTTAAAAATTCGTCTATAATCTTTCCCATGCATAAACTTGGCTTTATATGAAGCCTTTATTACAAACTTGCTGGTTACAAGCCAACCAACCACTTATTCATTAAAACTAGTAAATGAAATTTAAGGAAAACAAAAACGTCCAAGACACTTGAGGATGAAGAAAAAACGTCTATGCTTCATTAAGGAGCCATAAGAAGCATTAATGAGCCATCAGAAGCATTAAAGTGTAACCCTAATGCACCAAAGAGTGATAAAAACGGCTAGGAGACTTTATGAAGCAAAAAGTAACGTTTGTAGCACTTATGAATCCTTAAAAATGTTGCCCTAGCCTTCATGCAACCCTAATTCAATTTGTGGGTTACCATGCATAACCCAACCATTGAGCCCAAGCCACCTTCTAGCCCACTAGTAATCACTAATCCATCACCTTTTGGGCTTTCATAATCCATGCATGGATCAGAAGACTACTTCTATTGTGGAACTCTAGAATTAAACAATGCTCATCAAAGCTTTGCTAAATTGCATAGACTTCTAATGTGGAACTTAAAACAATGCTCATCAAAGCTATACATAAATTGCATACACTTCTATTATGGAACTTAAGAATTAAACAATGCTCATCAATGTTTTGATGAATTGCATAGACTTCCAATGTGGAACTCAAGAATGAAACGGTGCTCAACAAACCTTTGCTAAATTGCATTGTCTTCTGTTGTGGAACTCAAGAATGAAACAATGCTCATCAAAGCTTTGCTTAAATTGCATAGACTACTATTGTGGAACTCAAGAATCAAACAATGCTCACCAAAGCTTTGCTTAAATTGCATAAACCTCTATTGTGGTACTCAAGAATTAAACGATGATCATCAAAGCATTGCTAAATTGGATAAACTTCTAATGTGGAACTCAAGAATGAAACAATGGTCATCAAAGCTTTGCTTAAATTGCATAGACTTCTATTGTGGAACTCAAGAATACAACAATGCTCATCAAAGCTTTTCTTAAATTGCATAGACTTCTATTGTGGAACTCAAGAATTAAACGATGCTCATCAAAGCGTTGCTAAATTACAAAGACTTGTATTGTGGAACTCAAGAATAAAACAATGCTTATCAAAGCTTTTCTAAATCTGCATGGACTTTGATTATGGATCTCAAGAATAAAAGAATGCTCATCTAACATTCACTAAACTGCGAAGACTACTTCTATTGTGGAACTCTAGAATTAAACAATGCCCATCAAAGCTATGCTAAATTGCATAAAATTCTAATATGGAACTTAAAAATGAATCAATGCTCATCAAAGCTTTGCTTAAGTTGCATACACTTCTATGGTGGAACTCAAGAATTAAAGAATGCTCATTAAAGTTTTGCTAAATTGGAAATATTACTTCTATTGTGGAACTTAAGAATTAAACAATGCCCATCAATGTTTTGATAAATTGCATAGACTTCCAATGTGGAACTCAAGAATGAAACGGTGCTCAACAAACCTTTGCTAAATTGCATTGTCTTCTATTGTGGAGCTCAAAAATCAAACAATGCTCATCAAAGCTTTGCTTAAATTGCATAGACTAATATTATGGAACTCAAGAATCAAACAATGCTCACCAAAGCTTTGTTTAAATTGCATAAACCTCTATTGTGGTACTCAAGAATTAAATGATGATCATCAAAGCTTTGCTAAATTGGATAAACTTCTAATGTGGAACTCAAGAATGAAACAATGGTCATCAAAGCTTTGCTTAAATTGCATAGACTTCTATTGTGGAACTCAAGAATACATACAATGCTCATCAAAGCTTTTCTTAAATTGCATAGACTTCTATTATGGAACTCAAGAATTAAACGATGCTCATCAAAGCTTTGCTAAATTACAAAGACTTCTATTGTGGAACTCAAGAATAAAACAATGCTCATCAAAGCTTTTCTAAAATTGCATGGACTTCGTTTATGGATCTCAAGAATAAAAGAATGCTCATCTAACATTCGCTAAATTGCGAAGACTACTTCTATTGTGGAATTCTAGAATTAAACAATACTCATCAAAGCTATACTAAATTGCATAAACTTCTAATGTGGAACTCAAGAATGAATCAATGCTCATCAAAGCTTTGCTTAAATTGCATACACTTCTATTGTGGAACTCAAGAATTAAAGAATGCTCATTAAACTTTTGCTAAATTGCAAATATTACTTCTATTGTGAAACTTAAGAATTAAACAATGTTCATCAATGTTTTGGTAAATTGCATAGACTTTCAATGTGGAACCAAAGAATGAAACGGTGCTCAACAAACCTTTGCTAAATTGCATTGTCTTCGATTGTAAAGCTCAAGAATCAAACAATTCTCATCAAAGCTTTGCTTAAATTGCATAGACTACTATTGTGGAACTCAACAATCAAATAATGCTCACCAAAACTTTGCTTAAATTGCATAAACCTCTATTCTGGTACTCAAGAATTAAACGTTGATCATCAAAGCTTTGCTAAATTGGATAAACTTCTAATGTGGAACTCAAGAATTAAACAATGGTCATCAAAGCTTTGCTTAAATTGCATAGACTTCTATTGTGGAACTCAAGAATACAACAATGCTCATCATAGCTTTGCTTAAATTGCATAGACTTCTATTATGGAACTCTAGAATTAAACGATGCTTATCAAAGCATTGCTAAATTACAAAAACTTCTAATGTGGAACTCAAGAATAAAACAATGCTCATCAAAGCTTTTCTAAAATTGCCTGGACTTCGATTGTGGAACTCAAGAATAAAACAATGCTCATCTAACCTTCGCTAAATTGCGAAGACTACTTCTATTGTGGAACTCTAGAATTAAACAGTGCTCATCAAAGCTATACTAAATTGCATAGACTTCTAATGTGTAACTCAAGAATGAAATAATGATCATCAAATCTTTGTTTAAATTGCATAGACTTTTATTGTGGAACTCAAGATTTAAACAATGCTCCTCAAAGCTCTGCTAAATTTCGAAGATGATGCGTGTATGGGCTTGATTTGGTGAGTAAGGTAGTGTTTAGGTAAATTAAGAGAGAATAGTAACCACAAATGATATATGAATGGAAAGAAATGGATACCGGTGAAAACAATCCAAGACCTATTGGATTGAGTTCGTATCAAGTCAAGAACACGTCCTAACAAGATAATTTGTGAATTATAACAATAATTTCAATTGAACAAAGGTTCTTTTTCTTAAAAATTCGTCTATAATCTTTCCCATGCATAAACTTGGCTTTATATGAAGCCTTTATTACAAACTTGCTGGTTACAAGCCAACCAACCACTTATTCATTAAAACTAGTAAATGAAATTTAAGGAAAACAAAAACGTCCAAGACACTTGAGGATGAAGAAAAAACGTCTATGCTTCATTAAGGAGCCATAAGAAGCATTAATGAGCCATCAGAAGCATTAAAGTGTAACCCTAATGCACCAAAGAGTGATAAAAACGGCTAGGAGACTTTATGAAGCAAAAAGTAACGTTTGTAGCACTTATGAATCCTTAAAAATGTTGCCCTAGCCTTCATGCAACCCTAATTCAATTTGTGGGTTACCATGCATAACCCAACCATTGAGCCCAAGCCACCTTCTAGCCCACTAGTAATCACTAATCCATCACCTTTTGGGCTTTCATAATCCATGCATGGATCAGAAGACTACTTCTATTGTGGAACTCTAGAATTAAACAATGCTCATCAAAGCTTTGCTAAATTGCATAGACTTCTAATGTGGAACTTAAAACAATGCTCATCAAAGCT
Source organism: Lactuca sativa (assembly GCF_002870075.4). Lineage (NCBI taxonomy): Eukaryota > Viridiplantae > Streptophyta > Magnoliopsida > Asterales > Asteraceae > Lactuca > Lactuca sativa. The sequence goes on from NC_056630.2 coordinate 265,360,919, forward strand.
ATACATAAATTGCATACACTTCTATTATGGAACTTAAGAATTAAACAATGCTCATCAATGTTTTGATGAATTGCATAGACTTCCAATGTGGAACTCAAGAATGAAACGGTGCTCAACAAACCTTTGCTAAATTGCATTGTCTTCTGTTGTGGAACTCAAGAATGAAACAATGCTCATCAAAGCTTTGCTTAAATTGCATAGACTACTATTGTGGAACTCAAGAATCAAACAATGCTCACCAAAGCTTTGCTTAAATTGCATAAACCTCTATTGTGGTACTCAAGAATTAAACGATGATCATCAAAGCATTGCTAAATTGGATAAACTTCTAATGTGGAACTCAAGAATGAAACAATGGTCATCAAAGCTTTGCTTAAATTGCATAGACTTCTATTGTGGAACTCAAGAATACAACAATGCTCATCAAAGCTTTTCTTAAATTGCATAGACTTCTATTGTGGAACTCAAGAATTAAACGATGCTCATCAAAGCGTTGCTAAATTACAAAGACTTGTATTGTGGAACTCAAGAATAAAACAATGCTTATCAAAGCTTTTCTAAATCTGCATGGACTTTGATTATGGATCTCAAGAATAAAAGAATGCTCATCTAACATTCACTAAACTGCGAAGACTACTTCTATTGTGGAACTCTAGAATTAAACAATGCCCATCAAAGCTATACTAAATTGCATAAAATTCTAATGTGGAACGTAAAAATGAATCAATGCTCATCAAAGCTTTGTTTAAGTTGCATACACTTCTATGGTGGAACTCAAGAATTAAAGAATGCTCATTAAAGTTTTGCTAAATTGGAAATATTACTTCTATTGTGGAACTTAAGAATTAAACAATGCCCATCAATGTTTTGATAAATTGCATAGACTTCCAATGTGGAACTCAAGAATGAAACGGTGCTCAACAAACCTTTGCTAAATTGCTTTGTCTTCTATTGTGGAGCTCAAAAATCAAACAATGCTCATCAAAGCTTTGCTTAAATTGCATAGACTAATATTATGGAACTCAAGAATCAAACAATGCTCACCAAAGCTTTGTTTAAATTGCATAAACCTCTATTGTGGTACTCAAGAATTAAATGATGATCATCAAAGCTTTGCTAAATTGGATAAACTTCTAATGTGGAACTCAAGAATACATACAATGCTCATCAAAGCTTTTCTTAAATTGCATAGACTTCTATTGTGGAACTCAAGAATACATACAATGCTCATCAAAGCTTTTCTTAAATTGCATAGAATTCTATTGTGGAATTCAAGAATTAAACGATGCTCATCAAAGCTTTGCTAAATTACAAAGACTTCTATTGTGGAACTCAAGAATAAAACAATGCTCATCAAAGCTTTTCTAAAATTGCATGGACTTCGATTATGGATCTCAAGAATAAAAGAATGCTCATCTAACATTCGCTAAATTGCGAAGAGTACTTCTATTGTGGAACTCTAGAATTAAACAATGCCCATCAAAGCTATACTAAATTGCATAAAATTCTAATGTGGAACGTAAAAATGAATCAATGCTCATCAAAGCTTTGCTTAAGTTGCATACACTTCTATGGTGGAACTCAAGAATTAAAGAATGCTCATTAAAGTTTTGCTAAATTGGAAATATTACTTCTATTGTGGAACTTAAGAATTAAACAATGCCCATCAATGTTTTGATAAATTGCATAGACTTCCAATGTGGAACTCAAGAATGAAACGGTGCTCAACAAACCTTTGCTAAATTGCTTTGTCTTCTATTGTGGAGCTCAAAAATCAAACAATGCTCATCAAAGCTTTGCTTAAATTGCATAGACTAATATTATGGAACTCAAGAATCAAACAATGCTCACCAAAGCTTTGTTTAAATTGCATAAACCTCTATTGTGGTACTCAAGAATTAAATGATGATCATCAAAGCTTTGCTAAATTGGATAAACTTCTAATGTGGAACTCAAGAATGAAACAATGGTCATCAAAGCTTTGCTTAAATCATAGACTTCTATTGTGGAACTCAAGAATACATACAATGCTCATCAAAGCTTTTCTTAAATTGCATAGAATTCTATTGTGGAATTCAAGAATTAAACGATGCTCATCAAAGCTTTGCTAAATTACAAAGACTTCTATTGTGGAACTCAAGAATAAAACAATGCTCATCAAAGCTTTTCTAAAATTGCATGGACTTCGATTATGGATCTCAAGAATAAAAGAATGCTCATCTAACATTCGCTAAATTGCGAAGAGTACTTCTATTGTGGAATTCTTTAATTAAACAATGCTCATCAAAGCTATACTAAATTGCATAAACTTCTAATGTGGAACTCAAGAATTAAACAATGGTCATCAAAGCTTTGCTTTAATTGCATACACTTCTATTGTGGAACTCAAGAATTAAAGAATGCTCATTAAACTTTTGCTAAATTGCAAATATTACTTCTATTGTGAAACTTAAGAATTAAACAATGTTCATCAATGTTTTGGTAAATTGCATAGACTTTCAATGTGGAACCCAAGAATGAAATGGTGCTCAACAAACCTTTGCTAAATTGCATTGTCTTCGATTGTAAAGCTCAAGAATCAAACAATTCTCATCAAAGCTTTGCTTAAATTGCATAGACTACTATTGTGGAACTCAACAATCAAATAATGCTCACCAAAACTTTGCTTAAATTGCATAAACCTCTATTCTAGTACTCAAGAATTAAACGTTGATCATCAAAGCTTTGCTAAATTGGATAAACTTCTAATGTGGAACTCAAGAATTAAACAATGGTCATCAAAGCTTTGCTTAAATTGCATAGACTTCTATTGTGGAACTCAAGAATACAACAATGCTCATCATAGCTTTGCTTAAATTGCATAGACTTCTATTGTGGAACTCTAGAATTAAACAATGCTTATCAAAGCATTGCTAAATTACAAAAACTTCTAATGTGGAACTCAAGAATAAAACAATGCTCATCAAAGCTTTTCTAAAATTGCATGGACTTCGATTGTGGAACTCAAGAATAAAACAATGCTCATCTAACCTTCGCTAAATTGCGAAGACTACTTCTATTGTGGAACTCTAGAATTAAACAGTGCTCATCAAAGCTATACTAAATTGCATAGACTTCTAATGTGTAACTCAAGAATGAAATAATGCTCATCAAATCTTTGTTTAAATTGCATAGACTTTTATTGTGGAACTCAAGATTTAAACAATGCTCCTCAAAGCTCTGCTAAATTTCGAAGATGATGCGTGTATGGGCTTGATTTGGTGAGTAAGGTAGTGTTTAGGTAAATTAAGAGAGAATAGTAACCACAAATGATATATGAATGGAAAGAAATGGATACCGGTGAAAACAATCCAAGACCTATTGGATTGAGTTCGTATCAAGTCAAGAACACGTCCTAACAAGATAATTTGTGAATTATAACAATAATTCCAATTGAACAAAGGTTCTTTTTCTTAAAAATTCGTCTATTATCTTTCCCATGCATAAACTTGGCTTTATATGAAGCCTTTATTACAAACTTGGTGGTTACAAGCCAACCAACCACTTATTCATTAAAACTAGTAAATGAAATTTAAGGAAACTCTTGAAATAACACAACAAAAACGTCCAAGACACTTGAGGATGAAGAAAAAACGTCTATGCTTCATTAAGGAGCCATAAGAAGCATTAATGAGCCATCAGAAGCATTAAATTGTAACCCTAATGCACCAAAGAGTGATAAAAACGGCTAGGAGGCTTTATGAAGCAAAAAGTAACGTTTGTAGCACTTATGAATCCTTAAAAATGTTGCCCTAGCCTTCATGCAACCCTAATTCAAATTGTGGGTTACCATGCATAACCCAACCATTGAGCCCAAGCCACCTTCTAGCCCACTAGTAATCACTAATCCATCACCTTTTGGGCTTTCATAATCCATGCATGGATCAGAAGACTACTTCTATTGTGGAACACTAGAATTAAACAATGCTCATCAAAGCTTTGCTAAATTGCATAGACTTCTAATGTGGAACTTAAAACAATGCTCATCAAAGCTACACATAAATTGCATACACTTCTATTATGGAACTTAAGAATTAAACAATGCTCATCAATGTTTTGATGAATTGCATAGACTTCCAATGTGGAACTCAAGAATGAAACGGTGCTCAACAAACCTTTGCTAAATTGCATTGTCTTCTGTTGTGGAACTCAAGAATGAAACAATGCTCATCAAAGCTTTGCTTAAATTGCATAGACTACTATTGTGGAACTCAAGAATCAAACAATGCTCACCAAAGCTTTGCTTAAATTGCATAAACCTCTATTGTGGTACTCAAGAATTAAACGATGATCATCAAAGTATTGCTAAATTGGATAACCTTCTAATGTGGAACTCAAGAATGAAACAATGGTCATCAAAGCTTTGCTTAAATTGCATAGACTTCTATTGTGGAACTCAAGAATACAACAATGCTCATCAAAGCTTTTCTTAAATTGCATAGACTTCTATCGTGGAACTCAAGAATTAAACGATGCTCATCAAAGCGTTGCTAAATTACAAAGACTTCTATTGTGGAACTCAAGAATAAAACAATGCTTATCAAAGCTTTTCTAAATCTGCATGGACTTTGATTATGGATCTCAAGAATAAAAGAATGCTCATCTAACATTCACTAAACTGCGAAGACTACTTCTATTGTGGAACTCTAGAATTAAACAATGCCCATCAAAGCTATACTAAATTGCATAAAATTCTAATGTGGAATGTAAAAATGAATCAATGCTCATCAAAGCTTTGCTTAAGTTGCATACACTTCTATGGTGGAACTCAAGAATTAAAGAATGCTCATTAAAGTTTTGCTAAATTGGAAATATTACTTCTATTGTGGAACTTAAGAATTAAACAATGCCCATCAATGTTTTGATAAATTGCATAGACTTCCAATGTGGAACTCAAGAATGAAACGGTGCTCAACAAACCTTTGCTAAATTGCTTTGTCTTCTATTGTGGAGCTCAAAAATCAAACAATGCTCATCAAAGCTTTGCTTAAATTGCATAGACTAATATTATGGAACTCAAGAATCAAACAATGCTCACCAAAGCTTTGTTTAAATTGCATAAACCTCTGTTGTGGTACTCAAGAATTAAATGATGATCATCAAAGCTTTGCTAAATTGGATAAACTTCTAATGTGGAACTCAAGAATGAAACAATGGTCATCAAAGCTTTGCTTAAATTGCATAGACTTCTATTGTGGAACTCAAGAATACATACAATGCTCATCAAAGCTTTTCTTAAATTGCATAGACTTCTATTGTGGAACTCAAGAATTAAACGATGCTCATCAAAGCTTTGCTAAATTACAAAGACTTCTATTGTGGAACTCAAGAATAAAACAATGCTCATCAAAGCTTTTCAAAAATTGCATGGACTTCGATTATGGATCTCAAGAATAAAAGAATGCTCATCTGACATTCGCTAAATTGCGAAGAGTACTTCTATTGTGGAATTCTAGAATTAAACAATGCTCGTCAAAGCTATACTAAATTGCATAAACTTCTAATGTGGAACTCAAGAATGAATCAATGCTCATCAAAGCTTTGCTTAAATTGCATACACTTCTATTGTGGAACTCAAGAATTAAGGAATGCTCATTAAACTTTTGCTAAATTGCAAATATTACTTCTATTGTGAAACTTAAGAATTAAACAATGTTCATCAATGTTTTGGTAAATTGCATAGACTTTCAATGTGGAACCCAAGAATGAAACGGTGCTCAACAAACCTTTGCTAAATTGCATTGTCTTCGATTGTAAAGCTCAAGAATCAAACAATTCTCATCAAAGCTTTGCTTAAATTGCATAAACTACTATTGTGGAACTCAACAATCAAATAATGCTCACCAAAACTTTGCTTAAATTGCATAAACCTCTATTCTGGTACTCAAGATTTAAACGTTGATCATCAAAGCTTTGCTAAATTGGATAAACTTCAAATGTGGAACTCAAGAATTAAACAATGGTCATCAAAGCTTTGCTTAAATTGCATAGACTTCTATTGTGGAACTCAAGAATACAACAATGCTCATCATAGCTTTGCTTAAATTGCATAGACTTCTATTGTGGAACTCTAGAATTAAACAATGCTTATCAAAGCATTGCTAAATTACAAAAACTTCTAATGTGGAACTCAAGAATAAAACAATGCTCATCAAAGCTTTTCTAAAATTGCATGGACTTCGATTGTGGAACTCAAGAATAAAACAATGCTCATCTAACCTTCGCTAAATTGCGAAGACTACTTCTATTGTAGAACTCTAGAATTAAACAATGCTCATCAAAGCTATACTAAATTGCATAGACTTCTAATGTGTAACTCAAGAATGAAATAATGCTCATCAAATCTTTGATTAAATTGCATAGACTTTTATTGTGGAACTCAAGATTTAAACAATGCTCCTCAAAGCTCTGCTAAATTTCGAAGATGATGCGTGTATGGGCTTGATTTGGTGAGTAAGGTAGTGTTTAGGTAAATTAAGAGAGAATAGTAACCACAAATGATATATGAATGGAAAGAAATGGATACCGGTGAAAACAATCCAAGACCTATTGGATTGAGTTCGTATCAAGTCAAGAACACGTCCTAACAAGATAATTTGTGAATTATAACAATAATTCCAATTGAACAAAGGTTCTTTTTCTTAAAAATTCGTCTATTATCTTTCCCATGCATAAACTTGGCTTTATATGAAGCCTTTATTACAAACTTGGTGGTTACAAGCCAACCAACCACTTATTCATTAAAACTAGTAAATGAAATTTAAGGAAACTCTTGAAATAACACAACAAAAACGTCCAAGACACTTGAGGATGAAGAAAAAACGTCTATGCTTCATTAAGGAGCCATAAGAAGCATTAATGAGCCATCAGAAGCATTAAAGTGTAACCCTAATGCACCAAAGAGTGATAAAAACGGCTAGGAGGCTTTATGAAGCAAAAAGTAACATTTGTAGCAATTATGAATCCTTAAAAATGTTGCCCTAGCCTTCATGCAACCCTAATTCAATTTGTGGATTACCATGCATAACCCAACCATTGAGCCCAAGCCACCTTCTAGCCCACTAGTAATCACTAATCCATCACCTTTTGGGCTTTCATAATCCATGCATGGATCAGAAGACTACTTCTATTGTGGAACTCTAGAATTAAACAATGCTCATCAAAGCTTTGCTAAATTGCATAGACTTCTAATGTGGAACTTAAAACAATGCTCATCAAAGCTACACATAAATTGCATACACTTCTATTATGGAACTTAAGAATTAAACAATGCTCATCAATGTTTTGATGAATTGCATAGACTTCCAATGTGGAACTCAAGAATGAAACGGTGCTCAACAAACCTTTGCTAAATTGCATTGTCTTCTGTTGTGGAACTCAAGAATGAAACAATGCTCATCAAAGCTTTGCTTAAATTGCATAGACTACTATTGTGGAACTCAAGAATCAAACAATGCTCACCAAAGCTTTGCTTAAATTGCATAAACCTCTATTGTGGTACTCAAGAATTAAACGATGATCATCAAAGCATTGCTAAATTGGATAACCTTCTAATGTGGAACTCAAGAATGAAACAATGGTCATCAAAGCTTTGCTTAAATTGCATAGACTTCTATTGTGGAACTCAAGAATACAACAATGCTCATCAAAGCTTTTCTTAAATTGCATAGACTTCTATTGTGGAACTCAAGAATTAAACGATGCTCATCAAAGCGTTGCTAAATTACAAAGACTTCTATTGTGGAACTCAAGAATAAAACAATGCTTATCAAAGCTTTTCTAAATCTGTATGGACTTTGATTATGGATCTCAAGAATAAAAGAATGCTCATCTAACATTCACTAAACTGCGAAGACTACTTCTATTGTGGAACTCTAGAATTAAACAATGCCCATCAAAGCTATACTAAATTGCATAAAATTCTAATGTGGAACGTAAAAATGAATCAATGCTCATCAAAGCTTTGCTTAAGTTGCATACACTTCTATGGTGGAACTCAAGAATTAAAGAATGCTCATTAAAGTTTTGCTAAATTGGAAATATTACTTCTATTGTGGAACTTAAGAATTAAACAATGCCCATCAATGTTTTGATAAATTGCATAGACTTCCAATGTGGAACTCAAGAATGAAACGGTGCTCAACAAACCTTTGCTAAATTGCTTTGTCTTCTATTGTGGAGCTCAAAAATCAAACAATGCTCATCAAAGCTTTGCTTAAATTGCATAGACTAATATTATGGAACTCAAGAATCAAACAATGCTCACCAAAGCTTTGTTTAAATTGCATAAACCTGCTGGAAGTATGGGTCTCCTGAAGAAATTGGATAGAGTGATGACTAATTTGAAGTTTGTTTCAGATTATCCTTTGGCTCATGCTATATTCAAGCCTTATCGAATTTCAGATCACTGTCCGGCTGTTCTTAATATACCATTGAGTAAAATGAGATGGCGACCTTCTTTCAGATTTGCTAATTTTATTACTGAGAAGGAAGAATTTTTACCTATGGTCAAGAAAGTTTGGGATGAAAACATTGAAGGATTTTATATGTTTAAGGTTTGTCAGAAATTGAAGATTCTTAAAAAACATTGTAGGGATCTTTGTAACAGCTACAGAGGATATGGGAAGCGAATACAGGAGCTAAGGAAAAATCTGGAAAGTAAACAAATGGAGATTGATTGTAATCCTTTTGATCATAAGATTAGGAATGAGCATGCTGATCTATTGCTCAAATTTAATGAAGCTTGTAATGATGAAGAGAAGCTTTTATTCCAAAGAGCTAAAATTAAATGGATTCAGGAAGGTGATAATAATACTAAATTTTTTCATAGTATTGTGAAGAGTAGGGGCAATAAAAATAGAATTATGAGGGTTTTGGATGAAGATGGAAGATGGGTTAGTGGAATTGCTTTGAAGGATAAATTTGTTTCGTATTTTAAAATTTTCTTGGGGTGTAAGGATGATACTGTTATACCGGAATTAAATGAAGATCTTTTCAATAACAGGTTAGACAGTTCTGATGCTATTAATATGATCAGAGTGGTGACTGATGAAGAAATTAAAGCTGCCATGTTTGAAATTGATGACAATCGAGCTCCAGGACCTGATGGTTATTCTTCAAAATTTTTCAAGAGTGCCTGGAATATTATTGGATCGGAGGTTTGCAAAGCAGTGAGAGAATTTTTTTGGACAGGGAAGCTTCTTAAAGGGATAAATGCTACGAGAGTTATTTTAATTCCTAAAGTGGATATGCCGAGGAAGGTTGCTGATTTTAGACCTATAGCCTGCTGCAATACTTTGTATAAATGTATTAGTAAGGTTATAGTGAATAGAATTAGAAGCTGTTTGGGGAAAATTGTTAGTAAGAATCAATCTGCTTTCATTCCTGGAAGATCGATCTTGGATAATATACTTCTTGCGCAGGAATTGATGGTGGGATATAATAACAAGAGGGGAGTTCCAAAGTGCACCTTAAAAATTGATATTCAAAAAGCATATGATACAGTGGATTGGGAGTTTCTTAAGAGAAGTCTTAAAGGGTTTGGATTTCATCCGATTATGATTCAATGGATTATGGCTTGTGTGTCTTCCCCGTGGTTTATGATCAATTTTAATGGAGAAGACCATGGGTATTTTGAAGGAAAGAGGGGGCTTAGGCAGGGTGATCCTCTATCACCTTACTTATTTACTATAGTGATGGAAGTTTTCAATAAGATTCTTGGTAAGAAAATAGAAGACAGCCATAATTTTAAATATCACAATAAGTGTGAGGTGCTTAGCATTTCTCATTTATGTTTTGCTGATGATCTTCTGGTTTTTTCTTATGGTAATGGGAACTCGGCTAGAATCATAAGGGAAGCTCTTGATGATTTCAAAAATATTTCTGGGCTGAAGGTTAGCATGGAAAAGAGCCAGATCTATTTCAGTTGTGTTAAACCGAATATGAGGAGAATAATTTTGGGAATTCTTCCTTTTGATGTTGGGAAATTTCCTTTTAAATACTTGGGTGTTCCTATGTGTGTTACTAAACTTTTTGAAAGAGATTGCAAGAAGTTGTTAGAAAAGATTAGAATGAGAATTTTCAACTGGAAATGCAAAACATTATCGTTTGCTGGAAGATTACAGCTCATTAATTCTGTGTTGACTTCTATTCATGTGTATTGGGCTTCAATTTTTAAAATCCCCATTGCAACTATAAAAGAGATTGAAAAGATGTGTAGAAGCTTCTTATGGGCTAATGGTGAAAAAGTTAATGGGAAAGCTAAAGTCAAATGGGATGATGTTTGTAAACCTAAAGATTATGGAGGATTGGGGATTAAGAATTTAAGGAAATGGAATGATGCTTTACTTGCAAAACATGTGTGGAATGTTGTTAATAATAAAAATTCTTTATGGGTGCAATGGGTGAAAGCTTATTACATTGGAAAGAGAAATTTTTGGGATATAATGCAAAAGAAAAGCATGAGCTGGACCTGGAAGAGATTTTTGGAAATTAGAAAAATTGTTAGACCTCATATTGTTGCTTGTGTGGGAAATGGGAGGAACACCTCTTTATGGCATGATTGGTGGCATCCTTTAGGTATTTTAAGTACTATCATCCCAAGAAGAGAATGGTTTAGCTATGGATTTAATGATTTTTCTTTGGTTAGTGATGTGCTTGATTATGATACTTATTATTGGCCTGTAAATTGGGTTGATAAATTTTCAGGTCTAAAAGATGCTCCTATGTTTTGTATTGATCCTAATATGAGAGATGGTGCTGGATGGAGAGATAAGGAGGGTAATTACAAGCAATTTTCGTGTAATCAAGTGTGGAGAGATATTAACAACTTTGGGAATAAGGTGCCATGGAAGGATATCGTTTGGTATGGTAAGGGCATTCCTAGAAATTCTTTCATTTTATGGATGGCTATCTTGAATAGATTGAAAACTCAGGATCGTGTTAGAGTTTGGGAAACCACAGGAATTCTCCTCTGTCCTTTTTGTAATCTTATACCTGATTCTCATGATCATCTCTTCTTTAATTGTGAATTTTCACAAAGTATTTGGAGACATTTTTGTGGTAAGATGAGAATTAAATTGGTGATGGGTGGCTGGAATGAGACGATTCTGAAGTGCTGTAACCTGTGGTACAAGGATACAGGTGAGAGTTTAATTAATAAATGTATTCTTGCGAGTTGTGTAGCACATATTTGGAAGGAAAGGAATGCTAGGATTTTTAACAAGAAGAGTCTAACAGCTGAAGGAGTGATAGCTTGTATTGAGAATGAAATCAGATTAAAGCTGTTGGATTTAAGGAATAATAATAATTTGATTAATAAAAGAATCTATAAGGATTGGGGCATTTATGGAAAGGACAAACATAAAAGATGAATTACTGGATCAGATTTGGGAAGTTGACGGTTGAAGTGTTCTTTAGTTGGGGTTGGCAGTGGAGAAATTATTTTGAGTTTATTCTTTGTATTGGTTTTAGCTGGGGGCAATTTTGGAATAAGTGGTTTTACAAAGGAATTGACGGAAATTGTCTATGGTTGGGGAGTTCTCTCTCTAATCATTTGACTTGTACCAATGGGATTTTTAATTTGGATATGATCCTTTGTGAGATTATTCAAATTGAAAATCCTAGACATGTGATTGATGCCATGTCAAGTCTGAAACTTATTCTGAATTTCTGGAGTCTCGGTATTGGTTTTTGGTTCGTTGGGATTTGTATTCTTTGCAGGAATCTTTTGCAGTGGATGAAGATGGACATTAGTGATAAGAAGGATGGGAGTTTCTTGCTGAAATTCAAGAGGAGAAAGAAGAATTGGAAAAGAGACAGAAGAAGCAAATTTGATCAGCTATTGGAGATTAATTGGGATTGCATTGTTATTTTGGTTAATAGTCTTAATTATGTTTGGATTCTATTTGTGATTTGTTGGTTGAGAATTTTGGTCTTAATTGGATTTTCGTTAAAGTTTAGTCTTTGGACTGAGGGTTTTTTTAAGGGCCTTACCCCTTGCTATTTTTTTTATGGTTATCGGAGTTTTTGGAGGTGCAAGGGGGTGAAGTTACCTTTTTTCCCTCATTCAATAAGTCCTAGGGCTAACTTTAAGGATTTTAGGGTTTATTGGGGTTGTGAGTGGTTAGTTCTTATTCTTAGGAAGTGGTTTGGTAGTTGGTTATGGATAGGCTGGATATTTTTGTTATTTGATTGAAAATTGGTGTTTGTATTCTTTTATTCTTTTTAATAAAGTTTGCTGAGCTTTGGCTCTTTCAAAAAAAAAAAAAAGAATTAAATTGTTATCATCAAAGCTTTGCTAAATTGGATAAACTTCTAATGTGGAACTCAAGAATGAAACAATGGTCATCAAAGCTTTGCTTAAATTGCATAGACTTCTATTGTGGAACTCAAGAATACATACAATGCTCATCAAAGCTTTTCTTAAATTGCATAGACTTCTATTGTGGAACTCAAGAATTAAACGATGCTCATCAAAGCTTTGCTAAATTACAAAGACTTCTATTGTGGAACTCAAGAATAAAACAATGCTCATCAAAGCTTTTCTAAAATTGCATGGACTTCGATTATGGATCTCAAGAATAAAAGAATGCTCATCTAACATTCGCTAAATTGCGAAGAGTACTTCTATTGTGGAATTCTAGAATTAAACAATGCTCATCATCAAAGCTATACTAAATTGCATAAACTTCTAATGTGGAACTCAAGAATGAATCAATGCTCATCAAAGCTTTGCTTAAATTGCATACACTTCTATTGTGGAACTCAAGAATTAAAGAATGCTCATTAAACTTTTGCTAAATTGCAAATATTACTTCTATTGTGAAACTTAAGAATTAAAAAATGTTCATCAATGTTTTGGTAAATTGCATAGACTTTCAATGTGGAACCCAAGAATGAAACGGTGCTCAACAAACCTTTGCTAAATTGCATTGTCTTCGATTGTAAAGCTCAAGAATCAAACAATTCTCATCAAAGCTTTGCTTAAATTGCATAGACTACTATTGTGGAACTCAACAATCAAATAATGCTCACCAAAACTTTGCTTAAATTGCATAAACCTCTATTCTGGTACTCAAGAATTAAACGTTGATCATCAAAGCTTTGCTAAATTGGATAAACTTCTAATGTGGAACTCAAGAATTAAACAATGGTCATCAAAGCTTTGCTTAAATTGCATAGACTTCTATTGTGGAACTCAAGAATACAACAATGCTCATCATAGCTTTGCTTAAATTGCATAGACTTCTATTGTGGAACTCTAGAATTAAACAATGCTTATCAAAGCATTGCTAAATTACAAAAACTTCTAATGTGGAACTCAAGAATAAAACAATGCTCATCAAAGCTTTTCTAAAATTGCATGGACTTCGATTGTGGAACTCAAGAATAAAACAATGCTCATCTAACCTTCGCTAAATTGCGAAGACTACTTCTATTGTGGAACTCTAGAATTAAACAGTGCTCATCAAAGCTATACTAAATTGCATAGACTTCTAATGTGTAACTCAAGAATGAAATAATGCTCATCAAATCTTTGTTTAAATTGCATAGACTTTTATTGTGGAACTCAAGATTTAAACAATGCTCCTCAAAGCTCTGCTAAATTTCGAAGATGATGCGTGTATGGGCTTGATTTGGTGAGTAAGGTAGTGTTTAGGTAAATTAAGAGAGAATAGTAACCACAAATGATATATGAATGGAAAGAAATGGATACCGGTGAAAACAATCCAAGACCTATTGGATTGAGTTCGTATCAAGTCAAGAACACGTCCTAACAAGATAATTTGTGAATTATAACAATAATTCCAATTGAACAAAGGTTCTTTTTCTTAAAAATTCGTCTATTATCTTTCCCATGCATAAACTTGGCTTTATATGAAGCCTTTATTACAAACTTGGTGGTTACAAGCCAACCAACCACTTATTCATTAAAACTAGTAAATGAAATTTAAGGAAACTCTTGAAATAACATAACAAAAACGTCCAAGACACTTGAGGATGAAGAAAAAACGTCTATGCTTCATTAAGGAGCCATAAGAAGCATTAATGAGCCATCAGAAGCATTAAATTGTAACCCTAATGCACCAAAGAGTGATAAAAACGGCTAGGAGGCTTTATGAAGCAAAAAGTAACGTTTGTAGCACTTATGAATCCTTAAAAATGTTGCCCTAGCCTTCATGCAACCCTAATTCAATTTGTGGGTTACCATGCATAACCCAACCATTGAGCCCAAGCCACCTTCTAGCCCACTAGTAATCACTAATCCATCACCTTTTGGGCTTTCATAATCCATGCATGGATCAGAAGACTACTTCTATTGTGGAACTCTAGAATTAAACAATGCTCATCAAAGCTTTGCTAAATTGCATAGACTTCTAATGTGGAACTTAAAACAATGCTCATCAAAGCTACACATAAATTGCATACACTTCTATTATGGAACTTAAGAATTAAACAATGCTCATCAATGTTTTGATGAATTGCATAGACTTCCAATGTGGAACTCAAGAATGAAACGGTGCTCAACAAACCTTTGCTAAATTGCATTGTCTTCTGTTGTGGAACTCAAGAATGAAACAATGCTCATCAAAGCTTTGCTTAAATTGCATAGACTACTATTGTGGAACTCAAGAATCAAACAATGCTCACCAAAGCTTTGCTTAAATTGCATAAACCTCTATTGTGGTACTCAAGAATTAAACGATGATCATCAAAGTATTGCTAAATTGGATAACCTTCTAATGTGGAACTCAAGAATGAAACAATGGTCATCAAAGCTTTGCTTAAATTGCATAGACTTCTATTGTGGAACTCAAGAATACAACAATGCTCATCAAAGCTTTTCTTAAATTGCATAGACTTCTATCGTGGAACTCAAGAATTAAACGATGCTCATCAAAGCGTTGCTAAATTACAAAGACTTCTATTGTGGAACTCAAGAATAAAACAATGCTTATCAAAGCTTTTCTAAATCTGCATGGACTTTGATTATGGATCTCAAGAATAAAAGAATGCTCATCTAACATTCACTAAACTGCGAAGACTACTTCTATTGTGGAACTCTAGAATTAAACAATGCCCATCAAAGCTATACTAAATTGCATAAAATTCTAATGTGGAACGTAAAAATGAATCAATGCTCATCAAAGCTTTGCTTAAGTTGCATACACTTCTATGGTGGAACTCAAGAATTAAAGAATGCTCATTAAAGTTTTGCTAAATTGGAAATATTACTTCTATTGTGGAACTTAAGAATTAAACAATGCCCATCAATGTTTTGATAAATTGCATAGACTTCCAATGTGGAACTCAAGAATGAAACGGTGCTCAACAAACCTTTGCTAAATTGCTTTGTCTTCTATTGTGGAGCTCAAAAATCAAACAATGCTCATCAAAGCTTTGCTTAAATTGCATAGACTAATATTATGGAACTCAAGAATCAAACAATGCTCACCAAAGCTTTGTTTAAATTGCATAAACCTCTGTTGTGGTACTCAAGAATTAAATGATGATCATCAAAGCTTTGCTAAATTGGATAAACTTCTAATGTGGAACTCAAGAATGAAACAATGGTCATCAAAGCTTTGCTTAAATTGCATAGACTTCTATTGTGGAACTCAAGAATACATACAATGCTCATCAAAGCTTTTCTTAAATTGCATAGACTTCTATTGTGGAACTCAAGAATTAAACGATGCTCATCAAAGCTTTGCTAAATTACAAAGACTTCTATTGTGGAACTCAAGAATAAAACAATGCTCATCAAAGCTTTTCAAAAATTGCATGGACTTCGATTATGGATCTCAAGAATAAAAGAATGCTCATCTGACATTCGCTAAATTGCGAAGAGTACTTCTATTGTGGAATTCTAGTATTAAACAATGCTCATCAAAGCTATACTAAATTGCATAAACTTCTAATGTGGAACTCAAGAATGAATCAATGCTCATCAAAGCTTTGCTTAAATTGCATACACTTCTATTGTGGAACTCAAGAATTAAGGAATGCTCATTAAACTTTTGCTAAATTGCAAATATTACTTCTATTGTGAAACTTAAGAATTAAACAATGTTCATCAATGTTTTGGTAAATTGCATAGACTTTCAATGTGGAACCCAAGAATGAAACGGTGCTCAACAAACCTTTGCTAAATTGCATTGTCTTCGATTGTAAAGCTCAAGAATCAAACAATTCTCATCAAAGCTTTGCTTAAATTGCATAGACTACTATTGTGGAACTCAACAATCAAATAATGCTCACCAAAACTTTGCTTAAATTGCATAAACCTCTATTCTGGTACTCAAGATTTAAACGTTGATCATCAAAGCTTTGCTAAATTGGATAAACTTCAAATGTGGAACTCAAGAATTAAACAATGGTCATCAAAGCTTTGCTTAAATTGCATAGACTTCTATTGTGGAACTCAAGAATACAACAATGCTCATCATAGCTTTGCTTAAATTGCATAGACTTCTATTGTGGAACTCTAGAATTAAACAATGCTTATCAAAGCATTGCTAAATTACAAAAACTTCTAATGTGGAACTCAAGAATAAAACAATGCTCATCAAAGCTTTTCTAAAATTGCATGGACTTCGATTGTGGAACTCAAGAATAAAACAATGCTCATCTAACCTTCGCTAAATTGCGAAGACTACTTCTTTTGTGGAACTCTAGAATTAAACAGTGCTCATCAAAGCTATACTAAATTGCATAGACTTCTAATGTGTAACTCAAGAATGAAATAATGCTCATCAAATCTTTGTTTAAATTGCATAGACTTTTATTGTGGAACTCAAGATTTAAACAATGCTCCTCAAAGCTCTGCTAAATTTCGAAGATGATGCGTGTATGGGCTTGATTTGGTGAGTAAGGTAGTGTTTAGGTAAATTAAGAGAGAATAGTAACCACAAATGATATATGAATGGAAAGAAATGGATACCGGTGAAAACAATCCAAGACCTATTGGATTGAGTTCGTATCAAGTCAAGAACACGTCCTAACAAGATAATTTGTGAATTATAACAATAATTCCAATTGAACAAAGGTTCTTTTTCTTAAAAATTCGTCTATTATCTTTCCCATGCATAAACTTGGCTTTATATGAAGCCTTTATTACAAACTTGGTGGTTACAAGCCAACCAACCACTTATTCATTAAAACTAGTAAATGAAATTTAAGGAAACTCTTGAAATAACACAACAAAAACGTCCAAGACACTTGAGGATGAAGAAAAAACGTCTATGCTTCATTAAGGAGCCATAAGAAGCATTAATGAGCCATCAGAAGCATTAAAGTGTAACCCTAATGCACCAAAGAGTGATAAAAACGGCTAGGAGGCTTTATGAAGCAAAAAGTAACATTTGTAGCACTTATGAATCCTTAAAAATGTTGCCCTAGCCTTCATGCAACCCTAATTCAATTTGTGGATTACCATGCATAACCCAACCATTGAGCCCAAGCCACCTTCTAGCCCACTAGTAATCACTAATCCATCACCTTTTGGGCTTTCATAATCCATGCATGGATCAGAAGACTACTTCTATTGTGGAACTCTAGAATTAAACAATGCTCATCAAAGCTTTGCTAAATTGCATAGACTTCTAATGTGGAACTTAAAACAATGCTCATCAAAGCTACACATAAATTGCATACACTTCTATTATGGAACTTAAGAATTAAACAATGCTCATCAATGTTTTGATGAATTGCATAGACTTCCAATGTGGAACTCAAGAATGAAACGGTGCTCAACAAACCTTTACTAAATTGCATTGTCTTCTGTTGTGGAACTCAAGAATGAAACAATGCTCATCAAAGCTTTGCTTAAATTGCATAGACTACTATTGTGGAACTCAAGAATCAAACAATGCTCACCAAAGCTTTGCTTAAATTGCATAAACCTCTATTGTGGTACTCAAGAATTAAACGATGATCATCAAAGCATTGCTAAATTGGATAACCTTCTAATGTGGAACTCAAGAATGAAACAATGGTCATCAAAGCTTTGCTTAAATTGCATAGACTTCTATTGTGGAACTCAAGAATACAACAATGCTCATCAAAGCTTTTCTTAAATTGCATAGACTTCTATTGTGGAACTCAAGAATTAAACGATGCTCATCAAAGCGTTGCTAAATTACAAAGACTTGTATTGTGGAACTCAAGAATAAAACAATGCTTATCAAAGCTTTTCTAAATCTGCATGGACTTTGATTATGGATCTCAAGAATAAAAGAATGCTCATCTAACATTCACTAAACTGCGAAGACTACTTCTATTGTGGAACTCTAGAATTAAACAATGCCCATCAAAGCTATACTAAATTGCATAAAATTCTAATGTGGAACGTAAAAATGAATCAATGCTCATCAAAGCTTTGCTTAAGTTGCATACACTTCTATGGTGGAACTCAAGAATTAAAGAATGCTCATTAAAGTTTTGCTAAATTGGAAATATTACTTCTATTGTGGAACTTAAGAATTAAACAATGCCCATCAATGTTTTGATAAATTGCATAGACTTCCAATGTGGAACTCAAGAATGAAACGGTGCTCAACAAACCTTTGCTAAATTGCTTTGTCTTCTATTGTGGAGCTCAAAAATCAAACAATGCTCATCAAAGCTTTGCTTAAATTGCATAGACTAATATTATGGAACTCAAGAATCAAACAATGCTCACCAAAGCTTTGTTTAAATTGCATAAACCTCTATTGTGGTACTCAAGAATTAAATGATGATCATCAAAGCTTTGCTAAATTGGATAAACTTCTAATGTGGAACTCAAGAATGAAACAATGGTCATCAAAGCTTTGCTTAAATTGCATAGACTTCTATTGTGGAACTCAAGAATACATACAATGCTCATCAAAGCTTTTCTTAAATTGCATAGACTTCTATTGTGGAACTCAAGAATTAAACGATGCTCATCAAAGCTTTGCTAAATTACAAAGACTTCTATTGTGGAACTCAAGAATAAAACAATGCTCATCAAAGCTTTTCTAAAATTGCATGGACTTCGATTATGGATCTCAAGAATAAAAGAATGCTCATCTAACATTCGCTAAATTACGAAGAGTACTTCTATTGTGGAATTCTAGAATTAAACAATGCTCATCATCAAAGCTATACTAAATTGCATAAACTTCTAATGTGGAACTCAAGAATGAATCAATGCTCATCAAAGCTTTGCTTAAATTGCATACACTTCTATTGTGGAACTCAAGAATTAAAGAATGCTCATTAAACTTTTGCTAAATTGCAAATATTACTTCTATTGTGAAACTTAAGAATTAAACAATGTTCATCAATGTTTTGGTAAATTGCATAGACTTTCAATGTGGAACCCAAGAATGAAACGGTGCTCAACAAACCTTTGCTAAATTGCATTGTCTTCGATTGTAAAGCTCAAGAATCAAACAATTCTCATCAAAGCTTTGCTTAAATTGCATAGACTACTATTGTGGAACTCAACAATCAAATAATGCTCACCAAAACTTTGCTTAAATTGCATAAACCTCTATTCTGGTACTCAAGAATTAAACGTTGATCATCAAAGCTTTGCTAAATTGGATAAACTTCTAATGTGGAACTCAAGAATTAAACAATGGTCATCTAAGCTTTGCTTAAATTGCATAGACTTCTATTGTGGAACTCAAGAATACAACAATGCTCATCATAGCTTTGCTTAAATTGCATAGACTTCTATTGTGGAACTCTAGAATTAAACAATGCTTATCAAAGCATTGCTAAATTACAAAAACTTCTAATGTGGAACTCAAGAATAAAACAATGCTCATCAAAGCTTTTCTAAAATTGCATGGACTTCGATTGTGGAACTCAAGAATAAAACAATGCTCATCTAACCTTCGCTAAATTGCGAAGACTACTTCTATTGTGGAACTCTAGAATTAAACAGTGCTCATCAAAGCTATACTAAATTGCATAGACTTCTAATGTGTAACTCAAGAATGAAATAATGCTCATCAAATCTTTGTTTAAATTGCATAGACTTTTATTGTGGAACTCAAGATTTAAACAATGCTCCTCAAAGCTCTGCTAAATTTCGAAGATGATGCGTGTATGGGCTTGATTTGGTGAGTAAGGTAGTGTTTAGGTAAATTAAGAGAGAATAGTAACCACAAATGATATATGAATGGAAAGAAATGGATACCGGTGAAAACAATCCAAGACCTATTGGATTGAGTTCGTATCAAGTCAAGAACACGTCCTAACAAGATAATTTGTGAATTATAACAATAATTCCAATTGAACAAAGGTTCTTTTTCTTAAAAATTCGTCTATTATCTTTCCCATGCATAAACTTGGCTTTATATGAAGCCTTTATTACAAACTTGGTGGTTACAAGCCAACCAACCACTTATTCATTAAAACTAGTAAATGAAATTTAAGGAAACTCTTGAAATAACATAACAAAAACGTCCAAGACACTTGAGGATGAAGAAAAAACGTCTATGCTTCATTAAGGAGCCATAAGAAGCATTAATGAGCCATCAGAAGCATTAAATTGTAACCCTAATGCACCAAAGAGTGATAAAAACGGCTAGGAGGCTTTATGAAGCAAAAAGTAACGTTTGTAGCACTTATGAATCCTTAAAAATGTTGCCCTAGCCTTCATGCAACCCTAATTCAATTTGTGGGTTACCATGCATAACCCAACCATTGAGCCCAAGCCACCTTCTAGCCCACTAGTAATCACTAATCCATCACCTTTTGGGCTTTCATAATCCATGCATGGATCAGAAGACTACTTCTATTGTGGAACTCTAGAATTAAACAATGCTCATTAAAGCTTTGCTAAATTGCATAGACTTCTAATGTGGAACTTAAAACAATGCTCATCAAAGCTACACATAAATTGCATACACTTCTATTATGGAACTTAAGAATTAAACAATGCTCATCAATGTTTTGATGAATTGCATAGACTTCCAATGTGGAACTCAAGAATGAAACAGTGCTCAACAAACCTTTGCTAAATTGCATTGTCTTATGTTGTGGAACTCAAGAATGAAACAATGCTCATCAAAGCTTTGCTTAAATTGCATAGACTACTATTGTGGAACTCAAGAATCAAACAATGCTCACCAAAGCTTTGCTTAAATTGCATAAACCTCTATTGTGGTACTCAAGAATTAAACGATGATCATCAAAGCATTGCTAAATTGGATAACCTTCTAATGTGGAACTCAAGAATGAAACAATGGTCATCAAAGCTTTGCTTAAATTGCATAGACTTCTATTGTGGAACTCAAGAATACAACAATGCTCATCAAAGCTTTTCTTAAATTGCATAGACTTCTATTGTGGAACTCAAGAATTAAACGATGCTCATCAAAGCGTTGCTAAATTACAAAGACTTGTATTGTGGAACTCAAGAATAAAACAATGCTTATCAAAGCTTTTCTAAATCTGCATGGACTTTGATTATGGATCTCAAGAATAAAAGAATGCTCATCTAACATTCACTAAACTGCGAAGACTACTTCTATTGTGGAACTCTAGAATTAAACAATGCCCATCAAAGCTATACTAAATTGCATAAAATTCTAATGTGGAACGTAAAAATGAATCAATGCTCATCAGAGCTTTGCTTAAGTTGCATACACTTCTATGGTGGAACTCAAGAATTAAAGAATGCTCATTAAAGTTTTGCTAAATTGGAAATATTACTTCTATTGTGGAACTTAAGAATTAAACAATGCCCATCAATGTTTTGATAAATTGCATAGACTTCCAATGTGGAACTCAAGAATGAAACGGTGCTCAACAAACCTTTGCTAAATTGCTTTGTCTTCTATTGTGGAGCTCAAAAATCAAACAATGCTCATCAAAGCTTTGCTTAAATTGCATAGACTAATATTATGGAACTCAAGAATCAAACAATGCTCACCAAAGCTTTGTTTAAATTGCATAAACCTCTATTGTGGTACTCAAGAATTAAATGATGATCATCAAAGCTTTGCTAAATTGGATAAACTTCTAATGTGGAACTCAAGAATGAAACAATGGTCATCAAAGCTTTGCTTAAATTGCATA
Source organism: Lactuca sativa (assembly GCF_002870075.4). Taxonomy (NCBI): domain Eukaryota; kingdom Viridiplantae; phylum Streptophyta; class Magnoliopsida; order Asterales; family Asteraceae; genus Lactuca; species Lactuca sativa. The sequence continues at coordinate 265,383,020 of NC_056630.2, forward strand.
GATTTCTATTGTGGAACTCAAGAATACATACAATGCTCATCAAAGCTTTTCTTAAATTGCATAGACTTCTATTGTGGAACTCAAGAATTAAACGATGCTCATCAAAGCTTTGCTAAATTACAAAGACTTCTATTGTGGAACTCAAGAATAAAACAATGCTCATCAAAGCTTTTCTAAAATTGCATGGATTTCGATTATGGATCTCAAGAATAAAAGAATGCTCATCTAACATTCGCTAAATTGCGAAGAGTACTTCTATTGTGGAATTCTAGAATTAAACAATGCTCATCAAAGCTATACTAAATTGCATAAACTTCTAATGTGGAACTCAAGAATGAATCAATGCTCATCAAAGCTTTGCTTAAATTGCATACACTTCTATTGTGGAACTCAAGAATTAAAGAATGCTCATTAAACTTTTGCTAAATTGCAAATATTACTTCTATTGTGAAACTTAAGAATTAAACAATGTTCATCAATGTTTTGGTAAATTGCATAGACTTTCAATGTGGAACCCAAGAATGAAACGGTGCTCAACAAACCTTTGCTAAATTGCATTGTCTTCGATTGTAAAGCTCAAGAATCAAACAATTCTCATCAAAGCTTTGCTTAAATTGCATAGACTACTATTGTGGAACTCAACAATCAAATAATGCTCACCAAAACTTTGCTTAAATTGCATAAACCTCTATTTTGGTACTCAAGAATGAAACGTTGATCATCAAAGCTTTGCTAAATTGGATAAACTTCTAATGTGGAACTCAAGAATTAAACAATGGTCATCAAAGCTTTGCTTAAATTGCATAGACTTCTATTGTGGAACTCAAGAATACAACAATGCTCATCATAGCTTTGCTTAAATTGCATAGACTTCTATTGTGGAACTCTAGAATTAAACGATGCTTATCAAACCATTGCTAAATTACAAAAACTTCTAATGTGGAACTCAAGAATAAAACAATGCTCATCAAAGCTTTTCTAAAATTGCATGGACTTCGATTGTGGAACTCAAGAATAAAACAATGCTCATCTAACCTTCGCTAAATTGCGAAGACTACTTCTTTTGTGGAACTCTAGAATTAAACAGTGCTCATCAAAGCTATACTAAATTGCATAGACTTCTAATGTGTAACTCAAGAATGAAATAATGCTCATCAAATCTTTGTTTAAATTGCATAGACTTTTATTGTGGAACTCAAGATTTAAACAATGCTCCTCAAAGCTCTGCTAAATTTCGAAGATGATGCGTGTATGGGCTTGATTTGGTGAGTAAGGTAGTGTTTAGGTAAATTAAGAGAGAATAGTAACCACAAATGATATATGAATGGAAAGAAATGGATACCAGTGAAAACAATCCAAGACCTATTGGATTGAGTTCGTATCAAGTCAAGAACACGTCCTAACAAGATAATTTGTGAATTATAACAATAATTCCAATTGAACAAAGGTTCTTTTTCTTAAAAATTCGTCTATTATCTTTCCCATGCATAAACTTGGCTTTATATGAAGCCTTTATTACAAACTTGGTGGTTACAAGCCAACCAACCACTTATTCATTAAAACTAGTAAATGAAATTTAAGGAAACTCTTGAAATAACACAACAAAAACGTCCAAGACACTTGAGGATGAAGAAAAAACGTCTATGCTTCATTAAGGAGCCATAAGAAGCATTAATGAGCCATCAGAAGCATTAAATTGTAACCCTAATGCACCAAAGAGTGATAAAAACGGCTAGGAGGCTTTATGAAGCAAAAAGTAACGTTTGTAGCACTTATGAATCCTTAAAAATGTTGCCCTAGCCTTCATGCAACCCTAATTCAATTTGTGGGTTACCATGCATAACCCAACCATTGAGCCTAAGCCACCTTCTAGCCCACTAGTAATCACTAATCCATCACCTTTTGGGCTTTCATAATCCATGCATGGATCAGAAGACTACTTCTATTGTGGAACTCTAGAATTAAACAATGCTCATTAAAGCTTTGCTAAATTGCATAGACTTCTAATGTGGAACTTAAAACAATGCTCATCAAAGCTACACATAAATTGCATACACTTCTATTATGGAACTTAAGAATTAAACAATGCTCATCAATGTTTTGATGAATTGCATAGACTTCCAATGTGGAACTCAAGAATGAAACGGTGCTCAACAAACCTTTGCTAAATTGCATTGTCTTCTGTTGTGGAACTCAAGAATGAAACAATGCTCATCAAAGCTTTGCTTAAATTGCATAGACTACTATTGTGGAACTCAAGAATCAAACAATGCTCACCAAAGCTTTGCTTAAATTGCATAAACCTCTATTGTGGTACTCAAGAATTAAACGATGATCATCAAAGCATTGCTAAATTGGATAACCTTCTAATGTGGAACTCAAGAATGAAACAATGGTCATCAAAGCTTTGCTTAAATTGCATAGACTTCTATTGTGGAACTCAAGAATACAACAATGCTCATCAAAGCTTTTCTTAAATTGCATAGACTTCTATTGTGGAACTCAAGAATTAAACGATGCTCCCTTGTGGCCATGGAGGTTCGCCTGCAGTGACTCCAGGGCATGAAGCAAAGCTTTATGTTTGCAGCGGGGGATTAGTCGGTGCGCGAAAGCTGGCCCGGAAACCCTCGTTAGGGAAGTTCCCTTTCCAAAAAAAAAAAAGAATTAAACGATGCTCATCAAAGCGTTGCTAAATTACAAAGACTTGTATTGTGGAACTCAAGAATAAAACAATGCTTATCAAAGCTTTTCTAAATCTGCATGGACTTTGATTATGGATCTCAAGAATAAAAGAATGCTCATCTAACATTCACTAAACTGCGAAGACTACTTCTATTGTGGAACTCTAGAATTAAACAATGCCCATCAAAGCTATACTAAATTGCATAAAATTCTAATGTGGAACGTAAAAATGAATCAATGCTCATCAAAGCTTTGCTTAAGTTGCATACACTTCTATGTTGGAACTCAAGAATTAAAGAATGCTCATTAAAGTTTTGCTAAATTGGAAATATTACTTCTATTGTGGAACTTAAGAATTAAACAATGCCCATCAATGTTTTGATAAATTGCATAGACTTCCAATGTGGAACTCAAGAATGAAACGGTGCTCAACAAACCTTTGCTAAATTGCTTTGTCTTCTATTGTGGAGCTCAAAAATCAAACAATGCTCATCAAAGCTTTGCTTAAATTGCATAGACTAATATTATGGAACTCAAGAATCAAACAATGCTCACCAAAGCTTTGTTTAAATTGCATAAACCTCTATTGTGGTACTCAAGAATTAAATGATGATCATCAAAGCCTTGCTAAATTGGATAAACTTCTAATGTGGAACTCAAGAATGAAACAATGGTCATCAAAGCTTTGCTTAAATTGCATAGACTTCTATTGTGGAACTCAAGAATACATACAATGCTCATCAAAGCTTTTCTTAAATTGCATAGACTTCTATTGTGGAACTCAAGAATTAAACGATGCTCATCAAAGCTTTGCTAAATTACAAAGACTTCTATTGTGGAACTCAAGAATAAAACAATGCTCATCAAAGCTTTTCTAAAATTGCATGGACTTCGATTATGGATCTCAAGAATAAAAGAATGCTCATCTAACATTCGCTAAATTGCGAAGAGTACTTCTATTGTGGAATTCTAGAATTAAACAATGCTCATCAAAGCTATACTAAATTGCATAAACTTCTAATGTGGAACTCAAGAATGAATCAATGCTCATCAAAGCTTTGCTTAAATTGCATACACTTCTATTGTGGAACTCAAGAATTAAAGAATGCTCATTAAACTTTTGCTAAATTGCAAATATTACTTCTATTGTGAAACTTAAGAATTAAACAATGTTCATCAATGTTTTGGTAAATTGCATAGACTTTCAATGTGGAACCCAAGAATGAAACGGTGCTCAACAAACCTTTGCTAAATTGCATTGTCTTCGATTGTAAAGCTCAAGAATCAAACAATTCTCATCAAAGCTTTGCTTAAATTGCATAGACTACTATTGTGGAACTCAACAATCAAATAATGCTCACCAAAACTTTGCTTAAATTGCATAAACCTCTATTCTGGTACTCAAGAATGAAACGTTGATCATCAAAGCTTTGCTAAATTGGATAAACTTCTAATGTGGAACTCAAGAATTAAACAATGGTCATCAAAGCTTTGCTTAAATTGCATAGACTTCTATTGTGGAACTCAAGAATACAACAATGCTCATCATAGCTTTGCTTAAATTGCATAGACTTCTATTGTGGAACTCTAGAATTAAACGATGCTTATCAAACCATTGCTAAATTACAAAAACTTCTAATGTGGAACTCAAGAATAAAACAATGCTCATCAAAGCTTTTCTAAAATTGCATGGACTTCGATTGTGGAACTCAAGAATAAAACAATGCTCATCTAACCTTCGCTAAATTGCGAAGACTACTTCTTTTGTGGAACTCTAGAATTAAACAGTGCTCATCAAAGCTATACTAAATTGCATAGACTTCTAATGTGTAACTCAAGAATGAAATAATGCTCATCAAATCTTTGTTTAAATTGCATAGACTTTTATTGTGGAACTCAAGATTTAAACAATGCTCCTCAAAGCTCTGCTAAATTTCGAAGATGATGCGTGTATGGGCTTGATTTGGTGAGTAAGGTAGTGTTTAGGTAAATTAAGAGAGAATAGTAACCACAAATGATATATGAATGGAAAGAAATGGATACCGGTGAAAACAATCCAAGACCTATTGGATTGAGTTCGTATCAAGTCAAGAACACGTCCTAACAAGATAATTTGTGAATTATAACAATAATTCCAATTGAACAAAGGTTCTTTTTCTTAAAAATTCGTCTATTATCTTTCCCATGCATAAACTTGGCTTTATATGAAGCCTTTATTAAAAACTTGGTGGTTACAAGCCAACCAACCACTTATTCATTAAAACTAGTAAATGAAATTTAAGGAAACTCTTGAAATAACACAACAAAAACGTCCAAGACACTTGAGGATGAAGAAAAAACGTCTATGCTTCATTAAGGAGCCATAAGAAGCATTAATGAGCCATCAGAAGCATTAAATTGTAACCTTAATGCACCAAAGAGTGATAAAAACGGCTAGAAGGCTTTATGAAGCAAAAAGTAACGTTTGTAGCACTTATGAATCCTTAAAAATGTTGCCCTAGCCTTCATGCAACCCTAATTCAATTTGTGGGTTACCATGCATAACCCAACCATTGAGCCCAAGCCACCTTCTAGCCCACTAGTAATCACTAATCCATCACCTTTTGGGCTTTCATAATCCATGCATGGATCAGAAGACTACTTCTATTGTGGAACTCTAGAATTAAACAATGCTCATTAAAGCTTTGCTAAATTGCATAGACTTCTAATGTGGAACTTAAAACAATGCTCATCTTGCATACACTTCTATTATGGAACTTAAGAATTAAACAATGCTCATCAATGTTTTGATGAATTGCATAGACTTCCAATGTGGAACTCAAGAATGAAACGGTGCTCAACAAACCTTTGCTAAATTGCATTGTCTTCTGTTGTGGAACTCAAGAATGAAACAATGCTCATCAAAGCTTTGCTTAAATTGCATAGACTACTATTGTGGAACTCAAGAATCAAACAATGCTCACCAAAGCTTTGCTTAAATTGCATAAACCTCTATTGTGGTACTCAAGAATTAAACGATGATCATCAAAGCATTGCTAAATTGGATAACCTTCTAATGTGGAACTCAAGAATGAAACAATGGTCATCAAAGCTTTGCTTAAATTGCATAGACTTCTATTGTGGAACTCAAGAATACAACAATGCTCATCAAAGCTTTTCTTAAATTGCATAGACTTCTATTGTGGAACTCAAGAATTAAACGATGCTCATCAAAGCGTTGCTAAATTACAAAGACTTGTATTGTGGAACTCAAGAATAAAACAATGCTTATCAAAGCTTTTCTAAATCTGCATGGACTTTGATTATGGATCTCAAGAATAAAAGAATGCTCATCTAACATTCACTAAACTGCGAAGACTACTTCTATTGTGGAACTCTAGAATTAAACAATGCCCATCAAAGCTATACTAAATTGCATAAAATTCTAATGTGGAACGTAAAAATGAATCAATGCTCATCAAAGCTTTGCTTAAGTTGCATACACTTCTATGGTGGAACTCAAGAATTAAAGAATGCTCATTAAAGTTTTGCTAAATTGGAAATATTACTTCTATTGTGGAACTTAAGAATTAAACAATGCCCATCAATGTTTTGATAAATTGCATAGACTTCCAATGTGGAACTCAAGAATGAAACGGTGCTCAACAAACCTTTGCTAAATTGCTTTGTCTTCTATTGTGGAGCTCAAAAATCAAACAATGCTCATCAAAGCTTTGCTTAAATTGCATAGACTAATATTATGGAACTCAAGAATCAAACAATGCTCACCAAAGCTTTGTTTAAATTGCATAAACCTCTATTGTGGTACTCAAGAATTAAATGATGATCATCAAAGCCTTGCTAAATTGGATAAACTTCTAATGTGGAACTCAAGAATGAAACAATGGTCATCAAAGCTTTGCTTAAATTGCATAGACTTCTATTGTGGAACTCAAGAATACATACAATGCTCATCAAAGCTTTTCTTAAATTGCATAGACTTCTATTGTGGAACTCAAGAATTAAACGATGCTCATCAAAGCTTTGCTAAATTACAAAGACTTCTATTGTGGAACTCAAGAATAAAACAATGCTCATCAAAGCTTTTCTAAAATTGCATGGACTTCGATTATGGATCTCAAGAATAAAAGAATGCTCATCTAACATTCGCTAAATTGCGAAGAGTACTTCTATTGTGGAATTCTAGAATTAAACAATGCTCATCAAAGCTATACTAAATTGCATAAACTTCTAATGTGGAACTCAAGAATGAATCAATGCTCATCAAAGCTTTGCTTAAATTGCATACACTTCTATTGTGGAACTCAAGAATTAAAGAATGCTCATTAAACTTTTGCTAAATTGCAAATATTACTTCTATTGTGAAACTTAAGAATTAAACAATGTTCATCAATGTTTTGGTAAATTGCATAGACTTTCAATGTGGAACCCAAGAATGAAACGGTGCTCAACAAACCTTTGCTAAATTGCATTGTCTTCGATTGTAAAGCTCAAGAATCAAACAATTCTCATCAAAGCTTTGCTTAAATTGCATAGACTACTATTGTGGAACTCAACAATCAAATAATGCTCACCAAAACTTTGCTTAAATTGCATAAACCTCTATTCTGGTACTCAAGAATGAAACGTTGATCATCAAAGCTTTGCTAAATTGGATAAACTTCTAATGTGGAACTCAAGAATTAAACAATGGTCATCAAAGCTTTGCTTAAATTGCATAGACTTCTATTGTGGAACTCAAGAATACAACAATGCTCATCATAGCTTTGCTTAAATTGCATAGACTTCTATTGTGGAACTCTAGAATTAAACGATGCTTATCAAACCATTGCTAAATTACAAAAACTTCTAATGTGGAACTCAAGAATAAAACAATGCTCATCAAAGCTTTTCTAAAATTGCATGGACTTCGATTGTGGAACTCAAGAATAAAACAATGCTCATCTAACCTTCGCTAAATTGCGAAGACTACTTCTTTTGTGGAACTCTAGAATTAAACAGTGCTCATCAAAGCTATACTAAATTGCATAGACTTCTAATGTGTAACTCAAGAATGAAATAATGCTCATCAAATCTTTGTTTAAATTGCATAGACTTTTATTGTGGAACTCAAGATTTAAACAATGCTCCTCAAAGCTCTGCTAAATTTCGAAGATGATGCGTGTATGGGCTTGATTTGGTGAGTAAGGTAGTGTTTAGGTAAATTAAGAGAGAATAGTAACCACAAATGATATATGAATGGAAAGAAATGGATACCGGTGAAAACAATCCAAGACCTATTGGATTGAGTTCGTATCAAGTCAAGAACACGTCCTAACAAGATAATTTGTGAATTATAACAATAATTCCAATTGAACAAAGGTTCTTTTTCTTAAAAATTCGTCTATTATCTTTCCCATGCATAAACTTGGCTTTATATGAAGCCTTTATTAAAAACTTGGTGGTTACAAGCCAACCAACCACTTATTCATTAAAACTAGTAAATGAAATTTAAGGAAACTCTTGAAATAACACAACAAAAACGTCCAAGACACTTGAGGATGAAGAAAAAACGTCTATGCTTCATTAAGGAGCCATAAGAAGCATTAATGAGCCATCAGAAGCATTAAATTGTAACCTTAATGCACCAAAGAGTGATAAAAACGGCTAGAAGGCTTTATGAAGCAAAAAGTAACGTTTGTAGCACTTATGAATCCTTAAAAATGTTGCCCTAGCCTTCATGCAACCCTAATTCAATTTGTGGGTTACCATGCATAACCCAACCATTGAGCCCAAGCCACCTTCTAGCCCACTAGTAATCACTAATCCATCACCTTTTGGGCTTTCATAATCCATGCATGGATCAGAAGACTACTTCTATTGTGGAACTCTAGAATTAAACAATGCTCATTTTAGCTTTGCTAAATTGCATAGACTTCTAATGTGGAACTTAAAACAATGCTCATCAAAGCTACACATAAATTGCATACACTTCTATTATGGAACTTAAGAATTAAACAATGCTCATCAATGTTTTGATGAATTGCATAGACTTCCAATGTGGAACTCAAGAATGAAACGGTGCTCAACAAACCTTTGCTAAATTGCATTGTCTTCTGTTGTGGAACTCAAGAATGAAACAATGCTCATCAAAGCTTTGCTTAAATTGCATAGACTACTATTGTGGAACTCAAGAATCAAACAATGCTCACCAAAGCTTTGCTTAAATTGCATAAACCTCTATTGTGGTACTCAAGAATTAAACGATGATCATCAAAGCATTGCTAAATTGGATAACCTTCTAATGTGGAACTCAAGAATGAAACAATGGTCATCAAAGCTTTGCTTAAATTGCATAGACTTCTATTGTGGAACTCAAGAATACAACAATGCTCATCAAAGCTTTTCTTAAATTGCATAGACTTCTATTGTGGAACTCAAGAATTAAACGATGCTCATCAAAGCGTTGCTAAATTACAAAGACTTCTATTGTGGAACTCAAGAATAAAACAATGCTTATCAAAGCTTTTCTAAATCTGCATGGACTTTGATTATGGATCTCAAGAATAAAAGAATGCTCATCTAACATTCACTAAACTGCGAAGACTACTTCTATTGTGGAACTCTAGAATTAAACAATGCCCATCAAAGCTATACTAAATTGCATAAAATTCTAATGTGGAACGTAAAAATGAATCAATGCTCATCAAAGCTTTGCTTAAGTTGCATACACTTCTATGGTGGAACTCAAGAATTAAAGAATGCTCATTAAAGTTTTGCTAAATTGGAAATATTACTTCTATTGTGGAACTTAAGAATTAAACAATGCCCATCAATGTTTTGATAAATTGCATAGACTTCCAATGTGGAACTCAAGAATGAAACGGTGCTCAACAAACCTTTGCTAAATTGCTTTGTCTTCTATTGTGGAGTTCAAAAATCAAACAATGCTCATCAAAGCTTTGCTTAAATTGCATAGACTAATATTATGGAACTCAAGAATCAAACAATGCTCACCAAAGCTTTGTTTAAATTGCATAAACCTCTATTGTGGTACTCAAGAATTAAATGATGATCATCAAAGCTTTGCTAAATTGGATAAACTTCTAATGTGGAACTCAAGAATGAAACAATGGTCATCAAAGCTTTGCTTAAATTGCATAGACTTCTATTGTGGAACTCAAGAATACATACAATGCTCATCAAAGCTTTTTTAAATTGCATAGACTTCTATTGTGGAACTCAAGAATTAAACGATGCTCATCAAAGCTTTGCTAAATTACAAAGACTTCTATTGTGGAACTCAAGAATAAAACAATGCTCATCAAAGCTTTTCTAAAATTGCATGGACTTCGATTATGGATCTCAAGAATAAAAGAATGCTCATCTAACATTCGCTAAATTGCGAAGAGTACTTCTATTGTGGAATTCTAGAATTAAACAATGCTCATCAAAGCTATACTAAATTGCATAAACTTCTAATGTGGAACTCAAGAATGAATCAATGCTCATCAAAGCTTTGCTTAAATTGCATACACTTCTATTGTGGAACTCAAGAATTAAAGAATGCTCATTAAACTTTTGCTAAATTGCAAATATTACTTCTATTGTGAAACTTAAGAATTAAACAATGTTCATCAATGTTTTGGTAAATTGCATAGACTTTCAATGTGGAACCCAAGAATGAAACGGTGCTCAACAAACCTTTGCTAAATTGCATTGTCTTCGATTGTAAAGCTCAAGAATCAAACAATTCTCATCAAAGCTTTGCTTAAATTGCATAGACTACTATTGTGGAACTCAACAATCAAATAATGCTCACCAAAACTTTGCTTAAATTGCATAAACCTCTATTCTGGTACTCAAGAATGAAACGTTGATCATCAAAGCTTTGCTAAATTGGATAAACTTCTAATGTGGAACTCAAGAATTAAACAATGGTCATCAAAGCTTTGCTTAAATTGCATAGACTTCTATTGTGGAACTCAAGAATACAACAATGCTCATCATAGCTTTGCTTAAATTGCATAGACTTCTATTGTGGAACTCTAGAATTAAACGATGCTTATCAAACCATTGCTAAATTACAAAAACTTCTAATGTGGAACTCAAGAATAAAACAATGCTCATCAAAGCTTTTCTAAAATTGCATGGACTTCGATTGTGGAACTCAAGAATAAAACAATGCTCATCTAACCTTCGCTAAATTGCGAAGACTACTTCTATTGTAGAACTCTAGAATTAAACAATGCTCATCAAAGCTATACTAAATTGCATAGACTTCTAATGTGTAACTCAAGAATGAAATAATGCTCATCAAATCTTTGTTTAAATTGCATAGACTTTTATTGTGGAACTCAAGATTTAAACAATGCTCCTCAAAGCTCTGCTAAATTTCGAAGATGATGCGTGTATGGGCTTGATTTGGTGAGTAAGGTAGTGTTTAGGTAAATTAAGAGAGAATAGTAACCACAAATGATATATGAATGGAAAGAAATGGATACCGGTGAAAACAATCCAAGACCTATTGGATTGAGTTCGTATCAAGTCAAGAACACGTCCTAACAAGATAATTTGTGAATTATAACAATAATTCCAATTGAACAAAGGTTCTTTTTCTTAAAAATTCGTCTATTATCTTTCCCATGCATAAACTTGGCTTTATATGAAGCCTTTATTACAAACTTGGTGGTTACAAGCCAACCAACCACTTATTCATTAAAACTAGTAAGTGAAATTTAAGGAAACTCTTGAAATAACACAACAAAAACGTCCAAGACACTTGAGGATGAAGAAAAAACGTCTATGCTTCATTAAGGAGCCATAAGAAGCATTAATGAGCCATCAGAAGCATTAAAGTGTAACCCTAATGCACCAAAGAGTGATAAAAACGGCTAGGAGGCTTTATGAAGCAAAAAGTAACGTTTGTAGCACTTATGAATCCTTAAAAATGTTGCCCTAGCCTTCATGCAACCCTAATTCAATTTGTGGGTTACCATGCATAACCCAACCATTGAGCCCAAGCCACCTTCTAGCCCACTAGTAATCACTAATCCATCACCTTTTGGGCTTTCATAATCCATGCATGGATCAGAAGACTACTTCTATTGTGGAACTCTAGAATTAAACAATGCTCATCAAAGCTTTGCTAAATTGCATAGACTTCTAATGTGGAACTTAAAACAATGCTCATCAAAGCTACACATAAATTGCATACACTTCTATTATGGAACTTAAGAATTAAACAATGCTCATCAATGTTTTGATGAATTGCATAGACTTCCAATGTGGAACTCAAGAATGAAACGGTGCTCAACAAACCTTTGCTAAATTGCATTGTCTTCTGTTGTGGAACTCAAGAATGAAACAATGCTCATCAAAGCTTTGCTTAAATTGCATAGACTACTATTGTGGAACTCAAGAATCAAACAATGCTCACCAAAGCTTTGCTTAAATTGCATAAACCTCTATTGTGGTACTCAAGAATTAAACAATGATCATCAAAGCATTGCTAAATTGGATAACCTTTTAATGTGGAACTCAAGAATGAAACAATGGTCATCAAAGCTTTGCTTAAATTGCATAGACTTCTATTGTGGAACTCAAGAATACAACAATGTTCATCAAAGCTTTTCTTAAATTGCATAGACTTCTATTGTGGAACTCAAGAATTAAACGATGCTCATCAAAGCGTTGCTAAATTACAAAGACTTCTATTGTGGAACTCAAGAATAAAACAATGCTTATCAAAGCTTTTCTAAATCTGCATGGACTTTGATTATGGATCTCAAGAATAAAAGAATGCTCATCTAACATTCACTAAACTGCGAAGACTACTTCTATTGTGGAACTCTAGAATTAAACAATGCCCATCAAAGCTATACTAAATTGCATAAAATTCTAATGTGGAACGTAAAAATGAATCAATGCTCATCAAAGCTTTGCTTAAGTTGCATACACTTCTATGGTGGAACTCAAGAATTAAAGAATGCTCATTAAAGTTTTGCTAAATTGGAAATATTACTTCTATTGTGGAACTTAAGAATTAAACAATGCCCATCAATGTTTTGATAAATTGCATAGACTTCCAATGTGGAACTCAAGAATGAAACGGTGCTCAACAAACCTTTGCTAAATTGCTTTGTCTTCTATTGTGGAGCTCAAAAATCAAACAATGCTCATCAAAGCTTTGCTTAAATTGCATAGACTAATATTATGGAACTCAAGAATCAAACAATGCTCACCAAAGCTTTGTTTAAATTGCATAAACCTCTATTGTGGTACTCAAGAATTAAATGATGATCATCAAAGCTTTGCTAAATTGGATAAACTTCTAATGTGGAACTCAAGAATGAAATAATGGTCATCAAAGCTTTGCTTAAATTGCATAGACTTCTATTGTGGAACTCAAGAATACATACAATGCTCATCAAAGCTTTTCTTAAATTGCATAGACTTCTATTGTGGAACTCAAGAATTAAACGATGCTCATCAAAGCTTTGCTAAATTACAAAGACTTCTATTGTGGAACTCAAGAATAAAACAATGCTCATCAAAGCTTTTCTAAAATTGCATGGACTTCGATTATGGATCTCAAGAATAAAAGAATGCTCATCTAACATTCGCTAAATTGCGAAGAGTACTTCTATTGTGGAATTCTAGAATTAAACAATGCTCATCAAAGCTATACTAAATTGCATAAACTTCTAATGTGGAACTCAAGAATGAATCAATGCTCATCAAAGCTTTGCTTAAATTGCATACACTTCTATTGTGGAACTCAAGAATTAAAGAATGCTCATTAAACTTTTGCTAAATTGCAAATATTACTTCTATTGTGAAACTTAAGAATTAAACAATGTTCATCAATGTTTTGGTAAATTGCATAGACTTTCAATGTGGAACCCAAGAATGAAACGGTGCTCAACAAACCTTTGCTAAATTGCATTGTCTTCGATTGTAAAGCTCAAGAATCAAACAATTCTCATCAAAGCTTTGCTTAAATTGCATAGACTACTATTGTGGAACTCAACAATCAAATAATGCTCACCAAAACTTTGCTTAAATTGCATAAACCTCTATTCTGGTACTCAAGAATGAAACGTTGATCATCAAAGCTTTGCTAAATTGGATAAACTTCTAATGTGGAACTCAAGAATTAAACAATGGTCATCAAAGCTTTGCTTAAATTGCATAGACTTCTATTGTGGAACTCAAGAATACAACAATGCTCATCATAGTTTTGCTTAAATTGCATAGACTTCTATTGTGGAACTCTAGAATTAAACGATGCTTATCAAACCATTGCTAAATTACAAAAACTTCTAATGTGGAACTCAAGAATAAAACAATGCTCATCAAAGCTTTTCTAAAATTGCATGGACTTCGATTGTGGAACTCAAGAATAAAACAATGCTCATCTAACCTTCGCTAAATTGCGAAGACTACTTCTATTGTAGAACTCTAGAATTAAACAATGCTCATCAAAGCTATACTAAATTGCATAGACTTCTAATGTGTAACTCAAGAATGAAATAATGCTCATCAAATCTTTGTTTAAATTGCATAGACTTTTATTGTGGAACTCAAGATTTAAACAATGCTCCTGAAAGCTCTGCTAAATTTCGAAGATGATGCGTGTATGGGCTTGATTTGGTGAGTAAGGTAGTGTTTAGGTAAATTAAGAGAGAATAGTAACCACAAATGATATATGAATGGAAAGAAATGGATACCGGTGAAAACAATCCAAGACCTATTGGATTGAGTTCGTATCAAGTCAAGAACACGTCCTAACAAGATAATTTGTGAATTATAACAATAATTCCAATTGAACAAAGGTTCTTTTTCTTAAAAATTCGTCTATTATCTTTCCCATGCATAAACTTGGCTTTATATGAAGCCTTTATTACAAACTTGGTGGTTACAAGCCAACCAACCACTTATTCATTAAAACTAGTAAATGAAATTTAAGGAAACTCTTGAAATAACACAACAAAAACGTCCAAGACACTTGAGGATGAAGAAAAAACGTCTATGCTTCATTAAGGAGCCATAAGAAGCATTAATGAGCCATCAGAAGCATTAAAGTGTAACCTTAATGCACCAAAGAGTGATAAAAACGGCTAGGAGGCTTTATGAAGCAAAAAGTAACATTTGTAGCACTTATGAATCCTTAAAAATGTTGCCCTAGCCTTCATGCAACCCTAATTCAATTTGTGGATTACCATGCATAACCCAACCATTGAGCCCAAGCCACCTTCTAGCCCACTAGTAATCACTAATCCATCACCTTTTGGGCTTTCATAATCCATGCATGGATCAGAAGACTACTTCTATTGTGGAACTCTAGAATTAAACAATGCTCATCAAAGCTTTGCTAAATTGCATAGACTTCTAATGTGGAACTTAAAACAATGCTCATCAAAGCTACACATAAATTGCATACACTTCTATTATGGAACTTAAGAATTAAACAATGCTCATCAATGTTTTGATGAATTGCATAGACTTCCAATGTGGAACTCAAGAATGAAACGGTGCTCAAGAAACCTTTGCTAAATTGCATTGTCTTCTATTGTGGAACTCAAGAATGAAACAATGCTCATCAAAGCTTTGCTTAAATTGCATAGACTACTATTGTGGAACTCAAGAATCAAACAATGCTCACCAAAGCTTTGCTTAAATTGCATAAACCTCTATTGTGGTACTCAAGAATTAAACGATGATCATCAAAGCATTGCTAAATTGGATAAACTTCTAATGTGGAACTCAAGAATGAAACAATGGTCATCAAAGCTTTGCTTAAATTGCATAGACTTCTATTGTGGAACTCAAGAATACAACAATGCTCATCAAAGCTTTTCTTAAATTGCATAGACTTCTATTGTGGAACTCAAGAATTAAACGATGCTCATCAAAGCGTTGCTAAATTACAAAGACTTCTATTGTGGAACTCAAGAATAAAACAATGCTTATCAAAGCTTTTCTAAATCTGCATGGACTTTGATTATGGATCTCAAGAATAAAAGAATGCTCATCTAACATTCACTAAACTGCGAAGACTACTTCTATTGTGGAACTCTAGAATTAAACAATGCCCATCAAAGCTATGCTAAATTGAATAAAATTCTAATGTGGAACGTAAAAATGAATCAATGCTCATCAAAGCTTTGCTTAAGTTGCATACACTTCTATGGTGGAACTCAAGAATTAAAGAATGCTCATTAAAGTTTTGCTAAATTGGAAATATTACTTCTATTGTGGAACTTAAGAATTAAACAATGCCCATCAATGTTTTGATAAATTGCATAGACTTCCAATGTGGAACTCAAGAATGAAACGGTGCTCAACAAACCTTTGCTAAATTGCTTTGTCTTCTATTGTGGAGCTCAAAAATCAAACAATGCTCATCAAAGCTTTGCTTAAATTGCATAGACTAATATTATGGAACTCAAGAATCAAACAATGCTCACCAAAGCTTTGTTTAAATTGCATAAACCTCTATTGTGGTACTCAAGAATTAAATGATGATCATCAAAGCTTTGCTAAATTGGATAAACTTCTAATGTGGAACTCAAGAATGAAACAATGGTCATCAAAGCTTTGCTTAAATTGCATAGACTTCTATTGTGGAACTCAAGAATACATACAATGCTCATCAAAGCTTTTCTTAAATTGCATAGACTTCTATTGTGGAACTCAAGAATTAAACGATGCTCATCAAAGCTTTGCTAAATTACAAAGACTTCTATTGTGGAACTCAAGAATAAAACAATGCTCATCAAAGCTTTTCTAAAATTGCATGGACTTCGATTATGGATCTCAAGAATAAAAGAATGCTCATCTAACATTCGCTAAATTGCGAAGAGTACTTCTATTGTGGAATTCTAGAATTAAACAATGCTCATCAAAGCTATACTAAATTGCATAAACTTCTAATGTGGAACTCAAGAATGAATCAATGCTCATCAAAGCTTTGCTTAAATTGCATACACTTCTATTGTGGAACTCAAGAATTAAAGAATGCTCATTAAACTTTTGCTAAATTGCAAATATTACTTCTATTGTGAAACTTAAGAATTAAACAATGTTCATCAATGTTTTGGTAAATTGCATAGACTTTCAATGTGGAACCCAAGAATGAAACGGTGCTCAACAAACCTTTGCTAAATTGCATTGTCTTCGATTGTAAAGCTCAAGAATCAAACAATTCTCATCAAAGCTTTGCTTAAATTGCATAGACTACTATTGTGGAACTCAACAATCAAATAATGCTCACCAAAACTTTGCTTAAATTGCATAAACCTCTATTCTGGTACTCAAGAATGAAACGTTGATCATCAAAGCTTTGCTAAATTGGATAAACTTCTAATGTGGAACTCAAGAATTAAACAATGGTCATCAAAGCTTTGCTTAAATTGCATAGACTTCTATTGTGGAACTCAAGAATACAACAATGCTCATCATAGCTTTGCTTAAATTGCATAGACTTCTATTGTGGAACTCTAGAATTAAACGATGCTTATCAAACCATTGCTAAATTACAAAAACTTCTAATGTGGAACTCAAGAATAAAACAATGCTCATCAAAGCTTTTCTAAAATTGCATGGACTTCGATTGTGGAACTCAAGAATAAAACAATGCTCATCTAACCTTCGCTAAATTGCGAAGACTACTTCTATTGTAGAACTCTAGAATTAAACAATGCTCATCAAAGCTATACTAAATTGCATAGACTTCTAATGTGTAACTCAAGAATGAAATAATGCTCATCAAATCTTTGTTTAAATTGCATAGACTTTTATTGTGGAACTCAAGATTTAAACAATGCTAGCAAATGCTGTGCTTTTTCGCTTTCTCTCTCTACTTTCTCTCTCTTATCCTGATTCTTTCTGACGGTGGTGCGATCTAGCTTAGATTCATCGGCGCTGCTTTTCTGACGAATTTCTTTTAATCGGTGAAGCAATTTCTTTCCTAATTCCGTTGATTTAATGGGAGCATCTTCCAAGTCGGATAGATTGAAGGACGTGAAGGTTAAACCTCCGGATAAAAGTGCTGCTGTTCGTTATACAAAAACTGAAATGGAGGTGAATGATCTTGTTCCTCCTGGGGTAATTGAACAATCATCTGCCACGATCTACAAAGCTCGTCGCAAACCAAGTGTGACTGGAGCTGTTGCATCTGGGATTAGCAAAGCGGGATGGAAAATGGAGGGGAAATCTTTCAGGATTAAGAACAGAGCTAGGAAGAAGGTGGATAAATTAGCTCCGATGGATACTGAAGAGTTCTTCAATGAAGATGGTTCAGAAGAGGAAACGGGAGAAGAATCGGAATCTGTATCAGTTTTTGAGTCGGATTCTAACATTTCTATACCGGGATATGATGGGAAGGAGAAGGAATTGAAGAAAGGGTTATCTGGTGATTCTAAAAAGGTAAGTTCTCATGTTATTTCTATCCCAACTGGTAATACTGCTAATTTGATGAAAAATTGGGATGGGTTGATGATGAATAATGAAGTTTTGAGTCCAATCTCTGAATTGAAGAATGTTACTAGTGAAATGGTTAATGTGAACCCTACCATATCGGTGATGGATGTTAAAATTCAGAATAACTCTAATAGGGAAGATAATGAAGTTGTGAAGATAATAACTGATGGGAAGAAAAGGGCTAATAACAATGAAGATTTCATTCCAGGAGTGGGATTTCAGTTTCTGAATGAATTGAAGGAAGAAGGACAGGTGGGAAAGGGAGTTGATAAGGGTATAATTCAGAATATGGATATGGATGATTTGAAAGTGGATAAGAAGGAGAATAAGTTGGGAGATGATAATGAAGAAGAGAGTTCAGAAGATGAAGAGGGGGAAGTTGATTCAAGTGAGGAGGAAACTAGTGAAGATGAGGAAATAATGATGGAGGAGGAGGATATTAATAATATTAGTAATGATAATAATGGGAATTTGGTTGCAGGCACTGTTATTAATAGTATTAATACCTTTCCTTCTATTTTGGGAGCAGCTAAAATTGGAAATTCGATGGAGAAGGATGTGCAGGGGAATTTAAAGAACTCTTATGCTGGTGTGTTAAAAGGGAATAGGCATAAGGGTAAGATTGATGTTAGATATATTCCAGGGGAAAAAGGTGAAGAAGATGGTCCTGTTATTATCCCAATTGAAAATCTAAAAAATGCGAGTATTCCTTATGTGAATACTTTATATGGATATATGATTGATAAGAAATTGGCTTTTCCAGTGATTCAAAAGGAGGTAAGAAGGCTATGGAAGAATGTGGGTCTTGAAGAGGTATTCATGAATAATAAAGGATTCTTCTTTTTTAAATTCAGTGATGAACAAGGGATGTTATCTATTCTTGAAGGAAGTCCATGGCTAATGTTCAATAATATGCCTTTATTTCTACAAAGATGGAGACCAGGTTTGACTTTAACTAAAAATAGACATGATAAGATTCCGGTTTGGGTCAAGATTTATGACTTACCTTTGGAAGTTTGGAGTGGGGATAATCTGTGCATTATTGCTAGTAAATTGGGAATTCCTCTTGCGTTTGATTCTTTTACTGAGGAGATGTGTTTGGAACATAAAGGGAGAAATGCTTATGCTAGGATCCTTATCGAAATGTCAGCTGATAAAGAATGGAAAAGAAACATTGATATCTCAACGTGGGATTTTGTTACTAATTCTGCTGTTATTCAAAGCTTTGATGTGGAATATGCTTGGATGCCATCTAGGTGCAGTCATTGTAAAGTGTTTGGGCACATAGATAAGGTCTGTATGGCTAGTATGATGGGTGCTAAATCTATGCAAAATGGTGGCAGTGGGATTAGCAAGGAAGATAAAGGGAAAAATGTGATTGATGATGAAGGATTTACAGAATTTACTAATAGGAAAAATAAAATTATTAAAGATGGAGAAGGTACAAGCAATTCTATGTGGAAAGCTGCTAATATAGGTAATCAGAAAAATAAAGGGAAGAGTAATTTCTCAAGAGTGGGGAATAAGTTTAGGGGTCAATATGGGAACAAAAGTGGAAATGGTTGGGGACAAAATGGGAATTGGAATAACAAAGGAGTGGGGCATTGGAATTTGGAGAAGAATAAAAAATTTGAGAAGATGGGTTCTGGACAGTATAATAATAATGACCAGGTAAATAATGGAGATAAAAGACAGGTGACTATAAAGAAGAATGTCAATGATATGGCTGAGATTAAGAAGAGTGATAAGGAAACTGATAGCAGCAATAAAAATAGCTTTGAAGTTTTGGGATTGATTGATGAGGAAGCTATAATTGGAATGGAAAAGGATGATAAAAGAGATAAAATTGGTGTTCAATTTGATGATCTGAATTGCACTCTCTCTGCTACTGATGACAACAGATTGAAATATAATGAGATTCATAACATGGGCATTAGCAATGAAGATCTTGTGATGGTTAATGCTGAAAAGAAGATGGATAGCAAGAGGAATAATGATAGCAGTAGTATTAGTGGATTATCTCAGGCATTTGAGGTGGTAAATGCCAAAAATCATGTTATTAGTCAATGATGTCGATTGGTGTTTGGAATGTTAGGGGGTTAAATAAAGCTGTTAAGCAAAAAGAGGTTATGGATGTTATAAGGGATAATAAGCTGGGAATGTGTGCTGTTGTTGAATCCCATGTCAAAATTTCAAATTTAAAGAATGTGTGTAGTAAATCTTTTGGAAACTGGGATTGGGTTTCTAATAACAAACAGTGTGATGTTGGTACTAGAATAATTGTTGGATGGGATCCAAAATTATTTGATGTTATGGTTTTATCTCAATCGAAACAGGTGATTCATTGCTTTGTCAAATTTTCTGGTTCTAATTATAGCATGTTTTTTTCCTTCATCTATGCTGCTTCCGGTTATATTGAAAGAAGGGTTTTATGGGAAGATTTGAAAAAATTCAGCTTAACTGTGAAAAAGGAAGCTTGGTGTATTTTGGGTGATTTCAATGTTGTGTTAAAAGATTCCGATTATTCAGAAGGATGCTCGAGATGTCTGAAAGGAGTTGATGATTTTCGAGAATGTATCAATTTTATTGAAGTTGAAGATTTGAATAGCACTGGGTTTCAATTCACTTGGAATAAATCGCCTTCTGGGAATAAAGGAATTTTAAAGAAGCTGGATAGGATTATGGTCAACACGAAATTTATTTCTGATTATCCTTCAGCTTATGCTGCATTTAAACCATACAGAACTTCTGATCACTGTCCTGCTATTCTTTTCATTCCTAATGATAAATTGAGATGGAAAGCTTCCTTTAGATTTGCTAATTTCATTGCGGATAAAGAAGAATTTCTGCCTATGGTGAAGGATATCTGGTCCTCAAATATTGAAGGCTTTTTTATGTTCAAAGTTACTCAGAAACTGAAAATGTTGAAGAGTCAGTGTAAACAGATGTGTAGTAAGTTCAGAGGGTCAGGAAGGAAAATTAAGGATCTAAGGGAGCAATTGGGAAATATTCAGTTGAAAATTGATCAGGAGCCGTTTAATGCTTCATATCGGGAGGAGCATGCTAATATTCTTTTTGAATATAATGTTGCTTGTAATGATGAAGAAAAGCTGCTTTCTCAAAGATCTAAGATCAAATGGCTTTCTGATGGGGATAATAACACTAAGTTTTTTCACAGTTGTTTGAAAAGCAGGATTAACAGGAATCGGATTTTGATGGTGCTTGATGAAGATGGAAGATGGATCAGGGGGAAGGCTATGAAAGAGAAATTTATTAATCATTTTAAGAATTTCTTGGGATGTGAAGTTGCCACTGATTTGTCTATACTTAATAATGAGTTTTTTATTAATAAGTTGGATAAAAAAGTGGCAATGAATATGATAAGAGTGGTCACAGATGAAGAAGTTAAAGTAGCTATGTTTGATATTGCTGACAATCATGCTCCTGGTCCTGATGGGTTTTCCTCTAAGTTTTTTAAGAGTGCTTGGAGTATTATTGGGACAGATATTTGTAAAGCTGTGAGGGAATTTTTCTGGACAGGAAAATTATTGAAGGGTATTAATGCTACTAGGATTGTGTTGATTCCTAAAGTGGAAGAACCAAGGAAAGTTACTGATTTTCGGCCTATTGCCTGCTGCAACATTTTTTATAAATGTATCAGTAAAATAATAGTAAACAGAATAAGGGGCAGCTTAAGTGATATAGTTAGTCATAACCAATCTGCTTTTATTCAAGGAAGATCAATTCTTGACAATATTCTCCTTGCTCAAGAATTGATGGTGGGATACAAAAATAAAAAAGGAATGCCTAAATGTACCTTAAAGATTGATATACAAAAGGCCTATGATACTGTTGACTGGAAATTTCTTAATAGAATTCTTATTGGATTTGGATTTCATCCTGTCATGGTTAATTGGATTATGGCATGCACTTCTTCCCCTTGGTTTATGCTGAATTTTAATGGTGAAGACCATGGATATTTTGAAGGAAAGAGGGGATTAAGGCAAGGAGATCCTCTATCTCCCTACTTATTCACGTTGGTTATGGAGGTTTTTAATCTAATCCTGGTGAAGAAAATTGAAGAAAGCCAATGTTTCAAATTTCATTGCAAGTGTGATTCTCAGAGGATTACACACTTATGTTTTGCAGATGATTTGTTGGTGTTTTCTTTTGGTAATGGCAATTCTGCTAGAGTCATAAAAGCTGCCCTTGACGATTTTTATTCTGTTTCTGGTTTGAAAGCTAGCATGGAAAAAAGCCAAATTTTTTTTAGCTGTGTGAAGCCAAACATGAGAAGGATTATTTTGGGAATTTTACCTTTTGACATTGGTAAAATTCCTTTTAAATACCTTGGGATTCCCATGTGTGTGAATATGCTTTTCAAAAGAGATTGTTTTGCTCTTGTTGATAAGATTAAATTGAGAGTGTGTAATTGGAAAAACAAGATGCTTTCTTTTGCTGGAAGATTACAGCTCATAAATTCTGTCCTGACTTCTATTCATGTGTATTGGGCTTCAATTTTCAAAATTCCTATTGCTACTATTAGGGAGATTGAAATGATTTGTAGAAACTTTCTGTGGGCTAATGGAGAAGTGGTTAGAGGAAAAGCTAAAGTTAAATGGAGTGATGTTTGTAAGCCAAAAATAAATGGGGGGCTGGGAATTAAAGACTTAAGATTCTGGAATGATGCTTTATTAATTAAACACATTTGGAATCTGATCAGTAACAAGAAGTCTCTGTGGGTTCAGTGGGTGAGAGAAAACTACATTGGTGATGGAAATTTCTGGGAAATTTGGCAGAAGAAAAGCATGAATTGGACTTGGAAAAGATTTTTGGAATTGAGAAAAACTGTTAGACATCATATTGTCTCATGTGTTGGTGATGGTAGAAATACTTCTTTATGGCATGATTGGTGGCACCCAATTGGCATATTAAGTACAATTATATCAAGGAGGGATTGGTTTAGAAATGGATTTAGTGAAAATTCTTTAGTCAGTGATGTTTTGACTAATGATACTTATAGATGGCCTGTTGATTGGGTAATAAATTTTCCTGGTCTGAAAGATGCTCCCATGTTTTGTAATATTGGTAATCAAAAGGATATTACTGTTTGGAGGGATATGAATGGTGTGAATAAAAAATTTTCTTGCAAGCAAGTTTGGAGAGATATCAATAATTTTGGAAGTAAAGTCAAGTGGGTTAGCTGTGTTTGGTATAGTAATTGTATTCCCAGGAATGCATTTATTTTATGGCTTGCTGTTCTGAATCGTCTGAAAACTCAAGATCGAGTTAAATGCTGGGAGAAATCAGGTTCTTTACTATGTCCTTTCTGTTTAAAAATTCCTGATTCTCATGATCATCTTTTCTTTCAATGTGAATTCACGCATAGTATATGGAAACATTGTTGTTCTAAGGCTGGAATTGACATTTCTTATTCTAATTGGAATGATCTTGTTCTTAAATTGTCTTCAGTCTTAAATTCGAGATCTATTGAGATTTTGATCAAAAAATGGGTGTTTGCTAGCTGTGTTTCTCACATTTGGAAAGAAAGAAATTCAAGAATTTTTAGTAAATTGAGAAAATCGAATGAAGGAGTTATTTTGTGTATTGAGAAAGAAATTCAATTGAAGTTATTAGGGTTGAGGAAGATGAATGTTATGGTCAGCAGGGAAATTTTACAGATATGGGGTATTTTTGGAAAAAATTGATGGGTTTTTTGAATTTCTTTGTTAGGAGTAGCTGTTGTGATCCTGTTTGTTTTGAGGATTGGGATAATATGGAGATGTTGAATTGTTTGACTGTTCTTATGGGAGGTTTGTATTGGGGGTTTTTTCGGAATGATAGGTTCAAAGGAATTGACGGGTTTCAAGGAATTGACGGATTAATTCACTGGTTTAAGAGCTTGCTCTTGAATTTTGTGATATGTACCTTTGGGATTTTTTGTTTGGATATGATCTTAATTGAGATTATTCAAATGGAAAATCCTAGACATGTGATTGATGCCATGTCAAGTATGCAACTGGGTTTGATAATATGGTGGTATTGTGTAGTCCAGTGTGGGTTTTTTTATGTGTGCAGAAAAGGAGTTACGAAGCTGATTATGAAGCTGTTTGTAGTGAATTTGGATAGTACGAATGTTGATTGCAGGAAGGCCATTATGTTGAGTCACATTTGGAGGATGAAGGATAAAAGAGAGTACAATAAAGGAGGGATACAAGGGCTGAAAGTTGACAGAAGTTGCTGGAATGAGTTCTTGATGCTTTTGCAGTGGATTTTGGGTTATATTTTTTGTATTTTTTGGTACTTTAATTTTGTATGTAGGATGTTTGGGTTTGATCTTTTATGGGGTTATTTGTTATGTTTTCACTTTTGGACTGTGGGTTTTTTTAAGGGCCTTACCCCTTGCTTTGGTCTTAATGGTGATTGGTGGGGTGGTTTTTGCAATGGGGTGAAGTTACCTTTTTTCCCACTTCTAATAAGTCCTTGGTATAAGCATATAAACATTAAGGTTTTTTGGGACTTTTGGAGCTTAGTAGACATGTTTAAAAAGTGGATGGGGAGTTGGTTATGGATAGGTTGGTTTGGTTAGGGGTTTGTTTGTTTTTTATTTTTTATGTATTTGTATTCTTTTATTCTTTTTAATAAATTTTGCTGAGCTTTGGCTCTTTTCAAAAAAAAAAAGATTTAAACAATGCTCCTGAAAGCTCTGCTAAATTTCGAAGATGATGCGTGTATGGGCTTGATTTGGTGAGTAAGGTAGTGTTTAGGTAAATTAAGAGAGAATAGTAACCACAAATGATATATGAATGGAAAGAAATGGATACCGGTGAAAACAATCCAAGACCTATTGGATTGAGTTCGTATCAAGTCAAGAACACGTCCTAACAAGATAATTTGTGAATTATAACAATAATTCCAATTGAACAAAGGTTCTTTTTCTTAAAAATTCGTCTATTATCTTTCCCATGCATAAACTTGGTATTATATGAAGCCTTTATTACAAACTTGGTGGTTACAAGCCAACCAACCACTTATTCATTAAAACTAGTAAGTGAAATTTAAGGAAACTCTTGAAATAACACAACAAAAACGTCCAAGACACTTGAGGATGAAGAAAAAACGTCTATGCTTCATTAAGGAGCCATAAGAAGCATTAATGAGCCATCAGAAGCATTAAAGTGTAACCCTAATGCACCAAAGAGTGATAAAAACGGCTAGGAGGCTTTATGAAGCAAAAAGTAACGTTTGTAGCACTTATGAATC
This sequence comes from Lactuca sativa, assembly GCF_002870075.4. NCBI lineage: Eukaryota > Viridiplantae > Streptophyta > Magnoliopsida > Asterales > Asteraceae > Lactuca > Lactuca sativa. The sequence goes on from NC_056630.2 coordinate 265,408,430, forward strand.
CTTAAAAATGTTGCCCTAGCCTTCATGCAACCCTAATTCAATTTGTGGGTTACCATGCATAACCCAACCATTGAGCCCAAGCCACCTTCTAGCCCACTAGTAATCACTAATCCATCACCTTTTGGGCTTTCATAATCCATGCATGGATCAGAAGACTACTTCTATTGTGGAACTCTAGAATTAAACAATGCTCATCAAAGCTTTGCTAAATTGCATAGACTTCTAATGTGGAACTTAAAACAATGCTCATCAAAGCTACACATAAATTGCATACACTTCTATTATGGAACTTAAGAATTAAACAATGCTCATCAATGTTTTGATGAATTGCATAGACTTCCAATGTGGAACTCAAGAATGAAACGGTGCTCAACAAACCTTTGCTAAACTGCATTGTCTTCTGTTGTGGAACTCAAGAATGAAACAATGCTCATCAAAGCTTTGCTTAAATTGCATAGACTACTATTGTGGAACTCAAGAATCAAACAATGCTCACCAAAGCTTTGCTTAAATTGCATAAACCTCTATTGTGGTACTCAAGAATTAAACAATGATCATCAAAGCATTGCTAAATTGGATAACCTTTTAATGTGGAACTCAAGAATGAAACAATGGTCATCAAAGCTTTGCTTAAATTGCATAGACTTCTATTGTGGAACTCAAGAATACAACAATGTTCATCAAAGCTTTTCTTAAATTGCATAGACTTCTATTGTGGAACTCAAGAATTAAACGATGCTCATCAAAGCGTTGCTAAATTACAAAGACTTCTATTGTGGAACTCAAGAATAAAACAATGCTTATCAAAGCTTTTCTAAATCTGCATGGACTTTGATTATGGATCTCAAGAATAAAAGAATGCTCATCTAACATTCACTAAACTGCGAAGACTACTTCTATTGTGGAACTCTAGAATTAAACAATGCCCATCAAAGCTATACTAAATTGCATAAAATTCTAATGTGGAACGTAAAAATGAATCAATGCTCATCAAAGCTTTGCTTAAGTTGCATACACTTCTATGGTGGAACTCAAGAATTAAAGAATGCTCATTAAAGTTTTGCTAAATTGGAAATATTACTTCTATTGTGGAACTTAAGAATTAAACAATGCCCATCAATGTTTTGATAAATTGCATAGACTTCCAATGTGGAACTCAAGAATGAAACGGTGCTCAACAAACCTTTGCTAAATTGCTTTGTCTTCTATTGTGGAGCTCAAAAATCAAACAATGCTCATCAAAGCTTTGCTTAAATTGCATAGACTAATATTATGGAACTCAAGAATCAAACAATGCTCACCAAAGCTTTGTTTAAATTGCATAAACCTCTATTGTGGTACTCAAGAATTAAATGATGATCATCAAAGCTTTGCTAAATTGGATAAACTTCTAATGTGGAACTCAAGAATGAAATAATGGTCATCAAAGCTTTGCTTAAATTGCATAGACTTCTATTGTGGAACTCAAGAATACATACAATGCTCATCAAAGCTTTTCTTAAATTGCATAGACTTCTATTGTGGAACTCAAGAATTAAACGATGCTCATCAAAGCTTTGCTAAATTACAAAGACTTCTATTGCGGAACTCAAGAATAAAACAATGCTCATCAAAGCTTTTCTAAAATTGCATGGACTTCGATTATGGATCTCAAGAATAAAAGAATGCTCATCTAACATTCGCTAAATTGCGAAGAGTACTTCTATTGTGGAATTCTAGAATTAAACAATGCTCATCAAAGCTATACTAAATTGCATAAACTTCTAATGTGGAACTCAAGAATGAATCAATGCTCATCAAAGCTTTGCTTAAATTGCATACACGTCTATTGTGGAACTCAAGAATTAAAGAATGCTCATTAAACTTTTGCTAAATTGCAAATATTACTTCTATTGTGAAACTTAAGAATTAAACAATGTTCATCAATGTTTTGGTAAATTGCATAGACTTTCAATGTGGAACCCAAGAATGAAACGGTGCTCAACAAACCTTTGCTAAATTGCATTGTCTTCGATTGTAAAGCTCAAGAATCAAACAATTCTCATCAAAGCTTTGCTTAAATTGCATAGACTACTATTGTGGAACTCAACAATCAAATAATGCTCACCAAAACTTTGCTTAAATTGCATAAACCTCTATTCTGGTACTCAAGAATGAAACGTTGATCATCAAAGCTTTGCTAAATTGGATAAACTTCTAATGTGGAACTCAAGAATTAAACAATGGTCATCAAAGCTTTGCTTAAATTGCATAGAATTCTATTGTGGAACTCAAGAATACAACAATGCTCATCATAGCTTTGCTTAAATTGCATAGACTTCTATTGTGGAACTCTAGAATTAAACGATGCTTATCAAACCATTGCTAAATTACAAAAACTTCTAATGTGGAACTCAAGAATAAAACAATGCTCATCAAAGCTTTTCTAAAATTGCATGGACTTCGATTGTGGAACTCAAGAATAAAACAATGCTCATCTAACCTTCGCTAAATTGCGAAGACTACTTCTATTGTAGAACTCTAGAATTAAACAATGCTCATCAAAGCTATACTAAATTGCATAGACTTCTAATGTGTAACTCAAGAATGAAATAATGCTCATCAAATCTTTGTTTAAATTGCATAGACTTTTATTGTGGAACTCAAGATTTAAACAATGCTCCTCAAAGCTCTGCTAAATTTCGAAGATGATGCGTGTATGGGCTTGATTTGGTGAGTAAGGTAGTGTTTAGGTAAATTAAGAGAGAATAGTAACCACAAATGATATATGAATGGAAAGAAATGGATACCGGTGAAAACAATCCAAGACCTATTGGATTGAGTTCGTATCAAGTCAAGAACACGTCCTAACAAGATAATTTGTGAATTATAACAATAATTCCAATTGAACAAAGGTTCTTTTTCTTAAAAATTCGTCTATTATCTTTCCTATGCATAAACTTGGTATTATATGAAGCCTTTATTACAAACTTGGTGGTTACAAGCCAACCAACCACTTATTCATTAAAACTAGTAAATGAAATTTAAGGAAACTCTTGAAATAACACAACAAAAACGTCCAAGACACTTGAGGATGAAGAAAAAACGTCTATGCTTCATTAAGGAGCCATAAGAAGCATTAATGAGCCATCAGAAGCATTAAAGTGTAACCCTAATGCACCAAAGAGTGATAAAAACGGCTAGGAGGCTTTATGAAGCAAAAAGTAACATTTGTAGCACTTATGAATGCTTAAAAAAGTTGCCCTAGCCTTCATGCAACCCTAATTCAATTTGTGGATTACCATGCATAACCCAACCATTGAGCCCAAGCCACCTTCTAGCCCACTAGTAATCACTAATCCATCACCTTTTGGGCTTTCATAATCCATGCATGGATCAGAAGACTACTTCTATTGTGGAACTCTAGAATTAAACAATGCTCATCAAAGCTTTGCTAAATTGCATAGACTTCTAATGTGGAACTTAAAACAATGCTCATCAAAGCTATACATAAATTGCATACACTTCTATTATGGAACTTAAGAATTAAACAATGCTCATCAATGTTTTGATGAATTTCATAGACTTCCAATGTGGAACTCAAGAATGAAACGGTGCTCAACAAACCTTTGCTAAATTGCATTGTCTTATGTTGTGGAACTCAAGAATGAAACAATGCTCATCAAAGCTTTGCTTAAATTGCATAGACTACTATTGTGGAACTCAAGAATCAAACAATGCTCACCAAAGCTTTGCTTAAATTGCATAAACCTCTATTGTGGTACTCAAGAATTAAACGATGATCATCAAAGCATTGCTAAATTGGATAACCTTCTAATGTGGAACTCAAGAATGAAACAATGGTCATCAAAGCTTTGCTTAAATTGCATAGACTTCTATTGTGGAACTCAAGAATACAACAATGCTCATCAAAGCTTTTCTTAAATTGCATAGACTTCTATTGTGGAACTCAAGAATTAAACGATGCTCATCAAAGCGTTGCTAAATTACAAAGACTTCTATTGTGGAACTCAAGAATAAAACATTGCTTATCAAAGCTTTTCTAAATCTGCATGGACTTTGATTATGGATCTCAAGAATAAAAGAATGCTCATCTAACATTCACTAAACTGCGAAGACTACTTCTATTGTGGAACTCTAGAATTAAACAATGCTCATCAAAGCTATGCTAAATTGCATAAAATTCTAATGTGGAACGTAAAAATGAATCAATGCTCATCAAAGCTTTGCTTAAGTTGCATACACTTCTATCGTGGAACTCAAGAATTAAAGAATGCTCATTAAAGTTTTGCTAAATTGGAAATATTACTTCTATTGTGGAACTTAAGAATTAAACAATGCCCATCAATGTTTTGATAAATTGCATAGACTTCCAATGTGGAACTCAAGAATGAAACGGTGCTCAACAAACCTTTGCTAAATTGCATTGTCTTCTATTGTGGAGCTCAAAAATCAAACAATGCTCATCAAAGCTTTGCTTAAATTGCATATACTAATATTATGGAACTCAAGAATCAAACAATGCTCACCAAAGCTTTGTTTAAATTGCATAAACCTCTATTGTGGTACTCAAGAATTAAATGATGATCATCAAAGCTTTGCTAAATTGGATAAACTTCTAATGTGGAACTCAAGAATGAAACAATGGTCATCAAAGCTTTGCTTAAATTGCATAGACTTCTATTGTGGAACTCAAGAATACATACAATGCTCATCAAAGCTTTTCTTAAATTGCATAGACTTTTATTGTGGAACTCAAGAATTAAACGATGCTCATCAAAGCTTTGCTAAATTACAAAGACTTCTATTGTGGAACTCAAGAATAAAACAATGCTCATCAAAGCTTTTCTAAAATTGCATGGACTTCGATTATGGATCTCAAGAATAAAAGAATGCTCATCTAACATTCGCTAAATTGCGAAGAGTACTTCTATTGTGGAATTCTAGAATTAAATAATGCTCATCAAAGCTATACTAAATTGCATAAACTTCTAATGTGGAACTTGATGTGATCTCACCCGAAAACTAGGTTTGAACACACTTTGCCCGATCGTTCTATTGGTTGTTGTAATGTGATGGTGGAAACCGCGACCCATTGCCTATAAAGAGACAAGAACCTTGGTATAGAAACGCCACAACCAACCCACCAAGTTGATTGATAAGTTTTGAACGCCACAAGTTACATAACTTGATAAGTTCCTAAAGTTCCAAAAAGAACGACAAAGAGTATAAAACTCACATTGTTTTTATTCTAAACTTGATTGATCAAAATGAGAACATAAGCAACCTATTTATATGCGATTTGGAGACACCTCAAAAGTCATGAATTAAAGATGCAACTTTAATTCAATCAACATTAAGGCATTAAATTACATGACTTAAAACTATGAATCTAGACATACTTATGAGCAGGGTTCAAGTAACATATGACTCTTACAACTCCTACTCACTTATTTAGGAGAATAAAAACGAAAATTACATAATTAAATTATAAAAATTTGAAATGGGCTTGTTAATGGCTCTTATTGGGTCTTGTAAATCTTTCTTGGACTTGAATTATGGTAATCCAACCTTAATCGGGTCAAATGGGTCTTCATGCACTTTCTTGAGTACAAACTTCTCTAATCAGCCCGTTTAAAGCCTTATTGAATGCTTTATAGCTCGTGCCTTTGCAAGTGGTCCATTTTCACAATGTTATTAGATGAATCATATCATTCCCCTTTTCTTGAAGATGATTCGACCTCGAATCTAAATAATGTTGAGCATTTTGTTTGTACTCGAATCATCTCATATCATTCTCCTTTTTTTCAATATGGTTCATCATGCAAAAAAAAAAAAGTTGTACTTGGAATTTTATTCTTTCTCTCTCTCTCTCTTTTTTTTTTCATTTTCCCTTTCTTTCTTTTTTTTTCTTTTCTCTTCATCTTCTTTCTTCACATTTTTTTCTTTTCTTTTTTTTATTCTATTTTTTTTCCGAACATTCTTTTTCATCGATTTTTTTTTCTTTTCAACAAATACAAGAAAAAAAATAAGAAAACTTGAACCAAAACCCAATAATAGGAACCACACCAACTTGTGATATGACCCACTATTAATACTTGAACCTTGATTCAATAAAAAGAAATATAGATGAGGAGATGAAAACTTAGATATTCAATAAACACTAGTAAGAACCATGCCAACCTGTGACAAGACCCATTACCAATACGTGTATCTTGAATTCCATGTAATCGAGAATAAGAAAGATAAAAAAAAACAAAAAAAAGGGATATGCAAACCAATAGATCTGGCTCTGATACCAAATGATGTGATCTCACCCGAAAACTAGGTTTGAACACACTTTGCCCGATCGTTCTATTGGTTGTTGTAATGTGATGGTGGAAACCGCGACCCATTGCCTATAAAGAGACAAGAACCTTGGTATAGAAACGCCACAACCAACCCACCAAGTTGATTGATAAGTTTTGAACGCCACAAGTTACATAACTTGATAAGTTCCTAAAGTTCCAAAAAGAACGACAAAGAGTATAAAACTCACATTGTTTTTATTCTAAACTTGATTGATCAAAATGAGAACATAAGCAACCTATTTATATGCGATTTGGAGACACCTCAAAAGTCATGAATTAAAGATGCAACTTTAATTCAATCAACATTAAGGCATTAAATTACATGACTTAAAACTATGAATCTAGACATACTTATGAGCAGGGTTCAAGTAACATATGACTCTTACAACTCCTACTCACTTATTTAGGAGAATAAAAACGAAAATTACATAATTAAATTATAAAAATTTGAAATGGGCTTGTTAATGGCTCTTATTGGGTCTTGTAAATCTTTCTTGGACTTGAATTATGGTAATCCAACCTTAATCGGGTCAAATGGGTCTTCATGCACTTTCTTGAGTACAAACTTCTCTAATCAGCCCGTTTAAAGCCTTATTGAATGCTTTATAGCTCGTGCCTTTGCAAGTGGTCCATTTTCACAATGTTATTAGATGAATCATATCAGAACTCAAGAATGAATCAATGCTCATCAAAGCTTTGCTTAAATTGCATACACTTCTATTGTGGAACTCAAGAATTAAAGAATGCTCATTAAACTTTTGCTAAATTGCAAATATTACTTCTATTGTGAAACTTAAGAATTAAACAATGTTCATCAATGTTTTGGTAAATTGCGTAGACTTTCGATGTGGAACCCAAGAATGAAACGGTGCTCAACAAACCTTTGCTAAATTGCATTGTCTTCGATTGTAAAGCTCAAGAATCAAACAATTCTCATCAAAGCTTTGCTTAAATTGCATAGACTACTATTGTGGAACTCAACAATCAAATAATGCTCACCAAAACTTTGCTTAAATTGCATAAACCTCTATTCTGGTACTCAAGATTTAAACGTTGATCATCAAAGCTTTGCTAAATTGGATAAACTTCTAATGTGGAACTCAAGAATTAAACAATGGTCATCAAAGCTTTGCTTAAATTGCATAGACTTCTATTGTGGAACTCAAGAATACAACAATGCTCATCATAGCTTTGCTTAAATTGCATAGACTTCTATTGTGGAACTCTAGAATTAAACAATGCTTATCAAAGCATTGCTAAATTACAAAAACTTCTAATGTGGAACTCAAGAATAAAACAATGCTCATCAAAGCTTTTCTAAAATTGCATGGACTTCGATTGTGGAACTCAAGAATAAAACAATGCTCATCTAACCTTTGCTAAATTGCGAAGACTACTTCTATTGTGGAACTCTAGAATTAAACAGTGCTCATCAAAGCTATACTAAATTGCATAGACTTCTAATGTGTAACTCAAGAATGAAATAATGCTCATCAAATCTTTGTTTAAATTGCATAGACTTTTATTGTGGAACTCAAGATTTAAACAATGCTCCTCAAAGCTCTGCTAAATTTCGAAGATGATGTGTGTATGGGCTTGATTTGGTGAGTAAGGTAGTGTTTAGGTAAATTAAGAGAGAATAGTAACCACAAATGATATATGAATGGAAAGAAATGGATACCGGTGAAAACAATCCAAGACCTATTGGATTGAGTTCGTATCAAGTCAAGAACACGTCCTAACAAGATAATTTGTGAATTATAACAATAATTCCAATTGAACAAAGGTTCTTTTTCTTAAAAATTCGTCTATTATCTTTCCCATGCATAAACTTGGCTTTATATGAAGCCTTTATTACAAACTTGGTGGTTACAAGCCAACCAACCACTTATTCATTAAAACTAGTAAATGAAATTTAAGGAAACTCTTGAAATAACACAACAAAAACGTCCAAGACACTTGAGGATGAAGAAAAAACGTCTATGCTTCATTAAGGAGCCATAAGAAGCATTAATGAGCCATCAGAAGCATTAAAGTGTAACCCTAATGCACCAAAGAGTGATAAAAACGGCTAGGGGGCTTTATGAAGCAAAAAGTAACGTTTGTAGCACTTATGAATCCTTAAAAATGTTGCCCTAGCCTTCATGCAACCCTAATTCAATTTGTGGGTTACCATGCATAACCCAACCATTGAGCCCAAGCCACCTTCTAGCCCACTAGTAATCACTAATCCATCACCTTTTGGGCTTTCATAATCCATGCATGGATCAGAAGACTACTTCTATTGTGGAACTCTAGAATTAAACAATGCTCATCAAAGCTTTGCTAAATTGCATAGACTTCTAATGTGGAACTTAAAACAATGCTTATCAAAGCTACACATAAATTGCATACACTTCTATTATGGAACTTAAGAATTAAACAATGCTCATCAATGTTTTGATGAATTGCATAGACTTCCAATGTGGAACTCAAGAATGAAACGGTGCTCAACAAACCTTTGCTAAATTGCATTGTCTTCTGTTGTGGAACTCAAGAATGAAACAATGCTCATCAAAGCTTTGCTTAAATTGCATAGACTACTATTGTGGAACTCAAGAATCAAACAATGCTCACCAAAGCTTTGCTTAAATTGCATAAACCTCTATTGTGGTACTCAAGAATTAAACGATGATCATCAAAGCATTGCTAAATTGGATAACCTTCTAATGTGGAACTCAAGAATGAAACAATGGTCATCAAAGCTTTGCTTAAATTGCATAGACTTCTATTGTGGAACTCAAGAATACAACAATGCTCATCAAAGCTTTTCTTAAATTGCATAGACTTCTATTGTGGAACTCAAGAATTAAACGATGCTCATCAAAGCGTTGCTAAATTACAAAGACTTCTATTGTGGAACTCAAGAATAAAACAATGCTTATCAAAGCTTTTCTAAATCTGCATGGACTTTGATTATGGATCTCAAGAATAAAAGAATGCTCATCTAACATTCACTAAACTGCGAATACTACTTCTATTGTGGAACTCTAGAATTAAACAATGCTCATCAAAGCTATGCTAAATTGCATAAAATTCTAATGTGGAACTTAAAAATGAATCAATGCTCATCAAAGCTTTGCTTAAGTTGCATAAACTTCTATGGTGGAACTCAAGAATTAAAGAATGCTCATTAAAGTTTTGCTAAATTGGAAATATTACTTCTATTGTGGAACTTAAGAATTAAACAATGCCCATCAATGTTTTGATAAATTGCATAGACTTCCAATGTGGAACTCAAGAATGAAACGGTGCTCAACAAACCTTTGCTAAATTGCATTGTCTTCTATTGTGGAGCTCAAAAATCAAACAATGCTCATCAAAGCTTTGCTTAAATTGCATAGACTAATATTATGGAACTCAAGAATCAAACAATGCTCACCAAAGCTTTGTTTAAATTGCATAAACCTCTATTGTGGTACTCAAGAATTAAATGATGATCATCAAAGCTTTGCTAAATTGGATAAACTTCTAATGTGGAACTCAAGAATGAAACAATGGTCATCAAAGCTTTGCTTAAATTGCATAGACTTCTATTGTGGAACTCAAGAATACATACAATGCTCATCAAAGGTTTTCTTAAATTGCATAGACTTTTATTGTGGAACTCAAGAATTAAACGATGCTCATCAAAGCTTTGCTAAATTACAAAGACTTCTATTGTGGAACTCAAGAATAAAACAATGCTCATCAAAGCTTTTCTAAAATTGCATGGACTTCGATTATGGATCTCAAGAATAAAAGACTGCTCATCTAACATTCGCTAAATTGCGAAGACTACTTCTATTGTGGAATTCTAGAATTAAACAATGCTCATCAAAGCTATACTAAATTGCGTAAACTTCTAATGTGGAAACTCAAGAATGAATCAATGCTCATCAAAGCTTAGCTTAAATTGCATACACTTCTATTGTGGAACTCAAGAATTAAAGAATGCTTATTAAACTTTTGCTAAATTGAAAATATTACTTTTATTGTGAAACTTAAGAATTAAACAATGTTCATCAATGTTTTGGTAAATTGCATAGACTTTCAATGTGGAACCCAAGAATGAAACGGTGCTCAACAAACCTTTGCTAAATTGCATTGTCTTCGATTGTAAAGCTCAAGAATCAAACAATTCTCATCAAAGCTTTGCTTAAATTGCATAGACTACTATTGTGGAACTCAACAATCAAATAATGCTCACCAAAACTTTGCTTAAATTGCATAAACCTCTATTCTGGTACTCAAGAATTAAACGTTGATCATCAAAGCTTTGCTAAATTGGATAAACTTCTAATGTGGAACTCAAGAATTAAACAATGGTAATGCTAATAGACTTTTTCGCTTTCTCTCTCTACTTTCTCTCTCTTCCCTTGATTCTTTCTGACGGTGGTGCGATCTAGTTTCGATTCATCGGTGCTGCTTTTCCGACGTATTTCATTTAATTTGGTGAAGCAATTTCTCTTCTATTTCCATTGTCTTAATGGGAGCATCATCCAAATCGGATCGATTGAAGGAAGTGAAGGTAAAACCTCCGGATAAAAGTGCTGCTGTCCGGTTCACTAAGACTGAAGTGGATGTGAAGGATCTAATTCCGCCTGGAATTATTGAGCAATCTTCAGCTACGATCTATAAAGCTCGTCGTAAGCCTAGTGTCTCTGGAGCTGTTGCGTCAGGAATTGGTAAAGCTGAGTGGAAAATGGAGGGTAAAGCTTTCAGAGTCAAGAATAGAGGCCGTAAGCTGGTGGATGGGTTAACTTCGATGGATACTGAGGATTATGATTTTGAAGAAGGATTTGAAGAAGTATCAGGAGATGATTTGGAATCAGTATCAGCTTGGGATTCAGACTCTATCAACTCTTTTCCTAGATCTGAAAGCAATATGATGGAATTGAAGTATGGAACTACTGGAGAGGTAAAAAATGATGGAGATCAAGTTGTTTCTATTCCTTCAGGTAACACTGCTAATTTGTTGAAAAATTGGGATGGATCGAAATTGAGTAATGCTGTTCAGGATCCTAATATGGAATTGAAGAATGTTACGAATGAAATGATTAGGGTGAATCCTAACATTGAGGTGATTGATATCAATATTCATGATAGTTCTAAATTGGATGAGAATAAAGGTGTGAAGTGTAGAGATGATGGGGATAAGATTGTTATCAGTAGTGAAGAATTTATTCCGGGGGTTGGCTTTCAATTTCTTAGTGATTTGAAGGTGGAGAAGACTGTGGGGAAGGATTTAGACAGTGAAAAGAATCAGGAAATGGATGTTGATAAGTCAAATTTGGAAAAGAAAGACAAGGAGATAGAAGGTAATACTGAAGATGATAACACTTCTGATGAGGAAGGGGATAATGATTCAAGTGAGGATGACTCTAGTGGGGAAGAGGAAAATGAGATAGAAGAAGAGGTTAATGCTAAGAGTAATATGGGTAATAACTGCAATGAGAAATCAGGTACTGTTATCAATAGCATTAATTTACTTCCTTCTATTTTGGGAAATGCTAAGAATAGTAATAAGGAGGATGGAGGAATGCAGGGGAATGTGATGAACTCTTATGCTGGAGTGTTAAAGGGTAATAGACATAAGGGTAAAATAGATGTTAGATTCATTCCAGGGGAGAATGGGGAAGATGATGGACCTGTAATAATTCCATTAGAGAATCTAAAGAATGCTAGTATTCCATTTACTAATACTCTTTATGGTTATATGATTGACAAGAAGTTGGCGTTCCCTGTTATTCAGAAAGAAGTAAGAAGATTGTGGAAGAATATGGGTTTGGAAGAGGTATTCATGAACAGCAAAGGTTTTTTCTTCTTTAAATTCAGTGATGAAAAGGGGATGTTATCTGTTTTGGAGGGTAGTCCTTGGTTAATGTTTAATAATATGCCTTTATTTCTTCAACGATGGAGGCCTGGTTTGACATTAACTAAGAACAAGCATGATAAAATTCCTGTTTGGATTAAAATATTTGATTTGCCCTTGGAAGTTTGGAGTGGTGAAAACTTATGTAGAATTGCTAGTAAGATAGGTATTCCTTTGGCTTTTGATTCCTTTACTGAGGATATGTGTTTGGAACATAAAGGAAGGAATGCTTATGCTAGAATTCTTGTTGAAATGGCAGCTGGGAAGGAATGGAGAAAGAAGATTGATATTGCTACTTGGGATTTTGTTTCTAATTCTGCTGTGATTCAAAGTTTTGATGTTGAATATGCTTGGATTCCTTCTAGATGTAATCATTGCAAAGTCTATGGGCATGTAGATAAAGTTTGTGCTGCTGCTATGAATGTTGTGAAGGAGGATAATAATGAAGAAGTGAGAAATCTAAAGAATAATAAAGGGAAGGAAGTTGATAATGGGGATGGGTTCACAGAAGTTAAATATAAAAAGGTTATGGGTAACATTGATGGTGAAGGCACTAGTAAATCTCAAGTGGGTAATTATCAATCTAATAATATGAAGAATAATGGAAAGAATGGGAATTGGAGAAGGGGTATTTTTTCTAAAGGCAATAATGGGAGCAGAGGTGGAAATGGTAAAGGGCAAAATTGGAATTGGAGTAATAAAGGAGTAAGTCACTGGAATTTAGAAAAGAATAGAAATTATGAGAAGTTTGTTAATGGGAAAGATGATATAGGAAATCGGGGGTTGAAGGAGAATAATAAGCAGCAGGTTGTAGTGGGAAAGGATAACAAGAAAGAGATGGGCAATGTTAGTATTGGTAGTGAGAATAAAACAGGGGAGGGATTAAGTAATAAAAACAGCTTTGGAATTTTGGGAGAGATTGAAGAGGAAGTATTGGATAAAATGGAAGAGGATGATAAGATTATGAAGACTGTTGCTAATCAAAATGTTGATAGTGAAGAAGGTGAAATGGGTTCTAATGAAAGCAAGAATAATAAATTGATGTCTTCAATCAAGGGAGAGGGGAAGAAGAAAGGAAATGAAAGTAATAAAGTGAATAAAGATAAGTTGGAGGCGGATAATAATAGCAGTAAGTTGGGGAGTTCTCAGGCATTTGAGGAGGTAAATGCCAGAAATTCTGTTTTTTCCCAATGATGTCTATTGGTGCTTGGAATGTTAGGGGATTGAATAAGTCTGTTAAACAGAAGGAGGTTATTGATGTTATTAGGTGTAATAACCTTGGTATTTGTGCTGTGATTGAATCTCATGTAAAAATTCTAAATCTCAAGAGTGTTTGTGCTAAGACTTTTGGGCAGTGGGATTGGATATCTAATAATAATAGTTGTGAAGCTGGTACTAGAATAATTGTGGGGTGGAATCCGAGACTTTTTGATGTGATTCTGCTGTCTCAATCCAAACAGGTTATTCATTGTTATGTGAAATTGTGTAATTCGGATATTGGCATGTATTTGTCTTTTATATATGCTGCTTCGAATTATATTGAAAGAAGATTGCTTTGGGATAATTTGAAAAAACATAGTTTGGTTGTTAATAGGGAAGCTTGGGGTTTATTAGGTGATTTTAATGTTGCTTTAAAACATTCGGAATATTCTGAAAGTTGTTCTAGAACTCCTAAAGGAGTTGAAGATTTTGTTGATTGTTTGAGTTTTATAGAAGTGGAGGACTTGAAGTCTTATGGGTTTCAGTTTACTTGGAACAAAACCCCTATGGGTAATATGGGGCTGTTAAAGAAGCTTGATAGAGTTATGGTTAATCAAAAATTTATGTTGAACCATCCTCTTGCTCATGCTGTCTTTAAACCATACAGAAATTCGGATCATTGCCCTGCTATCTTAAATTTTCCTGGTAACAAAGTAAAGTGGAAGCCTTCTTTTAGATTTGCGAATTTTATCTCTGAGAAGGAGGAATTTCTCCCTTTGGTTAAGGAGGTTTGGGATAAGAATATTGATGGGTATTTTATGTTTAAAGTGACACAAAAGTTGAAGATTCTCAAAAAACATTGCAGGGAGATGTGTAATAAATATTGGGGAGCTGGAAAAAGAATACAGAAGTTAAGAAAGGATTTGGAGTGTAAACAACAAGATATTGACAATAATCCTTTTGATTGCAAGATTAGGGAAGAGCATGCTAATATTCTCTTAGATTTTAATATTGCTTGTATTGATGAAGAAAAGATTCTTGCTCAGCGTGCTAAAATCAAATGGTTACAGGATGGGGACAATAACTCTAAATTCTTCCACAAAATTGTTAAAAGCAGAGGTATCAATAATCGTATTCAGATGGTTCTGAATGAAGATGGTCGTTGGGTGAGTGGGAAGGCTATGATAGAGAAATTTGTGTCTCATTTTAATAAGTTTTTGGGATGTAAGGATGATACTGATTTGACAGGCTTAAATGATGAGTTTTTTCCTAAAAAATTGGACAGTAGGGTGGCTGTTGATATGATTAGAGTGGTTACTGATGAAGAAATTAAATTGGCGATGTTTGACATAGATGACAATCGTGCCCCTGGGCCTGATGGGTATTCTTCGAAATTTTTTAAAAGTGCTTGGAGTATTGTTGGTCCAGATGTGTGTAAGGCTGTGAGAGAATTTTTTTGGACTGGTAAATTGCTGAATGGGATTAATGCCACGAGAATTGTTCTGGTCCCTAAAGTTGAAGTTCCGAGGAAAGTTTCTGATTTTAGACCTATAGCTTGCTGTAACACTTTTTATAAATGTATCAGTAAGATTATAGTAAATAGAATTAGAAATTGCTTGGGTGATATTGTTAGTAATAACCAATCAGCTTTTATTCCTGGTAGATCTATTTTGGACAATATTCTTCTTGCTCAGGAGTTGATGGTGGGGTACAAAAAAAAGAGAGGTACCCCTAAATGTACGATAAAGATTGATGTACAAAAGGCTTATGATACGGTGGATTGGGATTTTCTTAATAGAGTTCTGCAGGGATTTGGGTTTCATCCAGTCATGGTTAAATGGATTATGGCTTGTGTTTCTTCCCCGTGGTTCATGCTCAATTTTAATGGTGAAGATCATGGGTATTTTGAAGGAAAGCGTGGGCTTAGGCAGGGAGATCCTTTATCTCCTTACCTATTTACTATAGTTATGGAGGTTTTCAATATTATTATGGGTAAACTTATTGAAGATTCTTTGAATTTTAAGTTCCATAGTAAGTGTTTGAGCCTCAGAATTTCCCATTTATGTTTTGCTGATGATTTGTTAATTTTTTCTTATGGTAATGGGAATTCGGCCAGAATTATAAGGAAGGCCCTTGATGATTTCAATAAGATTTCAGGGCTGAAGGTTAGTATGGAAAAAAGTCAGATTTATTTCAGTTGTGTTAAGCCTAATATGAGAAGGATTATTTTGGGTATTCTTCCTTATGAAGTTGGGAAATTTCCATTTAAATATTTGGGGGTTCCTATGTGTGTTACTAAACTGTTTGATAGAGATTGTAAAAAGTTGATTGAAAAGATTAAGTTGAGAATTTTCAATTGGAAGTGTAAAACCTTATCTTTTGCTGGCAGATTGCAACTCATTAATTCGGTTTTAACTTCTATTCATGTTTATTGGGCCTCTATTTTTAAAATTCCAATTGCTACTATAAATGAGATTGAAAAGATGTGCAGGAGTTTTTTATGGGCTAATGGTGAGATAGTTAAAGGGAAAGCTAAAGTTAAATGGCTTGATATTTGTAAACCTAAGGAGTATGGTGGGCTGGGAATAAAGAATTTGAGGAAATGGAATGATGCTTTACTTGCTAAACATGTTTGGAATGTGGTTAATAACAAAAATTCCCTGTGGGTGCAGTGGGTGAGAATCAATTATATTGGCAGCAGGAATTTTTGGGATATTCTGCAGAAAAAGAGTATGAACTGGACATGGAAGAGATTTTTGGAGATAAGGAATACTGTTAGGCCTCATGTTATTTCTTGTGTGGGTAATGGGAGGAACACTTCTTTATGGCATGATTGGTGGCATCCTATTGGTATTCTTTGCGCCATTATTCCTAGGAGAGAGTGGATTAGTAATGGGCTTAGTGATTCTGCTTTAGTTTGTGATGTTCTTGAGTTGGAGTCGTATTCTTGGCCGGTTGAGTGGGTTAATAAGTACCCTGGATTGACTGAAGCTCCTATGTTTTGTATTGATTCTAATTTGAATGATGTTATTGGATGGAGGGATAAGGGAGGTATATGCAGAAAATTCTCTTGCAAACAGGTATGGAATGATTTGAATAATTTTGGGGATATTGTGCCTTGGTTTAATCTTGTTTGGTATAATAATTGCATTCCTCGCAACTCTTTTATTTTATGGCTGGCTGTCCTGAACAGATTAAAAACTCAGGATAGGGTTAGAGGATGGGAATTGGCTGGTAATTTGCTGTGTCCTTTTTGTGATAATGTTCCTGATTCGCATAGCCATTTATTCTTTAATTGTGAGTATTCCTCTAGAATCTGGAAATATTTCTGCAGTAAAGTGGGGCTAAATTTGAAAAGGGTTGAATGGAATGATCTTATTTTAATGTTGAACAGAATGCTTAAAATGAAGACAGGTGAGAATTTGATCATTAAATGTATGTTTGCTAGCTGTGTGTCTAATATTTGGAGAGAGAGAAATGCTAGACTTTTTGGTTCCAGCAGAATATCAGTTGAGGGGGTTATAGCTAGAATTGAGAATGAGATTCGTTTGAAGCTGATGGGATTAAAGAAAAGAGTTAAAATGATCAATAATAAGGTTTATTTGATCTGGGGTATTTCGGGAATTGAGAATGTTGAATAATGAAGTTCAATTTCTGGTTTTGCTGTTTTGAGTGTGGTTGGTTATGGTTTTGGGTTTGGCAGTGGTGGCAGTTAAATAAGGATGATGTTATTAATGGTATTTGGTGGGGGTTTTTTGGGAATAAAAATATGCACAAAGGAATTGACGGAATATGTCGCTGGTTGGAGAGTTTACTCTTTAATCATGTGACTTGTACCTATGGGATTTGCTGTTTGGATATGATCTTAATTGAGATTATCCAAATAGTGAATCCTAGACATGTGATTGATGCCATGTCTAGTATGAAACTTAATTTGATTCACTGGTGTTTTGGAATTATTTTTTTGTGTTTCTATTTGAGTTTGTGGTGCAGAAAGGCGAAGCAAAGGTTGGTGGTGGGCAATAGTTGTGGAGAGATTATGGATTTCCTGTTGAAGACTTTGAAGGATGTTATGGACAAGGGTCGCGACAGGAGCTTTGGGTCTATTTGTTGTTTGGGGCATTCCTGTTTTATCCGTGATGTTATGTTTTTTTGTGGATTAGTTTATAGGGATTTCCTTGTTATTTGTGATTTGTGGGTTTTGAACTTGTGGTTTTTTTTCTTAAAGGTTAGCTTATGGATTGAGGGTTTTTTTAAAGGCCTTACCCCTTGCTTTGGTTTCTTTATCTTTTGGAGGTTTGGTTGGAGCAAGGGGGTGAAGTTACCTTTTTTCCCTCTTTCAATAAGTCCTTGGGCTAACTTTAAGGAATTTAGGGATTATTGGGGTTGTGAGTGGTTAGTTCTTAGTATTAGGAAGTGGTTTGGTAGTTGGTTATGGATAGGCTGGTTATTATTGTACTTTGTTTGAATTTTTGGTGTTTGTATTCTTTTATTCTTTTTAATAAAGTTTGCTGAGCTTTGGCTCTTTCAAAAAAAAAAAAAAAAAGAATTAAACAATGGTCATCAAAGCTTTGCTTAAATTGCATAGACTTCTATTGTGGAACTCAAGAATACAACAATGCTCATCATAGCTTTGCTTAAATTGCATAGACTTCTATTGTGGAACTCTAGAATTAAACGATGCTTATCAAACCATTGCTAAATTACAAAAACTTCTAATGTGGAACTCAAGAATAAAACAATGCTCATCAACGCTTTTCTAAAATTGCATGGACTTCGATTGTGGAACTCAAGAATAAAACAATGCTCATCTAACCTTCACTAAATTGCGAAGACTACTTCTATTGTGGAACTCTAGAATTAAACAATGCTCATCAAAGCTATACTAAATTGCATAGACTTCTAATGTGTAACTCAAGAATGAAATAATGCTCATCAAATCTTTGTTTAAATTGCATAGACTTTTATTATGGAACTCAAGATTTAAACAATGCTCCTCAAAGCTCTGCTAAATTTCGAAGATGATGCGTGTATGGGCTTGATTTGGTAAGTAAGGTAGTGTTTAGGTAAATTAAGAGTGAATAGTAACCACAAATGATATATGAATGGAAAGAAATGGATACCGGTGAAAACAATCCAAGACCTATTGGATTGAGTTCGTATCAAGTCAAGAACACGTCCTAACAAGATAATTTGTGAATTATAACAATAATTCCAATTGAACAAAGGTTCTTTTTCTTAAAAATTCGTCTATTATCTTTCCCATGCATAAACTTGGCTTTATATGAAGCCTTTATTAAAAACTTGGTGGTTACAAGCCAACCAACCACTTATTCATTAAAACTAGTAAATGAAATTTAAGGAAACTCTTGAAATAACACAACAAAAACGTCCAAGACACTTGAGGATGAAGAAAAAACGTCTATGCTTCATTAAGGAGCCATAAGAAGCATTAATGAGCCATCAGAAGCATTAAAGTGTAACCCTAATGCACCAAAGAGTGATAAAAACGGCTAGGACGCTTTATGAAGCAAAAAGTAACGTTTGTAGCACTTATGAATCCTTAAAAATGTTGCCCTAGCCTTCATGCAACCCTAATTCAATTTGTGGGTTACCATGCATAACCCAACCATTGAGCCCAAGCCACCTTCTAGCCCACTAGTAATCACTAATCCATCACCTTTTGGGCTTTCATAATCCATGCATGGATCAGAAGACTACTTCTATTGTGGAACTCTAGAATTAAACAATGCCCATCAAAGCTTTGCTAAATTGCATAGACTTCTAATGTGGAACTTAAAACAATGCTCATCAAAGCTACACATAAATTGCATACACTTCTATTATGGAACTTAAGAATTAAACAATGCTCATCAATGTTTTGATGAATTGCATAGACTTCCAATGTGGAACTCAAGAATGAAACGGTGCTCAACAAACCTTTGCTAAATTGCATTGTCTTCTGTTGTGGAACTCAAGAATGAAACAATGCTCATCAAAGCTTTGCTTAAATTGCATAGACTACTATTGTGGAACTCAAGAATCAAACAATGCTCACCAAAGCTTTGCTTAAATTGCATAAACCTCTATTGTGGTACTCAAGAATTAAACGATGATCATCAAAGCATTGCTAAATTGGATAAACTTCTAATGTGGAACTCAAGAATGAAACAATGGTCATCAAAGCTTTGCTTAAATTGCATAGACTTCTATTGTGGAACTCAAGAATACAACAATGCTCATCAAAGCTTTTCTTAAATTGCATAGACTTCTATTGTGGAACTCAAGAATTAAACGATGCTCATCAAAGCGTTGCTAAATTACAAAGACTTCTATTGTGGAACTCAAGAATAAAACAATGCTTATCAAAGCTTTTCTAAATCTGCATGGACTTTGATTATGGATCTCAAGAATAAAAGAATGCTCATCTAACATTCACTAAACTGCGAAGACTACTTCTATTGTGGAACTCTAGAATTAAACAATGCTCATCAAAGCTATGCTAAATTGCATAAAATTCTAATGTGGAACTTAAAAATGAATCAATGCTCATCAAAGCTTTGCTTAAGTTGCATAAACCTCTATGGTGGAACTCAAGAATTAAAGAATGCTCATTAAAGTTTTGCTAAATTGGAAATATTACTTCTATTGTGGAACTTAAGAATTAAACAATGCCCATCAATGTTTTGATAAATTGCATAGACTTCCAATGTGGAACTCAAGAATGAAACGGTGCTCAACAAACCTTTGCTAAATTGCATTGTCTTCTATTGTGGAGCTCAAAAATCAAACAATGCTCATCAAAGCTTTGCTTAAATTGCATAGACTAATATTATGGAACTCAAGAATCAAACAATGCTCACCAAAGCTTTGTTTAAATTGCATAAACCTCTATTGTGGTACTCAAGAATTAAATGATGATCATCAAAGCTTTGCTAAATTGGATAAACTTCTAATGTGGAACTCAAGAATGAAACAATGGTCATCAAAGCTTTGCTTAAATTGCATAGACTTCTATTGTGGAACTCAAGAATACATACAATGCTCATCAAAGCTTTTCTTAAATTGCATAGACTTTTATTGTGGAACTCAAGAATTAAACGATGCTCATCAAAGCTTTGCTAAATTACAAAGACTTCTATTGTGGAACTCAAGAATAAAACAATGCTCATCAAAGCTTTTCTAAAATTGCATGGACTTCGATTATGGATCTCAAGAATAAAAGACTGCTCATCTAACATTCGCTAAATTGCGAAGACTACTTCTATTGTGGAATTCTAGAATTAAACAATGCTCATCAAAGCTATACTAAATTGCATAAACTTCTAATGTGGAACTCAAGAATGAATCAATGCTCATCAAAGCTTAGCTTAAATTGCATACACTTCTATTGTGGAACTCAAGAATTAAAGAATGCTTATTAAACTTTTGCTAAATTGCAAATATTACTTTTATTGTGAAACTTAAGAATTAAACAATGTTCATCAATGTTTTGGTAAATTGCATAGACTTTCAATGTGGAACCCAAGAATGAAACGGTGCTCAACAAACCTTTGCTAAATTGCATTGTCTTCGATTGTAAAGCTCAAGAATCAAACAATTCTCATCAAAGCTTTGCTTAAATTGCATAGACTACTATTGTGGAACTCAACAATCAAATAATGCTCACCAAAACTTTGCTTAAATTGCATAAACCTCTATTCTGGTACTCAAGAATTAAACGTTGATCATCAAAGCTTTGCTAAATTGGATAAACTTCTAATGTGGAACTCAAGAATTAAACAATGGTCATCAAAGCTTTGCTTAAATTGCATAGACTTCTATTGTGGAACTCAAGAATACAACAATGCTCATCATAGCTTTGCTTAAATTGCATAGACTTCTATTGTGGAACTCTAGAATTAAACGATGCTTATCAAAGCATTGCTAAATTACAAAAACTTCTAATGTGGAACTCAAGAATAAAACAATGCTCATCAACGCTTTTCTAAAATTGCATGGACTTCGATTGTGGAACTCAAGAATAAAACAATGCTCATCTAACCTTCGCTAAATTGCGAAGACTACTTCTATTGTGGAACTCTAGAATTAAACAATGCTCATCAAAGCTATACTAAATTGCATAGACTTCTAATGTGTAACTCAAGAATGAAATAATGCTCATCAAATCTTTGTTTAAATTGCATAGACTTTTATTATGGAACTCAAGATTTAAACAATGCTCCTCAAAGCTCTGCTAAATTTCGAAGATGATGCGTGTATGGGCTTGATTTGGTAAGTAAGGTAGTGTTTAGGTAAATTAAGAGAGAATAGTAACCACAAATGATATATGAATGGAAAGAAATGGATACCGGTGAAAACAATCCAAGACCTATTGGATTGAGTTCGTATCAAGTCAAGAACACGTCCTAACAAGATAATTTGTGAATTATAACAATAATTCCAATTGAACAAAGGTTCTTTTTCTTAAAAATTCGTCTATTATCTTTCCCATGCATAAACTTGGCTTTATATGAAGCCTTTATTACAAACTTGGTGGTTACAAGCCAACCAACCACTTATTCATTAAAACTAGTAAATGAAATTTAAGGAAACTCTTGAAATAACACAACAAAAACGTCCAAGACACTTGAGGATGAAGAAAAAACGTCTATGCTTCATTAAGGAGCCATAAGAAGCATTAATGAGCCATCAGAAGCATTAAAGTGTAACCCTAATGCACCAAAGAGTGATAAAAACGGCTAGGACGCTTTATGAAGCAAAAAGTAACGTTTGTAGCACTTATGAATCCTTAAAAATGTTGCCCTAGCCTTCATGCAACCCTAATTCAATTTGTGGGTTACCATGCATAACCCAACCATTGAGCCCAAGCCACCTTCTAGCCCACTAGTAATCACTAATCCATCACCTTTTGGGCTTTCATAATCCATGCATGGATCAGAAGACTACTTCTATTGTGGAACTCTAGAATTAAACAATGCTCATCAAAGCTTTGCTAAATTGCATAGACTTCTAATGTGGAACTTAAAACAATGCTCATCAAAGCTACACATAAATTGCATACACTTCTATTATGGAACTTAAGACTTAAACAATGCTCCTCAATGTTTTGATGAATTGCATAGACTTCCAATGTGGAACTCAAGAATGAAACGGTGCTCAACAAACCTTTGCTAAATTGCATTGTCTTCTGTTGTGGAACTCAAGAATGAAACAATGCTCATCAAAGCTTTGCTTAAATTGCATAGACTACTATTGTGGAACTCAAGAATCAAACAATGCTCACCAAAGCTTTGCTTAAATTGCATAAACCTCTATTGTGGTACTCAAGAATTAAACGATGATCATCAAAGCATTGCTAAATTGGATAAACTTCTAATGTGGAACTCAAGAATGAAACAATGGTCATCAAAGCTTTGCTTAAATTGCATAGACTTCTATTGTGGAACTCAAGAATACAACAATGCTCATCAAAGCTTTTCTTAAATTGCATAGACTTCTATTGTGGAACTCAAGAATTAAACGATGCTCATCAAAGCGTTGCTAAATTACAAAGACTTCTATTGTGGAACTCAAGAATAAAACAATGCTTATCAAAGCTTTTCTAAATCTGCATGGACTTTGATTATGGATCTCAAGAATAAAAGAATGCTCATCTAACATTCACTAAACTGCGAAGACTACTTCTATTGTGGAACTCTAGAATTAAACAATGCCCATCAAAGCTATGCTAAATTGCATAAAATTCTAATGTGGAACTTAAAAATGAATCAATGCTCGTCAAAGCTTTGCTTAAGTTGCATACACTTCTATGGTGGAACTCAAGAATTAAAGAATGCTCATTAAAGTTTTGCTAAATTGGAAATATTACTTCTATTGTGGAACTTAAGAATTAAACAATGCCCATCAATGTTTTGATAAATTGCATAGACTTCCAATGTGGAACTCAAGAATGAAACGGTGCTCAACAAACCTTTGCTAAATTGCATTGTCTTCTATTGTGGAGCTCAAAAATCAAACAATGCTCATCAAAGCTTTGCTTAAATTGCATAGACTAATATTATGGAACTCAAGAATCAAACAATGCTCACCAAAGCTTTGTTTAAATTGCATAAACCTCTATTGTGGTACTCAAGAATTAAATGATGATCATCAAAGCTTTGCTAAATTGGATAAACTTCTAATGTGGAACTCAAGAATGAAACAATGGTCATCAAAGCTTTGCTTAAATTGCATAGACTTCTATTGTGGAACTCAAGAATACATACAATGCTCATCAAAGCTTTTCTTAAATTGCATAGACTTCTATTGTGGAACTCAAGAATACATACAATGCTCATCAAAGCTTTTCTTAAATTGCATAGACTTTTATTGTGGAACTCAAGAATTAAACGATGCTCATCAAAGCTTTGCTAAATTACAAAGACTTCTATTGTGGAACTCAAGAATAAAACAATGCTCATCAAAGCTTTTCTAAAATTGCATGGACTTCGATTATGGATCTCAAGAATAAAAGACTGCTCATCTAACATTCGCTAAATTGCGAAGACTACTTCTATTGTGGAATTCTAGAATTAAACAATGCTCATCAAAGCTATACTAAATTGCATAAACTTCTAATGTGGAACTCAAGAATGAATCAATGCTCATCAAAGCTTAGCTTAAATTGCATACACTTCTATTGTGGAACTCAAGAATTAAAGAATGCTTATTAAACTTTTGCTAAATTGCAAATATTACTTTTATTGTGAAACTTAAGAATTAAACAATGTTCATCAATGTTTTGGTAAATTGCATAGACTTTCAATGTGGAACCCAAGAATGAAACGGTGCTCAACAAACCTTTGCTAAATTGCATTGTCTTCGATTGTAAAGCTCAAGAATCAAACAATTCTCATCAAAGCTTTGCTTAAATTGCATAGACTACTATTGTGGAACTCAACAATCAAATAATGCTCACCAAAACTTTGCTTAAATTGCATAAACCTCTATTCTGGTACTCAAGAATTAAACGTTGATCATCAAAGCTTTGCTAAATTGGATAAACTTCTAATGTGGAACTCAAGAATTAAACAATGGTCATCAAAGCTTTGCTTAAATTGCATAGACTTCTATTGTGGAACTCAAGAATACAACAATGCTCATCATAGCTTTGCTTAAATTGCATAGACTTCTATTGTGGAACTCTAGAATTAAACGATGCTTATCAAAGCATTGCTAAATTACAAAAACTTCTAATGTGGAACTCAAGAATAAAACAATGCTCATCAACGCTTTTCTAAAATTGCATGGACTTCGATTGTGGAACTCAAGAATAAAACAATGCTCATCTAACCTTCGCTAAATTGCGAAGACTACTTCTATTGTGGAACTCTAGAATTAAACAATGCTCATCAAAGCTATACTAAATTGCATAGACTTCTAATGTGTAACTCAAGAATGAAATAATGCTCATCAAATCTTTGTTTAAATTGCATAGACTTTTATTATGGAACTCAAGATTTAAACAATGCTCCTCAAAGCTCTGCTAAATTTCGAAGATGATGCGTGTATGGGCTTGATTTGGTAAGTAAGGTAGTGTTTAGGTAAATTAAGAGAGAATAGTAACCACAAATGATATATGAATGGAAAGAAATGGATACCGGTGAAAACAATCCAAGACCTATTGGATTGAGTTCGTATCAAGTCAAGAACACGTCCTAACAAGATAATTTGTGAATTATAACAATAATTCCAATTGAACAAAGGTTCTTTTTCTTAAAAATTCGTCTATTATCTTTCCCATGCATAAACTTGGCTTTATATGAAGCCTTTATTACAAACTTGGTGGTTACAAGCCAACCAACCACTTATTCATTAAAACTAGTAAATGAAATTTAAGGAAACTCTTGAAATAACACAACAAAAACGTCCAAGACACTTGAGGATGAAGAAAAAACGTCTATGCTTCATTAAGGAGCCATAAGAAGCATTAATGAGCCATCAGAAGCATTAAAGTGTAACCCTAATGCACCAAAGAGTGATAAAAACGGCTAGGACGCTTTATGAAGCAAAAAGTAACGTTTGTAGCACTTATGAATCCTTAAAAATGTTGCCCTAGCCTTCATGCAACCCTAATTCAATTTGTGGGTTACCATGCATAACCCAACCATTGAGCCCAAGCCACCTTCTAGCCCACTAGTAATCACTAATCCATCACCTTTTGGGCTTTCATAATCCATGCATGGATCAGAAGACTACTTCTATTGTGGAACTCTAGAATTAAACAATGCTCATCAAAGCTTTGCTAAATTGCATAGACTTCTAATGTGGAACTTAAAACAATGCTCATCAAAGCTACACATAAATTGCATACACTTCTATTATGGAACTTAAGAATTAAACAATGCTCCTCAATGTTTTGATGAATTGCATAGACTTCCAATGTGGAACTCAAGAATGAAACGGTGCTCAACAAACCTTTGCTAAATTGCATTGTCTTCTGTTGTGGAACTCAAGAATGAAACAATGCTCATCAAAGCTTTGCTTAAATTGCATAGACTACTATTGTGGAACTCAAGAATCAAACAATGCTCACCAAAGCTTTGCTTAAATTGCATAAACCTCTATTGTGGTACTCAAGAATTAAACGATGATCATCAAAGCATTGCTAAATTGGATAAACTTCTAATGTGGAACTCAAGAATGAAACAATGGTCATCAAAGCTTTGCTTAAATTGCATAGACTTCTATTGTGGAACTCAAGAATACAACAATGCTCATCAAAGCTTTTCTTAAATTGCATAGACTTCTATTGTGGAACTCAAGAATTAAACGATGCTCATCAAAGCGTTGCTAAATTACAAAGACTTCTATTGTGGAACTCAAGAATAAAACAATGCTTATCAAAGCTTTTCTAAATCTGCATGGACTTTGATTATGGATCTCAAGAATAAAAGAATGCTCATCTAACATTCACTAAACTGCGAAGACTACTTCTATTGTGGAACTCTAGAATTAAACAATGCCCATCAAAGCTATGCTAAATTGCATAAAATTCTAATGTGGAACTTAAAAATGAATCAATGCTCGTCAAAGCTTTGCTTAAGTTGCATACACTTCTATGGTGGAACTCAAGAATTAAAGAATGCTCATTAAAGTTTTGCTAAATTGGAAATATTACTTCTATTGTGGAACTTAAGAATTAAACAATGCCCATCAATGTTTTGATAAATTGCATAGACTTCCAATGTGGAACTCAAGAATGAAACGGTGCTCAACAAACCTTTGCTAAATTGCATTGTCTTCTATTGTGGAGCTCAAAAATCAAACAATGCTCATCAAAGCTTTGCTTAAATTGCATAGACTAATATTATGGAACTCAAGAATCAAACAATGCTCACCAAAGCTTTGTTTAAATTGCATAAACCTCTATTGTGGTACTCAAGAATTAAATGATGATCATCAAAGCTTTGCTAAATTGGATAAACTTCTAATGTGGAACTCAAGAATGAAACAATGGTCATCAAAGCTTTGCTTAAATTGCATAGACTTCTATTGTGGAACTCAAGAATACATACAATGCTCATCAAAGCTTTTCTTAAATTGCATAGACTTCTATTGTGGAACTCAAGAATACATACAATGCTCATCAAAGCTTTTCTTAAATTGCATAGACTTTTATTGTGGAACTCAAGAATTAAACGATGCTCATCAAAGCTTTGCTAAATTACAAAGACTTCTATTGTGGAACTCAAGAATAAAACAATGCTCATCAAAGCTTTTCTAAAATTGCATGGACTTCGATTATGGATCTCAAGAATAAAAGACTGCTCATCTAACATTCGCTAAATTGCGAAGACTACTTCTATTGTGGAATTCTAGAATTAAACAATGCTCATCAAAGCTATACTAAATTGCATAAACTTCTAATGTGGAACTCAAGAATGAATCAATGCTCATCAAAGCTTAGCTTAAATTGCATACACTTCTATTGTGGAACTCAAGAATTAAAGAATGCTTATTAAACTTTTGCTAAATTGCAAATATTACTTTTATTGTGAAACTTAAGAATTAAACAATGTTCATCAATGTTTTGGTAAATTGCATAGACTTTCAATGTGGAACCCAAGAATGAAACGGTGCTCAACAAACCTTTGCTAAATTGCATTGTCTTCGATTGTAAAGCTCAAGAATCAAACAATTCTCATCAAAGCTTTGCTTAAATTGCATAGACTACTATTGTGGAACTCAACAATCAAATAATGCTCACCAAAACTTTGCTTAAATTGCATAAACCTCTATTCTGGTACTCAAGAATTAAACGTTGATCATCAAAGCTTTGCTAAATTGGATAAACTTCTAATGTGGAACTCAAGAATTAAACAATGGTCATCAAAGCTTTGCTTAAATTGCATAGACTTCTATTGTGGAACTCAAGAATACAACAATGCTCATCATAGCTTTGCTTAAATTGCATAGACTTCTATTGTGGAACTCTAGAATTAAACGATGCTTATCAAAGCATTGCTAAATTACAAAAACTTCTAATGTGGAACTCAAGAATAAAACAATGCTCATCAACGCTTTTCTAAAATTGCATGGACTTCGATTGTGGAACTCAAGAATAAAACAATGCTCATCTAACCTTCGCTAAATTGCGAAGACTACTTCTATTGTGGAACTCTAGAATTAAACAATGCTCATCAAAGCTATACTAAATTGCATAGACTTCTAATGTGTAACTCAAGAATGAAATAATGCTCATCAAATCTTTGTTTAAATTGCATAGACTTTTATTATGGAACTCAAGATTTAAACAATGCTCCTCAAAGCTCTGCTAAATTTCGAAGATGATGCGTGTATGGGCTTGATTTGGTAAGTAAGGTAGTGTTTAGGTAAATTAAGAGAGAATAGTAACCACAAATGATATATGAATGGAAAGAAATGGATACCGGTGAAAACAATCCAAGACCTATTGGATTGAGTTCGTATCAAGTCAAGAACACGTCCTAACAAGATAATTTGTGAATTATAACAATAATTCCAATTGAACAAAGGTTCTTTTTCTTAAAAATTCGTCTATTATCTTTCCCATGCATAAACTTGGCTTTATATGAAGCCTTTATTACAAACTTGGTGGTTACAAGCCAACCAACCACTTATTCATTAAAACTAGTAAATGAAATTTAAGGAAACTCTTGAAATAACACAACAAAAACGTCCAAGACACTTGAGGATGAAGAAAAAACGTCTATGCTTCATTAAGGAGCCATAAGAAGCATTAATGAGCCATCAGAAGCATTAAAGTGTAACCCTAATGCACCAAAGAGTGATAAAAACGGCTAGGACGCTTTATGAAGCAAAAAGTAACGTTTGTAGCACTTATGAATCCTTAAAAATGTTGCCCTAGCCTTCATGCAACCCTAATTCAATTTGTGGGTTACCATGCATAACCCAACCATTGAGCCCAAGCCACCTTCTAGCCCACTAGTAATCACTAATCCATCACCTTTTGGGCTTTCATAATCCATGCATGGATCAGAAGACTACTTCTATTGTGGAACTCTAGAATTAAACAATGCTCATCAAAGCTTTGCTAAATTGCATAGACTTCTAATGTGGAACTTAAAACAATGCTCATCAAAGCTACACATAAATTGCATACACTTCTATTATGGAACTTAAGAATTAAACAATGCTCCTCAATGTTTTGATGAATTGCATAGACTTCCAATGTGGAACTCAAGAATGAAACGGTGCTCAACAAACCTTTGCTAAATTTCATTGTCTTCTGTTGTGGAACTCAAGAATGAAACAATGCTCATCAAAGCTTTGCTTAAATTGCATAGACTACTATTGTGGAACTCAAGAATCAAACAATGCTCACCAAAGCTTTGCTTAAATTGCATAAACCTCTATTGTGGTACTCAAGAATTAAACGATGATCATCAAAGCATTGCTAAATTGGATAAACTTCTAATGTGGAACTCAAGAATGAAACAATGGTCATCAAAGCTTTGCTTAAATTGCATAGACTTCTATTGTGGAACTCAAGAATACAACAATGCTCATCAAAGCTTTTCTTAAATTGCATAGACTTCTATTGTGGAACTCAAGAATTAAACGATGCTCATCAAAGCGTTGCTAAATTACAAAGACTTCTATTGTGGAACTCAAGAATAAAACAATGCTTATCAAAGCTTTTCTAAATCTGCATGGACTTTGATTATGGATCTCAAGAATAAAAGAATGCTCATCTAACATTCACTAAACTGCGAAGACTACTTCTATTGTGGAACTCTAGAATTAAACAATGCCCATCAAAGCTATGCTAAATTGCATAAAATTCTAATGTGGAACTTAAAAATGAATCAATGCTCATCAAAGCTTTGCTTAAGTTGCATACACTTCTATGGTGGAACTCAAGAATTAAAGAATGCTCATTAAAGTTTTGCTAAATTGGAAATATTACTTCTATTGTGGAACTTAAGAATTAAACAATGCCCATCAATGTTTTGATAAATTGCATAGACTTCCAATGTGGAACTCAAGAATGAAACGGTGCTCAACAAACCTTTGCTAAATTGCATTGTCTTCTATTGTGGAGCTCAAAAATCAAACAATGCTCATCAAAGCTTTGCTTAAATTGCATAGACTAATATTATGGAACTCAAGAATCAAACAATGCTCACCAAAGCTTTGTTTAAATTGCATAAACCTCTATTGTGGTACTCAAGAATTAAATGATGATCATCAAAGCTTTGCTAAATTGGATAAACTTCTAATGTGGAACTCAAGAATGAAACAATGGTCATCAAAGATTTGCTTAAATTGCATAGACTTCTATTGTGGAACTCAAGAATACATACAATGCTCATCAAAGCTTTTCTTAAATTGCATAGACTTTTATTGTGGAACTCAAGAATTAAACGATGCTCATCAAAGCTTTGCTAAATTACAAAGACTTCTATTGTGGAACTCAAGAATAAAACAATGCTCATCAAAGCTTTTCTAAAATTGCATGGACTTCGATTATGGATCTCAAGAATAAAAGACTGCTCATCTAACATTCGCTAAATTGCGAAGACTACTTCTATTGTGGAATTCTAGAATTAAACAATGCTCATCAAAGCTATACTAAATTGCATAAACTTCTAATGTGGAACTCAAGAATGAATCAATGCTCATCAAAGCTTAGCTTAAATTGCATACACTTCTATTGTGGAACTCAAGAATTAAAGAATGCTTATTAAACTTTTGCTAAATTGCAAATATTACTTTTATTGTGAAACTTAAGAATTAAACAATGTTCATCAATGTTTTGGTAAATTGCATAGACTTTCAATGTGGAACCCAAGAATGAAACGGTGCTCAACAAACCTTTGCTAAATTGCATTGTCTTCGATTGTAAAGCTCAAGAATCAAACAATTCTCATCAAAGCTTTGCTTAAATTGCATAGACTACTATTGTGGAACTCAACAATCAAATAATGCTCACCAAAACTTTGCTTAAATTGCATAAACCTCTATTCTGGTACTCAAGAATTAAACGTTGATCATCAAAGCTTTGCTAAATGGATAAACTTCTAATGTGGAACTCAAGAATTAAACAATGGTCATCAAAGCTTTGCTTAAATTGCATAGACTTCTATTGTGGAACTCAAGAATACAACAATGCTCATCATAGCTTTGCTTAAATTGCATAGACTTCTATTGTGGAACTCTAGAATTAAACGATGCTTATCAAAGCATTGCTAAATTACAAAAACTTCTAATGTGGAACTCAAGAATAAAACAATGCTCATCAACGCTTTTCTAAAATTGCATGGACTTCGATTGTGGAACTCAAGAATAAAACAATGCTCATCTAACCTTCGCTAAATTGCGAAGACTACTTCTATTGTGGAACTCTAGAATTAAACAATGCTCATCAAAGCTATACTAAATTGCATAGACTTCTAATGTGTAACTCAAGAATGAAATAATGCTCATCAAATCTTTGTTTAAATTGCATAGACTTTTATTATGGAACTCAAGATTTAAACAATGCTCCTCAAAGCTCTGCTAAATTTCGAAGATGATGCGTGTATGGGCTTGATTTGGTAAGTAAGGTAGTGTTTAGGTAAATTAAGAGAGAATAGTAACCACAAATGATATATGAATGGAAAGAAATGGATACCGGTGAAAACAATCCAAGACCTATTGGATTGAGTTCGTATCAAGTCAAGAACACGTCCTAACAAGATAATTTGTGAATTATAACAATAATTCCAATTGAACAAAGGTTCTTTTTCTTAAAAATTCGTCTATTATCTTTCCCATGCATAAACTTGGCTTTATATGAAGCCTTTATTACAAACTTGGTGGTTACAAGCCAACCAACCACTTATTCATTAAAACTAGTAAATGAAATTTAAGGAAACTCTTGAAATAACACAACAAAAACGTCCAAGACACTTGAGGATGAAGAAAAAACGTCTATGCTTCATTAAGGAGCCATAAGAAGCATTAATGAGCCATCAGAAGCATTAAAGTGTAACCCTAATGCACCAAAGAGTGATAAAAACGGCTAGGACGCTTTATGAAGCAAAAAGTAACGTTTGTAGCACTTATGAATCCTTAAAAATGTTGCCCTAGCCTTCATGCAACCCTAATTCAATTTGTGGGTTACCATGCATAACCCAACCATTGAGCCCAAGCCACCTTCTAGCCCACTAGTAATCACTAATCCATCACCTTTTGGGCTTTCATAATCCATGCATGGATCAGAAGACTACTTCTATTGTGGAACTCTAGAATTAAACAATGCTCATCAAAGCTTTGCTAAATTGCATAGACTTCTAATGTGGAACTTAAAACAATGCTCATCAAAGCTACACATAAATTGCATACACTTCTATTATGGAACTTAAGAATTAAACAATGCTCCTCAATGTTTTGATGAATTGCATAGACTTCCAATGTGGAACTCAAGAATGAAACGGTGCTCAACAAACCTTTGCTAAATTGCATTGTCTTCTGTTGTGGAACTCAAGAATGAAACAATGCTCATCAAAGCTTTGCTTAAATTGCATAGACTACTATTGTGGAACTCAAGAATCAAACAATGCTCACCAAAGCTTTGCTTAAATTGCATAAACCTCTATTGTGGTACTCAAGAATTAAACGATGATCATCAAAGCATTGCTAAATTGGATAAACTTCTAATGTGGAACTCAAGAATGAAACAATGGTCATCAAAGCTTTGCTTAAATTGCATAGACTTCTATTGTGGAACTCAAGAATACAACAATGCTCATCAAAGCTTTTCTTAAATTGCATAGACTTCTATTGTGGAACTCAAGAATTAAACGATGCTCATCAAAGCGTTGCTAAATTACAAAGACTTCTATTGTGGAACTCAAGAATAAAACAATGCTTATCAAAGCTTTTCTAAATCTGCATGGACTTTGATTATGGATCTCAAGAATAAAAGAATGCTCATCTAACATTCACTAAACTGCGAAGACTACTTCTATTGTGGAACTCTAGAATTAAACAATGCCCATCAAAGCTATGCTAAATTGCATAAAATTCTAATGTGGAACTTAAAAATGAATCAATGCTCATCAAAGCTTTGCTTAAGTTGCATACACTTCTATGGTGGAACTCAAGAATTAAAGAATGCTCATTAAAGTTTTGCTAAATTGGAAATATTACTTCTATTGTGGAACTTAAGAATTAAACAATGCCCATCAATGTTTTGATAAATTGCATAGACTTCCAATGTGGAACTCAAGAATGAAACGGTGCTCAACAAACCTTTGCTAAATTGCATTGTCTTCTATTGTGGAGCTCAAAAATCAAACAATGCTCATCAAAGCTTTGCTTAAATTGCATAGACTAATATTATGGAACTCAAGAATCAAACAATGCTCACCAAAGCTTTGTTTAAATTGCATAAACCTCTATTGTGGTACTCAAGAATTAAATGATGATCATCAAAGCTTTGCTAAATTGGATAAACTTCTAATGTGGAACTCAAGAATGAAACAATGGTCATCAAAGCTTTGCTTAAATTGCATAGACTTCTATTGTGGAACTCAAGAATACATACAATGCTCATCAAAGCTTTTCTTAAATTGCATAGACTTTTATTGTGGAACTCAAGAATTAAACGATGCTCATCAAAGCTTTGCTAAATTACAAAGACTTCTATTGTGGAACTCAAGAATAAAACAATGCTCATCAAAGCTTTTCTAAAATTGCATGGACTTCGATTATGGATCTCAAGAATAAAAGACTGCTCATCTAACATTCGCTAAATTGCGAAGACTACTTCTATTGTGGAATTCTAGAATTAAACAATGCTCATCAAAGCTATACTAAATTGCATAAACTTCTAATGTGGAACTCAAGAATGAATCAATGCTCATCAAAGCTTAGCTTAAATTGCATACACTTCTATTGTGGAACTCAAGAATTAAAGAATGCTTATTAAACTTTTGCTAAATTGCAAATATTACTTTTATTGTGAAACTTAAGAATTAAACAATGTTCATCAATGTTTTGGTAAATTGCATAGACTTTCAATGTGGAACCCAAGAATGAAACGGTGCTCAACAAACCTTTGCTAAATTGCATTGTCTTCGATTGTAAAGCTCAAGAATCAAACAATTCTCATCAAAGCTTTGCTTAAATTGCATAGACTACTATTGTGGAACTCAACAATCAAATAATGCTCACCAAAACTTTGCTTAAATTGCATAAACCTCTATTCTGGTACTCAAGAATTAAACGTTGATCATCAAAGCTTTGCTAAATTGGATAAACTTCTAATGTGGAACTCAAGAATTAAACAATGGTCATCAAAGCTTTGCTTAAATTGCATAGACTTCTATTGTGGAACTCAAGAATACAACAATGCTCATCATAGTCATCATAGCTTTGCTAAATTGCATAAACTTCTAATGTGGAACTCAAGAATGAAACAATGCACATCAAAGCTTTGCTTAAATCGCATAGACTTCTAATGTGGAACTTAAGAATTAAACAATGCTTAGCAAAGCTTTGCTAAATTGTGAAGACTAGTTCAATTGTGGAACTCAAGAAGGAAACAATGCTCATCAAAGCTTTGCTTAAATTGCATAAAGGCAACTTCTGTTGTGGAACTCAAGAATTGAACAATGCTCTTCAAAGCTTTGCTAAATTGCAAAGACTACTTCTATTGTGGAACTCTAGAATTAAACAATGTTCATCAAAGCTTTGCTAGATTGCATAGATTTCTAATGTGGAACTCTAGAATGAAACAATTCTCATCAAAGGTTTTCTTAAATTGCATAGACTTTTATTGTGGAACTCGAGAATTAAACAATGCTCATCAAAGCTTTGCTAAATTGCGAACACTGTTTCTATTGTGGAACTCGAGAGTTAAACAATGTTCATCAAAACCATGCTAAATTGCATAGACTTCTAGTGTGGCACTCAAGAATTTAACGGTGCTCATCAAAGCTTTGCTAGATTGCATAAACTTCTAATGTGGAAGTTAAGAATGAAACAATGCTCATCAAAGCTTTGCTAAATTACATACACTTCTAATGTGGAACTCAAGAATGAAAAAATGCTCATCAAAGCTTTGCTTAAATTGCTTAGACTTTTATTGTGGAACTCAAGAATTAAAAACGCTCATCAAAGATTTGCAAAATTGTGAAGACTACTTATATTGTGGAACTTAAGAATTGAACAATGTTCATCAAAGCTTTGCTAAACTGAAAACACTGCATCTATTGTGGAAATCAAGAATTAAACAAAGCTCATCAAAGCATTGCTTAAACTACATAGACTACAATTGTGGAGCTCAAGTATTAAACAATGCTAATCAAAGATTTGCTAAATTGCATTGACATCTATTGTGGAACTCAGGATTAAACATTGCTAATCAAAGCTTTGCTAAATTGCGAAGTCTACTTCTTTTGTGGAACTCAAGAATTAAACAATATTTATCAAAGCTTTGCTAAATTGCATAGACTTCTAATGTGGAACTCAAGAATGAAACAATATTCATCAAAGCTTTGCTAAATTGCATAGACTTCTAATGTGGAACTCAAGAGTGAAACAATGCTCATCAAAGCTTTGCTTAAATTGCATACACTTCTTTTGTGTAACTCAGGAATTAAACAATGATGATCAAAGCTTTGCTAAATTGCAAAGACTACTTCTAATGTGGAACTCAAGAATTAAACAATTTTCATCAATGCTCTCCTAAATTGCATAGACTTCCAATGTGGAAACCAAGAATGAAACAATGCTCCTCAAAGCTTTGCTAAATTGCGTAGAATTCTATTGTGGAACACAAGAATGAAACAATGCTCATCATAGTTTTGCTTAAGTTGCATAAACTTCTATAGTGGAACTCAAGAATTAAACACTGCTCATCAAGCTTTCCTAAATTCTGGAACTCAAGAATGAAACAATGCTCATCAAAGCTTTGCTTAAATTGCATAAAGGAAACTTATATTGTGGAACTCAAGAATTAAACAATGCTCATCAAAACCTTGCTAAATTACATAGACTTCTATTGTGGAACTCAAGAATTGAACAATGCTCATCAAAGCTTTGCTAAACTGAAAACACTACATCTTATTGTGGAAATCAAGAATTAAACAAAGCTCATCAAAGCATTGCTCAAACTGTATAGACTTCAGTTGTGGAACTCAAGAATAAAACAATGCTCATCAAAGCTTTGCTTAAATTGCATAGACTTCTATTGTGGAACTCAAGAATTAAACAATGCTCATCAAAGCATTGCTAAATGACGAAGACTACTTTTATTATGGAACTTAAGAATCAAACAATGCTCACCAAAGCTTTGCTAAATTGCATAGACTTCTATTATGGAACTCAAGAATCAAATAATGTTAATCAAAGCTATGCTTAAATTGCATTGACTTCTATTGTGGAATTAAAGAATCAAACAATGCTCATCAAAGCTTTGCTTAAATTGCATAGACTTCTATTATGGAACTCACGAATTTAACGATGCTCTTCAAAGCTTTGCTAAATTGCATAAACTTCTAATGTGGAACTTAAGAATGAAACAATGCTCATCAAAGCTTTGCTAAATTACATAGACTTCTAATGTGGAACTCAAGAATGAAACAATGCTCATCAATGCTTTACTTAAATTGCAAAGACTTTTATTGTGGAACTCAAGAATTTAACAATGCTCATCAAAGCTTTGCAAAATTTCGAAGACTAGTTATATTGTGGAACTCAAGAGTTAAACAATGCTCATCAAAACCTTGCTAAATTGCATACACTTCTATTATGGAACTCAGGAATTGAACATTGCACATCAAAGCTTTTTGCTAAACTGAAAACACTAAATCTATTGTGGAAAGAAAGAATTAAACAAAGCTCATCAAAGCATTGTTTTAACTGCATAGACTTCAATTGTGCAGCTCAAATTTTAAACAATGCTAATCAAAGATTTGCTAAATTGCATAGACATCTATTGTGGATGTCACACCCCGAAACCGAAGGCGGAAACGTCTCGGGGCGGAGGTGACTTCATGTGAATCATAACCAATGTACATAGTAAGCGAAGTAAAACACAAAACATTACATTACATAGATTTCATTACATCAATTGAAAAGTAAAGTAGTACAAGTTTCATAGATACATAGTTTAAACAAAAGAGAGACGAATCTTCTACGCATTCCGTCTTCACCAAAAGAGATCGTCGGGTACCTGTCTAAAGCGGAACTGAGAATACAAGCGGTTTGAAAATCAGCATAAAGCTGGTGAGTTCATAAGCGGTTTGTTTTATGTAAATAACGAGTTCCTTTAGTTTCCTGAAAAAGTGGTTAACCAAGAAAATCCCATATTTTCTT
The DNA here is from genome assembly GCF_002870075.4 of Lactuca sativa. Lineage (NCBI taxonomy): Eukaryota > Viridiplantae > Streptophyta > Magnoliopsida > Asterales > Asteraceae > Lactuca > Lactuca sativa. Next base: position 265,445,726 of record NC_056630.2, read on the forward strand.
AAGAGTTAGATACCAATTCCAAATTGTAATGTAAAAGATGTACAATAAAAACATGATTGTTCAAATGATTTTGAAAGTATAGTTATTTATCTTATTACACTTTTCTTGTTACAAACTACTGTTACTCAGGAAAATCCTATATTTTCCTATGTGTGAAAGTGTGAACTATTACTGATTCCGTGTGAGCTAACTGTTACTGATTCCGATTATGTTCATTATTATCCATAGGAAAACCCCATGTTTTCCTGAATGTGTGTGTGTGTGTTATTACCAATTCTGAGTGTGTTAACTGTTACCATTTCTGATTATGTTCATTGTTATCCATAGGAAAACCCCATGTTTTCCTGAATGTGTGTGTGTGCTATTACCAATTCTGAGTGTGCCTGTCATCCTTGAACGTACATTAGCTTTACTACGTACATAAAGCTAGTAAATGAGTCTAAAGTGTTAATAATCTTGATTGCGAGTCCTTAACCATACTCAGACTAGATATGACTCAAGTCGTGGTCAATATCCTTTTTATGACTTTTGTCACCCTTGAACCTTTCGGTTCGACTGTAGCTAGCAGCCAGGTGTGGGATTGTCAGGCCCGTATAGATCTATACACTCAAGTCACGCTCTCCTACGTTCAGAGATTCTGGTTACAGGGGTAGTCCTCCACTCTCGAGCCACGGGACGTGTTACAGCGGACGTGTCTCCAATCTTTAAGATCACTTCTTTACTCTTCGACTAGGAAAGTAGTATCTACGACTATCTTAGTTCTAACGTACCTGTCCTTTACACTCACGCCTAGGTGTCATTATTAAGGATATTACAAATGTTCCATGTTTTCTAATGATGACTATCCATTTACACTCGAGCCGAGGTGCATTACTAAAGACATTACAATGTTCTATATTATCAAATGATTGTTGTCCTTTACACTCGAGCCTAGGTGTATGAAGTTTTATGTGTTCTTTATGGCGTCTGACTTTTATACTCATGCCTATGGTATTTTATTACAGACTTTGCAATGTTTTATGTTTTCCATCAATATAAGTATGAACGATCAACTGAGAAGTATACAATATGACAGTATATAATAAGAATTAAAAATCGGTTTTAAACAAACCACCCTGCAAGTTAAAAACAGTTTACCAAAAGGGTTTTAAATCTAAAAAAAATGTACAAGTATGAAACCATTTAACTAAAATCATAAGTTTAAGTACAAGATATTCTTGGGCTCTTGCTTGTATTCCCCCCCCTGAAAACATTGAAAAACCATTGAAAAAGGGTAGGGGTATGAACTCACCGGACGCGGAAAGTGTCGAATGGGATGCTAAACATCGAACCAAGGCTTGAATACGAGCGAGGTTCCTATGTAATATTAAATAATACACAATATATATATATATATATATATATATATATATATATATATATAATTAGATTTAAATAACTACTTAGATACACTTGAACATTCTAAGATGCGAAAACACTCCAAAATGAGCGTTTGAAGTGACCCGGGTGGCGTTTTAGGACATGAATGGCTAGGATATAGAGTTTACTCTCCAATGGTAAACTCTTAGGGAGTGTTTACGGCCTAAACACCACATCCCCATGAATTTACGGCCGTAAACTCATGGTGGGGTGTTTTATGTGCTAAATGGCCTTAAATCAAATGGAGGGTGTTGCTAGGTTTGGCTTTTGGACATTTGAAAGGGATTAAATCATTAAATGAATTAATAGAAGAGTTTAAGGCTATAAACTAAGAGTTTATGGCCGTAAACTCTCGCCCACATCCAACTTATTTATTTTGAAGGCCAAGGATTAATCTCAAGTGATTCAACTAATTTTTATAAGGCTTAGGGTGAGTTTAGGGCTTCAAATGGCATCCATCTTGGAGTTTACGGCCCTGGAGCATATGCTCTGGCCGTAAACTCTCAATTAGAGAGTTTATGATATGATTAAGGCCCCTAAATGATTTTTGGTTGGTTTTAGGATTTAATCCAAGGCTTTTGGTGGAGTTATATGGCTTTCTAACATGTTGGAAATGAGTTTACACTCATGTTTGAGGGGTTTACGGCCTAAGCACATGCCTTGGCCGTAAACTCATGCAAATCCCTCAAAATCATTGTCTAAGGTGTTCTAAGTCCATTTCATGAAGTCATATAGCCATATCTAAAGTCTAGTTGTGGTTCGGAAGGGTTTTATGGCTCAAAAACCCCAATTACAAGTGTTCACGGCCTAAGGCTGATCCAGGGCCGTAAACACATGTTTATGGTCTTATCCCATGATTTAAACACGAAAATGAAGCCTAAGGATGTTATACTAGAAGCTAGGATGCTTACCTTGGTGTTTTAAGGCTTGAAATGGTTGATTTTGGCTTAACAAGATGGATTTGAGGAGAGAGGTTAGAGAGAGAGAGTGAAAAAGCTTCAAATGAGTCTTAATTCACCTTAAATTTGGTTTGAATTGGATACACGGTGGAATTCTACCCGATACCAACGTTAACTGATGCTTTGGGTCGCACCCGATTAAGTTGTCCTTACCCGATATGGTCGAAACTATAATTTTTCAAATTACTAGTTCGGGATGTTTTCGCATGTTTCTAACATGTTTGGATACTTACCAAGTCAAAATAAAGGTTTTGACTTAATTAACCTAGTTCAGGACGAAATCGGAACAATTCGTTTAAGACGAGTTTTGACGGAACGGTTACGGCGAGGAAGTAAAGTTTCGGGTTGTTACATTATCCCCCGTTAGAGGGAATTTCGTCCCGAAATTCAAGAATTTAGATACAAAATTATGGACAAAGGGTGTGGATGTGTCTGCTGTATTGGGTCTTCGCGCTCCCATGTGAATTCAGGTTCTCGCTTGGAACCTTCACTAACGGGACATGGCTCGGTTTCATACGCTTGATTACTTGGTCTATGATCTTAGTTTGCTCGTCCAGAGAGTTTGGGTATATCAAGGTTCTTGGTCACACTAGAATGGATTTCTGTGGTTTTATCAGACATGTATTCACTAAGAATAGAGGTGCTAGGTATAGGATGAACGCTGCTAATTACTGAAGGTATTTTGGAGCTGAAGGCTAAGGAATCAATCAGAATGGGGATCTCAAAGGGATCTAATGTACCACAGACTAAGTTTTCCATGCCTTATCAAGTTTACTATAGGTGTCTTTGGTGACGAACAATTTTCTATTGCTTCGATCTTAGGAGGATCTACACGTACGTCTTCATCGTCTACTACATGACCGGAAAGAAAATGGTTTGACCGAAGGGTATCAATGCGAACTCCCAGTGATCATATCTAATCCTGAATGCTGTCTTTAAAACATGAACTCGTAGCTGGTGGTGTATCGACCTGAGGCATATCTTCGAGGAGTAGTTGGCTCCCTGAATTTATCAAAGAAATCGTCTATTCAGAAAAGAGAATATCGGTATTGACGGTCAACTCATTAAGCCGATTGGATAACTCCTGCATTTCTGCTGGAGCAAATCGATACGGAGGTTTGGCTACGGGGATAGATCCAGGGATTAAGTTGATACGAAACTCAACTTGGCGTTTGGTAGGAATTCTTGGGATCTATTCGGAAAGATATCAAGAATATTATAGTCCTTAGAGTCGTTCTTGGGGTCTTTAACTCTTTGTTTCTCGTTGATCACATGGACTAGGAATACTTGACACTTCTTTTGCAGGAACTTTCGAATTTTGACGCATTGAACGAAGCGAAGATTTGGGCTAAACTCGCCACCATGAATCATGAGGGTCTGATCAGAAGGAATATTGAGACGAATAGCTTTCTATAACAAGGTGTATCAACACAGTCGGGGCTCAATTGATATATAATAAGGATAACATCAAAGCTCTTACTGAAACTGACATCGGGTTAATGAGAAATGAATGATTACTCAAGGTAAGGACACAACGTAGAGATAAGTCGTTTATACACTCATTCTTACTGACAACTACCTTGACGGTAAATGTTTTTGGTTGTCAAACGAGGACTATGTTTAACAAGATAATTGAATGAATGACTAATTGAACCGTCTTGACACTAGATTCGAAGAGGATGCGAGCATAAGGATAATCGAAAAGAAATATACCCACGATGTTAGTGGGATTGGCGGCTGCCTCCTCCTGCTTCAAAGCTAAGACCATTTCGGCGTTGTTGACATTGTTGGGGGTTGTTGCTTTTGGGCAGTTTCGCTTGAAATGCCCAATTTCTCTACAACTATAGTAGACCTGTTCGACACTTGATTCAAAAGTTTGTTCGAGGTGTTGGACTAGTGTTCTGCAGCTTCTAGCAAGATGACCTTTCTTGCCACAACGTTTGCAAATCATCTTGCGACATGGGCCAGGAATATAATGATGATAACTACACCTGCTGCACCAAGGGAGATTACCAGCATACCCAGTGACAGGTGCTTGAGCCTTAGACGAAATAACAGGAGTAGTGGTAGCTTGAACTATAGGAACAACGGCAAGATTGGTAGTAACTTGGACTGCCACAATTTTGAGCTTTTTGGAGGGTCCTTGGGAACTCTGACCCTTTTGCTTTTTCCGGTAACCTTATTACTCTCATCAAACTCATTTTGATGTTCCTGAACATTTTCTCGGTTTCGGGGGTAGGGGTTATATCCTGGACCAATGGGCTTGTTAGGGTTCAAGATCGTCATTGCAGCCGTCACTGCAACAGAAACAGCCAGCTGGAACATCACAGGATCGAAGCGAGATGAGGGTGGGGACGAAGGGTCGTTGTTCTTCGGGCTGGGTTCTTTCCTTGAAGAAATCTCGATCTAAAAGTTTAGGAAAAGAGGATAATAAGTCCTCTAAATTGAATCAAGAGATATGAAACAAAGGATATCTCTTTATGACAGACATATAATTCTATTAAGCGAATAAGCAGGAATGAATTATCAAAGCAGACATTTATCGCTAACGGAATGATCGAGGGGAAATGCTTGAATGAGGAATTTCTACTACAAGGTTGGATCCAGAAATACTCCCATAGTATTTCACGATTTACCGTAACGACGATTCTTTGTTTGTGGTATTTGGGTAAGTTTTAGGTATGCCGCATTCCACAGTCACTCCCAAGCACATGTTGGTCGTGTCTCGAATGAATATAGTTGATCATGCTATATTTGATCCTAGACACGACTACATAACTACCTAGGTTTAACTGCAGCATACAACACCCATTTACTTATCTTATGTTCTACTTATAGATACGATTCTCGACGGCTAGGATACTTGTATACTTTTTAAAAATACTTATATTTTGAGGTATACTTTTAGTTCAGAGCACTTAGGCCCCTTAATGTTTATAGTCTTATACCATGTAAAGTTTGGTATACTTAGTTCACAATAAACAAGGGCTCTGATACCAATCTGTCACACCCCGAAACCGAAGGCGGAAACGTCTCGGGGCGGAGGTGACTTCATGTGAATCATAACCAATGTACATAGTAAGCGAAGTAAAACACAAAACATTACATTACATAGATTTCATTACATCAATTGAAAAGTAAAGTAGTACAAGTTTCATAGATACATAGTTTAAACAAAAGAGAGACGAATCTTCTACGCATTCCGTCTTCACCAAAAGAGATCGTCGGGTACCTGTCTAAAGCGGAACTGAGAATACAAGCGGTTTGAAAATCAGCATAAAGCTGGTGAGTTCATAAGCGGTTTGTTTTATGTAAATAACGAGTTCCTTTAGTTTCCTGAAAAAGTGGTTAACCAAGAAAATCCCATATTTTCTTAAGAGTTAGATACCAATTCCAAATTGTAATGTAAAAGATGTACAATAAAAACATGATTGTTCAAATGATTTTGAAAGTATAGTTATTTATCTTATTACACTTTTCTTGTTACAAACTACTGTTACTCAGGAAAATCCTATATTTTCCTATGTGTGAAAGTGTGAACTATTACTGATTCCGTGTGAGCTAACTGTTACTGATTCCGATTATGTTCATTATTATCCATAGGAAAACCCCATGTTTTCCTGAATGTGTGTGTGTGTTATTACCAATTCTGAGTGTGTTAACTGTTACCATTTCTGATTATGTTCATTGTTATCCATAGGAAAATCCCATGTTTTCCTGAATGTGTGTGTGTGCTATTACCAATTCTGAGTGTGCCTGTCATCCTTGAACGTACATTAGCTTTACTACGTACATAAAGCTAGTAAATGAGTCTAAAGTGTTAATAATCTTGATTGCGAGTCCTTAACCATACTCAGACTAGATATGACTCAAGTCGTGGTCAATATCCTTTTTATGACTTTTGTCACCCTTGAACCTTTCGGTTCGACTGTAGCTAGCAGCCAGGTGTGGGATTGTCAGGCCCGTATAGATCTATACACTCAAGTCACGCTCTCCTACGTTCGGAGATTCTGGTTACAGGGGTAGTCCTCCACTCTCGAGCCACGGGACGTGTTACAGCGGACGTGTCTCCAATCTTTAAGATCACTTCTTTACTCTTCGACTAGGAAAGTAGTATCTACGACTATCTTAGTTCTAACGTACCTGTCCTTTACACTCGCGCCTAGGTGTCATTATTAAGGATATTACAAATGTTCCATGTTTTCTAATGATGACTATCCATTTACACTCGAGCCGAGGTGCATTACTAAAGACATTACAATGTTCTATATTATCAAATGACTGTTGTCCTTTACACTCGAGCCTAGGTGTATGAAGTTTTATGTGTTCTTTATGGCGTCTGACTTTTATACTCATGCCTATGGTATTTTATTACAGACTTTGCAATGTTTTATGTTTTCCATCAATATAAGTATGAACGATCAACTGAGAAGTATACAATATGACAGTATATAATAAGAATTAAAAATCGGTTTTAAACAAACCACCCTGTAAGTTAAAAACAGTTTGCCAAAAGGGTTTTAAATCTAAAAAAATGTACAAGTATGAAACCATTTAACTAAAATCATAAGTTTAAGTACAAGATATTCTTGTACTCTTGCTTGTATTCCCCCCCTGAAAACATTGAAAAACCAATGAAAAAGGGTAGGGGTATGAACTCACCAGACACAGAAAGTGTCGAATGGCATCGCTAAACGTCGAACCAAGGCTTGAATACGAACGAGGTTCCTATGTAATATTAAATAATACACAATATATATATATATATATATATATATATATATATATATATATATATATATATCTAATTAGATTTAAATAACTACTTAGATACACTTGAACATTCTAAGACGCGAAAACACTCCAAAATGAGCGTATGAAGTGACCCGGGTGGCGTTTTAGGACATGAATGGCTAGGATATAGAGTTTACTCTCCAATGGTAAACTCTTAGGGAGTGTTTACGGCCTAAACACCACATCCCCATGAGTTTACGGCCGTAAACTCATGGTGGGGTGTTTTATGTGCTAAATGGCCTTAAATCAAATGGAGGGTGTTGCTAGGTTTGGCTTTTGGACATTTGAAAGGGATTAAATCATTAAATGAATTAATAGAAGAGTTTAAGGCTATAAACTAAGAGTTTACGGCCGTAAACTCTCACCCACATCCAACTTATTTAGTTTGAAGGCCAAGGATTAATCACAAGTGATTCAACTAATTTTTACAAGGCTTAGGGTGAGTTTAGGGCTTCAAATGGCATCCATCTAGGAGTTTACGGCACTGGAGCATATGCTCTGGCCGTAAACTCTCAATTAGAGAGTTTATGATATGATTAAGGCCCCTAAATGATTTTTGGTTGGTTCTAGGATTTATTCCAAGGCTTTTGGTGGAGTTATATGGCTTTCTAACATGTTGGAAATGAGTTTACACTCATGTTTGAGGGGTTTACGGCCTAAGCACATGCCTTGGCCGTAAACTCATGCAAATCCCTCAAAATCATTGTCTAAGGTGTTCTAAGTCCATTTCATGAAGTCATATAGCCATATCTAAAGTCTAGTTGTGGTTCGGAAGGGTTTTATGGCTCAAAAACCCCAATTACAAGTGTTCACGGCCTAAGGCTGATCCAGGGCCGTAAACACATGTTTATGGTCTTATCCCATGATTTAAACACGAAAATGAAGCCTAAGGATGTTATACTAGAAGCTAGGATGCTTACCTTGGTGTTTTAAGGCTTGATATGGTTGATTTTGGCTTAACAAGATGGATTTGAGGAGAGAGGTTAGAGAGAGAGTGAAAAAGCTTCAAATGAGTCTTAATTCACTTTAAATATGGTTTGAATTGGATACACGGTGGAATTCTACCCGATACCAACGTTAACTGATGCTTTGGGTCGCACCTGATTAAGTTGTCGTTACCCGATATGGTCGAAACTATAATTTTTCAAATTACTAGTTCGGGATGTTTTCACATGTTTCTAACATGTTTATACTTACCAAGTCAAAATAAAGGTTTTGACTTAATTAACCTAGTTCAGGACGAGATCGGAACAATTCGTTTAAGACGAGTTTTGACGGAACGGTTACGGCGAGGAAGTAAAGTTTCGGGTTGTTACAGTGGATCTCAAGAATTAAAGAATGCTAATCAAAGCTTTGCTAAATTGCGAAGACTACTTCTATTGTGGAACTCAAGAATTAAACAATGTTCATCATAACTTTGCTAAATTGCATAGACTTCAAATGTGGAACTCAAGAATGAAACAATGCTCATCAAAGCTTTGCTTAAATTGCATAGACTTCTATTGTGGAACTCAAGAATTAAACAATGCTCATTAAATCTTTGCTAAATTACAAAGACTACTTGTATTGTTGAACTCAAGAATTAAACAATGCTCATCAATGCTCTGCTCAATTGCATAGACTTCCAATGTGGAAACCAAGAATGTAACAAAGCTCCTAAAGCGTTACTAAATTGCATAGACTTCTATTGTGGAACTCAAGAATGAAACAATGCTCATAAAAGCTTTGTTTAAATTGCATAGACTTCTATTGTGGAAGTTAAGAATTAAACCATGCTCATCAAAACTTTGCTAAATTGTGAAGACTACTTCAATTGTGGAACTCAAGAATGGAACAATCCTCATCAAAGCTTTGCTTAAATTGTATAAAGGCAACTTCTATTGTGGAACTCAAGAATTAAACAATGCTCTTCAAAGCTTTGCTAAATTGCGAAGACTACTTCTATTGTGGAACTCTAGAATTAAACAATGCTCATCAAAGCTTTGCTACATTGCATAGATTTCTAATGTGGAACTCTAAAATGAAACAATGCTCATCAAAGGTTTTCTTAAATTGCATAGACTTTTATTATGGAACTCAAGAATTAAACAATGCTCATCAAAGCTTTGCTAAATTGTGAAGACTGCTTGTATTGTGGAACTTGGGAATTAAACAATGCTCATCAAAACCTTGCTAAATTGCATAGACTTCTATTGTGGAACTCGAGAATTGTACAATGCTCATCAAAGCATTGCTTCAACTGCATAGACTTTAGTTGTGGAGCTCAAGTATTAAACAATGCTAATCAAAGATTTGCTAAATTGCATAGACATCAATTGTGGAACTCAAGAATTAAACAATGCTAATCAAAGCTTTGCTAAATTGTGAAGACTACTTCTATTGTGGAACTCAAGAATTAAACAATGTTCATCATAGCTTTGCTAAACTGCATAGACTTCTAATGTGGAACTTAAGAATGAAACAATGCTCATCAAAGCTTTGCTTAAATTGCATAGACTTCTATTGTGGAACTGAAGAATTAAACAATGGTCATCAAAACTTTGCTAAATGGCGAAGACTACTTTTATTCTGGAATTCAAGAATTAAACAATGTTCATCAAAGCTTTGCTAAATTGCATAGACTTCTAATGTAGAACTTAAGAGCGAAACAACGCTGATCAAAGCTTTTGCTTAAATTGCATACATTTCTTTCGTGGAACTCAGGAATTAAATAGTGCTGATTAAAGCTTTGCTAAATTGCAAAGACTACTTCTATTGTGGAACTCAGGAATTTAAAAATGCTCATCAATACTCTGCTAAATTGCATAGACTTCCAATGTGGATACCAATAATGAAACAATGCTCCTCAAAGCTTTGCTAAATTGCATAGACTTCTATTGTGGAACACAAGAATGAAACAATGCTCATCAAAGTTTTGCTTAAATATCCTAAACTTCTATTGTGGAACTCAAGAATTAATCACTACTCATCAAAGCTTTGCTAAATTTTAAAGAATACTTGTTACACGCCAAAGCCAAGAACGGGGGAAACGTTCCGGGGTGGAGGACGTCATGTACAGTATAACAACAGTGTAAAGTAGTAAACAAACAACAACATCATCCATTGCATTAAAAGTAAAGTTTTAATACATGTGTGTTCTTTCATTGTAATAAGACACCAAAATATACAATCAAAATAAAAGACGAGTCTTGTCTGTGCTCCGTCTTCTCAAAACCTGGCCATCGTACCTGTCTACTGGTGACCTGAGAATACAAGTTATTTTGAAAGCGAGTATCAGCCTAAAGCTGGTGAATTCATAAGTATTTAAGTGTCATTGTCTTGTTTTGGAAAGCTATTATGTATGCTATGTAAATCTTTGAATTAAACAGTTGATATAATTATGAAAAACATAGAAAATCCCTTATTTCCTACAAGTATGAAATGTAGTCTTCTACCAAGACCCGAATGTTTTGTAAGTGAAAATGATAGTTTTTCCTTTCTTTTGACTATTACTAACAGTACTTAGTCTAACTCATCGTTTATGTGAATGTATCACAAAATAAAGTAATAGGAAAATGTACTAATGTAATTGTTATCCTTTTATATTAGGATTAACACGACATCGCGATTAGCGAAATGTATAACCTTTGAACATCCATAGATTGTTCAATTGTCCTCTGTAGCTGCAGCAGGTAGGAGGAAGGGTTAGTCCCATAAAGGCACTCCTAGTATAAGTATTAACCGTAGGCATCCATAGATGTTCATCAACCTCTGTAGCGAACAGTAGGCCCAAGGAATGGTTAGTCCCGTAAAGGTACCACTAATATAAGTAATAACCGTAGGCATCCATAGATGTTCATTAACCACTGTTGCTAACAGGTGGGTTTCAGAATGGTTAGTCCCGTCTAGATATCCCATTGAACTGGGATAGGCAGGACAATTTACACAGAAGGTACTAATAAATCATCCTCGTAAATCGAGATACAAGTATTCATGTAAGTGTATACAGGTAAAAGTATCTACGTAAATGTTTAGTATTCATGTAAGCGTATTCATGTAACATGTAATGTATAGTATAGACTCATGAATGAACTGACTCTGATGTAATTCCTTGTAATAGGAATAATGTTTTGTATCTTCTAACTATCCCTATAATAGTTAACTGGAAGGTAATTGGCTGTCCGAGCAGGTTTTGTCACACCCCCAAACCTAAACGGCGGAAACGTTCGGGGGCGGATGACTTCATGTGGTAACGTAACAAATGAATACATAGTAAAGAAAGCAATACAACCATCATATATATAATTGAAAGCTTACATTTGTCAAAAGTTACATGTTCAAAACCAATTACAATATGATGTCAAAAGCATATTAGTACCTGAAATTATTGAATCCCTGGGACATACAAGTAATTTTGAAAGAGTAGATTAGCATTTAAGCTGGTGAGTTTCATAAGTTTTAAATGACAATGTTTGTATGAAATGAAATGTTTTGTCCTTGTTTGTTTGTTTCTAGAAAATCCTATATTTTCTACTAGTATAAAAGTAGCCTTCTCTCAAGACCAATGTTTGTTTCTAAAAATGTATGTAAGTGTAAAATAACCAATATGTTTGAAAACCTCGTACATCAATGCATTTTTAATAACCCATGTGACTTTTATAACCATACTATTGACTCTGAATGCCTATACACAACGTTCTTCAGGCGTTGGAATGTTATGACGTTTGTCACCCCAAATGATGGACTGTAGCTAACAGTCAAGGCGCGGGTTGTCAAGCCTGTATAGATCTATACACAAACACCATGCTCCCCCTCTAAGGGATTCTGGTATATAATACAGGACTTGAAATGTGTACTCGAACGTACATGAAGTTAATGTCTCACAAACCGTGGTATAAAAACAGATTTACATGTTAAAATGTTCGTTTGTTCTTGTATATGAAAGTGACTTCTTGAAAATCGTGTTTCTAGTATGTAAAAGTTAGCAATATCCTCATAAAACTATACGTATTATAGTTTTCTAAAAGTGTGTCTCGTTTGTTTAGAAATACCTAGAAAATGAATCACTTGTTATGAAAGTATAGATTTTTGTAGAGCCTAAGATAGACAAGTATACATATAATCTAAGAAAATGTTTAGTTTATACATGCATTATAACAATTTATATTTCATAAGATAGAATGCTATTGTAACATATTTTATATACGAAAGTTCCCTATAAAGTTTATAAATCACATATGATTTGGTTATATAAAAGAATACAAAAATTCTTTATATAACGCACGATGATACTCGTGTGTTTTACTTGTATCCCCCCCCCACTTGAAAGCATATAAAAGCATTTATAGAACATTTAAAAGGTTAATTAAGGGGTATGAAATCACTTGAAAGTTTGAAGAAAACGAGATGGAAACCGGGCAGAGTTTTGTCTCAGGAAACGGATTTTTTCTCGAGATTCTCGGGAATCTTGGGAGTAAAAACGATCTTCGGTACTTGAGCAAAATGACCAGGGCTTCGGGTTAGAACGGGCACGGAAAACGAGGCAAGAACGCAAGGAGGAAATGAGAGAAATGGATCCCTTTCTTCGGAACCCTCGCATCCCTTTTATAGGGGCTGGGAACCGCCTCGGTACGCAGGGCGTATGAGGGTACACGGGGCGTACGCATATGTCATGCATGACCGAGTCCTCAACTGCCTCGGACTTTGGATGGGACTTGCTAGCTTCGCATAGACCGGGACGTGGACGATCCGAGGCCTAGGCCTTGAGTACGCGAGGCGTACGAGGGTACGCAGGGCGTACTTCGGCCCTATCTGCTGACTCCCCTTCGGATAATACCAAGAGTTTATAATTAAATTTATATTTAATTTAATTAATAAACTTCTAAAATTCATATCTTCTTCATACGAATTCCGTTTTCGATGGTCTTTATATCCACGCGTAGGTGAGACTACGCTCTACAACTTTCGTTTAGACTCCGTCGGCAAATTTTGAAATTATTTTTATTATTTATTTTTAAAATGGGTCGTGTTTAAGGAATTTCTTTAAAAATTCATAACTTCTTTATCTGACGTCGGTTTTTACCAGACTTTTTACCGCTGAATTACCATTGTTGAGACCTTCGATTCTCGTTTAGGTCATTCTGGCCAAAAGTCGCTTGATCTCCGATTCGAGTTTTTAGCTGACTGCTGCTATGCCGAACTTGGAAAAATCATAACTTCTATAAACGAAGTCGGATTTTGGGCGTTCTTTTTACGTACGATCGCGGTTTAATGACATTAACCATAGTAGGAATTTAAATATATACTTTTTGGACATTTTATTATCAAAGTTAATTTCATTAACTCAAAGGTGGTTACAATACTTGACTTTTTAGGTCATTCCAAAGAGTTGAAATATCGGGTTGTCACATAGAGGGAATTTCGTCCCGAAATTTAAAATAGTAAAGATACTAGTGGATCAGAGAAAAAGATGAGGGTACTTTTGTTTCATCTGATCTTCGCGTTCCCATGTGAATTCAGGTCCCCGCTTGGCGTTCCAGCGGACCTTCACGATGGGTATGCGACTTTGTTTTGTTTGTTTGACCTCTCAGTCCATGATTTCTACCGGTTCTTCCATAAAGTTGAGGCTCTCGTTAATCTCGATCTCGTCGAGTGGAATAACAAGAGTCTCATCGGACAGACACTTTTTCAAGTTCGAGACATGGAAGGTTGGATGTATGTTACTAAGTTCATGCGGTAGGTTAAGTTTGTAAGCCATAGGGCCGATTCTAGCAAGAATCTTGAAAGGCCCTATGTATCTTGGATTTAGTTTCCCACGTTTCCCAAAGCGTATTAAACCCTTCCACGGTGAGGCCTTCAATAAAACGTGGTCTCCTACCTGGAATTCCAAAGGTTTCCTCCTTTGGTCAGCGTAGCTTTTCTATCGGTCTTTGGAGGCTTTCAACCGTTCACGAATTTGAACGATCTTCTCTTTCGTTTCTCGTATGATTTATGGACCGGTGAGAGTGCTTTCAGGAACTCGTCCTCTAGCTAACTGGGTATCGCCAACTTCGGTCCAGCACAGAGGGGATCTGCACTTTCGACCATAAAGGGGCTTCAAGCGGAGCAGGCTTTATGCTTGTATGATAGCTATTGTTGTATGAAAATTTGACAAGGGGTAAATGGATATCCCATGCCTTTCCAAAGTCAATCACACAGGCTCTCAGCATATCTTCCAAGGTTTGTATCGTTCTTTCACTTTGCCCGTCTGTTTGTGGGTGGTAGGCTGTACTCATATCTAGTCTAGTTCCCAGGGAACTTTGTAGTGCCTGCCAGAATCTTGAAGTGAATCTACTATCTCTATCGGAGATAATGGATATCAGAACACCGTGCAGTCGCACTACTTCCCTTATGTAAGTTCTTGTAAGCTTTTCCATTTTGTCAGTCTCTTTGATTGATAGGAAATGCGCGGATTTGGTCAATCTGTCGACGATGACCCATATGGTATCAAGTCCGCCCATCGTCTTGGGCAACTTGGTTATGAAGGTTGTTGTAGTAATCCTGACGGTTTTTGATACTCGACCTTAACCTTTGCGCAAGTAAGGCATTTACTTACAAAGGTAGCAATTTCTGCTTTCATGTTAGGCCACCAGTAAAGTTTCTTAAGATCCAGATACATTTTATCTGAACCTGGGTGAACGGAATATCTTGTGTTGTGTGCTTCGGTCATGACTACGTCTCTGAAACCACCATGTTTCGGTGTCCAGATTCGGTCCATTAGATAATATGCTCCGCCACCCTTGACTTCTAGATTCTTTTCCATTCCTCGCAGGGATTCACCCGCCACATTTTCAGGTTGCAAAGCTTCTATTTGTGCCTCCTTAATTTGTGTGGATAAGTGGGAATGGATAGTCATAGTCAGAGATTTGACCCTCCGACCAGTGTATTCCTTTCGACTGAGGGCGTCAGCCACCACGTTGGCCTTGCCAGGATGATAACGAATGTCACATTCGTAGTCATTGAGTAACTCAACCCATCATCGTTGTCGCATGTTGAGTTCCTTCTGATTAAAAATGTGTTGAAGGCTCTTGTAATCGGTGAAAATAGTACTCTTTGTTCTGTATAAGTAGTGTCTCCAGATCTTCAGAGCAAATACTACTGCTCCTAACTCAAGATCGTGGGTCGTATAGTTCACTTCGTGTGTCTTAAGTTGTCGGGAGGCATAAGCAATAACATTCCCTCTCTGCATAAGAACACAACCACGTCCTTGGTTTGATGCATCGCAATACACTATGAAATCTTCTATCCCTTCGGGGAGGGATAGTATCGGTGCGGTGCACAAGGCCTGTTTCAGTGTTTGGAACGCCTGTACTTGTTTCGCTTCCCAGTCAAAGGACATGCCTTTCTGGGTTAATGTAGTAAGAGGTTTTGCAATGCTAGAGAAGTTCTTTATGAATCTGTGATAGTAGCCGGCGAGACCTAGAAATTGACGAATCTCTGTAGGTGTTTTTGGTGTCGACCAGTTCTCAATGGCCTTAATTTTGGAGGGGTCCACGTGTATCCCTTTCTCGCTAACAACGTGGCCCAAAAATTCGACTCTTCGAATCCAAAATTCGCATTTAGAGAACTTCGCATAGAGTTTCTCCGATCGCAGTGTTTCTAGGACTTTCGTAGGTGCTGACTATGATCTTCCTTACTTCGGGAGTAGATAAGTATATCATCGATAAAGACGATGACGAACTGATCCAAGTAAGGACGTCATACCCTATTCATTAGGTCCATAAATACTGCTGGTGCGTTGGTTAATCCGAACGGCATCACTACAAATTCGTAGTGTCCATAGCGAGTTCGGAAAGCTGTCTTGGGAATATCCCCCTCTAGTACTCGTAATTGGTGATATCTAGATAGTAGATCTATCTTTGAGAAGTAGTTTGCTCCTTGAAGTTGATCGAATAGGTCGTCAATACGGGGTAGAGGATAGCGATTTTTGACAGTAAGCTTGTTCAGTTCTCTGTAATCAATGCACATACGGAACGATCCGTCTTTCTTCTTTACGAACAAAACCGGTGCTCCCCAAGGTGAGAAACTTGGTCTTATGAATCCTTTTTGAAGGAGTTCATTAAGTTGACTGGAAAGTTCCTGCATCTCTGCTGGTGCGAGACGATAAGGCGACTTCGCTACTAGGGTAGCCCCTGGAACTAAGTCGATTCTAAACTCGACTTGGCGTTGTGGTGGTAATCCCGGCAGTTCTTCTGGAAAGATATCGGAAAAGTCGCGTACGGAATCTTCTTGGTGTCCTTCAGTTCCTGACTTGTATCGACGATGTGCGCTAGGAATGCTCGACCATCCATCCGTAAACACTTTTGAGCTTGGATGCACAAAT
This sequence comes from Lactuca sativa, assembly GCF_002870075.4. NCBI lineage: Eukaryota > Viridiplantae > Streptophyta > Magnoliopsida > Asterales > Asteraceae > Lactuca > Lactuca sativa. The sequence continues at coordinate 265,462,238 of NC_056630.2, forward strand.
GATACGAAGGTTTGTACTTGATTTGTCGCCGTAGATAACTAATGTTTCGTTGTTAGGGAGATTAAGACGAACTGCTTTCTCAAAGCACATGATGTCGGCGCGAAGAAGACTCAACCAATCCATGCCGACTATGACGTTGAAATTTTTAATTTGGACCGGCATGAGATTGATTGGGAAAGAACGACCGTCTAAAGTTAATGTACAGTCCATGTATATGCAGTTAGTGCTTTCGGTTTTTCCATTGGCCATCTCTACCGTAAATGATTTTTCTAACTTGCTAGGTTTAGGTTTAAGTAAGGGAATAAAGTTTTGACTCACGACGCTTCTCTCCGCTCCACTATCGAATAATATGCATGCATATGAATTATCTAGAAGGAACGTACCAGCAACTACAGTCGGATCAGCTACGGCTTCATCGTGGCCTATAGCTAAAACTCGTCCCATCCCGCCGGTATTTGCTGCCTTTGGGCAGTTCCTCTTGTAGTGGCCCACCTCGCCACAACCGTAGCAAGTCTGGCCTACACCCGTGCTGGGAACTTGAGTGATCGGCTTTGCGGGATCCTTGCAGAAATGGACAGTGTGCCCCTTTCTGTTGCAGTTGGCGCACTGCATTTCCCGACAAGGTCCATGATGGTGGTAAGTGCATTTGGCGCACTTTGGAAGGTTACCTACATAAGGCTTGGTTGGGTAGGTATTTGTAGGAACTATAGTAGGTACAGTGGCAGCATTCATTGAGACCAGTTGTTTCTTTGCGGATTCTTGGGAAGACACACCCTTCCCTTTATTCCATACCCTCTTCTTGGTATTGTTGTTGTTGTTGTTGTTGTTGTTGTTGTTTTTGTTGTTGTTGTTGTTTCCCTTTTGTGGTTCTGGTGTAGCAACCGTTGAGTTTTGATGACCTCCATAATCAACAAGAGATTGTGCCAGTTCCTTGGCACTTTCAAAAGTGTCAGGTTTTGAAGCAAACACGCTTGACCTAATTTGGGGAGACAGCCCCCCAAATGTATCTCTCTATTTTCTTGCTCTCAGGAGCAGTCATATCTGGGCAAAGGATTGCCAGATCGCAGAACCTGTTGGTATAAGTTGCGATGTCGTTACCAACCATTCCAAGAGTCCAGAGTTCGTGCTCGAGTTTTTGAATCTCTCCTCGTGGACAGTATTCTCTCATCAGCATGACCTTTAAGCTCTCCCAGCTTATGGAGTTTGCCACTATCAGGGTAAGTACCTTAACGTGGCCATTCCACCAAGTTAAAGCTCTATCAATAAGGGTGAAAGTTGCAAATTTGAATTTGCGGTGCTCGGGACAGGAGCAAATTTCAAAGAATGATTCTGTCCTTTCAATCCACTGCCTCAGATCTATCACACCACCAATTCCATAAAACATCCGGGGTTTGGCATTAGTAAAGTCATAGGTGCATTCTCGGGGTTGCCCATGACTCTATCCATGGTTGGATAGGTGTGTGCCAGTTCCCGAGCCAGTAGTACTCGAGTTATTGATCTGTGACATGGCAACTGCTACCGCTGCGGTGATTGCTGCTTGGAACATGACAGCATCAAATTGAGGTGGTGGAGGTGGTGGTGGTATAGGTGCTTCCCCACCGTTGTTTCGCCTTGGATTCCTACGCCTCCATCCTTCAACTATAGGTTGAAAAGATAACGATAAGAATTACTTAGTATAGAAACTGAATGTGTCTTATGAACCAAATTGCTATAGTTCGACAACAAATGATAGTATGAGTCTTAAAATAGTAGAATGAAAGTTATTTGTAAGACTGAAAATATAAATCAAGCATTTTGTTTCTCGATGACTTTTCAAGGATTTAATGAAATACTCAACGTAGTAATAATAGTGCCACTTATATTAATATAATAGTTGATACAACGATCATGAAAAATTGACCCCTATAAGGGTCTCCGGTTACAAAGTTTGAGAAATTTAAAGACTTTTAGCCGAGGTCCTAACTTATAACAAAATTTGAGATTCTTGCAAGCACTACTTGCGACGTAGGTTGCGCTTGGAGCTTGACTCCGCATCCGATTGCTTTGACTCCATTAGACGCCGATCAAAAGCGGCTTGTTGTTCCCTTAATTCGGCGAGGGCTGCAATCATTTGCGCTTGGAATGCCTCGGTTTGGAGTTGAGCATTGTCTTGCATTCTGTCCAGCCTACGGATGTCGGAAGTGTGAACCTGTACTTCCACGTTGACATCCCGAAGCCGGCTAGCTTGAACTCCGGATTGATAGGATTGATTGGCTAGCTTTCGCACCATTACTGGGAGTGCCCGATCAGCTGAACCTCTGCCTCAGACATCGTAGAAGTCCCGGCACATGCCGTAGGGAGGGCGTAGGTTTTGTTGTTGGCTCCAATGGTGGAGGTGACTTCCCCAGACGAAAGTCGGTCCTTGAAAGTTCCTTACGAAGACAGGAGGTTGTACGGGTGGTGGGTTGATCACTTCCGGCTCTGAGTCGGTACCGGAGTCATCCTCCACTTCTATGGGTTCCTCGTCCTCTTTGGGATCATCTTCGACCCATCCTCCGTTGCCTTGGTTGGGAAAGTAGGGGTCGCCAGGGTGGTGAAATCCAGCCATTTGACTGTACGAGAAGTAGGATTATAAGAATTGAATAAAGTTGAAACATGCAAAACATGTAAGTTAAACTAGTTTATGTAGCAAATATTCCTATAGTATTTAAATTCTTGTGTTTGATTCTTGTGACGGTTTGGTAAGTTTTGACTCGTTGCTTACTACGAGCAATCCCCGATATAAATTGGTCCGATCTCGGACAAATATAGTTGATCATGCTATATTTGTCCCAAACCTGATTATATATATCGAGTTTTAATCGTAGTGTCAACTTGTCTAAATACTTGTTGTATAGTTTAAAATCATGAAAATAATTTTGTTGTATGCATGTATTTGTACTTAAATGAACTAACAATTTAAGTTAAACGTAACGCTGCTTAAGCGTAAAAACAAATGAAAAATGTTTTGTCAGAGAGTATTAGTCCCTTAAGCATTTATAGTTTGTATATCTTATGTGGTTCGATATACTTAGTTCACTATAAACATTGCTCTGATACCAATCTGTCACACCCCCAAACCTGAATGGCGGAAACGTTCGGAGGCGGATGACTTCATGTGGTAACGTAACAAATGAATACATAATAAAGAAAGCAATACAACCATCATATATATAATTGAAAGTTTACATTTGTCAAAAGTTACATGTTCAAAACCAATTACAATATGATGTCAAAATATGAGATTAAACTGGCGCCGCAAAATCTCTTCTTCAAAAGCATATTAGTACCTGAAATTACTGAATCCCTGGGACATACAAGTAATTTTGAAAGAGTAGATCAGCATTTAAGCTTGTGAGTTTCATAAGTATTAAATGACAATGTTTGTATGAAATGAAATGTTTTGTCCTTGTTTGTTTGTTTCTAGAAAATCCTATATTTTCTACTAGTATAAAAGTAGCCTTCTCTCAAGACCAATGTTTGTTTCTAAAAATGTATGTAAGTGTAAAATAACCAATATGTTTGAAAACCTCGTAAATCAATGCATTTTTAATAACCCATGTGACTTTTATAACCATACTATTGACTCTGAATGCCTATACACAACCTTCTTCAGGCGTTGTGTCACCCCAAATGATGGACTGTAGCTAACAGTCAAGGCGCGGGTTGTCAAGCCCGTATAGATCTATACACAAACACCATGCTCCCCCTCCAAGGGATTCTGTTATATAATACAGGACTTGAAATGTGTACTCGAATGTACATGAAGTTAATATCTCACAAACCGTGGTATAAAAACAAATTTACGTGTTAAAATGTTCGTTTGTTCTTGTATATGAAAGTGACTTCTTGAAAATCGTGTTTCTAGTATGTAAAAGTTTGCAATATCCTCATGAAACTATACCTATTATAGTTTTCTAAAAGTGTGTCACGTTTGTTTAGAAATACCTAGAAATGGAATGACTTGTTATGAAAGTGTAGATTTTTGTAGAGCCTAAGATTGACAAGTATACATATAATCTAAGAAAATGTTTAGTTAATACATGCATTACAACAATTTATATTTCAAAAGATAAAATGTTATTGTAACATATTTTATATACGGGAGTTCCCTATAAAGTCTATAAATCACATATGATTTGGTTATATAAAAGCATACAAAAATTCTTTATATAACACACGATGATACTCGTGTGTTTTACTTGTATTCCCCCCCCCCTGAAAGCGTATAAAAGCATTTATAGAACATTTAAAAGGTTAATTAAGGGGTATGAACTCAATTGAAAGTTTGAAGAAAACGAGATGGAAACCGGGCAGAGTTTTGTCTCAGGAAACGGATTTTTTCTCGAGATTCTCGGGAATCTTGGGAGTAAAAACGATCTTCGGTACTTGAGCAAAATGACCAGGGCTTCGGGTTAGAACGGGCACGGAAAACGAGGCAAGAACGCAAGGAGGAAATGAGAGAAATGGATCCCTTTCTTCGGAACCCTCGCATCCCTTTTATAGGGGCTGGGAACCGCCTCGGTACGCAGGGCGTATGAGGGTACACAGGGCGTACGCATACGTCATGCATGACCGAGTCCTCAACTGCCTCGGACTTCGGATGGGACTTGCTAGCTTCGCATAGACCGGGACGTGGACGATCCGAGGCCTAGGCCTTGAGTACACGAGGCGTACGAGGGTACGCAGGGCGTACTTCGGCCCTATCTGCTGACTCCCCTTCGGATAATACCAAGAGTTTATAATTAAATTTATATTTAATTTAATTAATAAACTTCTAAAATTCATATCTTCTTCATACGAATTCCGTTTTCGATGGTCATTATATCCACGCGTAGGTGAGACTACGCTCTACAACTTTCGTTTAGACTCCGTCGGCAAATTTTGAAATTATTTTTATTATTTATTTTTAAAATGGGTCGTGTTTAAGGAATTTCTTTAAAAATTCATAACTTCTTTATCTGACGTCGGTTTTTACCAGACTTTTTACCGCTGAATTACCATTGTTGAGACCTTCGATTCTCGTTTAGGTCATTCTGGCCAAAAGTCGCTTGATCTCCGATTCGAGTTTTTAGCTGACTGCTGCTATGCCGAACTTGGAAAAATCATAACTTCAATAAACGAAGTCGGATTTTGGGCGTTCTTTTTACGTATGATCGCGGTTAATTGACATTAACCATAGTAGGAATTTAAATATATACTTTTTGGACATTTTATTATCAAAGTTAATTTCATTAACTCAAAGGTGGTTACAATACTTGACTTTTTAGGTCATTACAAAGAGTTGAAATATCGGGTTGTCACAGGTTTATACACCCTTGCTACACAAGAGTGTGGGAAACTGAATGAAGGATGAAAACTATAACATCAATACATATATAAGAACATAAGTGTATAGATATAGTTTTGTTCAAGAAGGTAAATATGGTTTTGTAAGACATCTAAGAGTTTTGAGCAATAATTAAGAATGACTTGATGTCATTTTAATAAACATCTCAAACGTAATACTTTTGTTACCAAGGTATTTTTAAGACAGAAACCATTTCATGCATCACATTTTGAAGTATGTGAAATCTACTGGATGAAAACACAACTATAATTACATATGAGTGATTAAATAACATGTTGTTTTCTACTTGTACCCCCCCCCCCCATTAAAGCATTTAAAATCTTTTAAAACATTGATTAAGGGGTATGAACTCACCTGAAGATGGTTGTTTGGATGAACTGAACGGTGTAGGATTGTTAAGTGTCAAGTGAGAACTTGTACTGTCACACCCCAAAATCGGAACGGCGGAAACGTTCAAGGGTGGAGGACGTCATGTCAAGTATCACGAGATATGTATATGGTAAGCAAGTAATGAACAACCATTTGATTTATAAAGAAAGTGTTTACAATGTATGTGTTCACAAAACATAGAAGTCATAAACAAATAACAAAACAAAGACTTGAAGCTATAATGCTCCATCTTCTGAAGTCCCAGCTTGAGCACCTGTCTAATAGTCTCCTGAGAATACAAGTTATTTGAAAGAGTTGATCAGCAATTAAGCTGGTGAGTTCATAAGATTTTAGTGATGTGAGTAAGCTGTAAAAATGTGGTTGAAAATGTATATGTAAAGTACTGTAAGCTGTAAGGTGTTGTTTTGTAAAGTTTGCCTATTCCTCTAGAAAATCATATACTTCCTACTTAAAATGGGAGTTGAGTAAAATGACACTACAAGCCTTTCTATGCGTAATTAGTGGGTACAAGTTATATATACTTGGAGTAAACAAACAATCGATTATGCGCATCTGCCCTCAACCTACAACCCAACGGGGTACAGTAAGTAAGGCGGATAACACATATTCCATTGGTTGTTAGATCGTTGTCATATATAACCTTGGTGTATTCACTTGTTACTCATGGAGTTATTTGTAATGGTTCCTTAATGTCTAATGGAGAGTTCCTTTTAAGAAAACCTATATTTCTTATAATAAAATATTAACTATGGTTATTACTTTTATAATAGCTTTGTTTATACTGCTATATATAATTTGATATCGGGTAGATAGTAGATTGGGTGACCTTGGTGTAAGCCCACATCCAACGGGAACAGGACGTACAGCGAAGAGCACACATCCTACTAGGTGTCAGATACTAGTTTTATGTATAAACTAAGGTATTATAGAGTTAACTCACTTAACGTCTTTAAAACTGTACTGGCTTAATAAAATGGATTAAGCCCTTAACTGGGAAATCGCTAGTTTTGTATATAAAAAGTACTGACTTTGAAACGAAAGTTTTGTACTAGAAAAACTGTGCATTGACTCTAGTGTCCTATGACCTGATCCATACCTGGTACCCTTATGATGACTTAATGTATACTAAGCATAAATATATATAGATTCGGCTAGATAATAGATTGGGTGACCTCGGTGTAAACCCACATCCAACGGGAACAGGACGTACAACGAAGAACACACATCCTATTAGTTGTCGGAATCTACTTAGCATATATGTATCCTATAGTGTATACATTACGGAATCATAAGGTTAGCCTTCTACCAAGACTCAATTGTTTTGAAAGCAGTCTTCTACCAAGACCCTACTGTTTTAAAAGCAGTCTTCTACCAAGACTCTACTGTTTTGAAAGCAGTCTTCTACCAAGACTCTACTGTTATGAAAGCAGTCTTCTACGAAGACTCTACTGTTATGAAAGTAGTCTTCTACCAAGACTCTACTGTTCCTTTGTCAACTGTAAAGTACATTCACCCTAGTTTATAACCTATCTCGAATAGAGAATAGATTAACCTTCAAGTGTTACCGACACTTTATGAAAGTAATGGGAGAAATGAGTACCTTGATGTCGTTTATAATGACATACGGAGGTACTATCAACCTAAAAACATATTTGTTTTATTACGGTCATAATGTGAAAGTTGGAACCCCTACTAACCGCTCTCATGTATGGAGATTGAGGGAACCAAACGCGACCCGAGCAAATCCATGCAAGCCGTGTAATTCACATTAAAGTTAGATCCTGTCTGCGTGTTGTCATGCTATAGCAAATTAACTTGTTAGTTATGTTCTGTTCTGTTCTGTTCTGTTCTGTTTTGTTCTGTTCTGTTCTGTTCTGTTCTGTTCTGATATTGACTCTTTGTGTGCTTCATTGTACTAGAAGTAATGAATAGCATTCTCCTAAACTATACCTATAATAGTTTACTAATGCTCTAACTGGACTGTTACTGAAAAGAATCATTTATCTACAAAGTTATGCTTATACTTTTAAAATGGAGTTTTGTATAACTAAAAGTAACGCAACCTTTGAAAGAGTTAAGAAATGTGAAGACGACTTATAAATGACATAAGTAACATTTTGAAGAATGTTTAACAACAAATAATTACACAATTATCATTGTGTTAAACTTGTATTTCCCCCCTTAAAACAATTTAAAATAGTTAAATGATTCATTACGGGGTATGAACTCACCTGATGTGGGTGATTCAAACGGGTATGCGCGTACGGATGAGAAGTTCCACGAATGAAGTTCCGAGATACAATAAGTCCTAAATGATATTTAAGGACCATAATGACATGAATATAGTGTTTATAAGCAACTATATGAAAGAAAACACTTTCCAGGACTAGGAAACACCTTGGCTAGGTGTTGGAATCACATGTGATTCAACATAGGAAGGTATAAGGCACACACATGAGTTTACTACCATGAGTTCACGGCCCAAGGGAGTTTACGACCGTAAACTCATGGCTACACATGTGGGAATGCAAGTATGAAAGCTAGGGAATGATTTAGGGACATTAGCTCTAGCCTAGGATGAGAAAGACCACCTTCTTTGAAGTTTTTGAGGAGTTCACGGCCCAAATGAGTTTACTACCATAAACTCATGGCCATTTATGCTTATGAGGGTCCTAAAGGTCATAAGGAAGCATTCTAAATTCATGCCTAAGCCTTAGGAAGTGTTTGTGGCATCAAAACACTCTTATCTTGAGTTTACGGCCCATGGACCATTTGGTCATAAGCTTGCGGCCGTAAACACCTATGGGTGTTGGTATTTTGGTTGTTTTGGGTCCTAGACACATCAAGGTAAAGTTCTATGCTTGTCTCTTGGCTTATGGAAGGCATTTAGGGCATTTTGGCACCCTAAAATGGAGTTCACGGCCCAAGAACCTCCTTTGGCCGTGAACTCACTTCTAGCCTTGTTTCTTAATGTTTTTGGGGGTCTAAAACAAGTAATGGTAGTCTCTAGGTTTAGTCCCAAGGCTTGGAGGGACATTGGGCACACTTTGGCCCTTATAAAGGAGTTTACTCTCCAAGATGTTCTTGGGCGGTAAACTCCCAAATCTTGTTGTTTTGACTTGATTTTCATGTTATTAAGGCATATAACACACTTATATACACTCTAGGTTGAAGTACTCACAGTTGGGGGTGATCGGGTGAAGATCCTTGAGAGAGAAAATCGACTTTTCTCTAGCTAGAAATGTAACAAATGAATCCAAAATGGCTAAATTTTCTTTATATAGCCCTGAGGGTTTTTGGTCCGAATACCATTTTTGGACTGTAATATTCCAAACTCTTGATGGTTTGGGCACTTATGGCAACATATTAAACCCTAGTGTATCCTATATCCTGATATCCTTTGGAGCACTAACCTTAAAACACTCAAACTTATCCCAAAAGTTTGATAGTTAGTTGATACTGATTTGACTTCAATTGTAGTGGATGGTTTTACTAAATGGAAACTTTTGGGTTGTCACATGTACACACACTATGATCCTAATGAACATATAATCACACATATACGCAACCAATTAGTCTTAAACTACTAATTGAAAATGTTAAGACATCCTAGAACATGATAAACACTTTATTTAAGTGTTATAAGCCCTAAGGATTTCATCTAAGTTGTTGTGGGACAAGGCAATTGGGTTTAGGGTTCCAAAGGACCCTATACATGAGTTTACTCTCCAATAAACCTCACACAAGGAGTTTACGATCGTAAAATCTTGAGCTTATGACTGTAAGCTCCTAGGCTTAGTGACATTTGGTGTTTCGAAGTCCGCAATGATCCCTAGAAGCATTCCTACTTGGTGTTTTAATCCTTGGAAGAGTTTAGGGCATAGATACACTCCTTTGAGGATTTTACGGCCCCAAAGACCATTTCCCTTAGAGATTACGGTCGTAATCTCTCATGGGGATGGGTTTTTGATGTTTTAAGGTCCCTAAATGACTAGGAGTAAATCAAGGCTATTGTTCCAAGGCTTTAGGAGTGATTGAGGCACTATTTGGCCCTTGAGTTTGGAGTTCACGGTCCAAGCACTTCTTGGGCCGTGAACACCTTACTCTGGGTGTTCATGGATGATTTCTAGTCTTATTTACCCTAAAATACAAGCCTAAGGTGGTTACTTATCAATGGGAAGAGACTAGGCATCAATTTACCCTCATAAAAGAGTTTACTCCCCAAGGTGTTCTTGGGCGGTAAGCTCTCGAATCTAGCTGTTTCGTTATGAAATCGATGTTATTAAGCACATTATAAGCCATATAGTATAACTAGAGAGAGGTACTCACGATTTGGGATGAAAACCCAAAGATCCGTGAGAGAGAAAATGGCTTTTCTCTAGTTGGAAATGTAACTAATGAATGAAAATGGCTCAGATTTCTATATATAGTCCTGGGATTTTTGGTAGAAAATATTTTATTCATGAAATGAACTCTAATATAATAGAGTTTTGGAATAACAGAGTTGCACAAAACCCTAGTGCATCCACTCTCCTGATATCTCCTTAAGTGTAAACCTAGAAATACTCAAACTTATACGGAAAAGTCTGAAAATTTACTGCGACTGTTCTGACTTCTATTGAAGTGATATTGTTTGTACAAAATAGAATTTCGGGTTGTCACAATACTTCAATTGTGGAACTCAAGAATGAAACAATGCTCATCAAAGCTTTGCTTAAATTGCATAAAGGAAACTTCTATTGTGGAACTCAAGAATTAAACAATGATCATCAAAGCTTTGCTAAATTGTGAAGACTACTTTCTATTGTGGAACTCAAGAATTAAACAATGCTCATCAAAGCTTTGCTAAATTGCGAAGACTACTTCTATTGTGGACCTCAAGAATCAAACAATGCTCATCAAAGCTTTGCTTAAATTGCATAGACTTCTATTGTGGAACTCAAGAATCAAACAATGTTAATCAAAGCTTTGCTTTAATTGCATTGACTTCTATTGTGGAACTAAAGAATCAAACAATGCTCATCAAAGCTTTGCTTAAATTGCAGACTTCTATTGTGGAACTCAAGAATTTAACGATGCTCATCAAAGCTTTGCTAAATTGCATTAACTTCTAATGTGGAACTTAAGAATGAAACAATGCTCATCAAAGCTTTGCTAAATTACATAGACTTCTAATGTGAAACTCAAGAATGAAACATTGCTCATCAAAGCTCTACTTAAATTGCAAAGAATTTTATTGTGGAACTCAAGAATTAAACAATGCTCATCAAAGCTTTGCAAAAGTTCGAAGACTACTTATATTGTGGAACTCAAGAATTAAACAATGTTCATCAAAACCTTGCTAAATTGCACAGACTTCTATTGTGGAACTCAATAATTGAACAATGCTCATCAAAGCTTTTTGCTAAACTGAAAACACTACGTCTATTGTGGAAATAAAGAATTAAACAAAGCTCATCAAAGCATTGTTTAAACTGCATACACTTCAATTGTGCAGCACAAGTGTTAAACAATGCTAATCAAAGATTTGCTAAATTGAATAGACATCTATTGTGGAACTCAAGAATTAAACAATGCTAATCAAAGCTTTGCTAAATTGTGAAGACTACTTCTATTGTGGAACTCGAGAATTAAACAATGTTCATCATAACTTTGCTAAATTGCATAGACTTCAAATGAGGAACTCAAGAATGAAACAGTGCTAATCAAAGCTTTGCTTAAATTGCATAGACTTCTATTGTGGAACTCAAGAATTAAACAATGCTCATCAAAGCTTTGCTAAATTGCAAAGACTACTTCTATTGTGGAACACAAGAATTAAACAATGCTCATTAATGCTCTGCTAAATTGCATAGACTTCCAATGTGGAAACCAAGAATGAAACAATGCTCCTAAAGCTTTGCTAAATTGAATAGACTTCTATTGTGGAACTCAAGAACAAAACAATGCTCATTAAAGTTTTGCTTAAATTGCATAGACTTCAATTGTGGAACTCAAGAGTTAAACAATGCTCATCAAAGCTTTTCTAATTTGTGAAGACTACTTCAATTGTGGAACTCAAGAATGAAACAATGGTCATCAAAGCTTTGCTTAAATTGCATAAAGGCAACTTCTATTGTGGAACTCAAGAATTAAACAAGGCTCTTCAAAGCTTTGCTAAATTGCGAAGACTACTTCTATTGTGGAACTCTAGAATTAAACAATTCCCATCAAAGCTTTGCTAAATTGCATAGATTTATAATGTGGAACTCTAGAATGAAACAATGCTCATCAAAGGTTTTCTTAAATTGCATAGACTTTTATTGTGGAACTCAATAATTAAACAATGCTCATCAAAGCTTTGCTAAATTGCGAAGACTGCTTGTATTGTGGAATTCGAGAATTAAACAATGCTCATCAAAACCTTGCTAAATTGGATAGACTTCTATTGTGGCACTCAAGAATTTAACGATGCTCATCAAAGCCTTGCTAAATTGCATAAACTTCTAATGTGGAAGTTAAGAATGAAACAATGTTCATCAAAGCTTTGCTAAATTACATACACTTCTAATGTAGAACTCAAGAATGAAAAAAATGCTCATCAAAGCTTTGCTTAAATTGCAAAGACTTTTATTGTGGAACTCAAGAATTAAACAACACTCATCAAAGATTTGCAAAATTGCGAAGACTACTTATATTGTGGAACTCAAGAATTAAACATTGCTCATCAAAACCTTATTAAATTGCATAGATTATGTTGTAGAACTCAAGAATTTGTCACACCCCAAAACCAAGAACGGCAGAAACGTTCTGGGGTGGAGGACGTCATGTAAAGTATCACAACACAGTATAACAGTAAATAAGCAAACAACATCATCCATTGCGTTAAATATATAATTTTAATACAAATGTTCTGTACAGTTGTAGACACCAAAAAGTAAATCAAAATAATAAGATGAGTCTTGGATGCGTTCCATCTTCTCAAAAGCTGGCCTCGGTACCTGTCTACTGACGACCTGAGAATACAAGTTATTTTGAAAGAGTTTATCAGCATTAAGCTGGTGAGTTCATAAGTATTTTAGTGTCGGTGTTTGTATCAAAACATTTGAACGTGGTTTTAAACATGAGTTTGTAAACATTGGTGATAAAAGTATGTGAATGTTTGTAAGTGTTTGTAACAGTTTGAATCTCTCAGAAAAACCTATATTTTCTATTAAAAGTAACCTTCTACCAAGGCGTAACTGTTTTGTATGTTCGTTTATCGTAAAAGTGTGTAATTTTCCCAAGTGTAACTATGATTAACAAAATATAGTTTGTACATTAATGTTTAAGTGAAATGATCACTAAATGTATATAAAGGGTAAATTATTGTAGTACTGTAGTGTTGTATTATAGGAACTACTGTTGTACTACCTTCCTTAAACCGGATTTATATTAAGCTATCATGTGATTAATTGTACCATACTATCGACTAGGTAACAACGACAAATGTAGGTCGTAAAAAGGTATGACGTTTGGCACCCGCAGACCTGCAGGTCCGGCTGTAGCTAGCAGCAAGGTGTAAGATAGTCAATCTAGTATAGATCTATACGCAAACTCGCGCTCTCCCTCCAAGAGACTCTAGCTACAACTCGGGCCATGACGTTTAAGGCATGCTCCGATACAGTGGATCACAATTTTTTCAATGTATTCATGTCTATGTAATGTATTGTTACTCGTTCTAGTATCGTGGTATATGTTATCTTTCTAGTATAGCTATATATGTTCTTCCTCTAGTATAGTTGTATATGTTCTTCCTCTAGTATAGTTGTATATGTTCTTCTCCTAGTATAGTTGTATATGTTCTCATAGTAATGTAATGTATATATTCTTATAGTAATGTAATGCATATGTTCTCATAGTAATAAGTATTGACTCATGAATGAACAGACTCATTGATTTAGCAATAGTATAAGTATGATCCTGTGCTACCCCGATGGTAACTTACTAATGATGTAACTAGTACGCATGAATATGGAAGCACTTTTATGTCTATATATGTACACATGATATATAATTAATATTGAAACGACTTTCGGACGGCTACCCGATATCCCACCAGACCACATCTCAAGCGCGAAAAGGAAATAGGGCGGATGGCCTTCCTAAGCCTTTTAAACATTGCTTATATAACTATACATATACGGGCATGTAATTTATAATAAGTGTAACAAAGTTTAAGTAAAAGTATTTGATAAGTAAAAGAGTTTGAAGTAGAACAGTTTGATAAACAGTTTGAACAGTAAGAAAATCATTAGTTTTATAGTTATTAATCACATGTGATTGATGTAATAACTATAAGTATTCAACTTGTATCCCCCCCCCCCCCCATTAAAGCATTTAAAAGATTTAAAAGTATTTCAAAGGTTAGTTAAGGGGTATGAACTCACTTGCGGTGAGTGGATTGGATTTGAAGTGTCGGGTACAGTGCTAGGTGACAAATGAAGACTTGTACACACGCACGAGCCTAGTTATCATATAATGAACATATATATATATATATATATATATATATATATATATATATATATATATATATATATATATATATATATATATAACTAATTAGCCAAATTATAACTAATAAAATAAGTTGGGACACTCTAGAACATGATAACTGTGACAACTTGACACTTTTACACTAAGCAATCGATCCATATATCTATATTTCACTTGAATTTAGCATCTTTTAGTAGTATATTGAGTCCGCACTAGTGTTTTAGGCTTAATACATCATAGATATGGACCTTAGGAAGGACTAGGATGGGTGTTGCATCACAAAATCCAGCCACACACACCATGAGAGGTGTGTGCGGCCGCACACTAGTGTGTGCGGCCAAGCCAGCCGCACACCCAGCCACAAACCTCTCCAGCCTCACACTCAACCCTATATAAAGTGGAGGACCCCCTTCCATTCACTTTTGGCTGCATCCTTTCTCTCTCTATACTTTCTCTTTCTATAAAAACCACCCAAGAACACATAGAAGGCTCCCAAAACGTGAAGAACACCATCATTTAGCAAGATAGAGGTAAAACACTTGAATCCAAGCCTCAAACTCATAATGTTCTTCATTTTCTTCATCTTATGAAGGAGTGCGGCCGCACACCTTCATCAGGTGGCCGCACACACTCATGATGCCCTCCAAAGTGAGAGTAAGGCCACAAAATCGTCACATGGAATTCAAGCAAGGAGTGTACGGCCGCACACCCGTGTGTACGGCTGCACATACACCCTATACGGCCGCACACTCTAGTGTGCAGCCTCACTCAAAATTCTGGCCGCGTACCCAGCCGCACACTCACCTTTATGGCCATACACACACCCTAATACTTATATTTGGCCTTAAACTTGCATAGATCATTGGATATAGAACATGGGACACTTAGTCTTAGTGATTCCAAGCCCTTAGGAAGGATTTCCCATCATGTTTAGTCATGAAACACCTTAGCTCTAACTTATATATATGTGTCACCATATAATTAATAGGGGTTACGTACGTTTAGAGCATCCGTTGACACTCGACACTCATACGAATCGCATACTCGAACCCTACAATAAACGGTGAGTTCATACCCCTTAATGAACCTTTGAAATGTTTTTACATGTTTTAGGGGGGATACAAGTAAAATTCTACAAGTTCTTATTATCAAATCATATGTGATTTACCAATTATTATCAAAAATGGATTTTCTACACTTTTAGCTGCTTACCAATAAAACTGTTTTAGTTGACTATCGAATGCATTTTTAAGATTTAAATTGTTGTTAAACTATTTTCAAAACTATGTTTAAAATACTTTTCTTTTCTTTTAAAATATATCTACACTAATATATTTATATAAGTAAGACTTGAAGGACTTAGGACCGATAGCTCGCCTTATTTCCTATTCTTGTTTGATGTGGTCTTAGGGTATCTGTTGTCCGTCCGACTGTCGTTGATTTCTTAGTTATATATCATATATATTTGTGATAGATATGCAAGTCTTCACCTTACCCGCTACATTTGCTATTCAAAGGCATGAAATCATACACTCTAGTTAACTATAATAGGTATAGTTAAGACTACTACTCGTTACCTTTACTACTACTATACTCACTATAACTGCTATTATTACAAGTAATACACGTATAAGAGAACACTCAACGAACTATACAAAAAGACTACTATACTATAATACAAGAGAATACACTAATCCAGAGTGTAACACACTATTCCTCTATAAGACTCTCTACGGCGCTTACACCATGTGACCAGGGCATTCCGGAAGGAAGGAAACACTATATGTATAGATCTATACGGGGCAGACACTACTACATCCCGACTGTTAACTACAGTCCGAGCCGACCAGGCCCAGGGGTGGCACTACTTCACTACACTACGTATGACCGGGAAGGTCATCGGGTTCTCTACTACTATAAAATTGGTCACATGAAGGGTTACACCTATATTCAAATTAATACTCTAAGACTAAGGTCTAAGCTAACATCCCGAAGCAAATACGTATCTATTTCTAATGGAAGTTTGCACCACTACTACTGTTAACATGCATAACTTTTCTTCATCTATGTTACTCACATGAGATTTATTACTGTACTTTTACAAATGAAGGTTTTTAATGATAATGCTTACACACAACTAAAAGGATTTAACTTACAAAGTACTTTTCTGGAATATATAGGATTTTCTAGGGGTTTCTACTACTTTTAAACATAAATTTCAGTTTTTACTCTATAAGTTTGAAAATACTTTTCTACAACAAAGACACTAAATTCTTATGAACTCACCAGCTTTATGTTGATACTCGTTTTCAAAATAACTTGTATCCCTAGGTCAAAGATGTAACAACGTAAATTTTCAAACAAATTTTTCATTTCAAAATAAAGTGTTTTCATTCAAAAGAAGGCATAAACATTCCATGTGTCATAACAGAATACAAATCATATGAATCCTAAGATCACAAAACATCTATCAGTGTGTACAGATCACGCCGGCGCCTTCCCACGGTCCTCGCTAGTACCTGAAACACATACACAACAACTGTAAGCATAATTGCTTAGTGAGTTCCCCAAAATACAACTTACGCACATACGCCTTTCCAGGCCCTGACCTTCCGGTCCCTGTGTCTCAGGGGACTTTCGTCCCTGCTGGGTAAACCTTCCGGTCCTACCCAAGCCAACCTTACGGTCCATTTTACAACGCCTTCCGGCCCATAACATATTCGCCTTCCGGCCCATAACATATTCGCCTTCCGGCCCACAACATAATGCCTTCCGGCCCATATTAAGCATATCATACATAGCACATATAACCATTAACTTATCACATATAGCACATATGTCTCATATCATATCCGACCTTTCGGTCACACAATCAGACCCTTCCGGGTACAGTATAGTGAGAAGACTCACCTCGTGAATATCGAAAGCTAGCAAATCCCAAAGTCACTCGTGCTCGATCCGCCGAGCTACAATCTCCCTATAACATCATACATCTTTTATTAATACTTTTATCTTCTAAGTTTGACTATCCCTAAGAAGTCAAACATAGGTCAACTCTGGTCAACGGTCAACTTGACCGGACTCGACGAGTGCACAAGGGCAACTCGGCGAGTCTAGACGTATTCGTCAACTCCCTAGGATTCCCTTCTTACTCGTCGAGTGCTTCCCCTGACTCGACGAGTTCCACCTGGGAGAGTCGCGGGGCCACCCCGACTCAACTCGTCGAGTCTCAAGAACAACTCGGCGAGTCCCAGCTCGACTCAGTCCACCTGTCGACCCTCTCTAACTCGTCCTGACTCACTGAGTCAACCCGTGACTCGACTGGATCACTCATTGGCCGATCCAAGGCAATCTTCAAGCTACTCGCCGAGTCTGCTCATCGGACTCGGCGAGTCCATGCCATGCAATTACTCAAACTCGCTTCTAAGGTCAGATCTGTTCCATCAATTCATAGATCTAGCCTTTCAAGACTGATTCACCACGTAAAGTCCCTATCTTGGTGTCCATAACACACCCCATGGCTTATAATGAACATTTTGATCTAAAGCATAAGGGTTCCAACCCAAAACTTCCATTGATTCCCAAAAAGCTTGGGCAAAGGGACACTCTGGACCTTTAGGGGTCCAGATCTATGGTCTAAATCTCTTAGGGGTCCAAGGGAGCACAAGATCTAGCCACAAAAGGGTTCAATAAACCCTAAATCAATGTAAACACCAACATAGAAGAGAATAGCTCGAAAGATTACCCCAATAGAGATGCTCTAGACTCCAAATCCTCAGAAGATGGCTCCTCTTGCTTTCCCCTTAGCTGATTTCCTCTTTCCTTGCAAAATGACACCTCCAAGATCAATAATAGCCTCCTTCTATGCTCCAAACGCTCACACTCGATTACTAAGTTGATACAACGCTAAGTGGATACACTGAGGCTATATGTAATTAAAATACTATAGGAGTATTTGGTGTTACTATAAGTACTTTATACTTGAGAACTAAAACGGGATCTTCATTACTAAGTTGATAGTTGCTAAGTGGATACACTGAGGCTATATGTAATTAGGATGTTATAGACTTAGAATCTGTGGAAATTTTACTTCACCCCTATTCTGTGTGAATACAGAGTTAAGGTCACTTATTCGAAGGCCTATCCTGTTTAGATTACACATAGCTGGTATGCACTTCACAAATAGCGATGTAACTAATGAAGGTTTTCTAAATAATTATCTAGATAGTTCGTCTAATAATTATTCTCTTACCCTAAATTCCCGCATAGAAAACATAGCTAGACTCCATCCCCTCGGCAACCAGTACCTTCTGAGTGAGGTCATAACTGGTTGGTTTGGAGAAGAACCAGAGAATGATCATCCTATCCCCTTGAATGATCACCATGATGAAGACCTTTCGTATGATGCTAACTCCGAACCAGAGGTTGAGAACCTACCCCGAGCAGCTCCCTTTCCAATTCCTAACCCTCGTCTGGATTTTCATGGCCCGACCCTGAGTGAGTGGAATGCTTGGAAACATGGAGCCAAGGACAAGATAAGTCCATGCCATTTAATGGCGACCGAAGCTTTTACGACTTGAACAATGGGGGCTCAGCAAATAGAGTCTTGCCAATCTTGGTCCGTAGAGTGGCCTGAAATGAGATTCAAGGCAGGACAGCCTTACATCAGATCACTGAAGTTGTCACCGATGCGAGAATGCATACCCTCCACACCATTTGTCTAGAAGATGCTCACGATAGATCAGAGAGAAACCATGAAACCCTGCTGCAAGCACTGGCTGAATCACAAGCCGAAGTCATAAAGCTCCAAGTACGCCAGAGGGTGTACGAAAGACACCTACTTGACATGGAACGTCAATTGGCTGAACTAAGAGTTCACCAGAAGGATGACCGTCGCCGGTAGTAGACGCTTTACTTTATTTTCCTTATAAAAAGGAATCGTTTTTTTCTGTCTTTGCCAGATGTGACATTTTCTATGAAATTATCTTGTACCGTAAGTACTATGGTTAGGTCTTTATGCTGTTAAGAACTATGTTCTCTGGATATGATGTAAGACCTTTACAAGGTCATTTTCCCGAATGCTTACGTCGTGAATATCAAAGATTTTGACAGTCGGCTAACTTCTATGTCATTCTTCGTTCAAGTACTCTTATCATACTTTCATTGGGGTCTATCTGAAACATGCTTTAGTCAAGTCATTGGACTATAGTAATTTAGCTCCGGAGACATTTCCAAGTCTCTTTCAGTGGTTGGATCTTGTTATTCACCAACCCACGATACCTCGGCTTGAACGACAAACGTTGTGAGACCATTCTACGAACTTACTTCTACTCATTACTAAGGCTGCATCATAGGGATGTAGGTCAAACCTTCGCGAACATACTTCCATTCCGTACTAGGACTGCATCATAGGGATGTAGGTCAAACTTTCGAGAACATAGGCGTACTCTTTACATGAACAATCTAAGTACATCTAGGGTTAACCAGAATCGCTCACAAAATCCTTATCATTCGTGCTAACAGAATCATGTCGTCATCAAGAAACAATCAGCTTCATACATACATCTCTTTCTTCAAGATCGCTTTTCCAGCGAAGCCATCATATCAGAACACCGAAGTACTCATGCATGGAGTACCTCTTAGTTCTTTTCTTTTCCGAAGAAACCGTCACACCCCAAAACCAAGAACTGCGGAAACGTTCTGGGGCGGAGGACGTCATGTATAATATTACAGCAATGTAAAGTAGTAAACAAGCAACAACATCATCCATTGTATTAATAATATAATTATTATACAAATATGTTCTGTCAAATTTTGATAAACACTAAAGTATAAATCAAAATGAAAGATGAGTCTTGAACAAGCTCCATCTTCCTTTCTCCTTGCATCGGTACCTGTCTATGATGACCTGCGGATACAAGTAATTTTGAAAGCGAGTATCAACTTTGAAGCTGGTGAGATCATAAGTATTTTAGTGTCTTAATTTGTATGTAAGAATTTGTATATGAACTGTAAGTATGAAGATGTTTGTAAAACAACTGTAAACGTTTGAAAAACCTAGAAATCCCTATGATTCCTACTTTATATAAAGATGTCTTCTACCAAGACTTAACTGTTCTCAATGTAGTCTTCTACCAATTCTTAACTGTTCTCAATGTAGTCTTCTACCAAGACTTAATTGTTCTATATGTTCGTTTCTTGTAAGAGTGTGTAATTTTCCCAAGTGTAACTATTATTAACAAAATATAGTTTTTACATTTATAGTTTAAGTGAAAAGATCACTAAATATATGTATAGGGAAAATTAATGTAGTACTAAAATGTAGCTCTATAAAAACTACTGTTGTACAAACTACATTAAACCAGATTTATATTAAGGCATCATGTGATTAATTGCACCATACTATCGACTGGTAACAACGACATAATGAATGGTCGTAATAACGGAATGACGTTTGGCACCCGCAGACCTGCAGGTCCGGCTGTAGCTAGCAGCAAGGTGTAGGATAGTCAAACCAGTATAGATCTATACGCAAACTCACGCTCTCCCTCCAAGAGAATTCTAGCTACAACTCGGGCCATGACATTTAAGGCATGCTCCGATACAATGGATCACAATTATTAACGTGTTAATGTAAGTGTAATGTAATTAACTGTTCTAGCTGTAATGTACGTGCTCTCTACCTAGCAAGTATAGTAATGTAATCATTCTAGTATAGTTGTATATTTTCTTCTCAATATAGTTGTATATGTTCTTCTAGTAGTAAGTATTGACTCATGAATGAACTGACTCATAGTATGATATCGCGTTCTAGTAATAGTTCTAGTATCTTCCTAAACTACCCATATGGTAGTTTACTAGTAGTCTAACTGGTACGTATGGACATGGATGTATACCCTTGCTACCCAAAGGCATGAGATGAACTGGAAGGACCTTTTATGACTAAATATAACTAATATTTAAACGACTTTCGGACGAGTACCCGATATCCCACCAGACCACATCTCAAGCGCGAAAAGGAAATAGGGTGGATAGCCTTCCTATGTCTTTTAAACATTTCTTATATAACTATACATATAGAGGCATGCAATTTATAATGTAAAAGCATAAATAAGTTTTGTAAAACATTTGAACATAAATATTATTTTAAGAAAAAGATCGACTTGATGTCAATCTATAAAACAATTTGAAGGCATAAGTTTGATAAAACAGTTTAAGTATAAAGAAACATTTGTTTGAAACACAATTGTAAATAAGTTTGAAATGTAATATACAGAGTAAGATGTACAGTGTAATAAGAAGTTTAAAACATATAAAATGTTTATAAAAATCATTTGAAGGAAACTGTTTGGTAAAACGGCTAATGAGTAGCCAAATCATTTGAATGTTGTATATTAATCACATGTGATTGATGTAATAACTAGCATAATTCTACTTATTAATCACATGTGATTGATATAATAACTAGCATGATTCTACTTGTATCCCCCCCATAAAACATTTAAAAATAGTTTAAAACATTAGTTAAGGGGTATGAACTCACCTGCAGTAGGTGACTGGAGTTGAACGGACTGTTATCGTAAGGAAGGATCGGACAAGTGCTTGGTGTCAAGTGAAGACTTTAGACACACACAATGATCCTAATTACATATGAAGACATTTGTATATAAATAATTAGTGACTAAAACACTAATTATACAAGTATAAACATTTAAACGCTAGGAAAACACTTATGGTCAAGTGCTAGGAGGCTAATGGGTTGCAACAAAGGAGTGCAATGCCTCTAATAGAAGTTTATGGTCAAATGACCATATGTCTTGGAGTTTACGGCCCAGGGGAGTAAACTCCTGGACGTAAACTCTCAACCAAGTCCCTAAATGAAGTCTAACAATTATACAACTCATGTGGTGAATTGCTTCAAGGCTTAAACAAGTGTTTGGGCTTCCTAATAACTCCTTTGAGGAGTTTACGGCCCTGGGACCATATTCCCTTGGAGTTTACGGCCGTAAACTCCCTTGGGAGGGTGGTTATGGTGTTTTCAAGTCTCAAACATTTCAAGGTAATGATCTATGTTGGGTTCTAGGCATAAGGAAGGAGTTAGGGTGTCATTTGACCCCTTTATAGGTGTTTACGGCCCAAGAACTTGTCTTGGACGTAAACTCCTCAATACATGTGTTTCCTTATGTTTTCTAGGCTATAAACACTTTAGGGTACTTGTCCTAATTTAAGCCCAAGCCTTAGGAAGTGTTTGTGGCATCAAAACACCCCTATTTAGAGTTTTCGGCCCATGAGCCAATTGGCCATGTGTTTGCGGTCGTGAACACCCCTAGGTGTTGGTATTTTGATTGTTTTGGGTATTAGACACATCAAGGTAATGTGCTAGGCTAGTCTCTTGGCTAAATGAAGGCATTTAGGGCATTTGGGCACTTAAACATGGAGTTCACAGCCCAAGAACACCCTTGGCCGTGAACTCACTTTTCATCATTGTTTCTAATTGATTTTGGTGTCCTAAATATGAAATGAAGGCTTCTAGTTCGAGTTCTAAAGCTTTGAGGGTCATTGGAACCCTTTAGGACCTTAAAATGGAGTTTACTCCCCAAGTGTTCTTGGGCAGTAAACTCCCAAATCATGGGGTTTTTATCCGATTTTGATGTTTTCTAGTCATATACACACTAGCATACAAGTCTAAGGTAGTTACAAATCATGGGGAAAGGACTAAGTAGCATTTAAGCCACTTATTGGAGTTTACTCCCCAAGAACGTTCTTGGGCGGTAAACTCCCGAATCTCACAGATTTGATATGTAATTTGTGTTTCTAAACACAATCTAAGCTATATAACATAACTAGATCGAAGTACTCACAATTTGGGATAAAAACCCGAAGATCCGTGAGAGAGAATTTTGACTTTTCTCTAAATGGAATTTAACTTATGAACCAATTTGGTTCAGAATTCTATTTATAGTCCTGAGATATTTTTGGCAGAAAATATTTGTATTCCTGAAACGAACTCTAATGTCCTAGAGTATTGGAAATATAGTGTTGCACAAAACCCTAGTGCATCCACTCTCCTAATATCTCCTTAAGTGTAAAATCCTGAAAGCTGCCAAACTTATACTCGAAATCTGAGTTTTCACTGTAACTGTTCTACATCTATTGGCTTGATATGGTTTGTTCAGAATGGAAATTTCGGGTTGTCACAGAAACCCCCGAAGTACCACTCGTGCAGTACGTCAAGTTCAATCCAAGTAATCATGCGATTGATCTATCACTGAGGAAGGTATACATAAGAGTGATGTATAATCAAGCTTCTACAGGTTTAGAATTGATGATTCCACTTTAACTTCTTCTTCCCCGATAGGATGTGAGCTTAAAGAAGAATCAGTTATTCGACTACCTTTTCAATCTTAATTATATACGACTCGTATACCCGAAGTTGTGATTGTGAAACCATGTATGAATTCTAATATGAACTTCAGGACCGAGAACTGCTCAAGACTACGAGTAATCACATCGTCATGTGAACAAACTTAGAACCCAGTATGACTCCCGTAAACAGATCACCCTATAGTTTAAACACCTACGGAGATACCAGAATAGTACAAACAACTTAACGAACTGCACAACGATAGAATAAGAAGACTAGGCTTCTCACCCTGGAGAAACCCCAGTCTTATTCTCCCATAGATCGACGGATTGCATCGTATGTGCCTCGAATATCGAGGACTCCGTCAAGATTTTTCATTAGAAATCGTTATCTCTGCCTCGCATAGATGAAATGGTTGAGCAAACACAAGGAAAGAATTACTTTCAGAAATGGATATGAGATCCGAATATCACCAGTTCGAGTGTTAGGGAAAGATGTCTGGAAGACTATCTTCCGAATTCGATGCGGACACTTCGAGTCCGTAGTGATACCCTTCGGATAGTACCAATATGCCCATAGCTTTCATGAGCTAAACGATTAGGGTACGTCTTTCTTACTTGGATCAGTTCGTCATTTCTCCATGTAATGACTTACTTATCTACCCTCGTAGTAAGAAGAAAATCCATGGAAACATTTCCTACCGAGGAACTTTAGCGAAGTTCTCTAGGCACGAGTTTCGAAATTAAAGAGTCAAATTTCTGTGACACACTGTTGTAATGTGAGAAATTTTGAGTACTCTTTCAATTTGTCAAAGCCGTTGAGCATTTGTTGACACCAGAGACACCGACAGTCTTTCGCCAAATTCTAGGTCTTACCGACCTACCGTCTTAGTTCATTCAGAACTCCTCGCAAATTACAGAAACCCGTACGACTTTGACCCAGCAAGGGGTGGCCTTTGACTGGGAAGTTAAGCAAGAAAAGGAACCTTTGGAATTCCAAGTGAGTGACCAAGCTCTTTAGGTTAACTCACTCTGGGAATGGCTTAATACGCTTCGTATCGCGTGGAAAACTAAATCAAATATAGTTAGGACCTCCGAGATTCTTATCAGAATCGGTCCTGCGCCTCGCACAAACTAGACCTACTCCGCGAACTTAGTAACGTACATCCTACTCTTCGCGTCTCGATCGTGAAACCATACCTTTCCGTTAGGACTCTTGTAAGTCCACTCGTCGAGATCCTCACCTTCGTATTTGAACCGTAGTGACCCTCGACCGAGAGGTCAAGCGGACGAAGCAACGCCGTCGCCAGTTAGTGAAGGTTCGTTGGAATGCCAACCGAGAACCGAGAACCCGATTTCATTTAGTTATTATATCAATCACATGTGATTAATAAGTAGAATTATGCTAATTATTACATCAATCACATGTGATTAATATGTCACACTCCCAAACCTGAACGGCAGAAACATTCGGGGGCGGATGACTTCATGTGGTAACGTAACAAATGAATACAAAGTAAAGAAACCAATACAACCATCATATATATAATTGAAAGTTTACATTTGTCAAAAGTTACATGTTCAAAACCAATTACAATATGATGTCAAAATATGAGATTAAACTGGCGCCGCAGCATCTCTTATTCAAAAGCATATTAGTACCTGAAATTACTGAATCCCTGGGACATACAAGTAATTTTGAAAGAGTAGATCAGCATTTAAGCTGACGAGTTTCATAAGTATTAAATGACAATGTTTGTATGAAATGAAACGTTTTGTCCTTGTTTGTTTGTTTCTAGAAAATCCTATATTTTCTACTAGTATAAAAGTAGCCTTCTCTCAAGACCAATGTTTGTTTCTAAAAATGTATGTAAGTGTAAAATAACCAATATGTTTGAAAACCTCGTAAAGCAATGCATTATTAATACCCCGTGTGAGTTTTATAACCATACTATTGACTCGGAATGCCTATACACAACGTTCTTCAGGCATTGGAATGTTATGACGTTTGTCACCCCAAATGATGGATTGTAGCTAACAGTCAAGGCGCAGGTTGTCAAGCCCGTATAGATCTATACATAAACACCATGCTCCCCATCCAAGGGATTCTGGTATATAATACAGGACTTGAAATGTGTACTCGAACGTACGTGAAGTTAATGTCTTACAAACCATGGTATAAAAACAGATTTACGTGTTAAAATGTTCGTTTATTCTTGTATATGAATGCGACTTCTTGAAAATCGTGTTTCTAGTATGTAAAAGTTAGCAATATCCTCATAAAACTATACCTATTATAGTTTTCTAAAAGCGTGTCTCGTTTGTTTAGAAATACCTAGAAAAGGAATCACTTGTTATGAAAGTATAGATTTTTGTAGAGCCTAAGATAGACAAGTATACATATAATCTAAGAAAATGTTTAGTTTATACATGCATTACAACAATTTATATTTCAAAAGATAGAATGCTATTGTAACATTTTTATATACGAGAGTTCCCTATAAAGTTTATAAATCACATATGATTTGGTTATATAAAAGCATATAAAAGTTCTTTATATAACACACGATGATGCTCGTGTGTTTTACTTGTATCCCCCCCCCCCCTTGAAAGCATATAAAAGCATTTATAGAACATTTAAAAGGTTAATTAAGGGGTATGAACTCACTTGAAAGTTTAAAGAAAGCGAGATGGAAACCGGGCAGAGTTTCGTCTCGGGAAACGGATTTTTCTCGGGATTCTCGAGAATCTCGGGAGTAGAAACGATCTTCGGGACTTGAGCAAAATGACCAGGGATTTGGGTTAGAACGGGCACGGAAAATGAGGCAAGAACGCAAAGGAAATGAGAGAAATGGAGCCCTTTCTTCGGAACCCTCACATCCCTTTTATAGGGGCTGGGAACCGCCTAGGTACGCAGGGCGTACGAGGGTACGCGGGGCGTACGCGTACGTCATGCATGACCGAGTCTTCGACTGCCTCGGACTTCGGATGGGACTTGCTAGCTTCGCAATAGACCGGGACGTGGACGATCCGAGGCCTAGGCCTTGAGTACGCGGGGCGTACGAGGGTACGCAGGGCGTACCTCGACCCTATCTGCTGACTCCCTTCGGATAATACGAATTCCGTTTTCGATGGTCTTTATATCCACACGTAGGTGATACTACGCTCTACAACTTTCGTTTAGACTTTGTCGGCAAATTTTGAAATTATTTTTATTATTTATTTTTAAAAAGGGTCGTGTTTAAGGAATTTCTTTAAAAATTCATAACTTCTTTATCTGACGTCGGTTTTTGCCAGACTTTTTACCGCTGAATTACCATTGTTGAGGCCTTCGATTCTCGTTTAGGTCATTCCGGCCAAAAGTCGCTCGATCTCCGATTCGAGTTTTTAGCTGACTGCTGCTATGCCGAACTTGGAAAATCATAACTTCAATAAACGAAGTCAGATTTGGGCGTTCTTTTTACGTACGATCACGGTTTAATGACATTAACCATAGTAGGAATTTAAATCGATACTTTTTGGACATTTTATTATCAAAGTTAATTTCATTAACTCAAAGGTAATTACAATACTTGACTTTTTAGGTCATTACAAAGAGTTGAAATATCGGGTTGTCACATCATCCCCCCGTTAGAGGGAATTTCGTCCCGAAATTTAAAACAGTAAAGATACTAGTGGATCAGAGGAAAAGATGAGGGTACTTTTGTTTCATCTGATCTTCGCGTTCCCATGTGAATTCAGGTCCCCGCTTGGCGTTCCAGCGAACCTTCACGATGGGTATGTGACTTTGATTTGTTTGTTTGACCTCTCGGTCCATGATTTCTATCGGTTCTTCCACAAAGTTGAGGATATCGTTGATCTCGATCTCGTCGAGTGGAATAACAAGAGTCTCATCGGACAGACACTTTTTCAAGTTCGAGACATGGAAGGTTGGATGTATGTTACTAAGTTCATGCGGTAGGTCAAGTTTGTAAGCCACGGGGCCGATTCTAGCAAGAATCTCAAAAGGCCCTATGTATTTTGGATTAGTTTCCCACGCTTCCCAAAGCGTATTAAACTTTTCCTTGGTGAGACCTTCAGTAAAACATGGTCTCCTACCTGGAATTCCAAAGGTTTCCTCCTTTGGTCAGCGTAGCTTTTCTGTCGGTCTCTGGAGGCTTTCAACCGTTCACGAATATGAACGATCTTCTCTGTCGTTTCTCTTATGATTTCTGGACCGGTGAGAGTGCTTTCAGGAACTCGTCCTCTAGCTAACTGGGTATCGCCTACTTCAGTCCAGCACAGAGGGGCTTTCGACCATAGAGGGCTTCAAACGGAGCAGCCTTTATGCTTGTATGATAACTATTGTTGTATGAAAATTCGACAAGGGGTAAATGAATATCCCATGCCTTTCCAAAGTCAATCACGCAGGTTCTCAGCATATCTTCCAAGGTTTGTATCGTTCTTTCACTTTGCCCGTCTGTTTGTGGGTGGTAGGCTGTACTCATATCTAGTCTAGTTCCCAGGGAACTTTGTAGTGACTGCCAGAATCTTGAAGTGAATCTACTATCTCTATCGGAGATAATGGATATCGGAACACCGTGCAGCCGCACTACTTCCCTTATGTAAGTTCTTGTAAGCTTTTCCATTTTGTCTGTCTCCTTGATTGGTAGGAAATGCGCGGATTTAGTCAATCTGTCGACGATGACCCATATGGTATCAAGTCCACCCGTCGTCTTGGGCAACTTGGTTATGAAGTCAATGGTAATCCATTCCCATTTCCATTCTGGTATCTCCGGATGTTGTAGTAATCCTGACGGTTTTTGATACTCGACCTTAACCGTCGCGCAAGGCATTTACTTACAAAGGTAACAATTTCTGCTTTCATGTTAGGCCACCAGTACAGTTTCTTAAAATCCAGATACATTTTATCTGAACCAAGGTGAACGGAATATCTTGTGTTGTGTGCTTCGGTCATGACTACATCTCTGAAACCACCATGTTTCGGTGTCCAGATTCGGTCCATGAGATAATATGCTCCGCCACCCTTGACTTCTAGGTTCTTTTCCATTCCTCGCAGGGATTCACCCGCCACATTTTAAGGTTGCAAAGCTTCCATTTGTGCCTCCTTAATTTGTGTGGATAAGTAAGAATGGATAGTCATAGTCAGAGATTTGACCCTCCGACCAGTGTATTCCTTTCGACTGAGGGCGTCAGCCACCACGTTGGCCTTGCCAGGATGATAACGAAATTCACATTCGTAGTCATTGAGTAACTCAACCCATCATCGTTGTCGCATGTTGAGTTCCTTCTGATTAAAAATGTGTTGAAGGCTCTTGTGATCGGTGAAAATAGTACTCTTTGTTCCGTATAAGTAGTGTCTCCAGATCTTCAGAGCAAATACTACTGCTCCTAACTCAAGATCGTGGGTCGTATAGTTCACTTCGTGTGTCTTAAGTTGTCGGGAGGCATAAGCAATAACCTTCCCTCTCTGCATAAGAACACAACCAAGTCCTTGGTTTGATGCATCGCAATACACTACGAAATCTTCTATCCCTTCGGGGAGGGATAGTATCGGTGCGGTGCACAAGGCCTGTTTCAGTGTTTGGAACGCCTGTTCTTGTTTCGCTTCCCAGTCAAAGGACACGCCTTTCTGGGTTAATGTAGTAAGAGGTTTTGCAATGCTAGAGAAGTTCTTTATGAATCTGCGATAGTAGCCGGCGAGACCTAGAAATTGACGAATCTCTGTAGGTGTCTTTGGTGCCGACCAGTTCTCAATGGCCTTAATTTTGGAGGGGTCCACGTGTATCCCTTTCTCGCTAACAACGTGGCACAAAAATTCGACTTCGAATCCAAAATTCGCATTTAGAGAACTTCGCATAGAGTTTCTCCGATCGCAATGTTTCTAGGACTTTTTGTAGGTGCTGACTATGCTCTTCCTTACATCGGGAGTAGATAAGTATATCATCGATAAAGACAATGACGAACTTGTCCAAGTAAGGACGGCATACCCTATTCATTAGGTCCATAAATACTGCTGGTGCGTTGGTTAATCCGAACGGCATCACTACAAATTCATAGTGCCTATAACGAGTTCGGAAAGCTGTCTTGGGAATATCCCCCTCTAGTACTCGTAATGGTGATATCCGGATCGTAGATGTATTTTTGAGAAGTAGTTTGCTCCTTGAAGTTGATCAAATAGGTCGTCAATACGGGGTAGAGGATAGCGATTTTTGACAGTAAGCTTGTTCAGTTCTCTATAGTCGATGCACATGCGGAACGATCCGTCTTTCTTCTTTACGAACAAGACCGGTGCTCCCCAAGGTGAGAAACTTGATCTTATGAATCCTTTTTGAAGGAGTTCATTAAGTTGACTGGAAAGTTCCTGCATCTCTGCTGGTGCGAGACGATAAGGTGATTTTGCTACTGGGGTAGCCCCTGGAACTAAGTCGATTCTAAACTCGACTTGGCGATGTGGTGGTAATCCCGGTAGTTCTTCTGGAAAGATATCGGGAAAGTCGCGTACTTCTGGAATGTTCTTGATGTCCTTCGTTTCTTGACTTGTATCAACGATGTGCGCTAGGAATGCTCGACAATCCTTCCGCAAACACTTTCGAGCTTGGATGCACGAAATGATGCGAAGGGTTGTACTTCATTTGTCGTCGTAGATAATTAATGGTTCGTTGTTAGGGAGATTAAGACGAACTGCTTTCTCAAAGCACATGATGTCGGCGCGAAGGAGACTTAACCAATCCATGCCGACTATGACATCAAAACTTTTAATTTGGACCGACATGAGATTGATTGGGAAAGAATGACCGTCTAAAGTTAACGTACAGTCCATGTATACGCGGTTAGTGCTTTCGGTTTTTCCATTGGCCATCTCTACCGTAAATGATTTTTCTAACTTGTTAGGTTTAGATTTAAGTAAGGGAATAAAGTTTTGACTCGCGAAGCTTCTCTCCGCTCCACTATCGAATAATATGCATGCATATGAATTATCTGGAAGGAACGTACCAGCAACTACAGTCGGATCAGCTACGGCTTCATCGTGGCCTATAGCTAAAACTCGTCCCACCCCGCCGGTATTTGCTGCCTTTGGGCAGTTCCTCTTGTAGTGGCCCACCTCGCCACAACCGTAGCAAGTCTGGCCTACACCCGCGTTGGGAACTTGAGTGATCGGCTTTGCGGGATCCTTGCAGAAACGGGCAGTGTGCCCCTTTCTGTTGCAGTTGGCGCACTGCATTTCCCGACAAGATCCATGATGGTGGTAAGTGCATTTGGCGCACTTTGGAAGGTTACCTACATAAGGCTTGGTTGGGTAGGTATTTGTAGGAACTGTAGTAGGTACAGTGGCAGCATTCACTGAGACCAGCTGTTTCTTCGCGGATTCTTGGGAAGACCCACCCTTCCCTTTATTCCATACCCTCTTCTTGTTATTGTTGTTGTTGTTGTTGTTGTTGCTGTTGTTGTTGTTGTTTCCCTTTTGTGGTTCTGGTGTAGCAACCGTTGAGTTCTGATGACCTCCATAATCAACAAGAGATTGTGCCAGTTCCTTGGCACTTTCAAAAGTGTCAGGTTTTGAAGCTAACACGCTTGACCTAATTTGGGGAGACAGCCCCCAAATGTATCTCTCTATTTTCTTGCTCTCAGGAGCAGTCATATCTGGGCAAAGGATTGCCAGATCGCAGAACCTGTTGGTATAAGTTGCGATGTCGTTACCAACCATTCCAAGAGTCCAGAGTTCGTGCTCGAGTTTTTGAATCTCTCTTCGTGGACAGTATTCTCTCATCAGCATGACTTTTAAGCTTTCCTAGCTTATGGAGTTTGCCACTATCAGGGTAAGTACCTTAACGTGGCCATTCCACCAAGTTAAAGCTCTATCAATAAGGGTGAAAGTTGCAAATTTGACTTTGCTGTGCTCGGGACATGCGCAAATTTCAAAGACTGATTCTGTCCTTTCAATCCACTGCCTCAGAGCTATCACACCACCAGTTCCATAAAACATCCGGGGTTTGGCATTAGTAAAATCTTTATAGGTGCATTCTCGGGGTTGCCCATGACTCTCACCATGGTTGGATAGGTGTGTGCCAGTTCCCAAGCCAGTAGTACTCGAGTTATTGATCTGTGACATGGCAGCTACTACTGTTGCGGTGACTGCTGCTTGGAACATGACAACATCAAATTGAGGTGGTGGAGGTGGTGGTGGTATAGGTGCTTCCCCACCGTTGTTTCGCCTTGGATTACTACGCGGAGGCATCCTTCAACTATAGGTTGAAAAGATAACGATAAGAATTACTTAGTATAGAAACTGAATGTGTCTTATGAACCAAATTGCTATAGTTCGACAACAGATAGTATGAGTCTTAAACTAGAAGCATGAAAGTTATTTGTAAGACTGATAATATGAATCAAGCACTTGGTTTCTCGATGACTTTTCAAGGATTTAATGAAATACTCAACGTAGTAATAATAGTGCCACTTATATTAATATAATAGTTGATACAACGGTCATGAAAAATTGACCCCTATAAGGGTCTCCGGTTACAAAGTTTGAGAAATTTAAAGACTTTTAGCCGAGGTCGTAACTTATAACAAAATTTGAGATTCTTGCAAGCACTACTTGCGACGTAGGTTGCGCTTGGAGCTTGACTCCGCATCCGATTGCTTTGACTCCATTAGACGCCGTTCAAAAGTGGCTTGTTGTTCCCTTAATTCGGTGAGGGTTGCAATTATTTGCGCTTGGAATGCCTCGGTTTGGAGTTGGGCATTGTCTTGCATTCTGTCCAGCCTACGGATGTCGGAAGTGTGAACCTGTACTTCCACGTTGACATCCCGAAGCCGGCTAGCTTGAAATCCGGATTGATAGGATTGATTGGCTAGCTTTCGCACCATTACTGGGAGTGCCCGATCAGCCGAACCTCTGCCTCAGACATCGTAGAAGTCCTGGCACATGCCGTAGGGAGGGCGTAGGTTTTGTTGTTGGCTCCAATGGTGGAGGTGACTTCTCCAGAAGGGAGTCGGTCCTTGAAAGTTCCTTACGAAGACAGGAGGTTGTACGGGTGGTGGGTTGATCACTTCCGGCTCTGAGTCGATACCGGAGTCATCCTCCACTTCTATGGGTTCCTCGTCCTCTTCGGGATCATCTTCGACCCATCCTCCGTTGCCTTGGTTGGGAAAGTAGGGGTCGCCAGGGTGGTGAAATCCAGCCATTTGACTGTACCAGAAATAGGGTTATAAGAATTGAATAAAGTTGAAACATGCAAAACATGTAAGTTAAACTAGTTTAGGTAGCAAATACTCCTATAGTATTTAAATTCTTGTGTTTGATTCTTGTAACGGTTTGGTAAGTTTTGACTTGTTGCTTACTACGAGTAATCCTCGATATATATTGGTCCGATCTCGGACAAATATAGTTGATCACGCTATATTTGTCCCAAATCTGATTATATATATCGAGTTTTAATCGTAGTGTCAACTTGTCTAAATACTTGTTGTATAGTTAAAATCATGAAAATAATTTTGTTGTATGCATGTATTTGTACTTAAATGAACTAACAATTTAAGTTAAACGTAACGCTGCTTAAGCGTAAAAAAAACAAAAGAAAAATGTTTTGTCAGAGAGTATTAGTCCCTTAAGCATTTATAGTTTGTATATCTTATGTGGTTCGATATACTTAGTTCACTATAAACATTGCTCTGATACCAATCTGTCACACCCCCAAACCTGAACGGCGGAAACGTTTGGGGGCGGATGACTTCATGTGGTAACGTAACAAATGAATACATAGTAAAGAAATCAATACAACCATCATATATATAATTGAAACTTTACATTTGTCAAAAGTTACATGTTCAAAACCAATTACAATATGATGTCAAAATATGAGATTAAACTGGCGTCGTAGCATCTCTTATTCAAAAGCATATTAGTACCTGAAATTACTGAATCCCTGGGACATACAAGTAATTTTGAAAGAGTAGATCAACATTTAAGCTGGTGAGTTTCATAAGTATTTAATGACAATGTTTGTATGAAATGAAATGTTTTGTCCTTGTTTGTTTGTTTCTAGAAAATCCTATATTTTCTACTAGTATAAAAGTAGCCTTCTCTCAAGACCAATGTTTGTTTCTAAAAATGTATGTAAGTGTAAAATAACCAATATGTTTGAAAACCTCGTAAAGCAATGCATTATTAATACCCCGTGTGAGTTTTATAACCATACTATTGACTCGGAATGCCTATACACAACGTTCTTCAGGCATTGGAATGTTATGACGTTTGTCACCCCAAATGATGGATTGTAGCTAACAGTCAAGGCGCAGGTTGTCAAGCCCGTATAGATCTATACACAAACACCATGCTCCCCCTCCAAGGGATTTTGGTATATAATACTGTAACAACGGAAATTTTAAAACAAATTTTTCATTTCTTAAAAATATATTTCCATCCAAAATAAATCATAAAGATCCAATGTATCATGTCATAATACAAATCATATAAATCCCAAGATCATAAATCCGTCATCAGTGTGTACAGATCACGCCGGCGCCTTCCCACGGTCCTCGTTGGTACCTGAAACACATATCACAACAACTGTAAGCATAAATGCTTAGTGAGTTCCCCAAAATACAACCTACGCACGTACGCCTTTCCAGGCCCTGACCTTCCGGTCCGTGTGTCTCAGGGGACTTCCGTCCCAACTAGGTAAACCTTCCGGTCCTACCTACGCCAACCTTACGGTCCATATTACAACGCCTTCCGGCCCATAACATAATGCCTTCCGGCCCATATCAAGCATATCATACATGGCACATATAACGACTAACTTATCACACATAACACATATATCTCATACCAAATCTGACCTTCCGGTCACATAGTCAAACCCTTCCGGGTAGAGTATAGTGAGAAGACTCACCTCATGGAAAGTCTAAGATCTCGAGTCCTTGCTAACACCGACCCCGAACGACGGCTCAACCTTGCCTAAACATAAAAATATCATTTATTACACAAGGACTTCCACCACTTAGAACTTTACTCCTTATCATCATTCCTCTGAGGGTAAAAGACCATTTTACCCTTCCTTGACCTAAAGTCCTCAAGTTGACCAAAACCCTAAAAGTCAACAAAAGTCAAACCCTGAGAGTACGCGGGGCGTACGTCGCCAACCCCTCCCTGAAGTCAACAACCTACCGCTAGTAGGTCAAGCCCCGAACAACAACCCTCGACCAGCTTTTCAGGGTCCTACTCCCATGTGGGCGGACAACTTGAATCGCTGGAGTGATGAACAGGGTCAACCCTTACCATACTTTGGGGACCGAAGCTTCTACAACGTCAGCGATGGTGGCTCTGTTGACCGAGCTCTGCCTGTCATTATCCGCAGAATAGCTCGTAATGTCGAGCAAGGTCGAGCAGCCATCGACCGGGTCATGGAGATTGATGCCAACTCAGGTGTCAACACAGTCCGCATCCGCCGTCTTGAGGAAGACATGGAACAGACCCGGAGAACTAATGAAATCCTGCAGCAGCAGCTGGCTGCCTCACGAGTTGAAATCTTGGAACTTTGAGCTCGTCAGAGGGCTCAGGATTGACACCTTCAAGAGGTGTTTCGTCAAGTGTCCGACCTCAGGGCTTGCCCGGGAAATTCCCATCGCCGTTAGATGATGTCTAGTGCATCTCTGTCTTTTGGTTAAGGAATAGCCTTTAACATCTGTGCTCTAAGTAGCACTTGTCTGTAAAATATTCTTAACTTTCAGTACTCTAATTAGGAATCTAAGAACTGTCAAACTATCTGTTTGGTATGATGTAAGACCTACTGTTAGGTCGATTTTCCTTGAACTTATTACATCAGTAATACCAGTATTATTGAAATCTATCTAATCTGTGGGAAAAATCTATACACTTGTGTTTCCTACTAATATTCTTTGTTGTGATTTCAAACACTCATTCAACTGTTGGGCTATGGTTAGTTAGTCCAAGTGTCACTCTCACGTTGCTTACAAATTGATTCTTACCATCTTTCTTATCTTTATAAACTTATAGCTGAAAGATGTCGCCTCGCAAATCTCCCAGGAATAACCCTGCACCTCCACCACCTCCTCCGCCTCCGGTCATCCATACTGCAGCCCTGAATGCTGCCGTAGCCGCAGCAGTGGCGACTGTCATGGCTCAGTATCATTCAACTGATGCCAGCAGAGGTGGAACCCCTGTGGAATCAACCCCGATTGAAACCCCTGTGCGCTCGAGAGAGTGCTCATACAAGGATTTCACAAACTGCAAACCGAAGCCTTTCTATGGCACCGGTGGGGTCATTTCCCTCTCGCAATGGCTCGAGAAGACTGAATCAGTCTTCGAAATCTGTTCATGCCCTACGGCGAGTAAAGTCAAGTACGCCGCATGCACCTTTGAAGGAAAGGCCCTGACATGGTGGAACGGCCATGTTAAGGCACTAACTCTCGTCGTAGCCAACGACATAGGCTGGGAAACGATGAAAGACCTCATGATGGAGGAATACTGCCCGAGGGGCGAAGTCCAGAAACTGGAACAGGAACTATGGAACCTGACCATGAAAGGCACCAATGTGATCGCTTACACTGCCCGATTTAGTGAACTAGTGGCCCTCTGTCCCAATATGGTTCCCACTGAAGGGAAAAAGATCGAACGGTACATATGGGGGCTAGTGCCTCCGTATCAGGGGAATGTCTTAGCATCGAACCCCGCTACCTTCGACAGTGCCAAGCGATTAGCACAAAGACTCATTGACCATGGAGTCAAAACCCCTGCAACCACAGCCACCCTAGCCAGCCCAGAACCCTCAAAACCCGCTGACACTAAGCGGAAATTCTGGGATGAAAAGAAGAAGCAGCGAGCTGCCAAAAGACAGCAAATCGTGGCAGTACATGCCGCGGTAACCCCTGCTACTGTTACTGCTCCGATAAAGCAGTATGCTGGAAGTTTGCCGAAGTGCAACAAATGCAATTTCCACCACAACGGCCCCTGCCGTGAAATGCAGTGCTCAAACTGCAACAGGAAAGGACACACCGTCCGTTTCTGTAAGTTCCCGGCACAACCTATCAACCAAGTCCCTGGCTCTGGCGCGAGCCCAACTTGTTATGGATGTGGCGAAGCAGGCCACTTTAAGAGGGACTGCCCCAAAGCGAGGAATGCTGGTGGAGCAGGGAGGGTACTAGCTATAGGCCACGAGGAAGCAGTTGCTGACCCGACCGTGGTGACTGGTACGTTCCTCCTCGATAACTCCTATGCATGCATTCTGTTCGATAGTGGAGCGGAGCGAAGCTTCGTAAACCATAAATTTGCTCGCATGCTTAATCAACCACCACATGCACTCAAAGAACTATTCACAGTAGAAATGGCTAATGGAAAAACTGAAAGTACGAGTAGCATATACTTAGGTTGTACCCTAACTCTAGATAATCATTCATTCCCAATCGACCTCATGTCGGTCTCAATAAAAAGTTTCGACGTTATCATTGGCATGGACTGGTTAAGCCTTCATCGTGCCGACATCATGTGCTTCTAGAAAGCAGTCCGTCTAAACCTTCCGTCTAACGAAACTCTTATAGTCTACGGCGACAAACCCGGTGCAAGTCTTCGTATTATATCAAGTATTCAAGCACAGAAGTATTTGCGTAAGGAATACAGTGCATTCCTTGCTCACGTCGTCGACACGAGCCTCGAAACAAAGGAACTAAAGAACATCCCTGTAGTGAGCGACTTCCCCGACATTTTCCCAGAAGAACTACCCGGGTTACCTCCGCAACGACAGGTGGAGTTCAGAATCGACTTAGTCCCAGGAGGTACCCCAGTAGCCAAGTCGCCCTACCGTTTAGCACCAGCAGAGATGCAGGAACTCTCTGGCCAACTTAACGAACTGCTCAGCAAGGGCTTTATAAGACCGAGTTTCTCACCTTGGGGAGCACCGGTCTTGTTCGTTAAGAAGAAAGACGGATCATTCCGTATGTGTATTGATTATAGAGAACTCAAAAAACTGACGGTCAAGAATCGTTACCCTCTGCCTCGCATAGATGATCTATTCGACCAACTGCAAGGGGCGAACTATTTCTCAAAAATTGATCTGAGATCCGGATATCACCAGTTACGAGTACTAGAGGAGGATGTGCTGAAGACAGCCTTCCGAACTCGTTACGGACATTACGAATTCATGGTGATGCCATTCGGATTGACCAATGCGCCTGCAGTCTTCATGGATCTGATGAATAGGGTATGTCGGCCTTACTTGGATCAGTTTGTCATCGTTTTCATTGACGACATCCTGATCTATTCCCGAAGTAAGAAAGAGCACGGTGATCACCTGCAACAAGTTCTAGAGACATTACGAAAAGAGAAACTTTATGCGAAGTTCTCGAAATGTGAATTTTGGATCCGAAGAGTCGAATTCTTAGGACACGTGGTAAGCGAAGAGGGAATCCACGTGGACCCATCCAAAATAAAAGCCATTGAGAACTGGTCAGCGCCAAAGACGCCTACTGAAATTCGCCAATTTCTAGGTCTCGCTGGCTACTACCGCAGGTTCATTAAGAACTTCTCTCGAATAGCGAAACCTCTTACGACCCTGACCCAGAAAGGCGTGGCCTTTGACTGGGAAGAGAAACAAGAGAGAGCATTCCAAACGCTCAAGAGAGCCTTGTGCACTGCACCAATACTATCCCTTCCTGAAGGAATATAAGACTTCGTAGTCTATTGCGATGCATCAAATCAAGGGCTCGGATGTGTTCTGATGCAGCGAGGTAAGGTCATCGCCTATGCCTCGAGACAGTTGAAGACACACGAGGTTAACTACACGACCCACGATCTTGAACTAGGAGCAGTGGTGTTTACTCTGAAGATCTGGAGACATTACTTGTATGGAACGAAGAGCACTATCTTTACCGACCACAAGAGTTTACAACACATTTTCGATCAAAAGGAGCTCAACATGAGACAATGACGGTGGGTCGAGCTACTCAGTGATTACGAATGCGATATTCGTTATCATCCGGGTAAAGCCAACGTAGTAGCAGACGCCCTAAGTCAGAAAGAATATTCTGGTCGCAAAGTCAAGTCATTGTCAATAACCATCCATTCACACTTGTCTAAGCAAATTCAGGCAGCTCAACTTGAAGCCATGAAACCTGAAAATGTGACGAGTGAATCCCTTAGAGGAGTGGACAAGAATTTAGAAGCCAAGGGTGACGGAGCCTTATATTTCATGAACCGGATCTGGACACCGAAACACGGTGGTTTCCGAGACTTGGTCATGACCGAGGCGCACAACACTCGGTATTCCGTCCACCCAGGTTCAGATAAGATGTATCTGGATCTTAAAAAGCTATACTGGTGGCCTAACATGAAAGCAGAGATTGCTACCTTCGTAAGTAAATGCCTTACTTGCACAAAGGTTAAGGTTGAGTACCAGAAGCCCTCTGGTTTATTGCAACAACCAGAGATCCCGGAATGGAAGTGGGAGCGGATCACTATGGATTTCATAACCAAGTTGCCCAAAACAACGGGTGGACTTGACACCATATGGGTCATCGTTGATAGATTGACCAAGTCTGCACACTTCCTGCCTATCAAAGAAACCGACAAGATGGAGAAACTTACGAGAACATACATTAGGGAGATCGTACGGCTACATGGTGTACCTATGTCCATTATCTCCGATAGAGATAGTAGGTTCACCTCAAGATTTTGGCAATCACTACAACATTCACTAGGAACAAGGCTGGACATGAGCACAGCCTACCATCCTCAGACCGACGGACAGAGTGAGAGAACCATCCAAACACTGGAAGATATGTTGCGAGCCTGCGTGATTGACTTTGGGAAGGAATGGGATACTCATTTACCCCTTGTCGAGTTTTCCTATAATAACAGTTATCACACGAGCATCAAGGCTGCTCCATTTGAAGCTCTCTACGGCCGAAAGTGCAGATCCCCTCTGTGCTGGGCTGAGGTGGGTGATACCCAATTAGCCAGGGGGCAAGCTTCCGACAGTACTCTCACCGGTCCGGAGATCATTCGGGAAACGACAGAGAAAATCGTTCAGATCCGTGAACGATTGAAAGCCTCTAGAGACCGACAGAAGAGCTACGCTGATAAACGGAGAAAACCTTTGGAATTTCAGGTGGGAGACCGAGTCCTTCTCAAAGTCTCACCCTGGAAGGGCTTGATACGCTTCGGCAAGCGTGGGAAGCTTAATCCGAGGTACATAGGGCCATTCGAGATTCTTGCAAGAGTCGGCCCCGTAGCTTACAAACTCGACCTACCCGACACACTTCGTAACATACATTCTACATTCCACGTATCTAACTTGAAAAAGTGTCTGTCCGACGAGACTCTTGTAATCCCACTCGACGAGATTGAGATCAACGAGAGCCTCAACTTCGTGGAAGAACCTGTAGAGATCATGGACCGTGAGGTCAAGCAGACAAAGCAAAGTCGTATCCCTATCGTGAAGGTTCGCTGGAACGCCAAGCGAGGACCGGAATTCACTTGGGAACGCGAGGATCAGATGAAATTGAAATACCCTCATCTTTTCGCTTAATTAATTGTAACTTCTTATTTGCTTAAATTCTAATTTCGGGACGAAATTCCTTCTAACGGGGGGATGATGTGACAACCCGAAATTTCCATTTGTATGAAGAATATCTATTCAATAGAAGCCAGTCCAGTTTCAGTGATTTTCAGACTTTTCCGAACAAGTTTGTGTACATTAGGGTTTATGTTTAAGGAGATATCAGGAGAGTGGATGTTCCTGGATTTGTGAAACTTGAACATTCCAAGTTTCATAATGTCATAGTCCAATGTCCGGAATAAAAATATTTTCGGTCAAAATATTTTAGGACTATAAATAGATTTCTAAATTAACTTAATTCATTATTCACAATTCCAACTAGAGAAAAGCCATTTTTTCTCTGACGGATCTTCGGGTTTTCATCCCAGATTGTGAGTCTACTTTCCCAGATGTGTTTTAATATTTGTTATATGCCTAAAATGCAAGATCCGGGAGCTTACGGCCCAAGAACGTTCTTGGGGTGAAAACTCCAAAACGAGGCCTAAAAGCTCCCTAGTCCTGATTCATTGGTAGACAAACTGTTTAGGACTTATTGTAGGGTCTTTAGAGGCTAGAATTCATCCAAGAACATAAAGCTTTTGGAGTTTACGGCCCAAGAGTTCTTGGACCGTAAACCCCATTTCCAAGGGACAAAGTGAGCCCTAAATCACCCTTAAGGCTTAAGGCATTTACCCTCTAAAGCTTGTAGCTAATTTGGACACCAAAACACTTCAAAATCATTAAGTTTTAGGAGTTTACGGCCAAGGATATGCTCTTGGGCCGTAAACCCCTTTTTCAAGGGCTAAAAGTGCCCTAAACACCCCTAAGGCTTTAAGACAAAATCATCCCTTAAAGGGAGTTTATGGCCAAGGAACATCACTTGGGCCGTAAACTCCAAGTAAAGGCACAAATGTGTGCCTAATGTCCCCTTTAGCCTTAGATAAAAACATAGAAGCTATCCTACATGTGCAAGTGACTTAAAATAATTAAAACCAACACCCCATAGGAGTTTATGGCCGTAAACTCTAGGGGATATGGTCTTTAGGCCGTAAACTCCTCTATGGAGCATTCTAGGGCCTTAAACTACTTCAAGGATTATTCCAACAAAGCTAGGCTTATTCTAGGATCAATATAGCACTTTAAAACACCCAAAACCACCAAGTGAGGAGTTCATGGCCGTAAACTCATGGTTTCACGGCTGTAAACTCCAAAGGTGGGGTTTGTTGGGTGGTAAGCTCATATACAAGGTCATTGGTGCATTAAACCCCATTTGCCTTGTCCCGTATCGACTTAGATGCAACCCTTAGGACCTATAACATTTATACAAAGTGTTTTCATGTTCCTAAGTTTCCTAACTTATTTTATTAAGTTATTATTTGGCTAATTAGTTATATATATGCTTATTATATGATAACTAGGCTCGTGCGTGTAAACAAGTCTCCGTTTGCCACCTAGCACGGTATCCGACACTGCAATTCAAACAGCTCACCACAAGTGAGTTCATACCCCTTTCATCAACCTTTGAATGATTTTAAATGTTTTAAATAGGAATACAAGTTAAATACTTATAGTTCTTGCTTCAATCACATGTGATTGCATTTAATCACATGTGATTAATAACTAGGAAACCAATCATTTTATCACTGTTTAACTGTTCATCAAACTGTTGAACAAACTGTTTTACTTCTAAATGTTTTACAAACTCTTTTACTTTCCAAACTTATTTACAAACTGTGATTCAAACAAATGTTCCTTATACTTAAACTGTTTTATCAAACTTATGCCTTCAAATTGTTGTATAGATTGACATCAAGTCGATCTTTTCTTGAAATAATATTTATGTTACAATTGTCTTATAAAAACTTATTTATGCTTTTTACTTCTTATAAATTGCATGCCCATATATGTATAGATATATAAATAATGTTTAAAGGGCTTAGGAAGGCCATCCGTCCTATTTCCTTTTCGCGCCTTGAGATGTGGTCTGGTGGGATTTCGGGTGACCATCCGAAGGTCGTTTCAATATTAATTATATATCAAATATACATATATAGACATAAAAGTACTTCCATATTGATACGTACTAGACACATCATTAGCAAGTTACCATCAGGGTAACACAGGATCATACTATCACAACTGCTAGATCAATGAGTCAGTTCATTCATGAGTCCATATACAACTATACTACGAGAACATATACAACTATACTAGGAGGAGAACATATACAACTATACTAGAACTAGAAACATTACATTACATATACGAGAATACGTTAACAATTGTGATCCACTGTATCGGAGCATGCCTTAAATGTCATGTCCCGAGTTGTAGCCAGAATTCTCTTGGAGGGAGAGCGTGAGTTTGCGTAATATAAAAGATCGACTTGCAATTTATACTATACATATAGAGGCATGCAATTTATAATATAAAAGCATAATAAGTTTTGTAAGACATTTGAAACAGAAATATTATTTCAAGAAAAGATCGACTTGATGTCAATCTATAAAACAATTTGGAGGCATAAGTTTGATAAAACAGTTTAAGTATAAGGAGACATTTGTTTGAAACACAGTTGTAAATAAGTTTGAAAGGTAATGTACAGAGTAAGATGTACAGTGTAATAAGGAGTTTAAAACATATAAAATGTTTATAAAAATCATTTGAAGGAAACTGTTTGGTAAAACGGCTAATGAGTAGCCAAATCATTTGAATGCTGTATATTAATCACATGTGATTGATGTAATAACTAGCATAATTCTACTTATTACTCACATGTGATTGATATAATAACTAGCATGATTCTACTTGTATCCCCCCCCCCCATAAAACATTTAAAAATAGTTTAGAACATTAGTTAAGGGGTATGAACTCACCTGCAGTAAGTAACTGGAATCGAACGGACAGTTATCGTAAGGAAGGATCGGGCAAGTGCTTGGTGTCAAGTGAAGACTTAGACACACACAATGATCCTAATTACATATGAAGACATATGTATATAAATGATTAGTGATTAAAACACTAATTATACAGGTATAAACATTTAAACGCGAGGAAAACACTTTTGGTCAAGTGCTAGGAGGCTAATGGGTTGCAACAAAGGAGTGCAATGCCCCTAATGTGAGTTTAAGGTCTAATGACCATATTCTTTGGAGTTTACGGCCCAGGGGAGTAAACTCCTGGCCGTAAACTCTCAACCAAGTGCCTAAATGGAGCTTAGAATTATTACAACTCTAGTGGTGAATTGTTTCAAGGCTATAACAAGTGTTTGGGTACCATATTGACTCTTTTGGGGAGTTTACGGCCCAGAGACCATATTCCCTTGGGAGGGTGATTATGGTGTTTTGTAGTCTCTAAATTAACTAGGCACTAAACTAGGCTTTTGTACTTGTCTTTAGAAGAGTTTATGGCACATTTGGCACTATTTTATGGAGTTTACGGCCATAGAACCTTTTGGGCTGTAAACTCCCTCACTCTTGGTGTTCTAAGTGTTTTAGCTAGTCCAAAACACATTTAGGTACATGCCCAAATTGGTCTCTTGGCTTAAGGAAGGAGTTAGGGTGTCCTTTGACCCCTTTATAGGAGTTTACGACCCAAGAACTACTCTTGGCCGTAAGCTCTTCAACACTTGTGTTTCCATGAGTTTTCTAGGTTCTAATCAATTTAGGGTACTTGTTTAAAATAAACTCCAAGCCTTAGGTGCCTTAAAAACACCATTTGAGCAAGTTACAAGGGAGTTTACGGCCTAAGCTATTCTTGGGCCGT
The DNA here is from genome assembly GCF_002870075.4 of Lactuca sativa. Lineage (NCBI taxonomy): Eukaryota > Viridiplantae > Streptophyta > Magnoliopsida > Asterales > Asteraceae > Lactuca > Lactuca sativa. Next base: position 265,506,200 of record NC_056630.2, read on the forward strand.
GAACTCCTAAACTTGGGTGTTTCAGTTGAAATAGTGTCTAAGGCTGCAACTATATTAGGCAAGTATGTGACCCGGTTGTGCATGGTCCTTTTGGGTTGCCTTCACCATAGCAACTTGATAGGATGATTTATTATGAGAGAGTAAATATTATTAATATATTCTGAGAATAATATAAAGAATAAAATTTTGTTATTTGATTAATATAAGTCATAGAATTAACTGAAATTAATTTGGTAACTTAAAGAGATTAATTAAATAAGAGGGTATAAACTGTCAATTGTTTGATAGTTAAACTTTAGACTGTAAATCCATATAGATATACATTGGACGGATTCTAGAAGCTAAAGGATAGCTCAAATAATCCATTACTTATCTATGGAAAGGATTTGGATAGCCTTAAGAGAAGATTATCCAATTAGGGTTTAGGTTGTAACCCTTAAGGAGTCTACAAGTACAAATAGACCCTATGGCTAAGGGAAATCGGCACCTCACCTAAATTAAGAGAACCCTGGCCGATTTCCTCCCCTCTCCTCTCTCATAAATCATGTTTCTTGCTATTGGTGTTTGTAAGCCATTAGAGGAGTGACAATTGTGACTCTAGAAGCTCCAAGACAACAAGATCAACAAGGAATTCAAAGGTATGGTTCTAGATCTGTTTCAATGTTGTTATTTAACCTAATTAGTCATTAGAAGTCTTGGATTCAAAGCATGTTTAATTAGAAAGCCTAGATCCAAGCATTAGGGTTTTGCATGCGCACATAGGAAAATTCTTATGGCTAAAACCCATCAGTGGTATCAGAGCCTAGCTTGGTTTTCATTAAATTGTTGCTTGATTAACTAAAACTAAACTGCAAAATTTGATTTTTGTGTTTCTGAGTCGTGGACTCGGCGAGTTGGCCTGACTCGGCGAGTCCCTTTGTGCACTCGGCGAGTCCAGGCGTCAGGAATGGCCAGATTCGGGATTTCTTCATAATTATCTTATGGAAACTTACCTTAATCATATTAGATCAACTTAAATCCGATTCTTTGATATATATGACTATTATCTTGATCTAATTAAAGATATTTATCAACTAATAAAATATTTAATTTCCTTATATGATAATTAATTAATTATTTTGATTATTTTGGTAATTATCTTAAAAAAAATCTTGAATAAAGTCAAATATAGATAATTAGGATGTTAATTGTTAATTGGAATTATTTGTTATTTGATCCTCCATGTTTTAAATGTTTAAAACTTGTCCTCAAGTTTTGAAATTTATATTTTGTGATTAAAAGTTTTAATTTAGACAACTTAAATTTCAAACCCTAGATTTTAAAAGATTTAAAATACAACCTTATACTAATATGATATTACTAGAATAATATATATATGTATAACTAAATGCTAGTCTTACCGTTAGTAGGCCTCATTCACGAAGCCGATCTATAAGGTGGGTATAAGGTTGCGGCCTATAAAATGGCACTTAATGGGTGTACACTCACACCCACCGCTTGCTTGATTGGTGGAGGGTCGTTAGCCGAACGGGTAGGATAGGGCAACCTCATCCTCTCATTAAAAGTATAATAAGTAATACAAAGTAACTACACATATTTTAAAATTTCCCAATCTTAGTTACTTTAGGAAAAGTGAATTGATGCAATCCCATGAAATTACACTTTGCACCCTTGCTAAGAAGTTAGTGGAGCGTGTGTGGTTTACCGGCACACTAATTGGTTCTAAGCAAAGGTGGCAAAGGGTGATTAATTGTTTATCATAGTTCGATGGAGCGTTTGTGGTTTACCGGCACATCGAATAGGTGATCGTTACAATAAAGGCACCATGTGAATTTGCATGGTAATTCACACCCGCTTTGTGATCCTCGGTATCCCAGTCACAAACAAGAGGGGCATATCGAGATTTAAACATGCCATTGAATAGTTTCAATGAATCTCATCCGAACCTAGGAATTCTCAATACACTTAGGACTAATAGTTTAAGTTTTGTGATGGAGAATTAGTGAATCGTCATTCACTTACCTTCAATTTATTTGCATATTAGATTACGACATCCCTTTTCTAGTATGTAAATGTTATTGTTGGATCCTAGCCCTAATTTTCTTATTGGGTGATAATTAGGGATTCTTATTCTAATCTATCTTTGTCCTTTCTATGTGTAGATGTCGAACGCTAACAACGCTGCTGCTAGTTCTTTCACGTTGATGAGCCTTTGCCAAAAGGTCACCTTCGATGGAACGAACTTTAGTGAATGGATAAGATACATTCGCACCATTGCTCGCTATGAGGATAAGGAGTATGTCCTCGATGAGAAGCTTGAGAAGATCAACCCCGAAATCGCCACTCCGGCTAAAATCACCGCTTTTGAAACTCATGAGCGAGATGCAATGAAGGTACATTGCATCATGATTGCTACCATGAACTCCGAATTCCAAAAGTCCTACGAGGACATGTACCCGTACGAGATGCATCAAGACTTATTGGAGAGATACCACCAAAACGCGAGACAAGAGTGTTATGAGATTTTCACCAACATGATTTCCGCTAAGATGGGTCATGGAGAATCTTTTACCGTGCACCTGCAAAAGATGCAAAGGTATGTCGACCGCCTTCGCAAGTTAAATGTTGACTTTGGGGAAGACTTGGCGATCGACATGGTGCTTCACTCTTTGCCTCCGATGTACAACCAATTTAGGATGACCTACCACATGAACAAAGAAGAGGTCACCCTAAGCAAACTCCAAGGTCTCTTGAGGGTTGCTGAGAGCAACTTCAAAGACAAGTCTGTTGCACCAACTCCCAATCCGCCTGCTGCTCCTGTCTTGGCTATTGGTCAAGGAAAGGGAAAGAAGAGGAAAGCTTCATCGAAGAACTATCGCAAGGTTAAAGCCCGAGATGGTGCCTCTTCTAGTGGGACCAAAGTTGATCCCGCTAAGCCCTGCCTTAACCCGAAGGAGGCAGAGTGCCACCACTACCACAAGATAGGACATTGGAAGAGAAGCTGCCCAGAGTACTTGCAAGCCATCAAGGAAGGAAAGATCAAGCCATCTTTCGCAGGTATATACACAATTAAATCTAACGATTCTAATCATGCTATTTCTTGGGTTCTTGATACCGGTTGTGGTTACCACATTTGTTCTAATGTGCAGGGACTAAGAAGAAGTAGGGATGTGGAGCAAGGAAGAATCAATCTAATCATGGGGAACAGAAGATCGTCGCCTGTGACCAAGATTGGAGTGTATTCTTTAGTGCTTAGGAATAATTTGTGTTTAGATTTGAACAATTGTTGCTATTCGCCAGAAATGGCTAGAAACATCATTTCATTTCATGGTTTATATAGACAAGGTTTTAGATTTTCTTTTAATAATGAGAATGGTTCTATTTCAGCTTATTTGAATGGTGTCTTTTACTTTGAAGCTATACCATGTAATGGAATTTATGAAACTATTATGATAGTTGATAACTTAGGAAATGATGTTTTGAACATAGATTCTTCCACTAGTATGGATAAAGCATCCTTGTGGCATTGTCGTCTTGGACATGTCAACAAGAAACGCATAGCCCAAGTCCTAAAGGATGGAGAGTTGGAGTCATTCGACCTTAGGGAAGATGACACGTGCGAGTCTTGTTTACTTGGAAAGATGACTAAGTCACCCTCCACGAGTACATGTGAAAGGGGTGAGGGTCTATTGGACCTAATACATACCTATGTATGTGGACCGTTTAGATCAACCACGAAGGATGGGAACCGCTTCTACGTGACTTTCACCGATGATTATAGTAGATATGGGTATATCTATTTAATCAAGCAAAAGTCAGAAACCTTTGAAAAGTTCAAAGAGTTTAAGAATGAAGTGGAGAATCAATTGGGCAAGAAAATCAAGATGCTTCGATCCGATCGAGGAGGAGAGTACCTAAGTCTTGAATTCCACGATTATCTCAAGGAGTGTGGAATAGTTTCGCAATTGACGCCTCCTAGGACACTGCAGTTGAATGGTGTGGCAGAAAGGCATAATCGAACCTTATTGGATATGGTTCGCTCTATGATGAGTCGTACTCCACTACCTATCTCTTTCTGGGGGTATGCCTTAGAGACTGCCGCCCATATCCTTAACCGAGTCCTTACCAAGAACGTTGCCAAAACACCTCACGAGATGTGGACAGGGAAAGCTCCCACGTTGGCACATATCAAGGTTTGGGGTTGGTAGGCTTTCGTAAGACGAGATACTCACGACAAGCTCGAACCTCGAAGTGAGCGATGTATTTTCATCGGCTACCCGCAGACATCCTTTGGATATGTCTTCTATAGGCCGAAGGACAATGTTGTCTTCGTTGCGAGGAGAGGAGTTTTCCTTAGCGAGAACTCATAAGCCAAGGAGATAGTGGGGGGCAAATCGAGCTTGAAGAGATTCAAGAGTCGATAGATGAAGGAACCTCTACCGCTGGCGGGTTGGAAACTCTGGTTGAACCGATTGACGAGTCCTTACCTCTTAGACGTTCCGATAGAGTTAGAGTTCATCCCTAGTTTTATGGTTTTCATATTACTACCGAAAGGGACACGTATATTAGTGATGGTACACTAATAAATCTTGATGAACCTAATATGGAAGCCATGGTAGGCCCGGAGTCTGCAAAATGGAAAGAGGCAAATGGATAGCGAGATCCAATCCATGTATGACAACCAAGTTTGGAATTTGGTTGATTATGTGCCCGGACGTAAGACCGTTGGGTGCAAATGGATCTTCAAGAAGAAGACCGACGTGGATGGAAAAGTCCACACATATAAAGCACGATTGGTTGCGAAGGGCTTTACTCAAACTCCCAGAGTTGACTATGATGAGACCTTCTCACCAGTTGCGAAGATAAAATCTATTAGAGTGATGCTAGCAATTGCCGCATTTCATGATTATGAGATTTGGCAAATGGATGTCAAGACCGCTTTCCTTAACGGAAAGTTGGCTGAGGATGTTTACATGGCTTAGCCAGAGGGGTTTGTGGATCCGAAGCATCCAAATAGAGTGTGTAAGCTTGAGAAGTCCATTTATGGACTTAAGCAAGCGTCTCGCAGATGGAATCTTTGATTCGATGAGAAAGTCAAAGAGTTTGGATTTGTACGAAGCAAAGACGAATCATGTTTATATGTCAAAGCTAGTGGGAGTATAGTAAGCTTCCTCGTTCTATATGTCAATGACATATTACTCATAGGAAACGGCATCCCGACTCTGCAGGAGGTTAAGTCCTGGCTCGGGAAGTGCTTCGCTATGAAAGACCTCGGAGAGGCCTCTTACATTTTGGGAATAAGGATAGTAAGAGAAAGAAGTAAGAGACTAATTGGACTTAGTCAGAATACTTACTTGGATAAAGTACTAAAACGATTTAGTATGGAAAACTCGAAGAAAGGAGAATTACCGATACAAAGTAATGCCAAGTTGAGTAAGACTCAAAGTCCGAGTACCGAAGCTGAGATAGCAGAAATGAGTCGAGTACCATACGCTTCCGCAGTTGGCTCAATCATGTACGCTATGACTTGTACTCGCCCTGATGTAGCCTTCGCTTTGAGCATGGTTAGCAGATATCAAGGGAATCCTGGCAGAGCACATTGGATTACGGTGAAGAATATCCTTAAGTACCTTCGGAGGACGAGGGAATGGTTCTTCGTCCTCGGAGGGAGTGATGACTTGAAGGTGCGAGGGTATAGTGACGCCAGTTTTCAGACCGACAGGGACAACTACCGTTCGCAGTCGGGCTGGGTCTTTACCCTAAATGGAGGAGCAGTGACATGGAAGAGTTCCAAACAGGAAACCGTAGCTGATTCAACGTGCGAATCAGAGTACATTGCAGCGAGCGAAGTGTCGAAGGAGGCAATATGGCTAAAGAACTTCATCGGTGATCTTGGAGTTGTACCTGCCATAAAGGAGCCCATAGAGATTTTCTGTGATAACGAAGGAGCAGTTGCCTTAACCAAGGAACCGAGGGATCATGGTAGATCAAGACATATCGACAGAAAATATCACTTCATTAGACATCGTGTAGAAGAAGGACAACTCGTAGTGAAGAGGATATCATCAGAAGATAACCCAGCAGATCCGCTTACGAAGGGACTGAGTAGGGTTAAGCACTTGCAGCATGCTAGGAGTATTGGGCTGAAGGATGATATTAGCATAGATTAGATAGTATTAGAAACGTGTAATAGATAAATGTAATTAACATTTGATGATTAAATAAAGGAGTTTTATTTATGAGTAATGTTATTGTCTTATGTTAATTGTTTAGCTATTGTTTCACTTTGCATGTTTTGACTTCCAGAATAATTGAGTTTATTAGGAATAATCGAATTGTTCAAATTGTCCACAATCGTTCATATGTTGGAAGTAGATATGAATGAAGATTGTCATGAATTGGTGTGTAGATTGTCTAAATGGTTTTAGACATAGCAAAGGGTTGTTGCAACGTTCATGAGTGCTTATGAACTAGTTTTGAGCATTGGAACAAACCCGCGCTTACTGGAAGCACCTTATGGAATATGATATAAAAGGGTGATCGCAAGACGATAATATCATATAGTCTTAAAACCTAGATATATGGTTTGTTATTTGTTAATTGATTGTGCATTGATAATGCGAAAACGCATCAGTAACTCGGTGTTATAAAACGCATTGTTGTGTATAGTTGGTTAATGAATAAGTAAATGCATATAAGTCGAAGTTTATCTGTAACTTTTATCTAAGAAGGTAAAAGCGATATCTCGGCCGCTCGATGATTTGATTTGACTTATGTGTCGGGACCAGTCAGAACTGAATTGATGTGGTCGATTTAGTTCTATGTCGAATAAATCAAAGATCGAGAAACCTAAATGTTTGACTAACCGTTCCATAGGATTGTCAGCATGATATCTAAAAGAGGACTGTACGATCCCTTATCTAAAGGACAAGATTGATTAGATCAGAGTTTGACAGCGTCTTTGAGAGCTACGATTGCAAACCGAATTGTACTTGTGCATATAGTTACTAGACTTATCCAAGTGGGAGACTGTTGGAATAGTGTCTAAGGCTGCAACTATATTAGGCAAGTATTTGACCCGGTTGTGCATTGTCCTTTTGGGTTGCCTTCACCATAGCAACTTGATAGGATGATTTATTATGAGAGAGTAAATATTATTAATATATTATGAGAATAATATAAAGAATAATATATTGTTATTTGATTAATATAAGTCATAGAATTAATTGGAATTAATTTGGTGACTTAAAGAGATTAATTAAATAAGAGGGTATAAACTGTCAATTGTTTGATAGTTAAACTTTAGACTGTAAATCCATATAGATATACATTGGACGGATTCTAGAAGCTAAAGGATAGCTCAAATCGTCCATTACTTATCTATGGAAAGGATTTGGATAGCCTTAAGAGAAGATTATCCAATTAGGGTTTAGGTTGTAACCCTTAAGGAGTCTACAAGTATAAATAGACCCTATGGCTAAGGGAAATTGGCACCTCACCTAAAGTAAGAGAACCCTGGCCGATTTCCTCCCCTCTCCTCTCTCCTAAATCATCTTTCTTGCTATTGGTGTTTGTAAGCCATTAGAGGAGTGACAATTGTGACTCTAGAAGCTCCAAGACAACAAGATCAACAAGGAATTCAAAGGTATGGTTCTAGATCTGTTTCAATGTTGTTATTTAACATAATTAGTCATTAGAAGTCTTGGATTCAAAGCATGTTTAATTAGAAAACCTAGATCCAAGTATTAGGGTTTTGCATGCGCACATAGGAAAGTTCTTATGGCTAAAACCCATCAGTTTCTTGGTTGATTTCTTGTCCCTAACACACTTAGTACATAATTTAGGGACTTGGAATTTTGGGTTTAGATCATTTAAATCATGAATTTTGAGGAATAAAAAGGAGTTTACGGCCAAGGCTCATTCTTGGGCCGTAAACCCCTCAAACATGGGGAGTAAACACCTTTTAACATGTCAAAATGCCTTGAAACTCAACCAATAGCCTTGTGGTAAATCCTAGATCCATCTAAAAATAGTTAGGAGGCCTTAAACATATCAAAATGTATCATACAAGAGTTTACGGCCATGGCACATAACCTTAGGCCGTAAACTCATAAAAGTATGTTAAATGATGCCCTTAAATCATCCCAAGGCTTGGAAAAATTACTAGAATCACACGTGATTGCTTTAAGTGCCTCAAATCAATTATCCTTAACCATAGGAGAGTTTACGGCAGTAAACTCCAAGTTTACAGCCGTGAACTCCCTTTTAAATGGTATAAATTCATTTAGTCCATTCCAAGGCATTTTAGAAATTCATACCAACAATCCCCAAGTCTAAACAAGCCATTAAACACTCAAATCGCACCAACATGAGTTCACGGCTGTGAACTCGTGTATGTATGTGTTATGTGTCTGTAAACTCCCTTAAATGTTTACTCTTGGGGAGTAAACTCAAATCCCAAGTCCCTAGTGCCATTACACGTACGTAGATGTCACCCGGGTCACTCCAAACGCTAGTTTTGAGGTGTTTAACCTCGTTGGAGTGTAATGTTCCATATAATTAGTGAATGTATATCTAATTAATTATATATGGACATTATTACATTTTACATAGGGACATCGCGAGTAATCAAGCCCCGAACGCCCAAACGGCACCTTCGTCGGACCTACTTACACCAAGTGAGTTCATACCCATGAATGAACCTTTTAAATGTTTTTACATGTTTTATAGGGGGGAGGGGAATACAAGTTAAACATGCAAGTTATCATATCAATCACATGTGATTGATAACCCGCATGCACCAGATTTTACCACACTTTACATTGTTTTACCGAGCAGGACACTATAATGATTTTTAATTGTTTCAAAACTCTCACTTATACTGTTTTATCTAAATTCATTCTAAACTTGTTTATGAAAGATTTCCAAAGGTTTTTAAACATATTTTACAAAAGAATACAAATTGTGATTTTCCCCGAGTATAAAGGTTTTTCATCAAAGTACCCTTTCACGACTTATACTTTTACTTGCTAGATACCGCTGCTCCGCTTTCATGTATTTTAAACTCCTACTCGATAGCGCTTACACTTCGTGATGCCTTTATACACGTTATCGTCTCTATATCGCTTATACCTGTTATCGTCTCTATATCGCTTATACCTGTTATTGTCTCTATATCGCTTATACCTGGTACGCTTATACTTCACGACTCGATTTATCCACACTGTATGAATTCACACCATAATGATATGTTTCCACTTAATACACACCCAGTCGTAGTTAGATGTATGTCTGTGCGTATATAGATACATATAAGTAATGATTGAAAGACTTAGGAAGGCTCATCCGCCCTATTTCCTTTCTTCGTTGAGATGTGGTCTGGTGGGATCGGATGGCCGTCCGAAGGTCGTTTGATTTATTAGTTATATATTATGTATATGAGCATGGACATACAGGAATGCTCTAGTTGTAACACCGTAAATTTTCGAACAAATTTTTCATTTCAAAATATAGTATTTTCATTCAAAACAAGGCATAAACATTTCAAGTGTCATGTAAAAATACAAATCATCTAAATCCCAAGATCACAAAACATATTTCAGTGTGTACAGATCACGCCGGCGCCTTCCCACGGTCCTCGCTAGTACCTGAAACAAATACATAACAACTGTAAGCATAAATGCTTAGTGAGTTCCCCAATATACGACTTACGCACATACGGCTTTCCAGGCCCTGACCTTCCGGTCCATGTGTCTCAGGGGCTTCCGTCCCTGCTGGGTAAACCTTCCGGTCCTACCCACGCCGACCTTCCGGTTCACAACACAACGCCTTCCGGCCCATAACATAATCGCCTTTCGGCCCATAACATAATGCCTTCCGGCCCACATAACATACAAAGCACGTATAACAATTAACTTATCACATATAGCACATATATATCTCATATCATATCCGACCTTCCGGTCACAGTCAAACCCTTTCGGGTACAGTATAGTGAGAAGACTCACCTCGTGAGTGTCGAAAGCTAGCAAATCCCGAAGTCACTCGTACTCGATCCGCCGAGCTACAATCTCCCTATAACATCATACATCTCTTATTAACACTTTTATCTTCTAAGTTTGACTATCCCTAAGAGGTCAAACATAGGTCAACTCTGGTTAACGGTCAACGGTCAACCTGACCTGACTCGGCGAGTGCTAGGGCGACTCGGCGAGTCTAGACGTCCTCACTAATTCCCTAAGATTCCCTTTCTACTCGTCGAGTATCCTCCTTGACTCGACGAGTTTCTCCTGGAAGAATCGCGGGGCCACCCCGACTCAACTCGCCGAGTCTAAAGAACAACTCGACGAGTCCCAGTTAATCTTCAAGCTACTCGCCGAGTCTGTTCATCGGACTCGGCGAGTCCATGCCATGCAACCGCTCAAACTGCTTTCTAAGGTCAGAACTGCTCCGACCATTCATAGGTCTGGCCTTCCTAGACTGATTCATCACGTAAGGTCCTCATTTCGGTGCTCATAATACACCCCATGACTCATAATTTACATTTTGACCTAAGGCATAAGGATTCCAATCCAAAACCTCCATTGATTCACGAAATGCTCAGGCATGGGACATTCTGGACTTCCAAAGATCCCAATACAGGGTTCCAATCGTTTGGGGGACTAAGGTAACATTCAATCTAGCCACAAAAGGGTTCAATAAACCCTAAATCCATACACACATCAATCATAGAAGGATGCAATTCGAAATATTACCTGAATAACGTGCTCTCTGTGTCCCCAATCCTCAGATCGTGGCTTCCCTTGTTGTTCCCTTAACCAAGCCTTCTTCTTCCTTGCAAAACAACACTTCCAAAATCAACAATGGTCTTCAACCTTGCTTCAGACGCTCACAATCGAATTAGGGTTTCTCTCAGAGGACTCGGGTGAACAATGACGGCCATAAAGTCCCTCATATACGTCCCAAACCTGAACGGTTAGGGTTTTCGCTAAACAGCGCAGACAAGCTGAGTCCATATCCGGACTCGTCGAGTCCAGTCGCGAACCCGCGACCAGATCCGCGATCCTACTCGGCGAGTCTAGGCTCTAACTCGCCGAGTCCCCTCTTAAAACACCCAAAATCATAAATATGACAATACCTGAAATTCCGGGCTGTTACAACTCTCCCCCACTAGGACTAGACTTCGCCCTCGAAGTCTCACTCTGAAAATAGCTCCGGATGCTGCTCCCGCATCTCACGCTCCGGCTCCCAAGTCATTTCCGATCCCTTCCGGTGTTGCCACTGAACCAACACCAGAGGTACCTCCTAGTTCCTCAGAACGTTGATCTTCCGATCCCTGATGGCCACTGGTCTCTCGGCATAATTCAGGCTCGCATCCACCTGAATATCCTCTAATGGAACCACTGCCGACTCATCGGCTATACACTTCCTCAATTGCGACACATGAAAAGTGTCGTGGATCTGCCCCAACTCTGCTGGCAACTCCAAACGATAGGCTACCCGGCCTATCCTCGCAATCACACGAAATGGCCCAATATACCGGGGTCCCAACTTGCCCCTCTTCCTGAATCGAATCACTCCTTTCCAAGGAGAGACCTTCAGGAGAACGAAGTCGCCGACTTGAAACTCAAGCTCGGATCGGCGTCTGTCTGCATAACTCTTCTGTCGGCTCTGGGCGGTCAGTAACCTCTGTCTAACCTGCTGAATCTGCTCTGTAGTCTGAAGCACGATCTCGGTACTGCCCATCACTCTCTATCCCACCTCTCCCCAGCAAATGGGGGTCCGACACCTCCTTCCATACAACAGCTCAAAGGGTGGCATACCAATGCTCGAATGATGGCTGTTGTTGTAGGAAAACTCTGCCAAGGGTAAATACGTATCCTAGCTACCCCCAAAATCCAACACACATGCTCGGAGCATGTCCTCAAGCGTCTGAATCGTCCGCTCACTCTGACCGTCTGTTTGGGGGTGATATGCGGTACTAAAATGCAATCTAGTACCCAGCTCCTCATGGAATTTCTTCCAGAATCTGGAAGTGAAGCGCACATCACGGTCTGAAACAATCGAGATCGGCACCCCATGCCGAGATACCACTTCTCTCATATATATCTCCGCCAACTTCTCCGCTGGAGAACTCTCACTGATGGCAAGGAAGTGAGCGCTCTTCGTCAACCTATCCACAATCACCCAAATCCAACACACATGCTCGGAGCATGTCCTCAAGCGTCTGAATCGTCCGCTCACTCTGACCGTCTGTTTGGGGGTGATATGCGGTACTAAAATGCAATCTAGTACCCAGCTCCTCATGGAATTTCTTCCAGAATCTGGAAGTGAAGCGCACATCACGGTCTGAAACAATCGAGATCGGCACCCCATGCCGAGATACCACTTCTCTCATATATATCTCCGCCAACTTCTCCGCTGGAGAACTCTCACTGATGGCAAGGAAGTGAGCGCTCTTCGTCAACCTATCCACAATCACCCAAATTGCATCGACTCCTCTGACAGTCATTGGCAATTTGGTGATGAAATCCATGGTGATCTGTTCCCTCTTCCACTCGGGAACCTCCAATGGCTGCAACTTGCCATGCGGTCTCTGGTGCTCGGCCTTAACTCTACGGCAGGTCAAGCACCTCTCCACGAACCATGCGACGTCCCTCTTCATACAGGGCCACCAATACTCTTTCCTCAAATCCAAATACGTCTTCATAGCCCCGGGATGGATCGAGAATTTCGATCGATGAGCCTCTTCCATCAAAGTAATAAGCGTACCACCCACGAACGGTACCCAAATCCAACCCTGAAACGTCATAAGCCCTCGTCCATCCGTAACGAACTCTGAAACCAACCCAACGACCGGCTCTCTCTTCTGCATCTCTGGTCGCACGGCCTCGGCCTGTGCCCCACGAATAGCATCCAATACTGGAGCTATCATAGTCAATCTCAAACATACATCTCGCAGTGGAGTGCTCTCCGCCCTGCGGCTCAATGCATCGGCTACCACATTAGCCTTACCTGGGTGGTATAGGATCTCACAATCATAATCCTTGACCACATCCAACCACCTCCTCTGACGCATATTTAGGTTGGGCTGATCCATCAAATACTTCAAGCTCTTATGGTCCGTGTATATCGTACATCGAACCCCATACAAGTAGTAACGCCAAATCTTGAGAGCGAACACTATTGCCCCCAACTCTAAATCATGCGTGGGATATCTCGCCTCATGAGACTTCAGCTGCCTCGACGCATAAGCTATCACATGACCCCTCTGCATCAACACTGCACCCAGCCCCGAAATCGATGCATCGCAATATACTACAAAATCCTCCATCCCTTCCGGGAGAGCTAATACCGGAGCTTCGCACAACCTTTGGCGAAGTGTCTCAAAGGAGGTCTGCTGCTCGGGTCCCCATGAGAATGCAACCCCTTTTCGGGTCAATCTAGTGAGTGGCACTGTAACTTTGGAGAAGTCCTTAATGAATCTCCGATAATACCCTGCCAATCCAAGGAAACTCCTGATCTCAGAAGGTGACTTCGGCACCTCCCAACTCATCACCGCCTCAACCTTGGCCGGATCGACCAATATCCCTTCCTGATTAACAACATGTCCTAGGAATTGGACCTCCCGCAACCAGAAGTCACACTTGGAGAACTTTGCATAAAGCTTCTCCGATCTCAAAACCCCAAGGACCTCCCTCAAATGCTCCTCATGCTGCTCTCTAGATCTCGAGTACACTAGAATATCGTCGATAAATACAATCACTGACCGATCCAACATCGGCCTGCATACCCTGTTCATGAGATCCATGAACACAGCCGGGGCATTGGTGAGCCCGAAAGGCATCACCACAAACTCATAATGCCCATATCGCGTCCTAAACGCTGTCTTCTGGACGTCCTCATCCCGCACTCTCACCTGATGGTACCCTGACCTCAGATCGATCTTGGAAAACCAAGATGCTCCCTGCAACTGATCGAATAAATCATCGATCCTCGGTAACGGGTAACGGTTCTTGACCGTCAACTTGTTCAACTCCCGGTAATCAATGCACATCCGGTGTGAACCATCCTTCTTCTTGACGAACAAAATAGGTGCTCCCCACGGCGAGCTGCTCGGCCGAATGAATCCCTTCCCCAGCAACTCCTGAAGCTGCGAGGACAACTCTTGCATCTCTGGAGGTGCAAGACGATAAGGCACCTTAGCAATAGGCGCGGCCCCCGGAACCAGATCGATACCAAACTCTACTTGCCTCACAGGAGGTACTCCCGGCAACTCCTCGGGGAAAACATCTGGGAACTCCCGCACCACTGGGACCTCCTCAACTGATCTCGGTCTCTCGGAAACCTCCCGCGTATCCATCACATACGCCACAAAACCCTTACAGCCCTGCTGTAGACACTGCCTCGCCCTAGTGGCCGAACAAAAAGCTGATCCCGAACGGGTACCCTCGCCGTACACCGAAAGAACTCCCCCACTAGGGTCTCGTATAGTCACCAGCTGACGCTCACAGTCGATGACGGCGCCGAATCGGCTCAACCAGTCCATGCCCACAATGACACAGACATCACCCATCGCAATAGGAATCAGGTCAATCGGAAACTCGACCCCGAAAATCTCTAACACAACGGTTCAATCTCAGAGGCCGACTCAACGGTTCACGACTAACGCTGATATGCTGACTAAAAGCCAAGGATACAAAGGACCGACTCGCACCCGAGTCAAATAACACTAAAGCAGGCACAGAGTTCACAAGGAAAGTACCTACGCATATCCTAACATAAGCATAACATCTCGACATCAAAATAAATACATGAAATAAAGCATACCTGCCACAACATCGGGCGCAGCGCGGACCTCCTCCGCAGTCAGCTGAAAGGCTCTCCCACGAGCCCTCGGGGCCTCGGCCTTCACCGGTCGAGTCACAGTAGCTACGACAGTAGGTGTAGATCCCTGAAGAAGCTGGGGGCATTCGGCCTTCCGATGGCCTGTCTGGTTGCAATGAAAGCAAACCGTAAACCCCTTGGGGCACTCCCTAGCAATGTGCCCCTCCTTGCCACACTTGTAGCAAGCACCAGATCGACATGCCCCATCATGACCCTTGCCGCACTTTCCGCAAGTGCGGCCCTTCGGACCTCCCGTCCTCGAATCGGCAGACTTAGTCCGCTTGGCTGCCGGCTGAGACTAAGCAGGCCGCCGGTCAACCCGCTGAGACTCGGCCTCCTCCCTGGCCTGGGTCTCCAACTCAATCTCGCGCTTCCTGGCATTCGCCTGAAGCTCAGCAAATGTATGATAGGTGGAGTTTGACACAAACTCCCGAATATCCCTCCTCAAAATACCCAAGTACCGGCTCATCCGAGCCTGCTCTGTGGACACCAGCTCGGGGCAGAACATCGCCCTCTCATGAAACTTCCGCGTGATCACCGCAACCGAATCAGTACCCTGCTTGAGGGTCAAGAACTCCTGAACCAATCGTTCCCTCTCCACCGGGGGAACGTACTCATCTCTGAACATAAAGGTAAACCCCTCCCATGTCACTGCTGAAATCTCTGCCAAAGTGAAGTTCGCCGTCACGAACTTCCACCAATCCTTCGCTCCCAGACGGAGCTGGTTCAAAGCGAACCGTACCCTCAGATGCTCCGGACATGAACAAGTGTAGAAGCACCCCTCAATATCAGCGATCCACCTCATCGCAGCAATCGGGTCCTGCGTCCCATCAAACTCAGGTGGCTTCGTGTTGCTGAACTCCCGAAACAGCAACGAGTCACCCCCTTGTGGCCTGGCAGCGGCCACAGCTGCGGTAGCTGCAGCGGCTGCAGCCTCAGTCAATGCGGCGTACCGCTCCTCAAAAGTCTCCATCAAGGTGGTCTTAATAGACCCGAACATCTCCGGAATCTCAGCCCGGATCGCCGCAGCCACCTCCTCGTGAATCATCTGACGAATCTCCTCGTCACTCACATCGCTCGTACTCGCTCCGTGGCGTGGTCTAACCATGCTGTCTCTGAAATATAACATAAAACTATCAGAGACTCCATCGAGTATAATTGCACTCGATAACGCAACCCTACTCAGTCTCCGATATCCAGGGATTCTTACTTGGGTCTCCCACTGACCCGGTGTCTTCGGTAGTACGGGCCCAATACTACCGACCACACCGCATCAGCATTCATCCCAAATCTTCCTCCCCAAACCCCGGATAGTGAGTACTCTACCTCTGATATGCACTATCTATCTGCACGCTATCAAAGCATCTCATACCGACAATTCTCCCTAGACTAAGGCATCACAAATCAGGCCACTCTAGTCCTATCATGAATACCTAGTCTTCTAGCATGCATAACAATTCATATCATAACTTATCTCATAACATATCATTGTAAGGTATTTTGGGGATCTTTACCGTTCGGGCGCTGACTGATCGTACACACTGCTTCTTTCTTGTTTACCACAAAATCATTTATAAAAGTTCATGCCTTTATTTTTAAAAGTGTTTCTCAAATCCTCGGTTTGAGTTCAGTTACGCCCAAAGGTGCACCCGAATCCCTCAAACCAAGGCTCTAATACCAATTTG
Source organism: Lactuca sativa (assembly GCF_002870075.4). Classification (NCBI taxonomy): domain Eukaryota; kingdom Viridiplantae; phylum Streptophyta; class Magnoliopsida; order Asterales; family Asteraceae; genus Lactuca; species Lactuca sativa. The sequence goes on from NC_056630.2 coordinate 265,522,771, forward strand.
TAACACCGTAAATTTTCAAACAAAATTTTCATTTCAAAATATAGTATTTTCATTCAAAACAAGGCATAAACATTTCAAGTGTCATGTAAAAATACAAATCATCTAAATCCCAAGATCACAAAACATCTTTCAGTGTGTACAGATCACGCCGGCGCCTTCCCACGGTCCTCGCTAGTACCTGAAACACATACATAACAGCTGTAAGCATAAATGCTTAGTGAGTTCCCCAATATACGACTTACGCACATACGCCTTTCCAGGCCCTGACCTTCCGGTCCATGTGTCTCAGGGGGCTTCCGTCCCTGCTGGGTAAACCTTCCGGTCCTACCCACGCCGACCTTCCGGTCCACAACACAACGCCTTCCGGCCCATAACATAATCGCCTTCCGGCCCATAACATAATGCCTTCCGGCCCACATAACATACAAAGCATGTATAACAATTAACTTATCACATATAGCACATATATATCTCATATCATATCCGACCTTCCGGTCACAGTCAAACCCTTCCGGGTACAGTATAATGAGAAGACTCACCTCGTGAGTGTCGAAAGCTAGCAAATCCCGAAGTCACTCGTACTCGATCCGCCGAGCTACAATCTCCCTATAACATCATACATCTCTTATTAACACTTTTATCTTCTAAGTTTGACTATCCCTAAGAGGTCAAACATAGGTCAACTCTGGTCAACGGTCAACGGTCAACCTGACCTGACTCGGCGAGTGCTAGGGCGACTCGGCGAGTCTAGACGTCCTCACTAATTCCCTAAGATTCCCTTTCTACTCGTCGAGTATCCTCCTTGACTCGACGAGTTTCTCCTGGAAGAATCGCGGGGCCACCCCGACTCAACTCGCCGAGTCTGAAGAACAACTCGATGAGTCCCAGTTAATCTTCAAGCTACTCGCTGAGTCTGTTCATCGGACTCGGCGAGTCCATGCCATGCAACCGCTCAAACTGCTTTCTAAGGTCAGAACTGCTTCGACCATTCATAGGTCTGGCCTTCCTAGACTGATTCATCACGTAAGGTCCTCATTTCGGTGCTCATAATACACCCCATGACTCATAATTTACATTTTGACCTAAGGCATAAGGATTCCAATCCAAAACCTCCATTGATTCACGAAATGCTCAGGCATGGGACATTCTGGACTTCCAAAGATCCCAATACAGGGTTCCAATCGTTTGGGGGACTAAGGTAACATTCAATCTAGCCACAAAAGGGTTCAATAAACCCTAAATCCATATACACATCAATCATAGAAGGATGCAATTCGAAATATTACCTGAATAACGTGCTCTCTGTGTCCCTAATCCTCAGATCGTGGCTTCCCTTGTTGTTCCCTTAACCAAGCCTTCTTCTTCCTTGCAAAACAACACTTCCAAAATCAACAATGGTCTTCAACCTTGTTCTAGACGCTCACAATCGAATTAGGGTTTCTCTCAGAGGACTAGGGTGAACAATGACGGCCATAAAGTACCTCATATACATCCCAAACCTGAACGGTTAGGGTTTTCGCTAAACAGCGCAGACTCGCCGAGTCCATATCCGGACTCGTCGAGTCCAGTCGCGAACCCGCGACCAGATCCACGATCCTACTCGGCGAGTCTAGGCTCCAACTCGCCGAGTCCCCTCTTAAAACACCCAAAATCATAAATATGACAATACCTGAAATTCCGGGCTGTTACACTAGTCAGTTCAGTTAAGAGTCTCTACCTCTAGTTCAGCACTTACATTAGAAACACACTACCCACTGTTTGGAAGTCTCTACCTCTAGTTCAGCACTTACATAAGAAACCCACTATTTGGAAGTCTCTACCCACTATTTGGGATGCATCTTCAGGAAACGGCCTTCTCCGTCGTCTAGTTGGTAACCAGAATCTCCTGTAGGGAGAGCGGACATTGTGCGTATAGATCTATACAGGATTGACAACCCCGCACCCAGACTGCTAGCTACAGTCCCGGCCTACCAAGCCAATGGGTGACAAATGTCACATTTTATAGACGCTTGTAGGGCGTCTGGAACTCTAGTCAGTATGGTTACGAGTATCCCGGGTGAGAGTGCCCGACGTCCAGAAGACAGCATTCAGGACGCATTATGGGCATTATGAGTTTGTGGTGATGCCTTTTGGGCTCACCAATGCCCCGGCTGTGTTCATGGATCTCATGAACCGAGTGTGTAGGCCGATGTTGGATCGGTCAGTGATTGTGTTTATCGATGATATTCTGGTATATTCGAGATCTAGAGAGCAGCATGAGGAGCATTTGAGGGAGGTTCTTGGGGTTCTGAGATCGGAGAAGCTTTATGCAAAGTTCTCCAAGTGTGATTTCTGGTTGCGGGAGGTCCAGTTCTTAGGACATCTTGTTAACCAGGAAGGGATATTGGTCGATCCGGCCAAAGTTGAGGCGGTGATGAGTTGGGAGGTGCCGAAGTCACCCTCTGAGATCAGGAGTTTCCTTGGATTGGCGGGGTATTGTCGGAGATTTATCAAGGATTTCTCCAAGATCGCAGTGCCACTCACCAGGTTGACCCGGAAGGGTGTTGCTTTCCCATGGGGTCCCGAGCAGCAGACCTCCTTTGAGACACTTCGCCAAATGCTGTGCGAAGCCCCGGTATTAGCTCTCCCGGAAGGGATGGAGGATTTTGTAGTATATTGTGATGCATCGATTTTGGGGCTGGGAGCGGTGCTGATGCAGAGGGGGCATGTGATAAGCATATGCATCGAGGCAGCTGAAGCCTCATGAGACGAGATATCCCACCCATGATCTAGAGTTGGGGGCAGTAGTGTTCGCCCTCAAGATTTGGCGTCACTACTTGTATGGGGTTCGGTGTACGATATACACGGACCATAAGAGTTTGAGGTACTTGATGGATCAACCCAACCTAAATATGCGGCAGAGGAGGTGGTTGGATGTGGTCAAGGATTATGATTGTGAGATCCTGTACCACCTAGGCAAGGCTAATGTGGTAGCCGATGCGTTGAGCCGCAGGGCGGAGAGCACTCCACTGCAGGATGTATGTTTGAGATTGATAGTGATAGCTCCGGTACTGGATGCCATTCGTGGGGCACAGGCCGAGGCTGTGCAACCTGAGATGCAGAAGAAGGAACGGGTCGTTGGGTTGGTTTCGGAGTTCGTTACGGATGGTCGAGGGCTGATGACTTTTCAGGGTCGGATTTGGGTACCGTTTGTGGGCGGTACGCGTACTACTTTGATGGAGGAAGCGCATCGATTGAAATTCTCAATTCATCCCGGGGCTACGAAGATGTATTTGGATTTGAGGAAGGAGTATTGGTGGCCCTGTATGAAGAGGGACGTCGCATGGTTTGTTGAGAAGTGCTTGACCTGCCGTAGGGTTAAGCCGCACGGCAAGTTGCAGCCATTGGAGGTTCCCGAGTGGAAGTGGGAACAGATCACTATGGACTTCATCACCAAATTGCCAAGGACTGCCAGAGGAGTTGATGCAATTTGGGTGATTGTGGACAGGTTGACGAAGAGCGCTCACTTCCTTGCCATCAGTGAGAGTTCTTCGGCAGAGAAGTTGGCGGAGGTGTATGTGAGGGAAGTAGTATCTCGGCATGGGGTGCCAATCTCAATTGTTTCAGACCGTGATGTGCGTTTCACTTCTAGATTCTGGAAGAAGTTTCATGAGGAATTGGGTACTAGACTGCATTTTAGTACCGCATATCACCCCCAGACAGACGGTCAGAGTGAGCGGACGATTCAGACGCTTGAGGACATGCTCCGAGCATGTGTGTTGGATTTTGGGGGTAGCTGGGATACGTATTTACCCTTGGCAGAGTTTTCCTACAACAACAGCCATCATTCGAGCATTGGTATGCCACCCTTTGAGATGTTGTACGGGAGGAGGTGTCGGACCCCCATTTGTTGGGGAGAAGTTGGGCAGAGAGTGATGGGCAGTACAGAGATCATGCTTCAGACGACAGAGCAGATTCAGCAGGTCAGACAGAGGTTGCTGACCGCCCAGAGCCGACAGAAGAGTTATGAGGGCAGACGCCGGTCTGAGCTTGAGTTTCAGGTCGGCGATCTCGTTCTCCTGAAGGTCTTTCCTTGGAAAGGAGTGATTCGATTCAGGAAGAGGGGCAAATTGGGGCCCCGATATATTGGTCCATTCCGTGTGATTGCGAGGGTAGGCCGGGTAGCCTATCGTTTGGATTTGCCAGCAGAGTTGGGGCAGATTCATGACACTTTTCATGTGTCGCAGCTGAGGAAGTGTATAGCCGATGAGTCGGCAATGGTTCCATTAGAGGATATTCAGGTTGACGCAAGCCTGAATTACGCCGAGAGGCCGGTGGCCATCAGAGTTCAGGAGATCAAGGTTCTGAGGAACAAGGAGGTACCCTTGGTGTTGGTTCAGTGGCAACATCGGAAGGGATCAGAGATGACCTGGGAGCCGGAGCGTGAGATGCGTGAGCAGCATCCGGAGCTATTTTCAGAGCGAGACTTCGAGGGCGAAGTCTAGTTCCAGTGGGGGAGAGTTGTAACAGCCCGGATTTCCAGGTATCTTTTATGCTTTAAATTTTGATGTTTTGTGAGCGGACTCGGCGAGTTGGAGCTCAGACTCGCCGAGTAGGATCGCGATTCTGGACGCGGGTTCGCGCTTGGACTCGGCGAGTCCAAGGTATGGACTCGGTGAGTCCGCGCTGTTTAATGAAACCCTAATTTCTCGGGTTTGGGACCTATTTAAAGGGCCTTATGGCCGTCATTTGTGCTCACCAGTCCCTTGAGTGAAACCCTAGCGAGTGTGAGCGTTTGGAGCAAAGTAGGAGGCCATTATTGATCTTGGAGGTGTCATCTTGCAAGAGAAAAGGAGAATCAGCTAAGGGGAAACAAGAGGAGCCACTTCCTGAGGGTTTCGGGACCAGAACATCACATTTGAGGTACCATCTTCGAAGCTATACTCTGCTATGTTGATGTTATATTGATTTAGGGCTTATTGAGCCCTTTTGTGGCTAGATCTAGTGCTCCCTTGGTCCCTTAAGCGATTTAGATTATAGATCTGGACCCTTGGAGGTCCAGAGTGTCCCTTTACCCAAGCTTTTCGTGAATCAATGGGGGGTTTTGGATTGGAATCCTTATGCCTAAGGTCAAAATACCATTTATGAGCCATGGTTGTGTTATGAACACCAAGATAAGGACTTTACGTGATGAATCAGTTTAGGAAGGCCAGATCTATGAATTGTTGGAGCGGATCTGACCTTAGAAGCAAGTTTGAGTGGTTGCATGGCATGGACTCGCCGAGTCCGACGAACAGACTCGGCGAGTAGCTTGAAGATTGCCCTTAGATCATTCAGTGAGTGGTCCTGCCGAGTTATAGGTTGACTCAATGAGTCGGGGCGAGTTAGAGAGGGTTGACAGGTGGACTGAGTCGAACTGGGACTCGCCGAGTTGTTCTTGAGACTCGGCGAGTTGAGTTGGGGTGGCCCCGTGAGTCTTCCAGGTGGAACTCGTCGAGTCAGGGGAGTACTCGACGTGTCAAAAAGGGGAATCCTAGAGTGTTGGTGAAAACGTCTAGACTCGCCGAGTCGCCCTAGTGCACTTGCCGAGTCCAGTCAAAGTTGACCATTGACCGTTGACCGTTGACCAGAGTTGACTAGTGTTGACTTGAAAAGGGTAGTCAACCTTAGTGGTAAAAGTGTTAATAAGAGACGTATGATGTTATAGGGGGATTGTAGCTCGGAGGATCGAGCACGAGTGATTCCGGGATTTGCTAGCTGTCGATATCCACGAGGTGAGTGCTCTCACTATACTGTGCCCGGAAGGGTTTTGACTGTGTGACCGGAAGGTCGGATATAGTATGAAATATATGTGCTATATGTGATATGCTAATTGTTATATGTTCTATGTATGATATGCTTGATATGGGCCGGAAGGCATTATGTTATGGGCCGGAAGGCAAATATGTTATGGGCCGGAAGGCGTTGTATTGTGGACCGTAAGGTTGGCGTGGGTAGGACCAGAAGGTTTACCCAGTCGGGACGAAAGTCCCCTGAGACACATGGACCGGAAGGTCGGGGCCTAGAAAGGCGTATGTGCGTAGGTTGTATTTTGGGGAACTCACTAAGCATTTATGCTTATAGTTTTTGTGTATGTGTTTCAGGTACTAGCGAGAACCGTGGGAAGGCGCCGGCGTGATCTGTACACACTGATAGACGATTTATGATCTTCGGATTTATGTGATTTGTACTATGACATGATACATTGGATCTTTATGCCTTATTTGGATGAAAATACATTTTTAAGAAATGAAAATTTTGTTTTAAAATTTCCGTTGTTACAAAAGAAAATATTGGATTTTCTGGAAAGAACTCTAATACACAGTAAACACTTAAACTACTACTTTATAAAGTTATTTGAATAAATGTCACTAAATACTTATGAACTCACCAGCATTTGTAAAAATGCTGATACTCGCTTTTCAAATAACTTGTATTCTCATATCAGCAATTAGATAGGTACACCCCCGGAGTTGTTGATGAAGATAGCTTAGTACCTTGCTGTACTTTATATATATTTGCATGTATTACTTAATACTTTGTAAAGTAACCATGTAAAATTATTACTATTAATGCAATGTTTTGTTGTACTTTGATTACTATAATGCATGTGTTGTGATACTTGACATGACGTCATCCACCCCAGAACGTTTCTGCCATTCCGGTTTTGGGGTGTGACAGATTGGTATCGGAGCATTGTTTATAGTGAGCTATGTATATCAATTCATAAAAGATATACAGCCTATAAACACAAAGGGATAAAACACTCTGACTAAGAATTATACTTTAAAATATAGCCATATTTTACCAAAGTATAATAACATCCAGAATCTAAACACTCGAACAAAAGTATCACAAGAAGAACAATAATAAAAGTCTTCGGATGTTGAGCACTACAGCCAAACCTGGGTAGTTATGTAATCGTAAGCTGGAATAAATGTAACCTGATCAACTACATTTATTCGAGATGCGATGAACGTGTGCTTGGGAGTGATAGTGGTGTTGCAACAGGTCTGAAACTTACCAACTAGGAATGCTAGAGCCAAACATAAAGTTAAAATACTATAGGAGTATTTTAGAACACTAAAAGATTCACACTAATCCCAAAATTCATACTCAGAAGATAAGAAGAAAACAAGAATTAAAATACCATAGGGGTATTTTAGGAAACATAAACAACCTTGCGTGAAGAACAAAAAAATCCTTATTGATATACCTACAACTATAGAGGGTGTACTCCCAAGGTTATATATAATAAGGGTCCCATAGGCTAAGAATGTGTGGTTTCACTCTACTTCCTTTTCCTTGTTTGGATGTGGATTCTGAGTAGTATCACATATTCGAAGGCCTATCGGATCTAAGTTATATATGATTTGTATACCCTGTGTAATCGTAGCAGGACTCGATATGGATCATATAGTGAAATGTTAATAATCTCTTAGGATTCTTTAGACATTTCCATTCTCGCGCGAACCCTGTGGACAACCCTATCCACTTCAGTACTCAGCAGAAGAGTTGATTTAGATCCAGAAGAGGTTCATTGAGAAGATTTCCGGTTCGGAAATAAATGAGCCGGGTCGAGACTATTGAATGCACCAAGTGCCTATATCTTTTAGGGACAGTGGTGAGAGATTCGCCTAAGCTTCCGAGATTCCAGTCATCCGTCGTGAAGCGATGACACCCAGAGTCAGATTCGGAGGCAAGGCGGAGTAGAGATTCAATATGTCCATACGAGGAAAGAACCCTAGGTAACTAGCCGAAGGAAACCAATGCCGATTCCAGTCAAAGATACGAGGTTGACCGAGGGAGCCAGTACATGGAACCCGAGAATTGTCTTTTCCTCGTGTTCGTCACGCTAATACACCCATAAAATAATACAATTTAGTGAGTTAGTGGTTACACTACTCACGCTATGTGTTAGGTAAATCGTCGTTTCCCGTTGCCAGATACACGATTAGGGCGGATCCCCGCATCTCTATTGAGAGAATTTAGTCATTTGCCCTTGTGAGCCTCTCTTTCTGCAGTTTCGTTCCGAACTGTTCTCAAATCTCTCCAGGCGGGAGAGCGAAACCTTTCCCAGTATAAAGGTAACTTAGTAGGAACGACTCGCATCTTATGGCCTTTTCCGATACTCATACACCTACTTCGATTACCAGGACTACATCATAGGGATGTAGGTCGACACTCAGACGACCAGTACCCAAGGCACGGGAAAATGTTTATGCCTAATAACAGTCAGGACAGATATGTCCAGGGTAAGCCATCATCTCTCATTACCTTGTATTCCTTTCCGTGTAGGAAAACCATGCCACCAAAGAAGCGTAACCAATCCACAAGGAAGAAACCTGCTCTCTTATTCGATGAAGCTACGTTCCAAGCTGCAGTCTCAGCAGCCGTAGCAACTGTCATGGCTCACCTGAATGCTAACACCGCCAATGTTAGCAAGGGCACTGTCGGGATTTCCAATCCTGGCGATGGACAGCAACAACCAACACTTTCATACCCAATCACCCAATAACCTTCACCGAACCCACTAAAGAGAAAACTCAAGATTGAGGAGGGAAGTACCTCGGCTCAAGGACCTTCTGAAAGGCGACGAGCTAAGGCAATCTATACCCCTGTCAATCCTTCCCTCCCGACCTCAAGAAGACCATACCTAGGAGACCTTCCCCACTGCAGCAAGTGCAGCTACCATCATCATGGTGCCTGCCGGGAACTCTTATGTGCTAGGTGCAACATGAAGGGGCATACTGCTCGTGTATGCAGAACTCCGGTGGAGTGTATTGCATCGATCACTAATGCGGCGACCCGTCCCGTTTGTCACCTATGTGGTGAAATAGGACATTTCAAGAAGGATTGCCCAGCTGAAGGAAACAACAAAGACACAGGAGGAGCCTAACTCTACTGCTTAGAGAGAAGCATCAAGGAACTCGTTAGATTTTGGTACGTCTCTCGATCTCGGATAACTAAACTAAAAACAATAAAAGATCAATTCAAAATGTAAATTCTTCCCAGTAAGGCGAAAGTCGCAGCACTGTTCTAAGATTTAAAAATTCATCAGGTAAAACTGTAATGGCTAAACATATACGTTATGGCCATGTATATTTAAGATGGACAGACCTAGAGTGAGTGAATGCCGCCTCATTTCCTGTTCCTTGTTTGGTTGTGGATTTAGGGCGGGGTCGCTCAGTCAACAGTCCTCCCCACCTTAAATATACATGACTAGTATATGTGATGCGATTATAGAAATGCCTTGTGAGAATTCATTCATGAAAAGATACTTTATTCGGAAACACTTAGGACCCTCTATAGTTCCGCATCGACTCTATCGGTCCAAGTATCCGCGGTAGTGATACATAGGACGAAACCCGAGACGCCTAGAACTTGTGTGCCTGTTCGGCACATGACTCTATCGATCTTCATTATATATCATGTCGGAGTGCGCCAACTTCGACGCCTCTATTGATCATGGTTCGACTTCGTGCAACCACGTGGACATTCTTATTGTTGTGTAAAAAGATCTTTCTCCGTAGCCTTGTCGGCAAATAAAGGTTCTCCCGAACCCAAACCTAACACAAATAAATCAAACCTAATGGGATCCGTCAATCGTCCCTCTTATCTCAAACCTTCCGAAGCACCCAAGAGAGGATACCCCGCGCCGTTGACCGACCTCTCGTAGTCAGACGGAAACCGAAGCGAAAGACACTGTAGATACTCTAGAAGATGATAACCATCCGAAGCGTACTTCATAGTTTCCCCCAGAAAGACCCCTCGCACCTCGCACGTCAGGTTCGTAAGCATAGAGATTAGAACTCATAAGGAATGACCACCATAACCAGGTATAGGCGTAAAGGTGGTATACCATTGAGATCAAAAAGATTTAAGGTGTGTGTTTCCTCCCTACTCCGTGTTCCTCGTCGGGTTGTGGGTTTGGGGTGGAGTCGCACAGCTGAACATCCTGCCGACCTCAATTGTATACTGCTTGCATACACCAAGTATTGTTGGTTAGGCTAAGTATGAGCTCTACCACGAACCTGTTAGCAAAACCTTTCACCCTATTCCATAACATAGGAGCCGGAGTCAAGAGAATCACTGCGGGTTAAGCTAGTAAAGTTCCAAGTGATGAGACCCTATACTCACTAGAATTGACCTAGACCGAGGAAACTCAGAACCTTCGGAAGAGTAGTTGCAGTAGATGCTCTTACTACTCAGGCACCTTGCCCACCCTGTTATAGACAGGTAGTGCCTATCACCCTCCACCCTCTCGCATGGAGGAAATCGTCGTCACCCTGTAGACGATGAAATACACTCTCCGAAGTGAACACTAGGATACCGAGAACCACAGGATAACCTCCGCAGCCAAGAATAATCGATCAAGGTGCGAAAGTAGTTGCGTTAAGCCTCATGTCCCGGATCCCGAAGAGGTTATAGACTTGACACCAGCCCTGGTGTTAGTCGAAGGATTATGCAGGAGCATAAGCTTTCCACGCTAGAATAAACCAAATTCTTAGAGATTCATTGGACTATTAGGTGTTCCACGGATACTATCCCGCGCATAAATAGTAGAACCACCTCCCGAAATAGTCCAACACTCGTCTAGTGAAACCCTATCTCCCCGACCCTAAGGGTTTCCGTGTCTCAAGATTCATTGGTGCAGGTCCATTTTGCACAAGCTTGAAATAGACACTCTACAGCAGACAGATAACTGTAGATACGCAACCTTCTCGATGATCTAGAAAGTCTCTATCAGCTAGTTAACAGAAAACACGAAACCAAAGACCACTCGAGATTCCTAAGAACCAACCTGAAGGACTACACACACATTACGAGTGAGAACGTTAGGAACTTCGAATGGCGATCACACGAGTAAGGATCTTGCCATAGAAGTACACTATGTTCTAAGTGCTGAAAAGCTCTACCCTTCCGAGAGCTTAGGACCATATTAGGATTCTTATGGAGATTTGGTCCAACCCTTTTCAGGCCGCTACTACTTTCGGATATACCACAAGATTCACACCCGATCGATCCACTTCTTAGACTTGATATGTGATTTCCCGACAACACTATTCGTGCCTCACTCATCTAGACATAATCCATTGAGAACCCTAACCTTGTAGATACACCAGTCGGAACCCACTAGTTACACGAGACGAAATCCGCATCCCATACGTGAAGGTCTGTTGGAATGACAAACACAGACTAAAGTTCATTTGGGAATGTGAGGACAAACATAATAGGAAGTACTCTCGTACCTCTACTTGGCCATTCATACCTACTTCCTTGCCTAGACCTGAATTTCGGGACGAAATTCCCTCTAACGGGGGGATGATGTGACAACCCAAGTTGTTCCGTTACATTTCCCCGTTACCGTTAACAGAATATTCCAGTTTATAAAAATTCCGTTAATTAGAGGTCGTCAATTTAATAAACATTTCATTTGTTATATTTATTTATGTCGTTAAGTCGTGATAAAAGAAAATAAAAACTTGTATTGCACATTTCCATTTAGTTGGAAAAGTTAGTTTTTATTATTACGACCACTAAATCGGGTGCGACCAAAAGCCCCGTATAACGACAGTATCGGGTAGAATTTCACTGAGCTCCAACTCCCACCCATATATATAGGGGAGTAAACTCCATTTGGAGCTTTTCCACCCTCTCTCTCTCTCTATACTCTCTCTAGACCCGTTTTCGCCCCAAATCCGCAACCAATCGCTTCCAAATCGTAAGTCCGCTAATCCTAGCTTGTTCTAAACATATTGATTCATGTTTATAGCTTAGAAATCGGACATAGAAGCTGTGAAAGAGGATTTTACGGCCTAGGCTCCTCCTTAGGCCGTAAACCCCTAAATCAAGGCCAAAATGACCCAAACTTGTCCCTAAAGGCTTGGAAATAAATTAGGGATTTAGCCTAGGAGTGTTTAAACATTAAAACACATGGTTTTAGGGGGTAAAAGAGAGTTTACGACCCAGGCATATGCCAAGGCCGTAAACACCTCTTAAACATGTCAAAAAGCCCCAAAAACACTCCCAAACCACCCTTGGACTTAGTACATAATTTAGGGACTTGGAATTTTGGGTTTAGATCATTTAAATCATGAATTTTGAGGAATAAAAAGGAGTAAACCAAGGCTCATTCTTGGGCCGTAAACCCCTCAAACATGGGGAGTAAACACCTTTTAACATGTCAAAATGCCTTAAAACTCAACCAATAGCCTTGTGGTAAATCCTAGAACCATCTAAAAATAGTTAGGAGGCCTTAAACATATCAAAATGTATCATACAAGAGTTTACGGCCATGGCACATACCCTTAGGCCGTAAACTCATAAAAGTATGTTAAATGATGCCCTTAAATCATCCCAAGGCTTGGAAAAATTACTAGAATCACATGTGATTGCTTTAAGTGCCTCAAATCAATTATCCTTAACCATAGGAGAGTTTATGGCCGTAAACTCCAAGTTTACAGCCGTGAGCTCCCTTGTAAACTCCAAGGCATTTTAGAAATTCATACCAACAATTCCCAAGTCCAAACAAGCCATTAAACACTCAAAATCGCACCAACATGAGTTCACGGCCGTGAACTCGTGTATGTATGTGTTATGTGGCTGTAAACTCCCTTAAATGTTTACTCTTGGGGAGTAAACTCAAATCCCAAGTCCCTAGTGCCATTACACGTCCGTAGATGTCACCCGGGTCACTCCAAACGCTAGTTTTGAGGTGTTTAACCTCGTTGGAGTGTAATGTTCCATATAATTAGTGAATGTATATCTAATTAATTATATATGGACATTATTACATTTTACATAGGGACATCGCGAGTAATCAAGCCCCGAACGCCCAAACGGCACCTTCGTCGAACTTACTTACACCAGGTGAGTTCATACCCCTGAATGAACCTTTTAAATGTTTTTACATGTTTTATAGGGGGGGGGGAATACAAGTTAAACATGTCAGTTATCATATCACATGTTGTGACAACCCAAGTGTTCCCGTTACATTTTCCCCGTTACCATTAACGGAATATTCCACTGTATAAAAGTTCCGTTAGTTAGAGGGCGTTAAGTTAATAAACATTCCATTTGTTTATAATTAAAATGCCGTTAAGTCGTGATAAAAGGGAATAAAAACACATGACACACATTTCCATTAAATTGGAAAATGTCAAGTTTTATTATTACGACCACTAAATCGGGTGCGACCAAAAGCCCCGTTTAACGGCAGTATCGGGTAAAATTCCACTGAGCCCCGGCTGTGAAACCTATTTAAGGGTGAGTGGAGTCCATTGGAGACTTTTTACACTCTCTCTCTATATCCTCTCTCTAGACCCGTTTTCGCCCCGAATCCGCAACCAAACGCTTCCAAATTGTAAGTCCGCTTACCCTAGCGTATTCTAAACGTATTGATTTATGTTTATAGCCCAAAAATCATCCAAGAAGGCATGGTATAAGGAGTTTACGGCCCAGGAACATTCTAGGGCCGTAAACCCCTAAAATGGTGCCAAACATGCCTTTAAACTTGTCCATAAGCTTAGAAACTATTAGGGGAATTAGGCTAGGGGTGTTTTAACATAAAAACTCAAGGATTTAGGACACAAGGGAGAGTTTACGGCCCAAGCACATGCTTAGGCCGTAAACCCCTCAAGTCATAGTCCCAAATGTGCACCAAACTCATCCTAGGGCTTATTACATAATTTAGGGACTTATTCTCTTGAGTTTAAACCATTGAAACACTCCAAAATGATTTATTAAAGGGAGTTTACGGCCCAGACAAGGGTCAAGGCCGTAAACACCCTTAAACATGCCCAAAATAATTGTTTTGTCCCCCAAATGGCCTTATACATTTACCATAAAATACTAGGAGGGGATTTAAGGGCTTAAACTCAAGGAAATGAGGGATGACTTGGAGTTTACGGCCCAAGAATTTATCTAGGCTGTAAACTCCCCAAAACCCACTCAAATGTTGGTTTTAATCCCCCCAAAATAGCATCAAACATCATAGAAAAATTCTAGAAAGGCAATAGGGGCTTTAAACTTCCCAAAACTCTAAGGATTAGAGTTTACGGCCGTAAACTCCTTTAGGAGTGGTCCTTTGGCCGTAAACTCCTTTAGGAGTGGTCCTTTGGCCGTAAACTCATAGAACATGCCCTTAGAGGCCTCAAACCCACTCATGCCTTTTGGGAAAAGTGGTCCATGTTAATGCTTTAAATCCATTCACACACTTGATATTTGAGTTTAGCAAAGTTCCACAACTGATAAGAGACCCTTAGCACCCTTAAACGCTACCCGGGACCCCAAACACTCAACCAAAAGTGTTTTCCGCTCCTTTGAGCGTGTATAATTGTTTAATTAGTATTAAATATACTAATTGTATGTGAACATATGTTATCATATGTTAAATAGGTCATTGTGTGTGTTAAAGTCCTTGCGTGACACCGAACGCCTAAACGGCACTTTCGTCGGACCTACTTACACCAGGTGAGTTCATACCCCTGAATGAACCTTTTAAATGTTTTTTTTAAATGTTTTATAGGGGGGATACAAGTTAAACATGTCAGTTATCATAACCAATCACATGTGATTGATAACCCGCATGCACAAGATTTTACCACTGTAAACTGTTTTACCGAGTAGGACACTATAAATGGCTTTCAAAAAGGGTTTTTCAATTGTTCAAGTTCTTACTTTTATTGCTTATCAAAGATTCATTTTCAAACTGATTTATAAAAGATTCCCAAAGATTTCTAAAGGTTTTCACACTTATTTTATCAAAGAATACAAATGCAATTTTCCTGAGTAATAAAGTTTTCAAAGGTTTTCATGAATACTTTTAATGGTTAGTTACTGCTGCTTCGCTTATACTTATTTTATACTCCTACTCTGTAACGCTTTCACTTATACCTGAAGTCACTTATACCTAATGACGCTTATACTTATTCACGCTCTTACTTAGTGATACGAGTCTACTTCGCTTATACTTGAGATCGACTCTACATCACTTATACTCGATACGCTCTTACTTCACTTGTTGCCATCTCCACTTCGCGATATGCTTATACTTATTCGACACTTATACTTCACTTGCGACCGCTCTTACTTCACTTGTTAGACACTCCTACTTCACGAGAATCACTTTTACTTGATACCCACTCAAGCATAGTTAGATGTATGTCTGTGCTTGTATAGATGCATATAAATAATGGTTGAAGGACTTAGGAAGGCTTGTCCGCCCTATTTCCTTTTCTTCGTATGTGGTCTGGTGGGATCGGATGTCCATCCAAAGGTCGTTTGATTCATTAGTTATATATTATGTACACAAGCATGGACATACGGGTTTACTTCAGTCAGTTCAGTTAAGAGTCTCTACCTCAAGTCTACACTTACATTAGAAACCCACTATTGGGAAGTCTCTACCTCTAGTTCTGCACTTTCATTAGAAACCCACTATTTGGGATGCATCTTCAAGACACGGCCTTCTCCGTCGTCTAGTTGGTAACCAGAGTCTCCTGTAGGGAGAGCGGACATTGTGTGTATAGATCTATACGGGATTGACACCCCCACACCCTGACTGCTAGCTACAGTCCACGGCTCACCAAGCCAAGGGGTGACAAATGTCACATTATATAGGCGCTTGTAGGGCGTCTGGTACTCTAGTGTCGGTTAGTATGGTTACGAGTATCCCAGGTTACCTTATAATTCAAGGCCTTAAGGTAACGGTATTTCACCAGCAATTTACACTGTATGCTGGTAACTCATTTTCAGAGTCACACTGTTTTGACCCTACAAGACGTATCTTTCAAGAGCCTTATAATGCTAAATATAGGGAGGAGCATGCTAATATTCTTTTTGAATATAATGTTGCTTGTAATGATGAAGAAAAGCTGCTTTCTCAAAGATCAAAGATCAAATGGTTAGTTGAGGGGGATAATAATACGAAGTATTTTTCACAATTGTTTGAAAAGCAGGAATAACAGGAATCAAATTTTGATGGTGCTTGATGAGGATGGAAGATGGATTAGGGGGAATACGATGAAGGAAAAATTTGTTAATCATTTTAAGAATTTCTTGGGATGTGAAGATGACATAGATTTATCTATTCTTAATGAAATTTCTTTTCATAATAAGTTGGATAGAAATGTGGCTATGAATATGATAAGGGTAGTTACTGATGATGAAGTTAAAGTGGCTATGTTCGATATTGCTGATAACCATGCCCCTGGACCTGATGGGTTTTCTTCTAAATTCTATAAGAGTGCTTGGAATATTGTTGGGCCAGATATATGCAAAGCAGTGAGGGAATTTTTCTGGACTGGGAAATTATTGAAGGGTATTAATGCCACTAGGATTGTGCTGATTCCTAAAGTGGATAGTCCAAGAAAAGTCACTGAATTTAGGCCTATTGCTTGCTGCAACACTTTTTATAAGTGTATCAGCAAGATAATAGTTAACAGAATAAGGAACAACTTAGGTGATATTGTTAGCAAAAATCAATCTGCCTTTATTCAAGGGAGATCAATTCTTGATAATATTCTTCTTGCTCAAGAATTGATGGTGGGATATAAAAATAAGAAAGGAAGGCCGAAATGCACCTTAAAGATTGATATACAAAAGGCTTATGACACTGTGGATTGGAAATTTCTTAAGAGGATCCTGTTGGAATTTGGATTTCATCCGATCATGGTTAATTGGATCATGGCATGTACTTCTTCTCCTTGGTTTATGCTGAATTTTAATGGAGAAGACCATGGATACTTTGAAGGAAAAAGGGGGCTGAGGCAGGGAGATCCATTATCTCCCTACTTATTCACTTTGGTTATGGAGGTTCTCAATTTATTATTGCTGAAGAAAATAGATGATAGCAATAGATTCAAATATCATTGCAAATGTGGAAACCAGAAAATTACTCATTTATGTTTTGCAAATGATTTACTAGTGTTTGCTTATGGCAATGGGAATTCTGCTAGAGTGATAAAGTTTGCTCTTGATGATTTTAAAACTGTTTCGGGGCTGAAAGCGAGTATGGAAAAGAGCCAGATTTACTTTAGTTGTGTGAAGCCAAACATGAGAAGGATTATTTTGGGTATTTTACCTTTTGATATGGTAAAATTCCCTTTAAATATCTTGGAATACCCATGTGTGTGAATACACTGTTCAAAAAAGATTGTAAAGCTCTTGTCGATAAGATTAAATTGAAAGTGTATAATTGGTAAAATAAGATGCTTTCTTTTGCTGGAAGGTTACATCTCATAAATTCTGTTTTGGCTTCAACTCATGTTTATTGGGCTTCTATTTTCAAAATTCCTAATACTACTATTAAGGAGATCGAATCGATTTGTAGAAGTTTCCTGTGGGCTAAAGGAGAAGTGGTCAAAGGGAAAGCCAAGGTTAAATGGAATGATGTTTGTAAACCAAAGATAAATGGAGGTCTTGGAATTAAGAATTTGAGATTCTGGAATGATGCTTTGTTAACCAAACATGTTTGGAATTTGATTAATAATAAAAACTCTCTGTGGGTTCAATGGGTGAGAGAAAATTATATTGGTAAAAGGAATTTTTGGGATATATGGCAAAAGAAAAGTATGAATTGGACTTGGAAGAGATTTTTGGAATTGAGGAAAACTATTAGACCTCATGTTGCTTCATGTATTGGTAATGGGAGGAATACTTCATTGTGGCATGATTGGTGGCATCCAATTGGTATTTTAAGTACAATTATTGCTAGAAGGGATTGGATAGAAATGGATTTAATGATAATTCTTTAGTCAGTGATGTTATGACTAATGATACTTACGCTTGGCCTGTTGATTGGGTGAATAAGTTTCCTGGATTGAAAGATGGGCCCATGTTTTGTAATATTGGAAATAATAGGGATATGATTGTTTGGAGGGATATGAAAGGCTTGAGTAAAAAAATTTCTTGCAAGCAAGTTTGGAGATATATTAATAATTTTGGAGACAAAGTTAGTTGGGCTGACTGTGTTTGGTATGGGAATTGTATTCCCATGAATGCTTTTATTTTGTGGCTTGCTGTGCTGAATAGATTGAAGACTCAAGATCGAGTTAAAATATGGGAGAATTCAGGTTCTTTACTATGTCCTTTCTGTTTAATCATTTCAGATTCTCATGATCATCTTTTCTTCCAATGTGAGTTCTAGAATGCTATTTGGAATCATTGTTAATCCAAGACTGGGATTGATGTTTCTTATTCCAATTGGAATGACTTGGTTCTTAAAATGTGTTCTGGTTTAAAAGTCTAGATCTGTTGAGAATTTGATCAAAAAATGGGTGTTGGCTAGTTGTGTTTATCATATTTGGAAAGAAAGAAATTTGAGGATTTTTTGTAATTTGAGAAATTCGGATAGAGGAGTGATTTCATGTATTGAGAATGAAATTAAATTGAAGTTGATAGGGTTGAGGAAAATGAATATCATGGTCAGTGAGGAAGTGTTACAGTCCTGGGGTATATTTGGAAGTAATTTCTGTAAAAAAATGAAGGTCTCTGTCTGGGTTTTCGGTGATGGTTCTATCTGTTTAGACATTTGGGTTGATATGGGATTGATGGTTAGTTTGGTTGCCTTTTTGGGAGATTTGTATTGGGGGTATTTTCGGAAAGGCAGATTTAAAGGAATTGACGGTTATCAAGGAATTGACGGATTAATTCACTGGATTAAGAGCTTGCTCTTGAATCATGTGATTTGTACCTTTGGGATTTTGTATTTGGATATGATCTTATTTGAGAATATTCAAATGGAAAATCCTAGACATGTGATTGATGCCATGTCTAGTCTGCAACTGGTTCTAATTTTATGGTGGTTTTGGTGCTCCCTCTGTTTCTTGTTTTTTGAATGCAGGATGATCTTATTGCTGATGATTGTCAAGCTTATTGAAGTTGGGATTGCGTATAGCAGGAGGTTCAATTTGAGGAGTTATATTGTGATGATAAAGGATATTAGATGGATCAACATAGGGTGGATACAAGAGCTGATAGGAAGAAGAAGATGCTGGTTTGATCTCGTGAAGTTTCTGCAGTGGAATTTGTTTAATGTGTCTTATGTTTTTTGGTTCATTATTTTTGGCTTTAGTATGTTTGGGATTGGACCTTTATGGATTTGGTTTTTAAGTCTTCACTGTTGGACTGTGGGTTTTTTTAAGGGCCTTACCCCTTGCTTTGGTTATAATGTTGTTAGGTGGTATAAATTTTGCAAGGGGATGAAGTTACCTTTTTTCCCACATTCAATAAGTCCTTGGTGTAGTCTTATGAATTTTAGGGTTTTTTGGGGTATTTGGAGGATTATTGAGGGGGTTAAAAAATGGTTAGGAAGTTGGTTATGGATAGGTTGGATTGAGTAGTGTTTTTGGGTTGTTCTTTATTTTATTTGTATTTGTATTCTTTTATTCTTTTTAATAAAGTTTGCTGAGCTTTGGCTCTTTTCAACAAAAAAAAAGAATTAAACGATGCTCATCAAAGCTTTGCTAATTTACAAAAACTTCTAATGTGGAACTCATGAATAAAACAATGCTCATCAAAGCTTTTCTAATATTGCATGGACTTCGATTGTGGAACTAAAGAATAAAACAATGCTCATCTAACCTTCGCTATATTGCGAAGACTACTTCTATTGTGGAACTCTAGAATTAAACAATGCTCATCAAAGCTATACTAAATTTCATAGACTTCTAATGCAAACTCAAGAATGAAATAATGCTCATCAAAGTTTTGCTTAAATTGCATAGACTTTTATTGTGGAACTCAAGATTTAAACAATGCTCATCAAAGCTTTGCTAAATTTCGAAGACTACTTCTATTGTGGAACTCTAGAATTAAACAATGCTCATCAAAGCTTTGCTAAATTGCATAGACTTCTAATGTGGAACTTAAAACAATGCTCATCAAAGCTCCACATAAATTGCATACACTTCTATTATGGAACTCAAGAATGAAACAATGCTCAACAAAGCTTTGCCAAATTGCATAGTCTTCAATTGTGGAACTCAAGAATCAAACAACGCTCATCAAAGCTTTGCTTAAATTACATAGACTTCTATTGTGGAACTCAAGAATCAAACAATGCTCATCAAAGATTTGCTTAAATTGCATAGACTTCTATTGTGGAACTCAAGAATAAAATAATGCTCATCAAAGCCTTGCTCAAATTGCATAGACTTCTATTGTGGAACTCAAGAAGTAAACGATACTCATCAAAGCTTTGCTAAATTACAAAGACTTCTATTATGGAGCTCAAGAATAAGACAATGCTCATCAAAACTTTTGTAAAATTAAATGGACTTCGATTATGGATCTCAAGAATATAAGAATGCTCATCTAACATTCGCTAAATTGCAAAGACTACTTCTATTGTGGAACTCTAGAATTAAACATTGCTCATCAAAGCTATGTTAAATTGCATAAACTTTTAATGTAGAACTCAAGAATGAGTCAATGCTCATCAAAGCTTTGCTTAAGTTGCATACACTTCTATTGTGGAACTCAAGAATTAAAGAATGCTCATTTAATTTTTGCTAGATTGCAAATATTACTTCTATTGTGGAACTTAAGAATTAAACAATGCTCATCAATGTTTTGATAAATTGCATAGACTTCCAATGTGGAACTCAAGAATGAAACAGTGCTCAACAAACCTTTGCAAAATTATATTGTCTTCTATTATGGAACTCAAGAATCAAACAATGCTCATCAAAAAATTTCTTAAATTGCATAGACTACTATTGTGGAACTTAAGAACCAAACAATGCTCACCAAAGCTTTGCTTACATTGCATAAACCTCTATTGTGGTACTCAAGAATTAAACGATGATCATCAAAGCTTTGCTAAATAGGATAAACTTCTAATGTGGAACTCAATAATGAAACAATGGTCATCAAAGCTTTACATAAATTGCATAGACTTCTATTGTGGAACTCAAGAATTAAACAATGCTCTTAAAAGTTTTGCCAAATTGCGAAGACTACTTCTATTGTGCAACTCTAGAACTAAACAATGCTCATCAAAGCTGTGCTAAATTGCATTGAGTTCTAATGTGGAACTCAAGAATGAAACATTGCTCATCAAAGCTTTGCTTAAATTGCATAGACTTCTATTGTGGAACTCAAGAATTAAACAATGGTTATCAATGCTTTGCTAAATTGCATAGACTTCCAATGTGGAAACCAAGAATGAAACAATGCAATCAATGCTTTGCTAAATTGCATAGACTTTTATTTTGGAACTCAAGAATCAAGCAATGCTCATCAGAGCTTTGCTTAAACTGCATATAGTTCTATTGTGGAACTCAAGAATAAAAGAATGCTCATCAAAGCTTTGCTTTAATTGCGTAGACTTCTATTGTGGAACTCAAGAATTAAACGATGCTCATCAAAGCTTTGCTAATTTACAAAAACTTCTAATGTGGAACTCAAGAATAAAACAATGCTCATCAAATCTTTTCTATTATTGCATGGACTTCGATTGTGGAACTAAAGAATAAAACAATGCTCATCTAACCTTGGCTATATTGCGAAGACTACTTCTATTGTGGAACTCTAGAATTAAACAATGCTCATCAAAGCTATACTAAATTGCATAGACTTCTAATGTGGAACTCAAGAATGAAATAATGCTCATCAAAGCTTTGCTTAAATTGCATAGACTTTTATTGTGGAACTAAATATTTAAACAATGCTCATCAAAGCTTTGCTAAATTTCGAAGACTACTTCTATTGTGCAACTCTAGAATTAAACAATGCTCATCAAAGTTGTGCTAAATTGCAACGAGTTCTAATGTGGAATCCTAGAATGAAACATTGCTCATCAAAGCTTTGCTTAAATTTCATAGACTTCTATTGTGGAACTCAAGAATTAAACAATGCTCATCAATGCTTTGCTAAATTGCATAGACTTCCAATATGGAAACCAAGAATGAAACAATGCAATCAATGCTTTGCTAAATTGCATAGACTTTTATTTTGGAACTCAAGAATCAAATAATGCTCATCAAAGCTTTGCTTAAATTGCATATAGTTCTATTGTGGAACTCAAGAATAAAACAATGCTCATCAAAGCTTTGCTTTAAATGCATATAGACTTCTATTGTGGAACTCAAGAATTAAACGATGCTCATCAAAGTTTTGCTAAATTACAAAAACTTCTAATGTGGAACTCAAGAATAAAACAATGCTCATCAAAGCTTTTATAAAATTGCATGGACTTCGATTGTGGAACTAATGAATAAAACAATGCTCATCTAACCTTCGCTATATTGCAAAGATTACTTCTATTGTGGAACTCTAGAATAAAACAATGCTCATCAAAGCTATACTAAATTGCATAGACTTCTAATGTGGAAGTCAAGAATGAAATAATGCTCATCAAAGCTTTGCATAAATTGCATACACTTTTATTGTGGAACTCAAGATTTAAACAATGCTCATCAAAGCTTAGCTAAATATCGAAGACTACTTCTATTGTGGAACTCTAGAATTAAACAATGCCCATCAAAGCTTTGCTAAATTGCATAGACTTCTAATGTGCAACTTAAAACAATGCTCATCAAAGCTCCACATAAATTGCATACACTTCTATTATGGAACTCAAGAATGAAACAATGCTCAACAAAGCTTTGCCAAATTGCATAGTCTTCAATTGTTGAACTCAAGAATCAAACAACGCTCATCAAAGCTTTGCTTAAATTACATAGACTTCTATTGTGGAACTCAAGAACCAAACAATGCTCATCAAAGATGTGCTGAAATTGCATAGACTTCTATTGTGGAACTCAAGAATAAAACAATGCTCATCAACGCTTTTCTAAAATTTCATGGACTTCGATTATGCATCTCAAGAATAAAATACTGCTCATCTAACATTCGCTAAATTGCGAAGACTACTTCTATTGTGGAACTCTACAATAAAACAATGCTCATCAAAGCTATGCTAAATTTCATAAACTTCTAATGTGGAACTCAAGAATGAATCAATGCTCATCAAAGCTTTGCTTAAGTTGCATACACTTCTATTGTGGAACTCAAGAATTAAAGAATGCTCATTAAAGTTTTGCTAAATTGCAAATATTACTTCTATTGTAGAACTTAAGAATTAAACAATGCTCATCAAAGTTTTGTTAAATTGCATAGACTTCCAATGTGGAACTCAAGAATGAAACAACGCTCATCAAAGCTTTGCTTAAATTACATAGACTTCTATTATGGAACTACAGAATCAAACAATGCTCATCAAAGATTTGCTTAAATTGCATAGACTTCTATTGTGGAACTCAAGAATTATAGAATGCTCAAGAATTATAGAATGCTCATTAAAGTTTTGCTAAATTGCAAATATTACTTTTACTGTGGAACTTAAGAATTAAACTATGCTCATCAATGTTTTGATAAATTGGATAGACTTCCAACATGGAACTCAAGAATGAAACAGTGCTCAACAAACCTTTGCTAAATTGCATTGTCTTCTATTGTGGAACTCAAGAATCAAACAATGCTCATCAAACCTTTGCTTAAATTGCATAGACTACTATTGTGGAACTCAAGAATCAAACAATGCTCACCAAAGCTTTGCTTACATTGCATAAACCTCTATTGTGGTACTCAAGAATTAAATGATGATCATCAAAGCTTAGCTAAATTGGATAAACTTCGAATGTGGAACTCAATAATGAAACAATGGTCATCAAAGCTTTGCATAAATTGCATAGACTTCTATTGTGGAACTCAAGAGTTAAACAATGCTCTTCAAAGTTTTGCTAAATTGCGAAGACTACTTCTATTGTGGATCTCTAGAATTAAACAATGCACAGCAAAGCTGTGCTAAATTGCATTGAGTTCTAATGTGGAACTCAAGAATGAAACATTGCTCATCAAAGCTTTGCTTAAATTGCATAGACTTCTATTGTGGAAGTCAAGAATTAAACAATGCTCATCAATGCTTTGCTAAATTGCATAGCCTTCCAATGTGGAAACCAAGAATGAAACAATGTCATCAATGCTTTGCTAAATTGCATAGACTTTTATTTTGGAACTCAAGAATCAAACAATGCTCATCAAAGCTTTGCTTAAAATGCATATAGTTCTATTGTGGAACTCAAGAATAAAAGAATTCTCATCAAAGCTTTACTTTAATTGCATAGACTTCTATTGTGGAACTCAAGAATTAAACGATGCTCATCAAAGCTTTGCTAAATTACAAAAACTTCTAATGTGGAACTCAAGAATAAAACAATGCACATCAAAGCTTTTCTAATATTGCATGGACATCGATTGTGGAACTAAAGAATAAAACAATGCTCATCTAACCTTCGCTATATTGCGAAGACTACTTCTATTGTGGGACTCTAGAATTAAACAATGCTCATCAAAGCTATACTAAATTCCATAGACTTCAAATGTGGAACTAAAGAATGAAATAATGCTCATCAAAGCTTTGCTTGAATTGCATAGACGTTTATTGTGGAACTCAAGATTTAATCAATGCTCATCAAAGCTTTGCTAAATTTCGAAGACTACTTCTATTGTGGAACTCTAGAATTAAACAATGGTCATCAAAGCTTTGCTAAATTGCATAGACTTCTAATGTGGAACTTAAAACAATGCTCACCAAAGCTCCACATAAATTGCATACACTTCTATTATGGAATTCAAGAATGAAACAAAGCTCAACAAAGCTTTGCCAAATTACGTAGTCTTCAATTGTGGAACTCAAGAATCAAACAATGCTCATCAAAGCTTTGCTTAAATTACATAGACTTCTATTATGGAACTACAGAATCAAACAATGCTCATCAAAGATTTGCTTAAATTACATAGGCTTCTATTGTGGAACTCAAGAATAAAACAATGCTCATCAAAGCTTTGCTTAAATTGCATAGACTTGTATTTTGGAACTTAAGAATTAAACGATGCTCTTCAAAGCTTTGCTAAATTACAAAGACTTCTATTGTGGAACTCAAGAATAAAACAATGCTCATCAAAGCTTTGCTTAAATTGCATAGACTTGTATTTTGGAACTCAAGAATTAAACGATGCTCTTCAAAGCTTTGCTAAATTACAAAGACTTCTATTGTGGAACTCAAGAATAAAACAATGCTCATCAAAGCTTTTCTAAAATTGCATGGACTTCGATTATGGATCTCAAGAATAAAAGAATGCTCATCTAACATTCATTAAATTGCAAAGACTACTTCTATTGTGAAACTCTAGAATTAAACAGTGCTCATCAAAGCTATGCTAAATTGTATAAACTTCTAATGTGGAACTCAAGAATGAATCAATGCGCATCAAAGCTTTGCTTAAGATGCATACACTTCTATTGTGGAACTCAAGAATTATAGAATGCTCATTAAAGTTTTGCTAAATTGCAAATATTACTTTTACTGTGGAACTTAAGAATTAAACTATGCTCATCAATGTTTTGATAAATTGGATAGACTTCCAATGTGGAACTCAAGAATGAAACAGTGCTCAACAAACCTTTGCTAAATTGCATTGTCTTCTATTGTGGAACTCAAGAATCAAACAATGCTCATCAAACCTTTTCTTAAATTGCATAGACTACTATTGTGGAACTCAAGAATCAAACAATGCTCACCAAAGCTTTGCTTACATTGCATAAACCTCTATTATGGTACTCACGAATTAAACGATGATCATCTAAGCTTAGCTAAATTGGATAAACTTTGAATGTGGAACTCAATAATGAAACAATGGTCATTAAAGCTTTGCATAAATTGCTTAGACTTCTATTGTGGAACTCAAGAGTTAAACAATGCTCTTCAAAGTTTTGCTAAATTGCGAAGACTACTTCTATTGTGGATCTCTAGAATTAAACAATGCACAGCAAAGCTGTGCTAAATTGCATTGAGTTCTAATGTGGAACTCAAGAATGAAACATTGCTCATCAAAGCTTTGCTTAAATTGCATAGACTTCTATTGTGGAAGTCAAGAATTAAACAATGCTCATCAATGCTTTGCTAAATTGCATAGCCTTCCAATGTGGAAACCAAGAATGAAACAATGTCATCAATGCTTTGCTAAATTGCATAGACTTTTATTTTGGAACTCAAGAATCAAACAATGCTCATCAAAGCTTTGCTTAAAATGCATATAGTTCTATTGTGGAACTCAAGAATAAAAGAATTCTCATCAAAGCTTTACTTTAATTGCATAGACTTCTATTGTGGAACTCAAGAATTAAACGATGCTCATCAAAGCTTTGCTAAATTACAAAAACTTCTAATGTGGAACTCAAGAATAAAACAATGCACATCAAAGCTTTTCTAATATTGCATGGACATCGATTGTGGAACTAAAGAATAAAACAATGCTCATCTAACCTTCGCTATATTGCGAAGACTACTTCTATTGTGGGACTCTAGAATTAAACAATGCTCATCAAAGCTATACTAAATTCCATAGACTTCAAATGTGGAACTAAAGAATGAAATAATGCTCATCAAAGCTTTGCTTGAATTGCATAGACGTTTATTGTGGAACTCAAGATTTAATCAATGCTCATCAAAGCTTTGCTAAATTTCGAAGACTACTTCTATTGTGGAACTCTAGAATTAAACAATGGTCATCAAAGCTTTGCTAAATTGCATAGACTTCTAATGTGGAACTTAAAACAATGCTCACCAAAGCTCCACATAAATTGCATACACTTCTATTATGGAATTCAAGAATGAAACAAAGCTCAACAAAGCTTTGCCAAATTACGTAGTCTTCAATTGTGGAACTCAAGAATCAAACAATGCTCATCAAAGCTTTGCTTAAATTACATAGACTTCTATTATGGAACTACAGAATCAAACAATGCTCATCAAAGATTTGCTTAAATTGCATAGACTTCTATTGTGGAACTCAAGAATAAAACAATGCTCATCAAAGCTTTGCTTAAATTGCATAGACTTGTATTTTGGAACTTAAGAATTAAACGATGCTCTTCAAAGCTTTGCTAAATTACAAAGACTTCTATTGTGGAACTCAAGAATAAAACAATGCTCATCAAAGCTTTGCTTAAATTGCATAGACTTGTATTTTGGAACTCAAGAATTAAACGATGCTCTTCAAAGCTTTGCTAAATTACAAAGACTTCTATTGTGGAACTCAAGAATAAAACAATGCTCATCAAAGCTTTTCTAAAATTGCATGGACTTCGATTATGGATCTCAAGAATAAAAGAATGCTCATCTAACATTCATTAAATTGCAAAGACTACTTCTATTGTGAAACTCTAGAATTAAACAGTGCTCATCAAAGCTATGCTAAATTGTATAAACTTCTAATGTGGAACTCAAGAATGAATCAATGCGCATCAAAGCTTTGCTTAAGATGCATACACTTCTATTGTGGAACTCAAGAATTATAGAATGCTCATTAAAGTTTTGCTAAATTGCAAATATTACTTTTACTGTGGAACTTAAGAATTAAACTATGCTCATCAA
This sequence comes from Lactuca sativa, assembly GCF_002870075.4. Taxonomy (NCBI): domain Eukaryota; kingdom Viridiplantae; phylum Streptophyta; class Magnoliopsida; order Asterales; family Asteraceae; genus Lactuca; species Lactuca sativa. The sequence continues at coordinate 265,550,235 of NC_056630.2, forward strand.
TGTTTTGATAAATTGGATAGACTTCCAATGTGGAACTCAAGAATGAAACAGTGCTCAACAAACCTTTGCTAAATTGCATTGTCTTCTATTGTGGAACTCAAGAATCAAACAATGCTCATCAAACCTTTTCTTAAATTGCATAGACTACTATTGTGGAACTCAAGAATCAAACAATGCTCACCAAAGCTTTGCTTACATTGCATAAACCTCTATTATGGTACTCACGAATTAAACGATGATCATCTAAGCTTAGCTAAATTGGATAAACTTTGAATGTGGAACTCAATAATGAAACAATGGTCATTAAAGCTTTGCATAAATTGCTTAGACTTCTATTGTGGAACTCAAGAGTTAAACAATGCTCTTCAAAGTTTTGCTAAATTGCGAAGACTACTTCTATTGTGGATCTCTAGAATTAAACAATGCACAGCAAAGCTGTGCTAAATTGCATTGAGTTCTAATGTGGAACTCAAGAATGAAACATTGCTCATCAAAGCTTTGCTTAAATTGCATAGACTTCTATTGTGGAAGTCAAGAATTAAACAATGCTCATCAATGCTTTGCTAAATTGCATAGCCTTCCAATGTGGAAACCAAGAATGAAACAATGTAAGAATAAAGAAATGCTGCTAAAACTTTTTCGCTTTCTCTCTCTACTTTCTCTCTCTACCCTTGATTCTTTCTGACGGTGGTGCGATCTAGTTTCGATTCATCGGTGCTGCTTTTCCGACGTATTTCATTTATTTTGGTGAAGCAATTTCTCTTCTATTTCCATTGTCTTAATGGGAGCATCATCCAAATCGGATCGATTGAAGGAAGTGAAGGTTAAACCTCCGGATAAAAGTGCTACTGTTCGGTACACTAAGACTGAAGTGGATGTGAAGGATCTAGTTCCGCCTGGAATTATTGAGCAATCTTCAGCTACGATCTATAAAGCTCGTCGTAAGCCTAGTGTCTCTGGAGCTGTTGCGTCAGGAATTGGTAAAGCTGAGTGGAAAATGGAGGGGAAAGCTTTCAGAGTTAAGAATAGAGCTCGGAAAATTGTGGATGGGATATCTCCGATGGATGCTGAAGAGTACTTTGATGAGGAAGATTCAGAAGAAGAAACTGAAGTTGATTTGGATTCTGTAAAAGTGTGGGAGGTGGATTCTAAGATTTCTTTGACTGGGAATGATAGTTCTATAAAGGGAATGAAGAATGGAGGTTCTGAAGAGATGCAGACAATTGGATCATTCATGGGTAATATTCCTTCAGGTAATACTGCTAACCTAATGAAGAATTGGGATGGATCAAAAGCGAGTGATGAAATATTGAATCATGTTTCGGATTTGAAGAATGTCACAAATGAAATGTTGAGAGTTAATTCTAACATTATCGTCTGTGATGATTCTAATCAATTCAGTTCTAATTTGAATGATAAAAAATTGGGGAATCTAGATCTGATGTTGATAAGGGTATCATTGACAATGAAGAATTCATTCCAGGGGTTGGGTTTCAATTTCTTAGTAAATTGAAGGAGGATAAGGCTGTGGGGAAAGAAGATGATAATGGGATGAAACAGAATATGGATATGGATACTTCAAATTTGATTAAACAAATTGATATGGATGAAGGCATTAATGAAGATGACAGCAATTCTGAAGAGGAAGGGGAAGTTGAAACAAGTGAAGAGGAGTCCAGTGAAGATGAGGAAATAATGATGGAAGAGGAGACTAAAGAGAAGAGTAATATTATAGATAAAGGGAAGGTGGAGGCTGGTACTGTAATCAATAGTATTAGTACTCTTCCTTCTATTTTGGGAGCTGCTAATAAAGGCAAAAAGGAGGAAAGTGATATGCAGGGGAAATTAGAGAATTCTTATGCTGGTGTTTTAAAGGGGAATAGACACAAAGGTAAAATAGATGTGAGATATATGCCTGGGGAAATAGGTAATGAAGATGATCCTGTTATTATCCCAATTGAAAATCTTAAGAGTGCTAGTATACCTTTCGTGAATACTCTTTATGGGTATATGATTGATAAGAAATTGGCTTTCCCAGTGATACAAAAAGAAGTCAGAAGATTATGGAAGAATGTGGGACTTGAAGAGGTGTTTATGAATAATAAAGGATTTTTTTTCTTTAAATTTAGTGATGAACAGGGGATGTTGTCTGTTTTGGAAGAGAGTCCATGGCTAATGTTCAATAATATGCCACTTTTTCTTCAAAGATGGAGACCAGGGTTGACTTTAACTAAGAATAGTCATGATAAGATTCCTGTTTGGGTCAAAATATATGATTTACCTTTGGAAGTATGGAGTGGAGAGAATCTGTGTATTATTGCTAGTAAATTGGGAATCCCTCTTGCTTTTGATTCATTTACTGAAGAGATGTGCTTGGAACATAAGGGAAGGAATGCCTATGCTAGAATCTTAATTGAAATGTCGGCTGGAAAAGAATGGAAGAAAAGTATTGATGTTTCAACTTGGGATTTTGTTACTAATATGGCTGTTATTCAAAGATTTGAAGTGGAGTATGCTTGGGTGCCTTCTAGATGCAGCCATTGCAAGGTTTATGGACATATGGACAAGATATGTATGGCAAGTATGAAGGGTAGTAATTCAGCACAAAATGGGAATAATGGAATTAATAAGGAGGATAAAGGGAAATCTGTGATTGATAATGAAGGGTATATTGAAGTTGTGAATAAAAGAAATAAGAATGTCAAAGATGGAGAAGGTACTAGTAAAACATTGATGAATTCAGTTAATAATGTTAATCAAAAATACAATGGGAGGAATAATATTTCTAGAGCGGGAAATAAATTCAGGGGACAAAATTGGAATAGAGGTGGAAATGGACGGGGGCAAAATGGGTATGTGAACAATAAAGGGGTAAGTCACTGGAATATGGAGAAAAATAAAAGATACGAGAAGGTATCTGGGCAATATGATAATAATGATAGGAGCTATAAGGGAGGAATTAAACAGGGAGTAAGTGAAAAGAATGTTATCGAAAAAGAGGAGAATAAAAAGATGGTTAAGAAAGCTGATAATAGCAATGTAAACAGTTTTGAAATTTTGGGGGTGTTTGATGAGGAAGTTATAATTGGAATGGAAGAGGATGATAGAGGAGATAAGAATGGTGTTATTTCTGAAAATCAGACTTGTGTTCAAACTACTTTTGATGATAGTGGTTTGAATAATGATTTGATTCATTCTATGGGGATTAGAAAAGAAGATTTAGAATTGGTTAACAATGAAAATAAGATAGATAGCATAAGGGATAATAAAAGCAGCAGCAAAGGTGAGTTTTCTCAGGCATTTGAGGTGGTAAATGTCAAGAATAATGTTGTTATCCAATGATGTCGATAGGTGTTTGGAATATCAGAGGGTTGAATAAAGGAGTTAAGCAAAAAGAGGTTATTGATGTTATTAAGGAGAATAATCTGGGGATATGTGCTGTGCTTGAAACCCATGTCAAAATATTAAATCTCAAGAGTGTTTGTGCTAAAACTTTTGGACATTGGGATTGGGTTTCTAATAATAGTTGTTGCGAGGCTGGAACTAGGATCATAGTTGGATGGAATCCTAGAATTGTGGATGTGATGGTGATTTCTCAATCTAGACAAGTTATTCACTGTTATGTTAGATTCTGTGAATCTAATTATAGCATGTATTTGTCTTTTATTTATGCTGCTTCCAATTATCTGGATAGAAGAGATTTATGGGAGAATCTGAAGAAACATAAAATGGTGGTTAAAGAGGATGCTTGGGGACTTTTAGGAGATTTCAATGTGGCTTTAAAACATTCGGAATATTCTGAAGGATGTTCTAGTTTTCCTAAAGGTGTTGAAGACTTTATTGAATGTATTAACTGTTTAGATATTGAGGACCTGAATTCGACTGGTTTCCAATTTACTTGGAACAAAACACCTGCTGGAAGTATGGGTCTCCTGAAGAAATTGGATAGAGTGATGACTAATTTGAAGTTTGTTTCAGATTATCCTTTGGCTCATGCTATATTCAAGCCTTATCGAATTTCAGATCACTGTCCGGCTGTTCTTAATATACCATTGAGTAAAATGAGATGGCGACCTTCTTTCAGATTTGCTAATTTTATTACTGAGAAGGAAGAATTTTTACCTATGGTCAAGAAAGTTTGGGATGAAAACATTGAAGGATTTTATATGTTTAAGGTTTGTCAGAAATTGAAGATTCTTAAAAAACATTGTAGGGATCTTTGTAACAGCTACAGAGGATATGGGAAGCGAATACAGGAGCTAAGGAAAAATCTGGAAAGTAAACAAATGGAGATTGATTGTAATCCTTTTGATCATAAGATTAGGAATGAGCATGCTGATCTATTGCTCAAATTTAATGAAGCTTGTAATGATGAAGAGAAGCTTTTATTCCAAAGAGCTAAAATTAAATGGATTCAGGAAGGTGATAATAATACTAAATTTTTTCATAGTATTGTGAAGAGTAGGGGCAATAAAAATAGAATTATGAGGGTTTTGGATGAAGATGGAAGATGGGTTAGTGGAATTGCTTTGAAGGATAAATTTGTTTCGTATTTTAAAATTTTCTTGGGGTGTAAGGATGATACTGTTATACCGGAATTAAATGAAGATCTTTTCAATAACAGGTTAGACAGTTCTGATGCTATTAATATGATCAGAGTGGTGACTGATGAAGAAATTAAAGCTGCCATGTTTGAAATTGATGACAATCGAGCTCCAGGACCTGATGGTTATTCTTCAAAATTTTTCAAGAGTGCCTGGAATATTATTGGATCGGAGGTTTGCAAAGCAGTGAGAGAATTTTTTTGGACAGGGAAGCTTCTTAAAGGGATAAATGCTACGAGAGTTATTTTAATTCCTAAAGTGGATATGCCGAGGAAGGTTGCTGATTTTAGACCTATAGCCTGCTGCAATACTTTGTATAAATGTATTAGTAAGGTTATAGTGAATAGAATTAGAAGCTGTTTGGGGAAAATTGTTAGTAAGAATCAATCTGCTTTCATTCCTGGAAGATCGATCTTGGATAATATACTTCTTGCGCAGGAATTGATGGTGGGATATAATAACAAGAGGGGAGTTCCAAAGTGCACCTTAAAAATTGATATTCAAAAAGCATATGATACAGTGGATTGGGAGTTTCTTAAGAGAAGTCTTAAAGGGTTTGGATTTCATCCGATTATGATTCAATGGATTATGGCTTGTGTGTCTTCCCCGTGGTTTATGATCAATTTTAATGGAGAAGACCATGGGTATTTTGAAGGAAAGAGGGGGCTTAGGCAGGGTGATCCTCTATCACCTTACTTATTTACTATAGTGATGGAAGTTTTCAATAAGATTCTTGGTAAGAAAATAGAAGACAGCCATAATTTTAAATATCACAATAAGTGTGAGGTGCTTAGCATTTCTCATTTATGTTTTGCTGATGATCTTCTGGTTTTTTCTTATGGTAATGGGAACTCGGCTAGAATCATAAGGGAAGCTCTTGATGATTTCAAAAATATTTCTGGGCTGAAGGTTAGCATGGAAAAGAGCCAGATCTATTTCAGTTGTGTTAAACCGAATATGAGGAGAATAATTTTGGGAATTCTTCCTTTTGATGTTGGGAAATTTCCTTTTAAATACTTGGGTGTTCCTATGTGTGTTACTAAACTTTTTGAAAGAGATTGCAAGAAGTTGTTAGAAAAGATTAGAATGAGAATTTTCAACTGGAAATGCAAAACATTATCGTTTGCTGGAAGATTACAGCTCATTAATTCTGTGTTGACTTCTATTCATGTGTATTGGGCTTCAATTTTTAAAATCCCCATTGCAACTATAAAAGAGATTGAAAAGATGTGTAGAAGCTTCTTATGGGCTAATGGTGAAAAAGTTAATGGGAAAGCTAAAGTCAAATGGGATGATGTTTGTAAACCTAAAGATTATGGAGGATTGGGGATTAAGAATTTAAGGAAATGGAATGATGCTTTACTTGCAAAACATGTGTGGAATGTTGTTAATAATAAAAATTCTTTATGGGTGCAATGGGTGAAAGCTTATTACATTGGAAAGAGAAATTTTTGGGATATAATGCAAAAGAAAAGCATGAGCTGGACCTGGAAGAGATTTTTGGAAATTAGAAAAATTGTTAGACCTCATATTGTTGCTTGTGTGGGAAATGGGAGGAACACCTCTTTATGGCATGATTGGTGGCATCCTTTAGGTATTTTAAGTACTATCATCCCAAGAAGAGAATGGTTTAGCTATGGATTTAATGATTTTTCTTTGGTTAGTGATGTGCTTGATTATGATACTTATTGTTGGCCTGTAAATTGGGTTGATAAATTTTCAGGTCTAAAAGATGCTCCTATGTTTTGTATTGATCCTAATATGAGAGATGGTGCTGGATGGAGAGATAAGGAGGGTAATTACAAGCAATTTTCGTGTAATCAAGTGTGGAGAGATATTAACAACTTTGGGAATAAGGTGCCATGGAAGGATATCGTTTGGTATGGTAAGGGCATTCCTAGAAATTCTTTCATTTTATGGATGGCTATCTTGAATAGATTGAAAACTCAGGATCGTGTTAGAGTTTGGGAAACCACAGGAATTCTCCTCTGTCCTTTTTGTAATCTTATACCTGATTCTCATGATCATCTCTTCTTTAATTGTGAATTTTCACAAAGTATTTGGAGACATTTTTGTGGTAAGATGAGAATTAAATTGGTGATGGGTGGCTGGAATGAGACGATTCTGAAGTGCTGTAACCTGTGGTACAAGGATACAGGTGAGAGTTTAATTAATAAATGTATTCTTGCGAGTTGTGTAGCACATATTTGGAAGGAAAGGAATGCTAGGATTTTTAACAAGAAGAGTCTAACAGCTGAAGGAGTGATAGCTTGTATTGAGAATGAAATCAGATTAAAGCTGTTGGATTTAAGGAATAATAATAATTTGATTAATAAAAGAATCTATAAGGATTGGGGCATTTATGGAAAGGACAAACATAAAAGATGAATTACTGGATCAGATTTGGGAAGTTGACGGTTGAAGTGTTCTTTAGTTGGGGTTGGCAGTGGAGAAATTATTTTGAGTTTATTCTTTGTATTGGTTTTAGCTGGGGGCAATTTTGGAATAAGTGGTTTTACAAAGGAATTGACGGAAATTGTCTATGGTTGGGGAGTTCTCTCTCTAATCATTTGACTTGTACCAATGGGATTTTTAATTTGGATATGATCCTTTGTGAGATTATTCAAATTGAAAATCCTAGACATGTGATTGATGCCATGTCAAGTCTGAAACTTATTCTGAATTTCTGGAGTCTCGGTATTGGTTTTTGGTTCGTTGGGATTTGTATTCTTTGCAGGAATCTTTTGCAGTGGATGAAGATGGACATTAGTGATAAGAAGGATGGGAGTTTCTTGCTGAAATTCAAGAGGAGAAAGAAGAATTGGAAAAGAGACAGAAGAAGCAAATTTGATCAGCTATTGGAGATTAATTGGGATTGCATTGTTATTTTGGTTAATAGTCTTAATTATGTTTGGATTCTATTTGTGATTTGTTGGTTGAGAATTTTGGTCTTAATTGGATTTTCGTTAAAGTTTAGTCTTTGGACTGAGGGTTTTTTTAAGGGCCTTACCCCTTGCTATTTTTTTTATGGTTATCGGAGTTTTTGGAGGTGCAAGGGGGTGAAGTTACCTTTTTTCCCTCATTCAATAAGTCCTAGGGCTAACTTTAAGGATTTTAGGGTTTATTGGGGTTGTGAGTGGTTAGTTCTTATTCTTAGGAAGTGGTTTGGTAGTTGGTTATGGATAGGCTGGATATTTTTGTTATTTGATTGAAAATTGGTGTTTGTATTCTTTTATTCTTTTTAATAAAGTTTGCTGAGCTTTGGCTCTTTCAAAAAAAAAAAAAAAGAATGAAACAATGTCATCAATGCTTTGCTAAATTGCATAGACTTTTATTTTGGAACTCAAGAATCAAACAATGCTCATCAAAGCTTTGCTTAAAATGCATATAGTTCTATTGTGGAACTCAAGAATAAAAGAATTCTCATCAAAGCTTTACTTTAATTGCATAGACTTCTATTGTGGAACTCAAGAATTAAACGATGCTCATCAAAGCTTTGCTAAATTACAAAAACTTCTAATGTGGAACTCAAGAATAAAACAATGCACATCAAAGCTTTTCTAATATTGCATGGACATCGATTGTGGAACTAAAGAATAAAACAATGCTCATCTAACCTTCGCTATATTGCGAAGACTACTTCTATTGTGGGACTCTAGAATTAAACAATGCTCATCAAAGCTATACTAAATTCCATAGACTTCAAATGTGGAACTAAAGAATGAAATAATGCTCATCAAAGCTTTGCTTGAATTGCATAGACGTTTATTGTGGAACTCAAGATTTAATCAATGCTCATCAAAGCTTTGCTAAATTTCGAAGACTACTTCTATTGTGGAACTCTAGAATTAAACAATGGTCATCAAAGCTTTGCTAAATTGCATAGACTTCTAATGTGGAACTTAAAACAATGCTCACCAAAGCTCCACATAAATTGCATACACTTCTATTATGGAATTCAAGAATGAAACAAAGCTCAACAAAGCTTTGCCAAATTACGTAGTCTTCAATTGTGGAACTCAAGAATCAAACAATGCTCATCAAAGCTTTGCTTAAATTACATAGACTTCTATTATGGAACTACAGAATCAAACAATGCTCATCAAAGATTTGCTTAAATTGCATAGACTTCTATTGTGGAACTCAAGAATAAAACAATGCTCATCAAAGCTTTGCTTAAATTGCATAGACTTGTATTTTGGAACTTAAGAATTAAACGATGCTCTTCAAAGCTTTGCTAAATTACAAAGACTTCTATTGTGGAACTCAAGAATAAAACAATGCTCATCAAAGCTTTGCTTAAATTGCATAGACTTGTATTTTGGAACTCAAGAATTAAACGATGCTCTTCAAAGCTTTGCTAAATTACAAAGACTTCTATTGTGGAACTCAAGAATAAAACAATGCTCATCAAAGCTTTTCTAAAATTGCATGGACTTCGATTATGGATCTCAAGAATAAAAGAATGCTCATCTAACATTCATTAAATTGCAAAGACTACTTCTATTGTGAAACTCTAGAATTAAACAGTGCTCATCAAAGCTATGCTAAATTGTATAAACTTCTAATGTGGAACTCAAGAATGAATCAATGCGCATCAAAGCTTTGCTTAAGATGCATACACTTCTATTGTGGAACTCAAGAATTATAGAATGCTCATTAAAGTTTTGCTAAATTGCAAATATTACTTTTACTGTGGAACTTAAGAATTAAACTATGCTCATCAATGTTTTGATAAATTGGATAGACTTCCAATGTGGAACTCAAGAATGAAACAGTGCTCAACAAACCTTTGCTAAATTGCATTGTCTTCTATTGTGGAACTCAAGAATCAAACAATGCTCATCAAACCTTTTCTTAAATTGCATAGACTACTATTGTGGAACTCAAGAATCAAACAATGCTCACCAAAGCTTTGCTTACATTGCATAAACCTCTATTATGGTACTCACGAATTAAACGATGATCATCTAAGCTTAGCTAAATTGGATAAACTTTGAATGTGGAACTCAATAATGAAACAATGGTCATTAAAGCTTTGCATAAATTGCTTAGACTTCTATTGTGGAACTCAAGAGTTAAACAATGCTCTTCAAAGTTTTGCTAAATTGCGAAGACTACTTCTATTGTGGATCTCTAGAATTAAACAATGCACAGCAAAGCTGTGCTAAATTGCATTGAGTTCTAATGTGGAACTCAAGAATGAAACATTGCTCATCAAAGCTTTGCTTAAATTGCATAGACTTCTATTGTGGAAGTCAAGAATTAAACAATGCTCATCAATGCTTTGCTAAATTGCATAGCCTTCCAATGTGGAAACCAAGAATGAAACAATGTCATCAATGCTTTGCTAAATTGCATAGACTTTTATTTTGGAACTCAAGAATCAAACAATGCTCATCAAAGCTTTGCTTAAAATGCATATAGTTCTATTGTGGAACTCAAGAATAAAAGAATTCTCATCAAAGCTTTACTTTAATTGCATAGACTTCTATTGTGGAACTCAAGAATTAAACGATGCTCATCAAAGCTTTGCTAAATTACAAAAACTTCTAATGTGGAACTCAAGAATAAAACAATGCACATCAAAGCTTTTCTAATATTGCATGGACATCGATTGTGGAACTAAAGAATAAAACAATGCTCATCTAACCTTCGCTATATTGCGAAGACTACTTCTATTGTGGGACTCTAGAATTAAACAATGCTCATCAAAGCTATACTAAATTCCATAGACTTCAAATGTGGAACTAAAGAATGAAATAATGCTCATCAAAGCTTTGCTTGAATTGCATAGACGTTTATTGTGGAACTCAAGATTTAATCAATGCTCATCAAAGCTTTGCTAAATTTCGAAGACTACTTCTATTGTGGAACTCTAGAATTAAACAATGGTCATCAAAGCTTTGCTAAATTGCATAGACTTCTAATGTGGAACTTAAAACAATGCTCACCAAAGCTCCACATAAATTGCATACACTTCTATTATGGAATTCAAGAACGAAACAAAGCTCAACAAAGCTTTGCCAAATTACGTAGTCTTCAATTGTGGAACTCAAGAATCAAACAACGCTCATCAAAGCTTTGCTTAAATTACATAGACTTCTATTATGGAACTACAAAATCAAACAATGCTCATCAAAGATTTGCTTAAATTGCATAGACTTCTATTGTGGAACTCAAGAATAAAACAATGCTCATCAAAGCTTTGCTTAAATTGCATAGACTTGTATTTTGGAACTCAAGAATTAAACGATGCTCTTCAAAGCTTTGCTAAATTACAAAGACTTCTATTGTGGAACTCAAGAATAAAACATTGCTCATCAAAGCTTTGCTTAAATTGCATAGACTTGTATTTTGGAACTCAAGAATTAAACGATGCTCTTCAAAGCTTTGCTAAATTACAAAGACTTCTATTGTGGAACTCAAGAATAAAACAATTGGGACAAGAGCACATCTCGAATACAGCTTCGGTCCTTTCGAACCATTGGGACAACGCCAGAATTCCTCCGGTACCATCGAAGAAAGTAGGTTTACAATTCATGAAGTCCTTATAAGTGCATCCCTGCACTCGTTGGTGGACTTCACCAAATCTAGAATTTCCACCGCTCGCATCACCCGAGTTCATTTGGGCCATGGCTGCTGTTACCGCTGCAGTCACAGCCGCTTGGAACAACACCGGATCGAACTGCGGAGGAGGAGGTGGTGGAGGAGGGGTTTGAGTTTCAGGTCTTCCTCTGTTGGGACGCTTTCGTGGGGGCATCCTTCACTGGAAGATCATAGAAATGATAGCAATAGTAAGAGCCTATTGCGAATATGAATAGAGTGTTTCGTGGATTAAATCAACATAGTCCAAGATCAGGGTAAGAGCTATAGCAATAGAGAAATCATCTGCCAATATACTGGTATTAATGATGCAATAGAAGTTCATGAAAATTGACCTAGTAGTAGGTCTTACATCATACCATAGAGAAAATGTTGGCAGTTTAGAGGTTCAGATAGAGTACTTTTAAACTAGGAATGCTTACAGACAAAAGACCTATGGAACATAGAGATAAAAGGCTAGTCCTTTAAACAAAAGAGTGAGGTAACTAGATGCCTTCTACTGGCGACGGCTGCTTGTCGGGCGAATCCTTAGATCTTCCAGTTGCCGCATAACTTCTTGAAGGTGTCGATCCTGAGTCCTTTGGCGTGCTCGGAGTTCCCTAATTTCAGCTCGGGATGCTGCCAGCTGATGCTGCAGAGCCTCGTTGGTCCTCCTTGTCCTGTCCATGGCTTCTTCGAGTTGGCGGATGCGAACAGTGTTGAGGTTTGAGTTGGCATCCACTTCTACCACCCGACCTATGGCAGCTTGACTTTGCTCAACATTCCTGGCAATTCTTCGGATCATGATGGGCAGAACCCGATCTGCTGATCCTCCTTCGCTTATGTTGTAGAAACTTCGGTCTCCATTGTAAGGCAAGGGCTGACCCTGCTCCTCGCTCCATCGATGCAAGGACATTGCCCACATAGGAGTGGGGCCCTGAAATGCCGGTCGGGGGTTAGGGTTCGGGGCTTCAGGAGGTTGATTGTTGACTTCTGGCTCGGAGCTCGAGCTATCCGAGAAGCCTCCAGCATGATGATCATCCAAAGGAATAGGGTGATCGTCGTCAGACTCTTCTTCGAGCCACCCTCCATTGCCCTGGTTCGGAAAGTACGGATCACCGGGTAGGTGGAAGCCAGCCATGCTATCTACGCGAGAAGGGGGGGGGGGGAAAGAAGATTAATAGACGTACTATTCTAAGATACTTATAGGAGGAATCATTACCAGTTGACCCAATACTTGCATAGTGCATACCGATTACATGTAACCGAAGCAAGATAGTCCTTCGAATAAACCACCCTAACTTCAGACCCCCAATCAAACAAGAACAGGGAATGAAGCAAAGGCTGCAGATTCTGAGTCTATAGCGCCCCAATCACATGTAATCGTGGTGTATCCACTTAGCAACTATTGTCCTACTAGTAACGACCCTTGATGATAACACATACGTATAATCTAGAGATACAGAATACCCCTATAGTATTCTTATGTTAGCGGTATTGTGGTATTTTTGGTAAGTTTTAGACTTGTTGCAACATCACAACTGAACTTAGGCACATGGTAGTCACCCTCAGGAAAACGTAGTTGATCAGGCTACACCACCCTGAATGTGACTATATGTCTCTAAACCCAATTGTGCTGCCCAACAATCTTAATACTTTTGTTTTGTTCTAGGATGATACTGATTCCTGTGTTTCATAGTGATGTGTGTATATATATACTTAGTTAGATCTTTTAGATACTTAACAGTATATATTTTTGGTCAGAGTGTTTTAGTCCCGAAGTGTTTATAGTTCGTATATCTTTTATAGGTTGATATACTTGATTCACTATAGACAATGCTCTGATACCAATCTGTCACACCCCAAAACCGATAACGGCGGAATACGTTTCGGGGTGGATGACGTAGTGAACAGTATCATCACAATTGTATAATAGTAGAAACAAGAATCAAACAACCATAGTATTACATAGTGAATTTAATTACATGCGTGTTTTGTAATGTTTAACAATCACTCAAAAGTAATTCGAAAATAAGAGATGGGTCTTGTGTGCTCCACCTTCTCCAAAAATGCTGCGTCTGTACCTGTCTATCTTTGACCTGAAGATACAAGTTATTTTGAAAACAATTATCAGCATAAAGCTGGTGAGTTCATAAGAGTTTAGTGTGAGTTTTTGTATACAAAGCATTAGTATTAAAAATGTATCCTTTATGTTCATAAGTAGTAGAAATTCAGAAAAATCTCATATTTTCCAGGAAATACATTGTAAGTGACAATCTGTGAAAAGTGTACATTCTTTATCTCTTTGAAAACAATTTATTGCAAAGATTCTTTGGCCAATCTTCAAATAACAAATATGTCAAGATAAGTTAAGCCCGTGATCCATGATAGAGGTACGAGCTTCCTTTAGTGATAGATACTTGCTTACTTCGGGATGTGGTTTAACATTTAGTGTAGTGTTTTAGTGTAGTTGTAGGGTATTCCTTGTAATTTACCAATAGTGAGAATAATAGAGAATCCCATGACCTTCCCGGTCATGCACAGTGTAGTGAAGTAGTGGCATCCCTGGGCCTGTACGGCGCGGACTGAGTTAACAGTCGGGATGTAATAGCGTCTGCCCCCGTATAGATCTATACATGTAGAGTCGTCTCCTGCTGGAACACTCTGGGCGTAGTGAATAGCGAATAGAGTATCTCGTAGCGGGTTAGTGTATTATTGTTTGTTTAATGTTTTCTCTATGGTCATAGTGTAGTAATCTTTTAGTATTGATCATAGTGTATTCTCTTACTAGTGTATCGTCTAGTATTAGTGAGTATTATAGTGTAGATAGTAATAACTTTAGCGAGTAGTAGCGGTAGCGACCCTAACCATACCTAGTGGGAGCAGAAATATTCGTATCCCATGCTGATATACAGATTTTATATAAGTAAGAAATCAACGACAGTCGGACGGATAACTACTACCCTAAGCCCACAATCAAACAAGAACAGGAAATAAGGCGAGATATCGGTCCTAAGTCCTCCAAATCTTATTTATATAAATATATCAGAGTGGTTACATTTTATAAGCAAATTGATTTAATAAAAGTATTTTTCCAAAAGAACATTTGAATTCTGATTCACTGTTTAAAAATAGTTTGAAAAGGGTAAAACCCGTTTTTAAGGCATAGGGGCAAATCACATGTGATTTGAACTAAGAGTAGTGAATCACATGCGATTAACCCTTGTAACTCGGAAATCGTTCTGTAAAACTTTGCATAAACATTTATAAGCAACTTGTATCTCCCCCCTAAAACATGTAAAACACTTGAAAGGTTCATTAAAGGGGTATGAACTCACCTGAAATCGCGGAAATCGGGTGAATCAGGTAAATCGGGTAATAGTGTCGATTGAGCGTTTGGTACCAAATAACCACTTGAGCACCTTTTAGGACCCTAATGGCATATGAAATATGTATTTTACAAGAAGTTAATCATCTTATGCTTCTCATTATAGTATTTGGACATTCTAGTGTCGTTTTCGGGGTTTTAAGGCCTAGAAAGGGTTCCCGGGAGTGGTATAAGTCCATGGATGATTTACGGGAGGGTCCTAGAGTTTATTCTCTTAGAGTTTATGGCCTAAAAGCCATTCATTGGGAGTTTACGGCCGTAAGCCCCCCTAGGCTTGGCCGTAAACTCTTGTGACACTCCAAAGTGTGTGTTTTGGACCAAGAGGGAAGGATTAAACATCTAAATTTGTGATATTTTAGGGGAGTTTACGGCCAAGACTTGTTATTGGGCCGTAAACTCCTATAAGTCCTTTAAGGTGATGGTTTTACTTGTACAACATGGTCCCAAATGGCTTAGAAAAATCCTAGAAGGTCCTATAGTGAGTTTGGAGCAATTTGGCACATATTTATGGGGAGTTTACGGCCCAAGAACATCCTTGGCCGTAAACTCTTCATTTGGTGTCAAAATGAAGTGTTTAATGGTACAACACACTTCCATAGGCCTTAGATTAATTCCTTTCATGCATTAGGGTAGTTTAGGGACTTGTTTGACACAATTTCTTGGGTGTTTACGGCCCAAGCTTAGCCTTGGCCGTAAACTCCTCTTTTTGTGTTCAAATGATGTTGTTTAATGCTTTCAAGCCTTCCTTGTTGTCAAGTCTAATTTTCCAAACATCCTAGAAGTGTTTTTGGGGCTTAAAACATGGATTTGTGGGGTGTCTGAGGTGTTTACGGCCTAAGCACATGCTTGGGCCGTAAACTCCTTTTTAAGCATCATTCTCTTGTGTTTTAAGGTCCAAACTCTTCTAGTTATAAGCCTTAATTAGTATACTAGCATACAAGAAGGAAAAACTTGGTCTTTGGCTTGGATTTGGGGGTTTACGGCCTAAGGAGCTTCTTAGGCCGTAAACTCCTCTTTGAATCTTGATTCCTATGGTTTTTGGCCCACAAATTCAATGAAGCATGTCTAGAATAAGATAGGGGATGAGTACTTACGTTTGGAAGTCGGAAATTAGCGGAATCGGGGTCGTTTTTGAGTCTAGAGAGAGAAAGTAGAGAGAGAGAGTGGGTGTGTAGTGAATGAGTGTTCAAATGCTGGGAACACCATTGCATATGTCTCGAGAATCGTGCCCGATACACGGCTACCCGATGTTTAAAGTTAACTGGGTTAAAACTTTTTACCTGGTGAAGTGGTTGAGAAGGTAAAACCACTCTATTAGGTTAAACGGGGTTAACACCTATGAGACATATTACTTATAATAATATCAAACCATGCTTAAATTTAGATATTCGGATATTGACGATTCCAAATATTACGTAAAATAACGTATAGTGACGCTTTCCGTTAGTGAAAATGGGATTTTTAACGAAATTAGATTTGGGGTTGTCACATCATCCCCCCGTTAGGGGAATTTCGTCCCGAAATTTAGAATACAAACATATACGATATTACAATACTACTAAGCGAAGAGATGAGGGTATTTGAGTTTCATTTGATCCTCGCGCTCCCAAGTGAATTCCGGTCCTCGCTTGGCGTTCCACCGAACCTTCACAATTGGGATGCGGCTTTGTTTCGTCTGCTTTACTTCACAATCCAATACCTCCGCAGGCTCTTCCACGAAGTTGAGGCTCTCGTTGAGCTCGATCTCGTCGAGGGGAATCACGAGAGTCTCGTCAGACAGACATTTCTTCAAGTTTGAGACGTGGAAGGTCGGATGTATGTTACTTAGCTCGCGGGGTAAGTTTAGTTTGTAAGCTACAGGGCCGATTCTGGCAAGAATCTCAAAAGGCCCTATGTACCTTGGGTTTAACTTTCCACGCTTCCCGAAGCGTATCGTGCCTTTCCAGGGCGAGACCTTCAGAAGGACCCGGTCTCCGACCTGGAATTCCAAGGGTTTCCTTCGTCTGTCGGCGTAGCTCTTCTGTCGATCCCTAGCGGCTTTTAGTCGTTCACGTATCTGTACGATCTTCTCGGTCGTTTCTCTAATGATCTTTGGACCAGTGAGGGCGCTATCAGGAACTCGTCCTTTAGCTAACTGAGTGTCTCCCACCTCGGCCCAGCACAACGGGGATCTGCACTTTCGTCCGTAGAGGGCTTCGAATGGAGCTGCCTTGATGCTCGTGTGATAACTATTGTTGTAGGAAAACTCCACAAGAGGTAAGTGTATATCCCACGATTTCCCGAAGTCGATCACACAAGCTCGCAGCGTGTCTTCTAATGTTTGGATCGTCCTCTCACTTTGCCCGTCAGTCTGCGGATGGTAGGCCGTACTCATATCCAGCCTCGTCCCTAGTGCCTTTTGTAATGATTGCCAAAATCTAGAGGTGAATCTACTATCTCTGTCTGATATAATAGATATAGGGACGCCATGCAATCGCACTATTTCTTTTATATAAGTCCTAGTGAGCTTTTCCATCTTATCCGTCTCTCTGATGGGTAGGAAGTGGGCGGACTTGGTCAACCTGTCAACAATGACCCAAATGGTATCCAATCCACCTGCTGTCTTGGGCAGCTTGGTGATGAAGTCCATTGTGATTCGCTCCCACTTCCATTCTGGTATTTCTGGTTGTTGGAGGAGTCCTGATGGCTTTTGACATTCTGCTTTGACCTTCGCGCAAGTAAGGCACTTACCTACAAAGGTAGCGATCTCCGCTTTCATGTTCGGCCACCAGTAAAGCTTTTTGAGATCCAGGTACATCTTATCTGAACCCGGGTGGACGGAGTAACGAGTGTTGTGTGCTTCTATCATCACCAAATCCCTAAAACCTCCATGGCGTGGAGTCCAGATTCGGTCCATAAAGTAATAGGTTCCGTCACCCTTAACCTCCAGATTTTTATCCATTCCGCTGAGGGATTCTCCCGCCACGTTTTCAGGCTTTAAGGCTTCCAGCTGAGCCTCCTTGATCTGCGTGGATAGATGTGAATGTATAGTCATGGTTAGTGACTTGGTTCTTCGTCCGGAATACTCTTTTCTGCTCAGGGCGTCTGCTACTACGTTGGCTTTCCCCGGATGATATCTAATTTCACAGTCGTAATCGTTAAGTAGTTCGACCCATCGACGCTGTCTCATGTTGAGTTCCTTCTGGTTCAGTATATGTTGGAGGCTTTTATGATCAGTGTACACCACGCTCTTCGTCCCATACAAGTAGTGTCTCCAAATTTTTAGTGCGAAGACGACCGCTCCTAACTCGAGGTCGTGAGTTGTGTAGTTCACCTCATGGTTCTTTAGCTGTCTCGAGGCATAGGCGATAACTTTGCCTCGTTGCATCAAGACACAACCGAGCCCCTGATTGGATGCATCACAGTATACAACAAAATCTTCTGTCCCTTCAGGAAGGGATAATACTGGTGCGGTGCATAGGGCTCTCTTCAGGGTCTGGAATGCCTTCTCCTGTTTCTCTTCCCAGTCGAATGGCACACCCTTCTGTGTTAGCACGGTGAGGGGTTTCGCAATCCGAGAGAAATTTTGGATGAATCGACGGTAGTAGCCAGCGAGGCCTAGAAATTGACGAATTTCCGTAGGCGTCTTTGGTGCTGACCAGTTCTCAATAGCTTTGATTTTGGAGGGGTCCACGTGGATTCCGTCTTCACTGACCACGTGCCCTAAGAATTCTACTCTCCGGATCCAAAACTCGCACTTAGAGAACTTCACATACAACTTCTCGGATCGCAGGGTTTCCAGTACTAATCGTAAATGGCTTCTGTGCTCTTCCTCGCTCCGAGAGTAGACAAGTATGTCGTCAATAAAGACGATGACGAACTGATCTAGATATGGACGACATACCCTATTCATCAAGTCCATGAATACTGCAGGGGCATTAGTCAGTCCAAAGGGCATCACTACGAACTCGAAATGCCCGTAGCGGGTTCGAAAAGCTGTCTTTGGAACATCTTCCTCGAGCACCCGCAACTGATGGTACCCCGATCTAAGATCAATCTTGGAGAAGTAACTGGCTCCTTGGAGTTGGTCGAATAGGTCGTCGATACGAGGGAGAGGATAGCGATTTTTGATCGTGAGTTTATTGAGTTCCCTATAATCGATGCACATCCGAAATGACCCATCCTTTTTCTTCACGAACAAGACTGGAGCTCCCCAAGGTGAGAAGCTCGGTCTTATGAAGCCCTTGCTAAGCAGTTCGTTGAGTTGACCGGATAGTTCTTGCATTTCGGCAGGCGCTAGTCGGTAGGGCGACTTAGCTACGGGAGTAGCTCCTGGGATTAGGTCGATTCTGAATTCAACCTGTCGTTTAGGAGGTAGGCCTGGGAGATCCTCCGGAAAGACATCAGGAAAATCGCATACCACTGGAATGTCCTTTGGATCCTTCGATTTCTGGTTAGTGTCGACGACGTGAGCAAGAAAGGCGCGATATTCTTTGCGCAAGTATTTCTGAGCCTGAATACTAGAGATGATACGAAGGTTTGTACTTGGCTTATCTCCGTATATCACTAGGGTCTCTCGATTCGGAAAGTTCAGGCGAATGGCTTTCTCGGAACATAGGATGTCGGCGTAGTGAAGGCTTAGCCAATCCATACCAACAATGACATCGAAATTTTTGATTGAGACTGGTATAAGGTCGATTAAAAAGGGGTGATCATCTAACGTGAGAGTACAACCTATATAGATTTCATTAGAGCTTTCTGTCTTCCCATTAGCCATTTCTACAACGAATGTTTCTTTTAGTGGTTGAGGGGTTTGTTTGAGTAAATGTTTAAAGTTTTGATTCATGAAGCTTCTTTCTGCACCACTATCGAATAAGACACAGGCATAAGAGTTGTTGAGAAGAAACGTACCCGTGACGACTGTGGGATCGGCTACTGCTTCATTGTGACCGATAGCAAGTAACCTTCCAGTTCCCCCAGCATTTGCAGTCTTCGGACAGTTCTTCTTAAAATGGCCCGCTTCACCGCAGCCATAACAAGTTGGGGTCACTCCCGTACCAGGAACCTGTGTGATAGGTTTGGGAGGGGCCTTGCAAAATCGGACAGTATGGCCCTTCCGACCGCAGTTGGAACACTGCAATTCACGGCATGGACCGTTGTGGTGAAAAGGGCACTTGGGACATTTAGGCAAGTTCCCACTGTAAGCTTTCGGTGGGGCTGGAGCAGCTGGTACGGCCGGGGTGGTGGCAGCATAAACCGCCACAATTTGCTGATCCCTGGAGGCGGTTTGAGTTTTCTTGCCCTTCTTCTTATCCCACCGTTTCCTTTTTCTGTCAGAGGATCCGGATGGTGCAGTGGTTGTTGTGGTTGTTGCTGCTGGAGTGGAGGAGATTTCGTGATTGATCAGACTCTGGGCCAATTCCTTGGCGCTGTCGAAAGTGGTAGGGCGTGAAGCCAGAACATTTCCTCGATACGGGGGCACTAAACCCCAGATGTAACGCTCAATCTTCTTGCTTTCAGAGGGGATCATGTTGGGACACATAGCCGCCAAGTCGCAAAACCTGGCCGTATAAGCTGTTATGTCGGTCCCCTTCATCTTGAGGTTCCAGAGTTCTTCCTCAAGCTTCTGAACTTCGCCCCTAGGGCAGTATTCTCCTCTCATGAGATCTTTTAGAGTGTCCCAGCCCATGGCATTGGCTGTGACCAAGGAGAGTGCGTTGACATGGCCGTTCCACCATGACAAAGCCCTGTTAGTGAGGGTAGCAGTAGCGAACTTGATTTTGCTCTCCTCGGGACAAGAGCACATCTCGAATACAGCTTCGGTCCTTTCGAACCATTGGGACAATGCCAGAATTCCTCCGGTACCATCGAAGAAAGTAGGTTTACAATTCATGAAGTCCTTATAAGTGCATCCCTGCACTCGTTGGTGGACTTCACCAAATCTAGAATTTCCACCGCTCGCATCACCCGAGTTCATTTGGGCCATGGCTGCTGTTACCGCTGCAGTCACAGCCGCTTGGAACAACACCGGATCGAACTGCGGAGGAGGAGGTGGTGGAGGAGGGGTTTGAGTTTCAGGTCTTCCTCTGTTGGGACGCTTTCGTGGGGGCATCCTTCACTGGAAGATCATAGAAATGATAGCAATAGTAAGAGCCTATTGCGAATATGAATAGAGTGTTTCGTGGATTAAATCAACATAGTCCAAGATCAGGGTAAGAGCTATAGCAATAGAGAAATCATCTGCCAATATACTGGTATTAATGATGCAATAGAAGTTCATGAAAATTGACCTAGTAGTAGGTCTTACATCATACCATAGAGAAAATGTTGGCAGTTTAGAGGTTCAGATAGAGTACTTTTAAACTAGGAATGCTTACAGACAAAAGACCTATGGAACATAGAGATAAAAGGCTAGTCCTTTAAACAAAAGAGTGAGGTAACTAGATGCCTTCTACTGGCGACGGCTGCTTGTCGGGCGAATCCTTAGATCTTCCAGTTGCCGCATAACTTCTTGAAGGTGTCGATCCTGAGTCCTTTGGCGTGCTCGGAGTTCCCTAATTTCAGCTCGGGATGCTGCCAGCTGATGCTGCAGAGCCTCGTTGGTCCTCCTTGTCCTGTCCATGGCTTCTTCGAGTTGGCGGATGCGAACAGTGTTGAGGTTTGAGTTGGCATCCACTTCTACCACCCGACCTATGGCAGCTTGACTTTGCTCAACATTCCTGGCAATTCTTCGGATCATGATGGGCAGAACCCGATCTGCTGATCCTCCTTCGCTTATGTTGTAGAAACTTCGGTCTCCATTGTAAGGCAAGGGCTGACCCTGCTCCTCGCTCCATCGATGCAAGGACATTGCCCACATAGGAGTGGGGCCCTGAAATGCCGGTCGGGGGTTAGGGTTCGGGGCTTCAGGAGGTTGATTGTTGACTTCTGGCTCGGAGCTCGAGCTATCCGAGAAGCCTTCAGCATGATGATTATCCAAAGGAATAGGGTGATCGTCGTCAGACTCTTCTTCGAGCCACCCTCCATTGCCCTGGTTCGGAAAGTACGGATCACCGGGTAGGTGGAAGCCAGCCATGCTATCTACGCGAGAAGGGGGGGGGGGGGGAAAGAAGATTAATAGACGTACTATTCTAAGATACTTATAGGAGGAATCATTACCAGTTGACCCAATACTTGCATAGTGCATACCGATTACATGTAACCGAAGCAAGATAGTCCTTCGAATAAACCACCCTAACTTCAGACCCCCAATCAAACAAGAACAGGGAATGAAGCAAAGGCTGCAGATTCTGAGTCTATAGCGCCCCAATCACATGTAATCGTGGTGTATCCACTTAGCAACTATTGTCCTACTAGTAACGACCCTTGATGATAACACATACGTATAATCTAGAGATACAGAATACCCCTATAGTATTCTTATGTTAGCGGTATTGTGGTATTTTTGGTAAGTTTTAGACTTGTTGCAACATCACAACCGAACTTAGGCACATGCTAGTCACCCTCAGGAAAACGTAGTTGATCAGGCTACACCACCCTGAATGTGACTATATGTCTCTAAACCCAATTGTGCTGCCCAACAATCTTAATACTTTTGTTTTGTTCTAGGATGATACTGATTCCTGTGTTTCATAGTGATGTGTGTATATATATACTTAGTTAGATCTTTTAGATACTTAACAGTATATATTTTTGGTCAGAGTGTTTTAGTCCCGAAGTGTTTATAGTTCGTATATCTTTTATAGGTTGATATACTTGATTCCCTATAGACAATGCTCTGATACCAATCTGTCACACCCCAAAACCGATAACGGTGGAATACGTTTCGGGGTGGATGACGTAGTGAACAGTATCATCACAATTGTATAATAGTAGAAACAAGAATCAAACAACCATAGTATTACATAGTGAATTTAATTACATGCGTGTTTTGTAATGTTTAACAATCACTCAAAAGTAATTCGAAAATAAGAGATGGGTCTTGTGTGCTCCACCTTCTCCAAAAATGCTGCGTCTGTACCTGTCTATCTTTGACCTGAAGATACAAGTTATTTTGAAAACAATTATCAGCATAAAGCTGGTGAGTTCATAAGAGTTTAGTGTGAGTTTTTGTATACAAAGCATTAGTATTAAAAATGTATCCTTTATGTTCATAAGTAGTAGAAATTCAGAAAAATCTCATATTTTCCAGGAAATACATTGTAAGTGACAATCTGTGAAAAGTGTACATTCTTTATCTCTTTGAAAACAATTTATTGCAAAGATTCTTTGGCCAATCTTCAAATAACAAATATGTCAAGATAAGTTAAGCCTGTGATCCATGATAGAGGTACGAGCTTCCTTTAGTGATAGATACTTGCTTACTTCGGGATGTGGTTTAACATTTAGTGTAGTGTTTTAGTGTAGTTGTAGGGTATTCCTTGTAATTTACCAATAGTGAGAATAATAGAGAATCCCATGACCTTCCCGGTCATGCACAGTGTAGTGAAGTAGTGGCATCCCTGGGCCTGTACGGCGCGGACTGAGTTAACAGTCGGGATGTAATAGCGTCTGCCCCCGTATAGATCTATACATGTAGAGTCGTCTCCTGCTGGAACACTCTGGGCGTAGTGAATAGCGAATAGAGTATCTCGTAGCGGGTTAGTGTATTATTGTTTGTTTAATGTTTTCTCTATGGTCATAGTGTAGTAATCTTTTAGTATTGATCATAGTGTATTCTCTTACTAGTGTATCGTCTAGTATTAGTGAGTATTATAGTGTAGATAGTAATAACTTTAACGAGTAGTAGCGGTAGCGACCCTAACCATACCTATTATGGTTATCTTAGTGGGGGTGTTTCTTAGCACGTTAGTGACTTTAGCATTTAGTGGGAGCAGAAATATTCGTATCCCATGCTGATATACAGATTTTATATAAGTAAGAAATCAATGACAGTCGGACGGATAACTACTACCCTAAGCCCACAATCAAACAAGAACAGGAAATAAGGCGAGATATCGGTCCTAAGTCCTCCAAATCTTATTTATATAAATATATCAGAGTGGTTACATTTTATAAGCAAATTGATTTAATAAAAGTATTTTTCCAAAAGAACATTTGAATTCTGATTCACTGTTTAAAAATAGTTTGAAAAGGGTAAAACCCGTTTTTAAGGCATAGGGGCAAATCACATGTGATTTGAACTAAGAGTAGTGAATCATATGCGATTAACCCTTGTAACTCGGAAATCATTCTGTAAAACTTTGCATAAACATTTATAAGCAACTTGTATCTCCCCCCTAAAACATGTAAAACACTTGAAAGGTTCATTAAAGGGGTATGAACTCACCTGAAATCGCGGAAATCGGGTGAATCGGGTAAATCGGGTAATAGTGTCGATTGAGCGTTTGGTACCAAATAACCACTTGAGCACCTTTTAGGACCCTAATGGCATATGAAATATGTATTTTACAAGAAGTTAATCATCTTATGCTTCTCATTATAGTATTTGGACATTCTAGTGTCGTTTTCGGGGTTTTAAGGCCTAGAAAGGGTTCCCGGGAGTGGTATAAGTCCATGGATGATTTACGGGAGGGTCCTAGAGTTTATTCTCTTAGAGTTTATGGCCTAAAAGCCATTCATTGGGAGTTTACGGCCGTAAGCCCCCCTAGGCTTGGCCGTAAACTCTTGTGACACTCCAAAGTGTGTGTTTTGGACCAAGAGGGAAGGATTAAACATCTAAATTTGTGATATTTTAGGGGAGTTTACGGCCAAGACTTGTTCTTGGGCCGTAAACTCCTATAAGTCCTTTAAGGTGATGGTTTTACTTGTACAACATGGTCCCAAATGGCTTAGAAAAATCCTAGAAGGTCCTATAGTGAGTTTGGAGCAATTTGGCACATATTTATGGGGAGTTTACGGCCCAAGAACATCCTTGGCCGTAAACTCTTCATTTGGTGTCAAAATGAAGTGTTTAATGGTACAACACACTTCCATAGGCCTTAGATTAATTCCTTTCATGCATTAGGGTAGTTTAGGGACTTGTTTGACACAATTTCTTGGGTGTTTACGGCCCAAGCTTAGCCTTGGCCGTAAACTCCTCTTTTTGTGTTCAAATGATGTTGTTTAATGCTTTCAAGCCTTCCTTGTTGTCAAGTCTAATTTTCCAAACATCCTAGAAGTGTTTTTGGGGCTTAAAACATGGATTTGTGGGGTGTCTGAGGTGTTTACGGCCTAAGCACATGCTTGGGCCGTAAACTCCTTTTTAAGCATCATTCTCTTGTGTTTTAAGGTCCAAACTCTTCTAGTTATAAGCCTTAATTAGTATACTAGCATACAAGAAGGAAAAACTT
This sequence comes from Lactuca sativa, assembly GCF_002870075.4. Classification (NCBI taxonomy): domain Eukaryota; kingdom Viridiplantae; phylum Streptophyta; class Magnoliopsida; order Asterales; family Asteraceae; genus Lactuca; species Lactuca sativa. Next base: position 265,575,122 of record NC_056630.2, read on the forward strand.
GGTCTTTGGCTTGGATTTGGGGGTTTACGGCCTAAGGAGCTTCTTAGGCCGTAAACTCCTCTTTGAATCTTGATTCCTATGGTTTTTGGCCCACAAATTCAATGAAGCATGTCTAGAATAAGATAGGGGATGAGTACTTACGTTTGGAAGTCGGAAATTAGCGGAATCGGGGTCGTTTTTGAGTCTAGAGAGAGAAAGTAGAGAGAGAGAGAGTGGGTGTGTAGTGAATGAGTGTTCAAATGTTGGGAACACCATTGCATATGTCTCGAGAATCGTGCCCGATACACGGCTACCCGATGTTTAAAGTTAACTGGGTTAAAACTTTTTACCCGGTGAAGTGGTTGAGAAGGTAAAACCACTCTATTAGGTTAAACGGGGTTAACACCTATGAGACATATTACTTATAATAATATCAAACCATGCTTAAATTTAGATATTCGGATATTGACGATTCCAAATATTACGTAAAATAACGTATAGTGACGCTTTCCGTTAGTGAAAATGGGATTTTTAACGGAATTAGATTTGGGGTTGTCACAGTGGAACTCAAGAATCAAACAATGCTCATCAAACCTTTGCTTAAATTGCATAGACTACTATTGTGGAACTCAAGAATCAAACAATGCTCACCAAAGCTTTGCTTACATTGCATAAACCTCTATTGTGGTACTCAAGAATTAAATGATGATCATCAAAGCTTAGCTAAATTGGATAAACTTTGAATGTGGAACTCAATAATGAAACAATGGTCATTAAAGCTTTGCATAAATTGCATAGACTTCTATTGTGGAACTCAAGAGTTAAACAATGCTCTTCAAAGTTTTGCTAAATTGCGAAGACTACTTCTATTGTGGATCTCTAGAATTAAACAATGCACAGCAAAGCTGTGCTAAATTGCATTGAGTTCTAATGTGGAACTCAAGAATGAAACATTGCTCATCAAAGCTTTGCTTAAATTGCATAGACTTCTATTGTGGAAGTCAAGAATTAAACAATGCTCATCAATGCTTTGCTAAATTGCATAGCCTTCCAATGTGGAAACCAAGAATGAAACAATGTCATGAATGCTTTGCTAAATTGCATAGACTTTTATTTTGGAACTCAAGAATCAAACAATGCTCATCAAAGCTTTGCTTAAAATGCATATAGTTCTATTGTGGAACTCAAGAATAAAAGAATTCTCATCAAAGCTTTACTTTAATTGCATAGACTTCTATTGTGGAACTCAAGAATTAAACGATGCTCATCAAAGCTTTGCTAAATTACAAAAACTTCTAATGTGGAACTCAAGAATAAAACAAAGCACATCAAAGCTTTTCTAATATTGCATGGACATCGATTGTGGAACTAAAGAATAAAACAATGCTCATCTAACCTTCGCTATATTGCGAAGACTACTTCTATTGTGGGACTCTAGAATTAAACAATGCTCATCAAAGCTATACTAAATTCCATAGACTTCAAATGTGGAACTAAAGAATGAAATAATGCTCATCAAAGCTTTGCTTGAATTACATAGACGTTTATTGTGGAACTCAAGATTTAATCAATGCTCATCAAAGCTTTGCTAAATTTCGAAGACTACTTCTATTGTGGAACTCTAGAATTAAACAATGGTCATCAAAGCTTTGCTAAATTGCATAGACTTCTAATGTGGAACTTAAAACAATGCTCACCAAAGCTCCACATAAATTGCATACACTTCTATTATGGAATTCAAGAATGAAACAAAGCTCAACAAAGCTTTGCCAAATTACGTAGTCTTCAATTGTGGAACTCAAGAATCAAACAACGCTCATCAAAGCTTTGCTTAAATTACATAGACTTCTATTATGGAACTATAGAATCAAACAATGCTCATCAACTATTTGCTTAAATTGCATAGACTTCTATTGTGGAACTCAAGAATAAAACAATGCTCATCAAAGCTTTGCTTAAATTGCATAGACTTGTATTTTGGAACTCAAGAATTAAACGATGCTCTTCAAAGCTTTGCTAAATTACAAAGACTTCTATTGTGGAACTCAAGAATAAAACAATGCTCATCAAAACTTTTCTAAAATTGCATGGACTTCGATTATGGATCTCAAGAATAAAAGAATGCTCATCTAACATTCATTAAATTGCAAAGACTACTACTATTGTGAAACTCTAGAATTAAACAGTGCTCATCAAAGCTATGCTAAATTGTATAAACTTCTAATGTGGAACTCAAGAATGAATCAATGCGCATCAAAGCTTTGCTTAAGTTGCATACACTTCTATTGTGGAACTCAAGAATTATAGAATGCTCATTAAAGTTTTGCTAAATTGCAAATATTACTTTTACTGTGGAACTTAAGAATTAAACTATGCTCATCAATGTTTTGATAAATTGGATAGACTTCCAATGTGGAACTCAAGAATGAAACAGTGCTCAACAAACCTTTGCTAAATTGCATTGTCTTCTATTATGGAACTCAAGAATCAAACAATGCTCATCAAACCTTTTCTTAAATTGCATAGACTACTATTGTGGAACTCAAGAATCAAACAATGCTCACCAAAGCTTTGCTTACATTGCATAAACCTCTATTGTGGTACTCAAGAATTAAACGATGATCATCAAAGCTTAGCTAAATTGGATAAACTTTGAATGTGGAACTCAATAATGAAACAATGGTCATTAAAGCTTTGCATAAATTGCATAGACTTCTATTGTGGAACTCAAGAGTTAAACAATGCTCTTTAAAGTTTTGCTAAATTGCGAAGACTACTTCTATTGTGGATCTCTAGAATGAAACAATGCACTGCAAAGCTGTGCTAAATTGCATTGAGTTCTAATGTGGAACTCAAGAATGAAACATTGCTCATCAAAGCTTTGCTTAAATTGCATAGACTTCTATTGTGGAAGTCAAGAATTAAACAATGCTCATCAATGCTTTGCTAAATTGCATAGCCTTCCAATGTGGAAACCAAGAATGAAACAATGTCATCAATGCTTTGCTAAATTGCATAGACTTTTATTTTGGAACTCAAGAATCAAACAATGCTCATCAAAGCTTTGCTTAAAATGCATATAGTTCTATTGTGGAACTCAAGAATAAAAGAATTCTCATCAAAGCTTTACTTTAATTGCATAGACTTCTATTGTGGAACTCAAGAATTAAACGATGCTCATCAAAGCTTTGCTAAATTACAAAAACTTCTAATGTGGAACTCAAGAATAAAACAATGCACATCAAAGCTTTTCTAATATTGCATGGACATCGATTGTGGAACTAAAGAATAAAACAATGCTCATCTAACCTTCGCTATATTGCGAAGACTACTTCTATTGTGGGACTCTAGAATTAAACAATGCTCATCAAAGCTATACTAAATTCCATAGACTTCAAATGTGGAACTAAAGAATGAAATAATGCTCATCAAAGCTTTGCTTGAATTGCATAGACGTTTATTGTGGAACTCAAGATTTAATCAATGCTCATCAAAGCTTTGCTAAATTTCGAAGACTACTTCTATTGTGGAACTCTAGAATTAAACAATGGTCATCAAAGCTTTGCTAAATTGCATAGACTTCTAATGTGGAACTTAAAACAATGCTCACCAAAGCTCCACATAAATTGCATACACTTCTATTATGGAATTCAAGAATGAAACAAAGCTCAACAAAGCTTTGCCAAATTACGTAGTCTTCAATTGTGGAACTCAAGAATCAAACAACGCTCATCAAAGCTTTGCTTAAATTACATAGACTTCTATTATGGAACTATAGAATCAAACAATGCTCATCAACTATTTGCTTAAATTGCATAGACTTCTATTGTGGAACTCAAGAATAAAACAATGCTCATCAAAGCTTTGCTTAAATTGCATAGACTTGTATTTTGGAACTCAAGAATTAAACGATGCTCTTCAAAGCTTTGCTAAATTACAAAGACTTCTATTGTGGAACTCAAGAATAAAACAATGCTCATCAAAACTTTTCTAAAATTGCATGGACTTCGATTATGGATCTCAAGAATAAAAGAATGCTCATCTAACATTCATTAAATTGCAAAGACTACTACTATTGTGAAACTCTAGAATTAAACAGTGCTCATCAAAGCTATGCTAAATTGTATAAACTTCTAATGTGGAACTCAAGAATGAATCAATGCGCATCAAAGCTTTGCTTAAGTTGCATACACTTCTATTGTGGAACTCAAGAATTATAGAATGCTCATTAAAGTTTTGCTAAATTGCAAATATTACTTTTACTGTGGAACTTAAGAATTAAACTATGCTCATCAATGTTTTGATAAATTGGATAGACTTCCAATGTGGAACTCAAGAATGAAACAGTGCTCAACAAACCTTTGCTAAATTGCATTGTCTTCTATTATGGAACTCAAGAATCAAACAATGCTCATCAAACCTTTTCTTAAATTGCATAGACTACTATTGTGGAACTCAAGAATCAAACAATGCTCACCAAAGCTTTGCTTACATTGCATAAACCTCTATTGTGGTACTCAAGAATTAAACGATGATCATCAAAGCTTAGCTAAATTGGATAAACTTTGAATGTGGAACTCAATAATGAAACAATGGTCATTAAAGCTTTGCATAAATTGCATAGACTTCTATTGTGGAACTCAAGAGTTAAACAATGCTCTTTAAAGTTTTGCTAAATTGCGAAGACTACTTCTATTGTGGATCTCTAGAATGAAACAATGCACTGCAAAGCTGTGCTAAATTGCATTGAGTTCTAATGTGGAACTCAAGAATGAAACATTGCTCATCAAAGCTTTGCTTAAATTGCATAGACTTCTATTGTGGAAGTCAAGAATTAAACAATGCTCATCAATGCTTTGCTAAATTGCATAGCCTTCCAATGTGGAAACCAAGAATGAAACAATGTCATCAATGCTTTGCTAAATTGCATAGACTTTTATTTTGGAACTCAAGAATCAAACAATGCTCATCAAAGCTTTGCTTAAAATGCATATAGTTCTATTGTGGAACTCAAGAATAAAAGAATTCTCATCAAAGCTTTACTTTAATTGCATAGACTTCTATTGTGGAACTCAAGAATTAAACGATGCTCATCAAAGCTTTGCTAAATTACAAAAACTTCTAATGTGGAACTCAAGAATAAAACAATGCACATCAAAGCTTTTCTAATATTGCATGGACATCGATTGTGGAACTAAAGAATAAAACAATGCTCATCTAACCTTCGCTATATTGCGAAGACTACTTCTATTGTGGGACTCTAGAATTAAACAATGCTCATCAAAGCTATACTAAATTCCATAGACTTCAAATGTGGAACTAAAGAATGAAATAATGCTCATCAAAGCTTTGCTTGAATTGCATAGACGTTTATTGTGGAACTCAAGATTTAATCAATGCTCATCAAAGCTTTGCTAAATTTCGAAGACTACTTCTATTGTGGAACTCTAGAATTAAACAATGGTCATCAAAGCTTTGCTAAATTGCATAGACTTCTAATGTGGAACTTAAAACAATGCTCACCAAAGCTCCACATAAATTGCATACACTTCTATTATGGAATTCAAGAATGAAACAAAGCTCAACAAAGCTTTGCCAAATTACGTAGTCTTCAATTGTGGAACTCAAGAATCAAACAACGCTCATCAAAGCTTTGCTTAAATTACATAGACTTCTATTATGGAACTACATAATCAAACAATGCTCATCAAAGATTTGCTTAAATTGCATAGACTTCTATTGTGGAACTCAAGAATAAAACAATGCTCATCAAAGCTTTGCTTAAATTGCATAGACTTGTATTTTGGAACTCAAGAATTAAACGATGCTCTTCAAAGCTTTGCTAAATTACAAAGACTTCTATTGTGGAACTCAAGAATAAAACAATGCTCATCAAAGCTTTTCTAAAATTGCATGGACTTCGATTATGGATCTCAAGAATAAAAGAATGCTCATCTAACATTCATTAAATTGCAAAGACTACTTCTATTGTGAAACTCTAGAATTAAACAGTGCTCATCAAAGCTATGCTAAATTGTATAAACTTCTAATGTGGAACTCAAGAATGAATCAATGCGCATCAAAGCTTTGCTTAAGTTGCATACACTTCTATTGTGGAACTCAAGAATTATAGAATGCTCATTAAAGTTTTGCTAAATTGCAAATATTACTTTTACTGTGGAACTTAAGAATTAAACTATGCTCATCAATGTTTTGATAAATTGGATAGACTTCCAATGTGGAACTCAAGAATGAAACAGTGCTCAACAAACCTTTGCTAAATTGCATTGTCTTCTATTGTGGAACTCAAGAATCAAACAATGCTCATCAAACCTTTTCTTAAATTGCATAGACTACTATTGTGGAACTCAAGAATCAAACAATGCTCACCAAAGCTTTGCTTACATTGCATAAACCTCTATTGTGGTACTCAAGAATTAAACGATGATCATCAAAGCTTAGCTAAATTGGATAAACTTTGAATATGGAACTCAATAATGAAACAATGGTCATTAAAGCTTTGCATAAATTGCATAGACTTCTATTGTGGAACTCAAGAGTTAAACAATGCTCTTTAAAGTTTTGCTAAATTGCGAAGACTACTTCTATTGTGGATCTCTAGAATTAAACAATGCACAGCAAAGCTGTGCTAAATTGCATTGAGTTCTAATGTGGAACTCAAGAATGAAACATTGCTCATCAAAGCTTTGCTTAAATTGCATAGACTTCTATTGTGGAAGTCAAGAATTAAACAATGCTCATCAATGCTTTGCTAAATTGCATAGCCTTCCAATGTGGAAACCAAGAATGAAACAATGTCATGAATGCTTTGCTAAATTGCATAGACTTTTATTTTGGAACTCAAGAATCAAACAATGCTAATAGACTTTTTCGCTTTCTCTCTCTACTTTCTCTCTCTTCCCTTGATTCTTTCTGACGGTGGTGCGATCTAGTTTCGATTCATCGGTGCTGCTTTTCCGACGTATTTCATTTAATTTGGTGAAGCAATTTCTCTTCTATTTCCATTGTCTTAATGGGAGCATCATCCAAATCGGATCGATTGAAGGAAGTGAAGGTAAAACCTCCGGATAAAAGTGCTGCTGTCCGGTTCACTAAGACTGAAGTGGATGTGAAGGATCTAATTCCGCCTGGAATTATTGAGCAATCTTCAGCTACGATCTATAAAGCTCGTCGTAAGCCTAGTGTCTCTGGAGCTGTTGCGTCAGGAATTGGTAAAGCTGAGTGGAAAATGGAGGGTAAAGCTTTCAGAGTCAAGAATAGAGGCCGTAAGCTGGTGGATGGGTTAACTTCGATGGATACTGAGGATTATGATTTTGAAGAAGGATTTGAAGAAGTATCAGGAGATGATTTGGAATCAGTATCAGCTTGGGATTCAGACTCTATCAACTCTTTTCCTAGATCTGAAAGCAATATGATGGAATTGAAGTATGGAACTACTGGAGAGGTAAAAAATGATGGAGATCAAGTTGTTTCTATTCCTTCAGGTAACACTGCTAATTTGTTGAAAAATTGGGATGGATCGAAATTGAGTAATGCTGTTCAGGATCCTAATATGGAATTGAAGAATGTTACGAATGAAATGATTAGGGTGAATCCTAACATTGAGGTGATTGATATCAATATTCATGATAGTTCTAAATTGGATGAGAATAAAGGTGTGAAGTGTAGAGATGATGGGGATAAGATTGTTATCAGTAGTGAAGAATTTATTCCGGGGGTTGGCTTTCAATTTCTTAGTGATTTGAAGGTGGAGAAGACTGTGGGGAAGGATTTAGACAGTGAAAAGAATCAGGAAATGGATGTTGATAAGTCAAATTTGGAAAAGAAAGACAAGGAGATAGAAGGTAATACTGAAGATGATAACACTTCTGATGAGGAAGGGGATAATGATTCAAGTGAGGATGACTCTAGTGGGGAAGAGGAAAATGAGATAGAAGAAGAGGTTAATGCTAAGAGTAATATGGGTAATAACTGCAATGAGAAATCAGGTACTGTTATCAATAGCATTAATTTACTTCCTTCTATTTTGGGAAATGCTAAGAATAGTAATAAGGAGGATGGAGGAATGCAGGGGAATGTGATGAACTCTTATGCTGGAGTGTTAAAGGGTAATAGACATAAGGGTAAAATAGATGTTAGATTCATTCCAGGGGAGAATGGGGAAGATGATGGACCTGTAATAATTCCATTAGAGAATCTAAAGAATGCTAGTATTCCATTTACTAATACTCTTTATGGTTATATGATTGACAAGAAGTTGGCGTTCCCTGTTATTCAGAAAGAAGTAAGAAGATTGTGGAAGAATATGGGTTTGGAAGAGGTATTCATGAACAGCAAAGGTTTTTTCTTCTTTAAATTCAGTGATGAAAAGGGGATGTTATCTGTTTTGGAGGGTAGTCCTTGGTTAATGTTTAATAATATGCCTTTATTTCTTCAACGATGGAGGCCTGGTTTGACATTAACTAAGAACAAGCATGATAAAATTCCTGTTTGGATTAAAATATTTGATTTGCCCTTGGAAGTTTGGAGTGGTGAAAACTTATGTAGAATTGCTAGTAAGATAGGTATTCCTTTGGCTTTTGATTCCTTTACTGAGGATATGTGTTTGGAACATAAAGGAAGGAATGCTTATGCTAGAATTCTTGTTGAAATGGCAGCTGGGAAGGAATGGAGAAAGAAGATTGATATTGCTACTTGGGATTTTGTTTCTAATTCTGCTGTGATTCAAAGTTTTGATGTTGAATATGCTTGGATTCCTTCTAGATGTAATCATTGCAAAGTCTATGGGCATGTAGATAAAGTTTGTGCTGCTGCTATGAATGTTGTGAAGGAGGATAATAATGAAGAAGTGAGAAATCTAAAGAATAATAAAGGGAAGGAAGTTGATAATGGGGATGGGTTCACAGAAGTTAAATATAAAAAGGTTATGGGTAACATTGATGGTGAAGGCACTAGTAAATCTCAAGTGGGTAATTATCAATCTAATAATATGAAGAATAATGGAAAGAATGGGAATTGGAGAAGGGGTATTTTTTCTAAAGGCAATAATGGGAGCAGAGGTGGAAATGGTAAAGGGCAAAATTGGAATTGGAGTAATAAAGGAGTAAGTCACTGGAATTTAGAAAAGAATAGAAATTATGAGAAGTTTGTTAATGGGAAAGATGATATAGGAAATCGGGGGTTGAAGGAGAATAATAAGCAGCAGGTTGTAGTGGGAAAGGATAACAAGAAAGAGATGGGCAATGTTAGTATTGGTAGTGAGAATAAAACAGGGGAGGGATTAAGTAATAAAAACAGCTTTGGAATTTTGGGAGAGATTGAAGAGGAAGTATTGGATAAAATGGAAGAGGATGATAAGATTATGAAGACTGTTGCTAATCAAAATGTTGATAGTGAAGAAGGTGAAATGGGTTCTAATGAAAGCAAGAATAATAAATTGATGTCTTCAATCAAGGGAGAGGGGAAGAAGAAAGGAAATGAAAGTAATAAAGTGAATAAAGATAAGTTGGAGGCGGATAATAATAGCAGTAAGTTGGGGAGTTCTCAGGCATTTGAGGAGGTAAATGCCAGAAATTCTGTTTTTTCCCAATGATGTCTGTTGGTGCTTGGAATGTTAGGGGATTGAATAAGTCTGTTAAACAGAAGGAGGTTATTGATGTTATTAGGTGTAATAACCTTGGTATTTGTGCTGTGATTGAATCTCATGTAAAAATTCTAAATCTCAAGAGTGTTTGTGCTAAGACTTTTGGGCAGTGGGATTGGATATCTAATAATAATAGTTGTGAAGCTGGTACTAGAATAATTGTGGGGTGGAATCCGAGACTTTTTGATGTGATTCTGCTGTCTCAATCCAAACAGGTTATTCATTGTTATGTGAAATTGTGTAATTCGGATATTGGCATGTATTTGTCTTTTATATATGCTGCTTCGAATTATATTGAAAGAAGATTGCTTTGGGATAATTTGAAAAAACATAGTTTGGTTGTTAATAGGGAAGCTTGGGGTTTATTAGGTGATTTTAATGTTGCTTTAAAATCTTCGGAATATTCTGAAAGCTGTTCTAGAACTCCTAAAGGAGTTGAAGATTTTGTTGATTGTTTGAGTTTTATAGAAGTGGAGGACTTGAAGTCTTATGGGTTTCAGTTTACTTGGAACAAAACCCCTATGGGTAATATGGGGCTGTTAAAGAAGCTTGATAGAGTTATGGTTAATCAAAAATTTATGTTGAACCATCCTCTTGCTCATGCTGTCTTTAAACCATACAGAAATTCGGATCATTGCCCTGCTATCTTAAATTTTCCTGGTAACAAAGTAAAGTGGAAGCCTTCTTTTAGATTTGCGAATTTTATCTCTGAGAAGGAGGAATTTCTCCCTTTGGTTAAGGAGGTTTGGGATAAGAATATTGATGGGTATTTTATGTTTAAAGTGACACAAAAGTTGAAGATTCTCAAAAAACATTGCAGGGAGATGTGTAATAAATATTGGGGAGCTGGAAAAAGAATACAGAAGTTAAGAAAGGATTTGGAGTGTAAACAACAAGATATTGACAATAATCCTTTTGATTGCAAGATTAGGGAAGAGCATGCTAATATTCTCTTAGATTTTAATATTGCTTGTATTGATGAAGAAAAGATTCTTGCTCAGCGTGCTAAAATCAAATGGTTACAGGATGGGGACAATAACTCTAAATTCTTCCACAAAATTGTTAAAAGCAGAGGTATCAATAATCGTATTCAGATGGTTCTGAATGAAGATGGTCGTTGGGTGAGTGGGAAGGCTATGATAGAGAAATTTGTGTCTCATTTTAATAAGTTTTTGGGATGTAAGGATGATACTGATTTGACAGGCTTAAATGATGAGTTTTTTCCTAAAAAATTGGACAGTAGGGTGGCTGTTGATATGATTAGAGTGGTTACTGATGAAGAAATTAAATTGGCGATGTTTGACATAGATGACAATCGTGCCCCTGGGCCTGATGGGTATTCTTCGAAATTTTTTAAAAGTGCTTGGAGTATTGTTGGTCCAGATGTGTGTAAGGCTGTGAGAGAATTTTTTTGGACTGGTAAATTGCTGAATGGGATTAATGCCACGAGAATTGTTCTGGTCCCTAAAGTTGAAGTTCCGAGGAAAGTTTCTGATTTTAGACCTATAGCTTGCTGTAACACTTTTTATAAATGTATCAGTAAGATTATAGTAAATAGAATTAGAAATTGCTTGGGTGATATTGTTAGTAATAACCAATCAGCTTTTATTCCTGGTAGATCTATTTTGGACAATATTCTTCTTGCTCAGGAGTTGATGGTGGGGTACAAAAAAAAGAGAGGTACCCCTAAATGTACGATAAAGATTGATGTACAAAAGGCTTATGATACGGTGGATTGGGATTTTCTTAATAGAGTTCTGCAGGGATTTGGGTTTCATCCAGTCATGGTTAAATGGATTATGGCTTGTGTTTCTTCCCCGTGGTTCATGCTCAATTTTAATGGTGAAGATCATGGGTATTTTGAAGGAAAGCGTGGGCTTAGGCAGGGAGATCCTTTATCTCCTTACCTATTTACTATAGTTATGGAGGTTTTCAATATTATTATGGGTAAACTTATTGAAGATTCTTTGAATTTTAAGTTCCATAGTAAGTGTTTGAGCCTCAGAATTTCCCATTTATGTTTTGCTGATGATTTGTTAATTTTTTCTTATGGTAATGGGAATTCGGCCAGAATTATAAGGAAGGCCCTTGATGATTTCAATAAGATTTCAGGGCTGAAGGTTAGTATGGAAAAAAGTCAGATTTATTTCAGTTGTGTTAAGCCTAATATGAGAAGGATTATTTTGGGTATTCTTCCTTATGAAGTTGGGAAATTTCCATTTAAATATTTGGGGGTTCCTATGTGTGTTACTAAACTGTTTGATAGAGATTGTAAAAAGTTGATTGAAAAGATTAAGTTGAGAATTTTCAATTGGAAGTGTAAAACCTTATCTTTTGCTGGCAGATTGCAACTCATTAATTCGGTTTTAACTTCTATTCATGTTTATTGGGCCTCTATTTTTAAAATTCCAATTGCTACTATAAATGAGATTGAAAAGATGTGCAGGAGTTTTTTATGGGCTAATGGTGAGATAGTTAAAGGGAAAGCTAAAGTTAAATGGCTTGATATTTGTAAACCTAAGGAGTATGGTGGGCTGGGAATAAAGAATTTGAGGAAATGGAATGATGCTTTACTTGCTAAACATGTTTGGAATGTGGTTAATAACAAAAATTCCCTGTGGGTGCAGTGGGTGAGAATCAATTATATTGGCAGCAGGAATTTTTGGGATATTCTGCAGAAAAAGAGTATGAACTGGACATGGAAGAGATTTTTGGAGATAAGGAATACTGTTAGGCCTCATGTTATTTCTTGTGTGGGTAATGGGAGGAACACTTCTTTATGGCATGATTGGTGGCATCCTATTGGTATTCTTTGCGCCATTATTCCTAGGAGAGAGTGGATTAGTAATGGGCTTAGTGATTCTGCTTTAGTTTGTGATGTTCTTGAGTTGGAGTCGTATTCTTGGCCGGTTGAGTGGGTTAATAAGTACCCTGGATTGACTGAAGCTCCTATGTTTTGTATTGATTCTAATTTGAATGATGTTATTGGATGGAGGGATAAGGGAGGTATATGCAGAAAATTCTCTTGCAAACAGGTATGGAATGATTTGAATAATTTTGGGGATATTGTGCCTTGGTTTAATCTTGTTTGGTATAATAATTGCATTCCTCGCAACTCTTTTATTTTATGGCTGGCTGTCCTGAACAGATTAAAAACTCAGGATAGGGTTAGAGGATGGGAATTGGCTGGTAATTTGCTGTGTCCTTTTTGTGATAATGTTCCTGATTCGCATAGCCATTTATTCTTTAATTGTGAGTATTCCTCTAGAATCTGGAAATATTTCTGCAGTAAAGTGGGGCTAAATTTGAAAAGGGTTGAATGGAATGATCTTATTTTAATGTTGAACAGAATGCTTAAAATGAAGACAGGTGAGAATTTGATCATTAAATGTATGTTTGCTAGCTGTGTGTCTAATATTTGGAGAGAGAGAAATGCTAGACTTTTTGGTTCCAGCAGAATATCAGTTGAGGGGGTTATAGCTAGAATTGAGAATGAGATTCGTTTGAAGCTGATGGGATTAAAGAAAAGAGTTAAAATGATCAATAATAAGGTTTATTTGATCTGGGGTATTTCGGGAATTGAGAATGTTGAATAATGAAGATCAATTTCTGGTTTTGCTGTTTTGAGTGTGGTTGGTTATGGTTTTGGGTTTGGCAGTGGTGGCAGTTAAATAAGGATGATGTTATTAATGGTATTTGGTGGGGGTTTTTTGGGAATAAAAATATGCACAAAGGAATTGACGGAATATGTCGCTGGTTGGAGAGTTTACTCTTTAATCATGTGACTTGTACCTATGGGATTTGCTGTTTGGATATGATCTTAATTGAGATTATCCAAATAGTGAATCCTAGACATGTGATTGATGCCATGTCTAGTATGAAACTTAATTTGATTCACTGGTGTTTTGGAATTATTTTTTTGTGTTTCTATTTGAGTTTGTGGTGCAGAAAGGCGAAGCAAAGGTTGGTGGTGGGCAATAGTTGTGGAGAGATTATGGATTTCCTGTTGAAGACTTTGAAGGATGTTATGGACAAGGGTCGCGACAGGAGCTTTGGGTCTATTTGTTGTTTGGGGCATTCCTGTTTTATCCGTGATGTTATGTTTTTTTGTGGATTAGTTTATAGGGATTTCCTTGTTATTTGTGATTTGTGGGTTTTGAACTTGTGGTTTTTTTTCTTAAAGGTTAGCTTATGGATTGAGGGTTTTTTTAAAGGCCTTACCCCTTGCTTTGGTTTCTTTATCTTTTGGAGGTTTGGTTGGAGCAAGGGGGTGAAGTTACCTTTTTTCCCTCTTTCAATAAGTCCTTGGGCTAACTTTAAGGAATTTAGGGATTATTGGGGTTGTGAGTGGTTAGTTCTTAGTATTAGGAAGTGGTTTGGTAGTTGGTTATGGATAGGCTGGTTATTATTGTACTTTGTTTGAATTTTTGGTGTTTGTATTCTTTTATTCTTTTTAATAAAGTTTGCTGAGCTTTGGCTCTTTCAAAAAAAAAAAAAAGAATCAAACAATGCTCATCAAAGCTTTGCTTAAAATGCATATAGTTCTATTGTGGAACTCAAGAATAAAAGAATTCTCATCAAAGCTTTACTTTAATTGCATAGACTTCTATTGTGGAACTCAAGAATTAAACGATGCTCATCAAAGCTTTGCTAAATTACAAAAACTTCTAATGTGGAACTCAAGAATAAAACAATGCACATCAAAGCTTTTCTAATATTGCATGGACATCGATTGTGGAACTAAAGAATAAAACAATGCTCATCTAACCTTCGCTATATTGCGAAGACTACTTCTATTGTGGGACTCTAGAATTAAACAATGCTCATCAAAGCTATACTAAATTCCATAGACTTCAAATGTGGAACTAAAGAATGAAATAATGCTCATCAAAGCTTTGCTTGAATTGCATAGACGTTTATTGTGGAACTCAAGATTTAATCAATGCTCATCAAAGCTTTGCTAAATTTCAAAGACTACTTCTATTGTGGAACTCTAGAATTAAACAATGGTCATCAAAGCTTTGCTAAATTGCATAGACTTCTAATGTGGAACTTAAAACAATGCTCACCAAAGCTCCACATAAATTGAATACACTTCTATTATGGAATTCAAGAATGAAACAAAGCTCAACAAAGCTTTGCCAAATTACGTAGTCTTCAATTGTGGAACTCAAGAATCAAACAACGCTCATCAAAGCTTTGCTTAAATTACATAGACTTCTATTATGGAACTATAGAATCAAACAATGCTCATCAAAGATTTGCTTAAATTGCATAGACTTCTATTGTGGAACTCAAGAATAAAACAATGCTAAAACTTTTTCGCTTTCTCTCTCTACTTTCTCTCTCTACCCTTGATTCTTTCTGACGGTGGTGCGATCTAGTTTCGATTCATCGGTGCTGCTTTTCCGACGTATTTCATTTATTTTGGTGAAGCAATTTCTCTTCTATTTCCATTGTCTTAATGGGAGCATCATCCAAATCGGATCGATTGAAGGAAGTGAAGGTTAAACCTCCGGATAAAAGTGCTACTGTTCGGTACACTAAGACTGAAGTGGATGTGAAGGATCTAGTTCCGCCTGGAATTATTGAGCAATCTTCAGCTACGATCTATAAAGCTCGTCGTAAGCCTAGTGTCTCTGGAGCTGTTGCGTCAGGAATTGGTAAAGCTGAGTGGAAAATGGAGGGGAAAGCTTTCAGAGTTAAGAATAGAGCTCGGAAAATTGTGGATGGGATATCTCCGATGGATGCTGAAGAGTACTTTGATGAGGAAGATTCAGAAGAAGAAACTGAAGTTGATTTGGATTCTGTAAAAGTGTGGGAGGTGGATTCTAAGATTTCTTTGACTGGGAATGATAGTTCTATAAAGGGAATGAAGAATGGAGGTTCTGAAGAGATGCAGACAATTGGATCATTCATGGGTAATATTCCTTCAGGTAATACTGCTAACCTAATGAAGAATTGGGATGGATCAAAAGCGAGTGATGAAATATTGAATCATGTTTCGGATTTGAAGAATGTCACAAATGAAATGTTGAGAGTTAATTCTAACATTATCGTCTGTGATGATTCTAATCAATTCAGTTCTAATTTGAATGATAAAAAAATTGGGGAATCTAGATCTGATGTTGATAAGGGTATCATTGACAATGAAGAATTCATTCCAGGGGTTGGGTTTCAATTTCTTAGTAAATTGAAGGAGGATAAGGCTGTGGGGAAAGAAGATGATAATGGGATGAAACAGAATATGGATATGGATACTTCAAATTTGATTAAACAAATTGATATGGATGAAGGCATTAATGAAGATGACAGCAATTCTGAAGAGGAAGGGGAAGTTGAAACAAGTGAAGAGGAGTCCAGTGAAGATGAGGAAATAATGATGGAAGAGGAGACTAAAGAGAAGAGTAATATTATAGATAAAGGGAAGGTGGAGGCTGGTACTGTAATCAATAGTATTAGTACTCTTCCTTCTATTTTGGGAGCTGCTAATAAAGGCAAAAAGGAGGAAAGTGATATGCAGGGGAAATTAGAGAATTCTTATGCTGGTGTTTTAAAGGGGAATAGACACAAAGGTAAAATAGATGTGAGATATATGCCTGGGGAAATAGGTAATGAAGATGATCCTGTTATTATCCCAATTGAAAATCTTAAGAGTGCTAGTATACCTTTCGTGAATACTCTTTATGGGTATATGATTGATAAGAAATTGGCTTTCCCAGTGATACAAAAAGAAGTCAGAAGATTATGGAAGAATGTGGGACTTGAAGAGGTGTTTATGAATAATAAAGGATTTTTTTTCTTTAAATTTAGTGATGAACAGGGGATGTTGTCTGTTTTGGAAGAGAGTCCATGGCTAATGTTCAATAATATGCCACTTTTTCTTCAAAGATGGAGACCAGGGTTGACTTTAACTAAGAATAGTCATGATAAGATTCCTGTTTGGGTCAAAATATATGATTTACCTTTGGAAGTATGGAGTGGAGAGAATCTGTGTATTATTGCTAGTAAATTGGGAATCCCTCTTGCTTTTGATTCATTTACTGAAGAGATGTGCTTGGAACATAAGGGAAGGAATGCCTATGCTAGAATCTTAATTGAAATGTCGGCTGGAAAAGAATGGAAGAAAAGTATTGATGTTTCAACTTGGGATTTTGTTACTAATATGGCTGTTATTCAAAGATTTGAAGTGGAGTATGCTTGGGTGCCTTCTAGATGCAGCCATTGCAAGGTTTATGGACATATGGACAAGATATGTATGGCAAGTATGAAGGGTAGTAATTCAGCACAAAATGGGAATAATGGAATTAATAAGGAGGATAAAGGGAAATCTGTGATTGATAATGAAGGGTATATTGAAGTTGTGAATAAAAGAAATAAGAATGTCAAAGATGGAGAAGGTACTAGTAAAACATTGATGAATTCAGTTAATAATGTTAATCAAAAATACAATGGGAGGAATAATATTTCTAGAGCGGGAAATAAATTCAGGGGACAAAATTGGAATAGAGGTGGAAATGGACGGGGGCAAAATGGGTATGTGAACAATAAAGGGGTAAGTCACTGGAATATGGAGAAAAATAAAAGATACGAGAAGGTATCTGGGCAATATGATAATAATGATAGGAGCTATAAGGGAGGAATTAAACAGGGAGTAAGTGAAAAGAATGTTATCGAAAAAGAGGAGAATAAAAAGATGGTTAAGAAAGCTGATAATAGCAATGTAAACAGTTTTGAAATTTTGGGGGTGTTTGATGAGGAAGTTATAATTGGAATGGAAGAGGATGATAGAGGAGATAAGAATGGTGTTATTTCTGAAAATCAGACTTGTGTTCAAACTACTTTTGATGATAGTGGTTTGAATAATGATTTGATTCATTCTATGGGGATTAGAAAAGAAGATTTAGAATTGGTTAACAATGAAAATAAGATAGATAGCATAAGGGATAATAAAAGCAGCAGCAAAGGTGAGTTTTCTCAGGCATTTGAGGTGGTAAATGTCAAGAATAATGTTGTTATCCAATGATGTCGATAGGTGTTTGGAATATCAGAGGGTTGAATAAAGGAGTTAAGCAAAAAGAGGTTATTGATGTTATTAAGGAGAATAATCTGGGGATATGTGCTGTGCTTGAAACCCATGTCAAAATATTAAATCTCAAGAGTGTTTGTGCTAAAACTTTTGGACATTGGGATTGGGTTTCTAATAATAGTTGTTGCGAGGCTGGAACTAGGATCATAGTTGGATGGAATCCTAGAATTGTGGATGTGATGGTGATTTCTCAATCTAGACAAGTTATTCACTGTTATGTTAGATTCTGTGAATCTAATTATAGCATGTATTTGTCTTTTATTTATGCTGCTTCCAATTATCTGGATAGAAGAGATTTATGGGAGAATCTGAAGAAACATAAAATGGTGGTTAAAGAGGATGCTTGGGGACTTTTAGGAGATTTCAATGTGGCTTTAAAACATTCGGAATATTCTGAAGGATGTTCTAGTTTTCCTAAAGGTGTTGAAGACTTTATTGAATGTATTAACTGTTTAGATATTGAGGACCTGAATTCGACTGGTTTCCAATTTACTTGGAACAAAACACCTGCTGGAAGTATGGGTCTCCTGAAGAAATTGGATAGAGTGATGACTAATTTGAAGTTTGTTTCAGATTATCCTTTGGCTCATGCTATATTCAAGCCTTATCGAATTTCAGATCACTGTCCGGCTGTTCTTAATATACCATTGAGTAAAATGAGATGGCGACCTTCTTTCAGATTTGCTAATTTTATTACTGAGAAGGAAGAATTTTTACCTATGGTCAAGAAAGTTTGGGATGAAAACATTGAAGGATTTTATATGTTTAAGGTTTGTCAGAAATTGAAGATTCTTAAAAAACATTGTAGGGATCTTTGTAACAGCTACAGAGGATATGGGAAGCGAATACAGGAGCTAAGGAAAAATCTGGAAAGTAAACAAATGGAGATTGATTGTAATCCTTTTGATCATAAGATTAGGAATGAGCATGCTGATCTATTGCTCAAATTTAATGAAGCTTGTAATGATGAAGAGAAGCTTTTATTCCAAAGAGCTAAAATTAAATGGATTCAGGAAGGTGATAATAATACTAAATTTTTTCATAGTATTGTGAAGAGTAGGGGCAATAAAAATAGAATTATGAGGGTTTTGGATGAAGATGGAAGATGGGTTAGTGGAATTGCTTTGAAGGATAAATTTGTTTCGTATTTTAAAATTTTCTTGGGGTGTAAGGATGATACTGTTATACCGGAATTAAATGAAGATCTTTTCAATAACAGGTTAGACAGTTCTGATGCTATTAATATGATCAGAGTGGTGACTGATGAAGAAATTAAAGCTGCCATGTTTGAAATTGATGACAATCGAGCTCCAGGACCTGATGGTTATTCTTCAAAATTTTTCAAGAGTGCCTGGAATATTATTGGATCGGAGGTTTGCAAAGCAGTGAGAGAATTTTTTTGGACAGGGAAGCTTCTTAAAGGGATAAATGCTACGAGAGTTATTTTAATTCCTAAAGTGGATATGCCGAGGAAGGTTGCTGATTTTAGACCTATAGCCTGCTGCAATACTTTGTATAAATGTATTAGTAAGGTTATAGTGAATAGAATTAGAAGCTGTTTGGGGAAAATTGTTAGTAAGAATCAATCTGCTTTCATTCCTGGAAGATCGATCTTGGATAATATACTTCTTGCGCAGGAATTGATGGTGGGATATAATAACAAGAGGGGAGTTCCAAAGTGCACCTTAAAAATTGATATTCAAAAAGCATATGATACAGTGGATTGGGAGTTTCTTAAGAGAAGTCTTAAAGGGTTTGGATTTCATCCGATTATGATTCAATGGATTATGGCTTGTGTGTCTTCCCCGTGGTTTATGATCAATTTTAATGGAGAAGACCATGGGTATTTTGAAGGAAAGAGGGGGCTTAGGCAGGGTGATCCTCTATCACCTTACTTATTTACTATAGTGATGGAAGTTTTCAATAAGATTCTTGGTAAGAAAATAGAAGACAGCCATAATTTTAAATATCACAATAAGTGTGAGGTGCTTAGCATTTCTCATTTATGTTTTGCTGATGATCTTCTGGTTTTTTCTTATGGTAATGGGAACTCGGCTAGAATCATAAGGGAAGCTCTTGATGATTTCAAAAATATTTCTGGGCTGAAGGTTAGCATGGAAAAGAGCCAGATCTATTTCAGTTGTGTTAAACCGAATATGAGGAGAATAATTTTGGGAATTCTTCCTTTTGATGTTGGGAAATTTCCTTTTAAATACTTGGGAGTTCCTATGTGTGTTACTAAACTTTTTGAAAGAGATTGCAAGAAGTTGTTAGAAAAGATTAGAATGAGAATTTTCAACTGGAAATGCAAAACATTATCGTTTGCTGGAAGATTACAGCTCATTAATTCTGTGTTGACTTCTATTCATGTGTATTGGGCTTCAATTTTTAAAATCCCCATTGCAACTATAAAAGAGATTGAAAAGATGTGTAGAAGCTTCTTATGGGCTAATGGTGAAAAAGTTAATGGGAAAGCTAAAGTCAAATGGGATGATGTTTGTAAACCTAAAGATTATGGAGGATTGGGGATTAAGAATTTAAGGAAATGGAATGATGCTTTACTTGCAAAACATGTGTGGAATGTTGTTAATAATAAAAATTCTTTATGGGTGCAATGGGTGAAAGCTTATTACATTGGAAAGAGAAATTTTTGGGATATAATGCAAAAGAAAAGCATGAGCTGGACCTGGAAGAGATTTTTGGAAATTAGAAAAATTGTTAGACCTCATATTGTTGCTTGTGTGGGAAATGGGAGGAACACCTCTTTATGGCATGATTGGTGGCATCCTTTAGGTATTTTAAGTACTATCATCCCAAGAAGAGAATGGTTTAGCTATGGATTTAATGATTTTTCTTTGGTTAGTGATGTGCTTGATTATGATACTTATTGTTGGCCTGTAAATTGGGTTGATAAATTTTCAGGTCTAAAAGATGCTCCTATGTTTTGTATTGATCCTAATATGAGAGATGGTGCTGGATGGAGAGATAAGGAGGGTAATTACAAGCAATTTTCGTGTAATCAAGTGTGGAGAGATATTAACAACTTTGGGAATAAGGTGCCATGGAAGGATATCGTTTGGTATGGTAAGGGCATTCCTAGAAATTCTTTCATTTTATGGATGGCTATCTTGAATAGATTGAAAACTCAGGATCGTGTTAGAGTTTGGGAAACCACAGGAATTCTCCTCTGTCCTTTTTGTAATCTTATACCTGATTCTCATGATCATCTCTTCTTTAATTGTGAATTTTCACAAAGTATTTGGAGACATTTTTGTGGTAAGATGAGAATTAAATTGGTGATGGGTGGCTGGAATGAGACGATTCTGAAGTGCTGTAACCTGTGGTACAAGGATACAGGTGAGAGTTTAATTAATAAATGTATTCTTGCGAGTTGTGTAGCACATATTTGGAAGGAAAGGAATGCTAGGATTTTTAACAAGAAGAGTCTAACAGCTGAAGGAGTGATAGCTTGTATTGAGAATGAAATCAGATTAAAGCTGTTGGATTTAAGGAATAATAATAATTTGATTAATAAAAGAATCTATAAGGATTGGGGCATTTATGGAAAGGACAAACATAAAAGATGAATTACTGGATCAGATTTGGGAAGTTGACGGTTGAAGTGTTCTTTAGTTGGGGTTGGCAGTGGAGAAATTATTTTGAGTTTATTCTTTGTATTGGTTTTAGCTGGGGGCAATTTTGGAATAAGTGGTTTTACAAAGGAATTGACGGAAATTGTCTATGGTTGGGGAGTTCTCTCTCTAATCATTTGACTTGTACCAATGGGATTTTTAATTTGGATATGATCCTTTGTGAGATTATTCAAATTGAAAATCCTAGACATGTGATTGATGCCATGTCAAGTCTGAAACTTATTCTGAATTTCTGGAGTCTCGGTATTGGGTTTTGGTTCGTTGGGATTTGTATTCTTTGCAGGAATCTTTTGCAGTGGATGAAGATGGACATTAGTGATAAGAAGGATGGGAGTTTCTTGCTGAAATTCAAGAGGAGAAAGAAGAATTGGAAAAGAGACAGAAGAAGCAAATTTGATCAGCTATTGGAGATTAATTGGGATTGCATTGTTATTTTGGTTAATAGTCTTAATTATGTTTGGATTCTATTTGTGATTTGTTGGTTGAGAATTTTGGTCTTAATTGGATTTTCGTTAAAGTTTAGTCTTTGGACTGAGGGTTTTTTTAAGGGCCTTACCCCTTGCTATTTTTTTTATGGTTATCGGAGTTTTTGGAGGTGCAAGGGGGTGAAGTTACCTTTTTTCCCTCATTCAATAAGTCCTAGGGCTAACTTTAAGGATTTTAGGGTTTATTGGGGTTGTGAGTGGTTAGTTCTTATTCTTAGGAAGTGGTTTGGTAGTTGGTTATGGATAGGCTGGATATTTTTGTTATTTGATTGAAAATTGGTGTTTGTATTCTTTTATTCTTTTTAATAAAGTTTGCTGAGCTTTGGCTCTTTCAAAAAAAAAAAAGAATAAAACAATGCTCATCAAAGCTTTGCTTAAATTGCATAGACTTGTATTTTGGAACTCAAGAATTAAACGATGCTCTTCAAAGCTTTGCTAAATTACAAAGACTTCTATTGTGGAACTCAAGAATAAAACAATGCTCATCAAAACTTTTCTAAAATTGCATGGACTTCGATTATGGATCTCAAGAATAAAAGAATGCTCATCTAACATTCATTAAATTGCAAAGACTACTTCTATTGTGAAACTCTAGAATTAAACAGTGCTCATCAAAGCTATGCTAAATTGTATCAACTTCTAATGTGGAACTCAAGAATGAATCAATGCGCATCAAAGCTTTGCTTAAGTTGCATACACTTCTATTGTGGAACTCAAGAATTATAGAATGCTCATTAAAGTTTTGCTAAATTGCAAATATTACTTTTACTGTGGAACTTAAGAATTAAACTATGCTCATCAATGTTTTGATAAATTGGATAGACTTCCAATGTGGAACTCAAGAATGAAACAGTGCTCAACAAACCTTTGCTAAATTGCATTGTCTTCTATTATGGAACTCAAGAATCAAACAATGCTCATCAAACCTTTTCTTAAATTGCATAGACTACTATTGTGGAACTCAAGAATCAAACAATGCTCACCAAAGCTTTGCTTACATTGCATAAACCTCTATTGTGGTACTCAAGAATTAAACGATGATCATCAAAGCTTAGCTAAATTGGATAAACTTTGAATGTGGAACTCAATAATGAAACAATGGTCATTAAAGCTTTGCATAAATTGCATAGACTTCTATTGTGGAACTCAAGAGTTAAACAATGCTCTTTAAAGTTTTGCTAAATTGCGAAGACTACTTCTATTGTGGATCTCTAGAATTAAACAATGCACAGCAAAGCTGTGCTAAATTGCATTGAGTTCTAATGTGGAACTCAAGAATGAAACATTGCTCATCAAAGCTTTGCTTAAATTGCATAGACTTCTATTGTGGAAGTCAAGAATTAAACAATGCTCATCAATGCTTTGCTAAATTGCATAGCCTTCCAATGTGGAAACCAAGAATGAAACAATGTCATGAATGCTTTGCTAAATTGCATAGACTTTTATTTTGGAACTCAAGAATCAAACAATGCTCATCAAAGCTTTGCTTAAAATGCATATAGTTCTATTGTGGAACTCAAGAATAAAAGAATTCTCATCAAAGCTTTACTTTAATTGCATAGACTTCTATTGTGGAACTCAAGAATTAAACGATGCTCATCAAAGCTTTGCTAAATTACAAAAACTTCTAATGTGGAACTCAAGAATAAAACAATGCACATCAAAGCTTTTCTAATATTGCATGGACATCGATTGTGGAACTAAAGAATAAAACAATGCTCATCTAACCTTCGCTATATTGCGAAGACTACTTCTATTGTGGGACTCTAGAATTAAACAATGCTCATCAAAGCTATACTAAATTCCATAGACTTCAAATGTGGAACTAAAGAATGAAATAATGCTCATCAAAGCTTTGCTTGAATTGCATAGACGTTTATTGTGGAACTCAAGATTTAATCAATGCTCATCAAAGCTTTGCTAAATTTCGAAGACTACTTCTATTGTGGAACTCTAGAATTAAACAATGGTCATCAAAGCTTTGCTAAATTGCATAGACTTCTAATGTGGAACTTAAAACAATGCTCACCAAAGCTCCACATAAATTGCATACACTTCTATTATGGAATTCAAGAATGAAACAAAGCTCAACAAAGCTTTGCCAAATTACGTAGTCTTTAATTGTGGAACTCAAGAATCAAACAACGCTCATCAAAGCTTTGCTTAAATTACATAGACTTCTATTATGGAACTATAGAATCAAACAATGCTCATCAAAGATTTGCTTAAATTGCATAGACTTCTATTGTGGAACTCAAGAATAAAACAATGCTCATCAAAGCTTTGCTTAAATTGCATAGACTTGTATTTTGGAACTCAAGAATTAAACGATACTCTTCAAAGCTTTGCTAAATTACAAAGACTTCTATTGTGGAACTCAAGAATAAAACAATGCTCATCAAAACTTTTCTAAAATTGCATGGACTTCGATTATGGATCTCAAGAATAAAAGAATGCTCATCTAACATTCATTAAATTGCAAAGACTACTTCTATTGTGAAACTCTAGAATTAAACAGTGCTCATCAAAGCTATGCTAAATTGTATCAACTTCTAATGTGGAACTCAAGAATGAATCAATGCGCATCAAAGCTTTGCTTAAGTTGCATACACTTCTATTGTGGAACTCAAGAATTATAGAATGCTCATTAAAGTTTTGCTAAATTGCAAATATTACTTTTACTGTGGAACTTAAGAATTAAACTATGCTCATCAATGTTTTGATAAATTGGATAGACTTCCTGATGCAAACCCACAGCTGTCAACAAAGGATCCAAATCAAATGCCAGATGGACCAGTTACGAGGGCACGAGCTAAAACATTCAAAGAGGCTTTAAATGGATTGGTTAGAGAAGTTTGTACTCAAGAAAGTGTATGGAGACCCATTGGACTCAATCAAGTTTTGAATACAATTTGTGAGTTTTTAACTCTTTTTTCGTTCTTTGTGAACTTTAGAACTTATCAGGTTTTCATAGCTTGTGGCGTTCAAACTTATCAATCAATTTGGTGGGTTGATTGTGGCGTTTTATACCAAGGTTCTTGTCTCTTTATAGACAACGGGTCGCGGTTTCCACCTTTGTTTTACAATTCTGTAACCAAAAGAACGATCGGACAAAACGTGTTCAAACCTCAATTTTGGGTGAGATCACATCATTTGGTATCAGAGCCAGGTTCTTTGTGTTGCATATCTATTTTGTTTTCTTCCTTGATTACTTGAGTTCTAAGACGCATATTGGTAGCGGGTCTTGTCACAAGTTGTCAAGGTTCTTACTAGCGGCTTTTGAATTTCTAAGTTGTCAAACTTCTATATTCTACATTTCTTTTGTTTCCTTTATGTTTTCATTTGGCTATTAGTTTCCTCAAAAAAAAATCAAAGGTAAAAAAAAAAAAAAAAAAAAAAAAAAAAAAAAAAAAAACGAAAAGAAGCAAAAAAAAAAAGAAAGAAAAAAAAAGCAAAAAAAAAATATTTACAAAAAAAAAAAACAAAGATTTACAAAGAAAAAAAAAAGAGAGAAAAAAAAAACAAAAAAAAGGAAAAAAAAAAAAGAAAGAAAGAAGAGGAGGAACAAGTAAAGCCTTTTTTTTCTATAAAGTCAATTTGAATTGCAAGTGTAGTCTTTTTTTTTCAAAAAAAAAAAAATAACCCATTGTTTGCTTCATCATTAGCAAAGCCAAGTTTGTTTGGCTTTCTTTTTGTGTATTGAGGTTACTTTAATTTGGATACAATTTCTTTTGATTTGTTTGGTAAGTTTGAATTCCTCAAGGCCACAAGTTCAAATTTGATAATTGCTTCTTTAGTTTGTTTAGAACTTTAAGAGTTAAAAGGGAGTGGTAAAAGGCTGTGTGGTGAGACTAAAAGAGAGTAAAAGCCATTTGAGGGATACACGAGGGTTGAGTGAACTATTTTTGAGAGAAACACGTGAGTGAGTGTTGGGAGGAAGTAAATTATTATTATTATTATAATTATTATTTTTTATTTTTTTGGCAGAAATATAAGATGGGTGATCAAAACCCCCCACCAAACCTTCAAGTTCAAGCTATGATGGATGAAATGCGACGTTTGATGACAAATGAATTTAACCAAGTACATGAAAGAATGGACCGAATGGAGGCACAAGTACAAAGAACTCGATCTCGAGCATCATCACAGGTTTCTAACGGGGAAGAGGAGGATGATGGTTGGGAACCTGAAAGGCGACCAAATAGAAGGAGGTCACGAAGAGATGACAATTTAAGTTCTATTAAAATGAAAGTTCCTTCTTTCAAAGGCAAGTCAGACCCGGACGCGTACATTGAATGGGAGACAAAAATGGAGTTCATATTTGATTGTCATGAATATTCCAACCGTAAGAAGGTAAAACTAGCCGTAGTTGAGTTTTCTGATTATGCACTAACATGGTGGGATCAACTTCTAATCACTAGACGGAGAAATGGAGAAAGGCCTATTGAGACATGGGATGAAATGAAGAGTGTCATGCGAAGACGGTTTGTGCCAAGTCATTACTTTCGTGATCTCCACAATAAACTTCAAAGCTTAAAACAAGGCAGCAAGTGTGTTGATGATTACTTCAAAGAAATGGAGGTTATGATGGTTCGTGCCAATATTGAGGAGGATCCTGAGGCAACCATGGCCAGATTCTTAAATGGCTTAAATCTTGAAATTCGTGATCGCGTTGAGATGCAACATTATGTTGAAATTGAAGACATGGTCCATATGGCTGTTAAAATTGAGAAACAATTAAAAAGAGGTGGCGGGTCTCGAAATAACACTTGGAAGGCTAGTACTTCAAAAAAATCAGAAAATACACCTACTTCTTCTTCTAATTCCAAATCTGATCCTAAAACAACAAACTCTTCAAAAGGAAAAACTGATTCTTCTACTTTTAGGAATCGTGACATAAAGTGTTTCAAGTGTCAAGGAAGGGGTCATATTGCAAGTCAATGTCCAAATAAGCTTACCATGGTGGTTAGAGAAAATGGCGAGATCGAAACGGATGAATCAGATTCTATAGTTTCAACGGAAGATTGTAGTTATGATGAAGAGGTGGCTGTTCAAGGTGATTTGTTGGTTGCAAGACGAGCTCTAAACATTCAATCCAAGGAGGGAGACGATGCCCAAAGGGAGAATATATTTCATACTCGTTGCTATGTTCAAGGCAAGGTATGTAGTGTTATAATTGATGGTGGGAGTTGTACTAACGTTGCAAGTACTTCCATGGTTGAAAAGTTAGGTATACCCACGATGAAGCATCAAAAACCATACAAACTTCAATGGCTCAATGATAGTGGTGAGGTGCGAGTTACAAAACAGGTGATGGTTTCATTTCGGATTGGAAGATATGAAGACGAGGTGTTGTGTGATGTTGTTCCTATGCAAGCCACTCACTTGCTGCTAGGTAGACCATGGCAATATGATAGACACGTAAGTCACGACGGTTTCACTAACAAATACACTTTTGTTTACAAAACAAAACCGGTAACTCTTGTACCAATGTCACCAATTCAAGTTTACCAAGATCAAGTAAAACTTCAACAAGATGCGAAAAAAGAGAGCGAAGGAAAAAAAGAGAGTGAGAAAAAAAAAGATGATGAACAAAAAAAAATGAGTGAGAAAATAGAAGAAAATGAACAAAAAAAAGAAAGTGAACAAAAAAAAGAGAGTGAAAAAAACAAAGAAAACATGAAAAAAAGAGGGAAAGAAAAAAAGGAAAATAAATATATTGCACTGGCAAAAAAAAGTGAGATAAAAGAAGCTTTTAAATCAGAAATGCATATTGTGCTTCTTTTGTTCAAAGAAGCTCCAATAGCCACTAACACTTTGGCCGGAACTCTTCCGAGCGATGTTACCTCTCTCTTGCAGGAATTTGGAGACTTGTTTGCTGAGGATGTTCCAAATGGATTGCCACCAATTCGTGGGATTGAACACCAAATTGACTTTATGCCTGGGGCGTCTATTCCCAACAAACCAGCCTATAGAACAAGCCCTGAAGAAACCAAGGAGCTACAAAGGCAAGTTGAAGAGTTACTTGCAAAGGGATTGGTTCAAGAAAGTATGAGCCCTTGTGCCGTTCCAGTCTTGTTGGTGCCAAAGAAGGATGGTTCTTGGAGGATGTGCGTAGATTGCCGTGCCATCAACAATATTACGGTAAAGTATCGTCATCCCATTCCCCGACTCGATGATATGCTTGATGAGTTGTATGGAGCAAAACTTTTTTCCAAAATTGATTTAAAAAGCGGGTATCACCAAATTCGCATGAAAGAAGGTGATGAGTGGAAAACAGCTTTTAAAACAAAACATGGTTTATATGAATGGTTAGTAATGCCTTTTGGCCTAACTAATGCTCCTAGTACCTTCATGAGATTAATGAACCATGTTTTGCGTGAATATATTGGCAAATTTGTGGTTGTTTACTTCGATGATATTTTGATTTATTCAAAGTGTCCAAAAGATCACCTTGAGCATCTGACATGTGTTTTGAATGTGCTTAGGAAAGAAAGGCTATATGCTAACTTGAAGAAGTGTACCTTTTGTACTGACCAAGTTGTTTTCCTTGGGTATGTGGTGAGCTCCCAAGGAGTGGCTGTTGATGAAGAAAAGGTAAAAGCCATCCAAGATTGGCCAACTCCAAAGACTATAAGTGAAGTTCGAAGTTTTCATGGCCTGGCAAGTTTTTATCGCCGGTTTGTCAAACATTTTAGCACTTTAGCATCACCACTTACAGAAATCATCAAAAAGAATGTTGGGTTTAAATGGGGCAAAGAACAAGAGCATGCTTTTCAACAACTCAAGTTTCACTTAACTCATGCTCCTTTGTTGTCTTTGCCTAATTTTGACAAAACATTTGAAATTGAATGTGATGCATCAGGAATTGGAATTGGTGCTGTTTTGATGCAAGAGGGTAAACCTTTGGCATATTTCAGTGAAAAATTAAGTGGGGCAACTTTAAATTACCCAACTTATGACAAAGAGCTTTATTCTTTGGTCCGAGCATTGAAAACATGGCAACATTATCTGTGGGCTAAAGAATTTGTAATTCATTCAGATCATGAGTCCTTAAAGTTTCTAAAAGGACAACACAAATTAAACAAAAGACATGCTAGGTGGATGGAGTTCATTGAGACATTTCCTTATGTCATCCGATACAAGAAAGGTAAGGAAAATGTTGTGGCTGATGCTTTGTCACGTAGACACTCTCTACTTTCTTCTCTAGATTTCAAAATTCTAGGATTTGAACAAATCAAGGAATTATACCACAATGACGTTGATTTTGGTCAGATTTACCAATCTTGTGAACAATGCTCTTTTGAAAAGTTTTTCTTACATAATGGTTTTTTGTTCAAAGAATCAAGACTTTGCATTCCTAAATCTTCCTTGCGTGAGCTTTTGGTTAGAGAAGCACATAGTGGAGGCCTTATGGGACATTTTGGGATCGCAAAAACATTATCTACTTTGCAGGAACATTTCTTTTGGCCAAAAATGAAGGTGGATGTTGGAAGAATTTGCAATAATTGTATTGTGTGCAAGCAAGCCAAATCCAAGGTTCAACATCATGGTTTATATACTCCACTTCCAATACCATGTGAACCATGGGTTGATATTTCAATGGACTTCGTGTTGGGTCTACCAAGATCCAAAAGTGGAAAGGACTCTATTTTTGTGATTGTTGATAGGTTTTCTAAAATGGCTCATTTTATTGCATGCAATAAAACTAATGATGCATCTCACATTGCTGATTTGTTTTTTAGAGAAATTGTCAGGTTGCATGGAATGCCAAAAACCATTGTCTCAGATCGGGATTCTAAGTTTTTGAGTTATTTTTGGAAAACTTTGTGGGCAAAATTAGGGACAAAACTCTTGTTTTCAACAACTTGCCACCCACAAACGGATGGTCAAACAGAAGTGGTGAATAGGACCTTGTCCACCTTGTTGAGGGCTTTAATAAAGAAGAACATCAAAACATGGGAGGACTGTTTGCCACATGTTGAGTTTGCATACAATCGTGCCACTCATTCTGCTACAAAAATGTCACCATTTGAAATTGTATACGGTTTTAATCCTTTGACTCCTTTGGATTTATCACCTTTGCCTTTTTCTGAGCAGGTTAACTTAGATGGAAACAAAAAGGCTGAATTTGTGAAACAGATACATGAGAAAGCAAGACTAAATATAGAAAGAAGAACGGAGCAATATTCAAAACAAGCGAATAAAGGGCGACGCAAGATGATTTTTGAACCGGGTGATTGGGTTTGGTTACATATGAGAAAAGAACGATTTCCAGCCCAACGACGTTCAAAATTGCTTCCAAGAGGGGACGGTCCTTTCCAAGTTTTAGAGCGTATCAATGACAATGCATACAAATTGGACCTGCCGGGTGAGTATAATGTTAGTGCAACTTTCAATGTAACTGATCTAGCTCCTTTTGATGTAGGTTCTGATTTGAGGACAAATCCTTTTCAAGAGGAGGGGAATGATGCAAACCCACAGCTGTCAACAAAGGATCCAAATCAAATGCCAGATGGACCAGTTACGAGGGCACGAGCTAAAACATTCAAAGAGGCTTTAAATGGATTGGTTAGAGAAGTTTGTACTCAAGAAAGTGTATGGAGACCCATTGGACTCAATCAAGTTTTGAATACAATTTGTGAGTTTTTAACTCTTTTTTCGTTCTTTGTGAACTTTAGAACTTATCAGGTTTTCATAGCTTGTGGCGTTCAAACTTATCAATCAATTTGGTGGGTTGATTGTGGCGTTTTATACCAAGGTTCTTGTCTCTTTATAGACAACGGGTCGCGGTTTCCACCTTTGTTTTACAATTCTGTAACCAAAAGAACGATCGGACAAAACGTGTTCAAACCTCAATTTTGGGTGAGATCACATCACTTCCAATGTGGAACTCAAGAATGAAACAGTGCTCAACAAACCTTTGCTAAATTGCATTGTCTTCTATTATGGAACTCAAGAATCAAACAATGCTCATCAAACCTTTTCTTAAATTGCATAGACTACTATTGTGGAACTCAAGAATCAAACAATGCTCACCAAAGCTTTGCTTACATTGCATAAACCTCTATTGTGGTACTCAAGAATTAAACGATGATCATCAAAGCTTAGCTAAATTGGATAAACTTTGAATGTGGAACTCAATAATGAAACAATGGTCATTAAAGCTTTGCATAAATTGCATAGACTTCTATTGTGGAACTCAAGAGTTAAACAATGCTCTTTAAAGTTTTGCTAAATTGCGAAGACTACTTCTATTGTGGATCTCTAGAATTAAACAATGCACAGCAAAGCTGTGCTAAATTGCATTGAGTTCTAATGTGGAACTCAAGAATGAAACATTGCTCATCAAAGCTTTGCTTAAATTGCATAGACTTCTATTGTGGAAGTCAAGAATTAAACAATGCTCATCAATGCTTTGCTAAATTGCATAGCCTTCCAATGTGGAAACCAAGAATGAAACAATGTCATGAATGCTTTGCTAAATTGCATAGACTTTTATTTTGGAACTCAAGAATCAAACAATGCTCATCAAAGCTTTGCTTAAAATGCATATAGTTCTATTGTGGAACTCAAGAATAAAAGAATTCTCATCAAAGCTTTACTTTAATTGCATAGACTTCTATTGTGGAACTCAAGAATTAAACGATGCTCATCAAAGCTTTGCTAAATTACAAAAACTTCTAATGTGGAACTCAAGAATAAAACAATGCACATCAAAGCTTTTCTAATATTGCATGGACATCGATTGTGGAACTAAAGAATAAAACAATGCTCATCTAACCTTCGCTATATTGCGAAGACTACTTCTATTGTGGGACTCTAGAATTAAACAATGCTCATCAAAGCTATACTAAATTCCATAGACTTCAAATGTGGAACTAAAGAATGAAATAATGCTCATCAAAGCTTTGCTTGAATTGCATAGACGTTTATTGTGGAACTCAAGATTTAATCAATGCTCATCAAAGCTTTGCTAAATTTCGAAGACTACTTCTATTGTGGAACTCTAGAATTAAACAATGGTCATCAAAGCTTTGCTAAATTGCATAGACTTCTAATGTGGAACTTAAAACAATGCTCACCAAAGCTCCACATAAATTGCATACACTTCTATTATGGAATTCAAGAATGAAACAAAGCTCAACAAAGCTTTGCCAAATTACGTAGTCTTCAATTGTGGAACTCAAGAATCAAACAACGCTCATCAAAGCTTTGCTTAAATTACATAGACTTCTATTATGGAACTACAGAATCAAACAATGCTCATCAAAGATTTGCTTAAATTGCATAGACTTCTATTGTGGAACTCAAGAATAAAACAATGCTCATCAAAGCTTTGCTTAAATTGCATAGACTTGTATTTTGGAACTCAAGAATTAAACGATGCTCTTCAAAGCTTTGCTAAATTACAAAGACTTCTATTGTGGAACTCAAGAATAAAACAATGCTCATCAAAGCTTTTCTAAAATTGCATGGACTTCGATTATGGATCTCAAGAATAAAAGAATGCTCATCTAACATTCATTAAATTGCAAAGACTACTTCTATTGTGAAACTCTAGAATTAAACAGTGCTCATCAAAGCTATGCTAAATTGTATCAACTTCTAATGTGGAACTCAAGAATGAATCAATGCGCATCAAAGCTTTGCTTAAGTTGCATACACTTCTATTGTGGAACTCAAGAATTATAGAATGCTCATTAAAGTTTTGCTAAATTGCAAATATTACTTTTACTGTGGAACTTAAGAATTAAACTATGCTCATCAATGTTTTGATAAATTGGATAGACTTCCAATGTGGAACTCAAGAATGAAACAGTGCTCAACAAACCTTTGCTAAATTGCATTGTCTTCTATTATGGAACTCAAGAATCAAACAATGCTCATCAAACCTTTTCTTAAATTGCATAGACTACTATTGTGGAACTCAAGAATCAAACAATGCTCACCAAAGCTTTGCTTACATTGCATAAACCTCTATTGTGGTACTCAAGAATTAAACGATGATCATCAAAGCTTAGCTAAATTGGATAAACTTTGAATGTGGAACTCAATAATGAAACAATGGTCATTAAAGCTTTGCATAAATTGCATAGACTTCTATTGTGGAACTCAAGAGTTAAACAATGCTCTTTAAAGTTTTGCTAAATTGCGAAGACTAATTCTATTGTGGATCTCTAGAATTAAACAATGCACAGCAAAGCTGTGCTAAATTGCATTGAGTTCTAATGTGGAACTCAAGAATGAAACATTGCTCATCAAAGCTTTGCTTAAATTGCATAGACTTCTATTGTGGAAGTCAAGAATTAAACAATGCTCATCAATGCTTTGCTAAATTGCATAGCCTTCCAATGTGGAAACCAAGAATGAAACAATGTCATCAATGCTTTGCTAAATTGCATAGACTTTTATTTTGGAACTCAAGAATCAAACAATGCTCATCAAAGCTTTGCTTAAAATGCATATAGTTCTATTGTGGAACTCAAGAATAAAAGAATTCTCATCAAAGCTTTACTTTAATTGCATAGACTTCTATTGTGGAACTCAAGAATTAAACGATGCTCATCAAAGCTTTGCTAAATTACAAAAACTTCTAATGTGGAACTCAAGAATAAAACAATGCACATCAAAGCTTTTCTAATATTGCATGGACATCGATTGTGGAACTAAAGAATAAAACAATGCTCATCTAACCTTCGCTATATTGCGAAGACTACTTCTATTGTGGGACTCTAGAATTAAACAATGCTCATCAAAGCTATACTAAATTCCATAGACTTCAAATGTGGAACTAAAGAATGAAATAATGCTCATCAAAGCTTTGCTTGAATTGCATAGACGTTTATTGTGGAACTCAAGATTTAATCAATGCTCATCAAAGCTTTGCTAAATTTCGAAGACTACTTCTATTGTGGAACTCTAGAATTAAACAATGGTCATCAAAGCTTTGCTAAATTGCATAGACTTCTAATGTGGAACTTAAAACAATGCTCACCAAAGCTCCACATAAATTGCATACACTTCTATTATGGAATTCAAGAATGAAACAAAGCTCAACAAAGCTTTGCCAAATTACGTAGTCTTCAATTGTGGAACTCAAGAATCAAACAACGCTCATCAAAGCTTTGCTTAAATTACATAGACTTCTATTATGGAACTACAGAATCAAACAATGCTCATCAAAGATTTGCTTAAATTGCATAGACTTCTATTGTGGAACTCAAGAATAAAACAATGCTCATCAAAGCTTTGCTTAAATTGCATAGACTTGTATTTTGGAACTCAAGAATTAAACGATGCTCTTCAAAGCTTTGCTAAATTACAAAGACTTCTATTGTGGAACTCAAGAATAAAACAATGCTCATCAAAGCTTTTCTAAAATTGCATGGACTTCGATTATGGATCTCAAGAATAAAAGAATGCTCATCTAACATTCATTAAATTGCAAAGACTACTTCTATTGTGAAACTCTAGAATTAAACAGTGCTCATCAAAGCTATGCTAAATTGTATAAACTTCTAATGTGGAACTCAAGAATGAATCAATGCGCATCAAAGCTTTGCTTAAGTTGCATACACTTCTATTGTGGAACTCAAGAATTATAGAATGCTCATTAAAGTTTTGCTAAATTGCAAATATTACTTTTACTGTGGAACTTAAGAATTAAACTATGCTCATCAATGTTTTGATAAATTGGATAGACTTCCAATGTGGAACTCAAGAATGAAACAGTGCTCAACAAACCTGTGCTAAATTGCATTGTCTTCTATTGTGGAACTCAAGAATCAAACAATGCTCATCAAACCTTTTCTTAAATTGCATAGACTACTATTGTGGAACTCAAGAATCAAACAATGCTCACCAAAGCTTTGCTTACATTGCATAAACCTCTATTGTGGTACTCAAGAATTA
The DNA here is from genome assembly GCF_002870075.4 of Lactuca sativa. NCBI lineage: Eukaryota > Viridiplantae > Streptophyta > Magnoliopsida > Asterales > Asteraceae > Lactuca > Lactuca sativa. Next base: position 265,609,907 of record NC_056630.2, read on the forward strand.
AACGATGATCATCAAAGCTTAGCTAAATTGGATAAACTTTGAATGTGGAACTCAATAATGAAACAATGGTCATTAAAGCTTTGCATAAATTGCATAGACTTCTATTGTGGAACTCAAGAGTTAAACAATGCTCTTTAAAGTTTTGCTAAATTGCGAAGACTAATTCTATTGTGGATCTCTAGAATTAAACAATGCACAGCAAAGCTGTGCTAAATTGCATTGAGTTCTAATGTGGAACTCAAGAATGAAACATTGCTCATCAAAGCTTTGCTTAAATTGCATAGACTTCTATTGTGGAAGTCAAGAATTAAACAATGCTCATCAATGCTTTGCTAAATTGCATAGCCTTCCAATGTGGAAACCAAGAATGAAACAATGTCATCAATGCTTTGCTAAATTGCATAGACTTTTATTTTGGAACTCAAGAATCAAACAATGCTCATCAAAGCTTTGCTTAAAATGCATATAGTTCTATTGTGGAACTCAAGAATAAAAGAATTCTCATCAAAGCTTTACTTTAATTGCATAGACTTCTATTGTGGAACTCAAGAATTAAACGATGCTCATCAAAGCTTTGCTAAATTACAAAAACTTCTAATGTGGAACTCAAGAATAAAACAATGCACATCAAAGCTTTTCTAATATTGCATGGACATCGATTGTGGAACTAAAGAATAAAACAATGCTCATCTAACCTTCGCTATATTGCGAAGACTACTTCTATTGTGGGACTCTAGAATTAAACAATGCTCATCAAAGCTATACTAAATTCCATAGACTTCAAATGTGGAACTAAAGAATGAAATAATGCTCATCAAAGCTTTGCTTGAATTGCATAGACGTTTATTGTGGAACTCAAGATTTAATCAATGCTCATCAAAGCTTTGCTAAATTTCGAAGACTACTTCTATTGTGGAACTCTAGAATTAAACAATGGTCATCAAAGCTTTGCTAAATTGCATAGACTTCTAATGTGGAACTTAAAACAATGCTCACCAAAGCTCCACATAAATTGCATACACTTCTATTATGGAATTCAAGAATGAAACAAAGCTCAACAAAGCTTTGCCAAATTACGTAGTCTTCAATTGTGGAACTCAAGAATCAAACAACGCTCATCAAAGCTTTGCTTAAATTACATAGACTTCTATTATGGAACTACAGAATCAAACAATGCTCATCAAAGATTTGCTTAAATTGCATAGACTTCTATTGTGGAACTCAAGAATAAAACAATGCTCATCAAAGCTTTGCTTAAATTGCATAGACTTGTATTTTGGAACTCAAGAATTAAACGATGCTCTTCAAAGCTTTGCTAAATTACAAAGACTTCTATTGTGGAACTCAAGAATAAAACAATGCTCATCAAAGCTTTTCTAAAATTGCATGGACTTCGATTATGGATCTCAAGAATAAAAGAATGCTCATCTAACATTCATTAAATTGCAAAGACTACTTCTATTGTGAAACTCTAGAATTAAACAGTGCTCATCAAAGCTATGCTAAATTGTATCAACTTCTAATGTGGAACTCAAGAATGAATCAATGCGCATCAAAGCTTTGCTTAAGTTGCATACACTTCTATTGTGGAACTCAAGAATTATAGAATGCTCATTAAAGTTTTGCTAAATTGCAAATATTACTTTTACTGTGGAACTTAAGAATTAAACTATGCTCATCAATGTTTTGATAAATTGGATAGACTTCCAATGTGGAACTCAAGAATGAAACAGTGCTCAACAAACCTTTGCTAAATTGCATTGTCTTCTATTATGGAACTCAAGAATCAAACAATGCTCATCAAACCTTTTCTTAAATTGCATAGACTACTATTGTGGAACTCAAGAATCAAACAATGCTCACCAAAGCTTTGCTTACATTGCATAAACCTCTATTGTGGTACTCAAGAATTAAACGATGATCATCAAAGCTTAGCTAAATTGGATAAACTTTGAATGTGGAACTCAATAATGAAACAATGGTCATTAAAGCTTTGCATAAATTGCATAGACTTCTATTGTGGAACTCAAGAGTTAAACAATGCTCTTTAAAGTTTTGCTAAATTGCGAAGACTACTTCTATTGTGGATCTCTAGAATTAAACAATGCACAGCAAAGCTGTGCTAAATTGCATTGAGTTCTAATGTGGAACTCAAGAATGAAACATTGCTCATCAAAGCTTTGCTTAAATTGCATAGACTTCTATTGTGGAAGTCAAGAATTAAACAATGCTCATCAATGCTTTGCTAAATTGCATAGCCTTCCAATGTGGAAACCAAGAATGAAACAATGTCATCAATGCTTTGCTAAATTGCATAGACTTTTATTTTGGAACTCAAGAATCAAACAATGCTCATCAAAGCTTTGCTTAAAATGCATATAGTTCTATTGTGGAACTCAAGAATAAAAGAATTCTCATCAAAGCTTTACTTTAATTGCATAGACTTCTATTGTGGAACTCAAGAATTAAACGATGCTCATCAAAGCTTTGCTAAATTACAAAAACTTCTAATGTGGAACTCAAGAATAAAACAATGCACATCAAAGCTTTTCTAATATTGCATGGACATCGATTGTGGAACTAAAGAATAAAACAATGCTCATCTAACCTTCGCTATATTGCGAAGACTACTTCTATTGTGGGACTCTAGAATTAAACAATGCTCATCAAAGCTATACTAAATTCCATAGACTTCAAATGTGGAACTAAAGAATGAAATAATGCTCATCAAAGCTTTGCTTGAATTGCATAGACGTTTATTGTGGAACTCAAGATTTAATCAATGCTCATCAAAGCTTTGCTAAATTTCGAAGACTACTTCTATTGTGGAACTCTAGAATTAAACAATGGTCATCAAAGCTTTGCTAAATTGCATAGACTTCTAATGTGGAACTTAAAACAATGCTCACCAAAGCTCCACATAAATTGCATACACTTCTATTATGGAATTCAAGAATGAAACAAAGCTCAACAAAGCTTTGCCAAATTACGTAGTCTTCAATTGTGGAACTCAAGAATCAAACAACGCTCATCAAAGCTTTGCTTAAATTACATAGACTTCTATTATGGAATTACAGAATCAAACAATGCTCATCAAAGATTTGCTTAAATTGCATAGACTTCTATTGTGGAACTCAAGAATAAAACAATGCTCATCAAAGCTTTGCTTAAATTGCATAGACTTGTATTTTGGAACTCAAGAATTAAACGATGCTCTTCAAAGCTTTGCTAAATTACAAAGACTTCTATTGTGGAACTCAAGAATAAAACAATGCTCATCAAAGCTTTTCTAAAATTGCATGGACTTCGATTATGGATCTCAAGAATAAAAGAATGCTCATCTAACATTCATTAAATTGCAAAGACTACTTCTATTGTGAAACTCTAGAATTAAACAGTGCTCATCAAAGCTATGCTAAATTGTATAAACTTCTAATGTGGAACTCAAGAATGAATCAATGCGCATCAAAGCTTTGCTTAAGTTGCATACACTTCTATTGTGGAACTCAAGAATTATAAAATGCTCATTAAAGTTTTGCTAAATTGCAAATATTACTTTTACTGTGGAACTTAAGAATTAAACTATGCTCATCAATGTTTTGATAAATTGGATAGACTTCCAATGTGGAACTCAAGAATGAAACAGTGCTCAACAAACCTTTGCTAAATTGCAGTGTCTTCTATTGTGGAACTCAAGAATCAAACAATGCTCATCAAACCTTTTCTTAAATTGCATAGACTACTATTGTGGAACTCAAGAATCAAACAATGCTCACCAAAGCTTTGCTTACATTGCATAAACCTCTATTGTGGTACTCAAGAATTAAACGATGATCATCAAAGCTTAGCTAAATTGGATAAACTTTGAATGTGGAACTCAATAATGAAACAATGGTCATTAAAGCTTTGCATAAATTGCATAGACTTCTATTGTGGAACTCAAGAGTTAAACAATGCTCTTTAAAGTTTTGCTAAATTGCGAAGACTACTTCTATTGTGGATCTCTAGAATTAAACAATGCACAGCAAAGCTGTGCTAAATTGCATTGAGTTCTAATGTGGAACTCAAGAATGAAACATTGCTCATCAAAGCTTTGCTTAAATTGCATAGACTTCTATTGTGGAAGTCAAGAATTAAACAATGCTCATCAATGCTTTGCTAAATTGCATAGCCTTCCAATGTGGAAACCAAGAATGAAACAATGTCATCAATGCTTTGCTAAATTGCATAGACTTTTATTTTGGAACTCAAGAATCAAACAATGCTCATCAAAGCTTTGCTTAAAATGCATATAGTTCTATTGTGGAACTCAAGAATAAAAGAATTCTCATCAAAGCTTTACTTTAATTGCATAGACTTCTATTGTGGAACTCAAGAATTAAACGATGCTCATCAAAGCTTTGCTAAATTACAAAAACTTCTAATGTGGAACTCAAGAATAAAACAATGCACATCAAAGCTTTTCTAATATTGCATGGACATCGATTGTGGAACTAAAGAATAAAACAATGCTCATCTAACCTTCGCTATATTGCGAAGACTACTTCTATTGTGGGACTCTAGAATTAAACAATGCTCATCAAAGCTATACTAAATTCCATAGACTTCAAATGTGGAACTAAAGAATGAAATAATGCTCATCAAAGCTTTGCTTGAATTGCATAGACGTTTATTGTGGAACTCAAGATTTAATCAATGCTCATCAAAGCTTTGCTAAATTTCGAAGACTACTTCTATTGTGGAACTCTAGAATTAAACAATGGTCATCAAAGCTTTGCTAAATTGCATAGACTTCTAATGTGGAACTTAAAACAATGCTCACCAAAGCTCCACATAAATTGCATACACTTCTATTATGGAATTCAAGAATGAAACAAAGCTCAACAAAGCTTTGCCAAATTACGTAGTCTTCAATTGTGGAACTCAAGAATCAAACAACGCTCATCAAAGCTTTGCTTAAATTACATAGACTTCTATTATGGAACTACAGAATCAAACAATGCTCATCAAAGATTTGCTTAAATTGCATAGACTTCTATTGTGGAACTCAAGAATAAAACAATGCTCATCAAAGCTTTGCTTAAATTGCATAGACTTGTATTTTGGAACTCAAGAATTAAACGATGCTCTTCAAAGCTTTGCTAAATTACAAAGACTTCTATTGTGGAACTCAAGAATAAAACAATGCTCATCAAAGCTTTTCTAAAATTGCATGGACTTCGATTATGGATCTCAAGAATAAAAGAATGCTCATCTAACATTCATTAAATTGCAAAGACTACTACTATTGTGAAACTCTAGAATTAAACAGTGCTCATCAAAGCTATGCTAAATTGTATAAACTTCTAATGTGGAACTCAAGAATGAATCAATGCGCATCAAAGCTTTGCTTAAGTTGCATACACTTCTATTGTGGAACTCAAGAATTATAGAATGCTCATTAAAGTTTTGCTAAATTGCAAATATTACTTTTACTGTGGAACTTAAGAATTAAACTATGCTCATCAATGTTTTGATAAATTGGATAGACTTCCAATGTGGAACTCAAGAATGAAACAGTGCTCAACAAACCTTTGCTAAATTGCAGTGTCTTCTATTGTGGAACTCAAGAATCAAACAATGCTCATCAAACCTTTTCTTAAATTGCATAGACTACTATTGTGGAACTCAAGAATCAAACAATGCTCACCAAAGCTTTGCTTACATTGCATAAACCTCTATTGTGGTACTCAAGAATTAAACGATGATCATCAAAGCTTAGCTAAATTGGATAAACTTTGAATGTGGAACTCAATAATGAAACAATGGTCATTAAAGCTTTGCATAAATTGCATAGACTTCTATTGTGGAACTCAAGAGTTAAACAATGCTCTTTAAAGTTTTGCTAAATTGCGAAGACTACTTCTATTGTGGATCTCTAGAATTAAACAATGCACAGCAAAGCTGTGCTAAATTGCATTGAGTTCTAATGTGGAACTCAAGAATGAAACATTGCTCATCAAAGCTTTGCTTAAATTGCATAGACTTCTATTGTGGAAGTCAAGAATTAAACAATGCTCATCAATGCTTTGCTAAATTGCATAGCCTTCCAATGTGGAAACCAAGAATGAAACAATGTCATCAATGCTTTGCTAAATTGCATAGACTTTTATTTTGGAACTCAAGAATCAAACAATGCTCATCAAAGCTTTGCTTAAAATGCATATAGTTCTATTGTGGAACTCAAGAATAAAAGAATTCTCATCAAAGCTTTACTTTAATTGCATAGACTTCTATTGTGGAACTCAAGAATTAAACGATGCTCATCAAAGCTTTGCTAAATTACAAAAACTTCTAATGTGGAACTCAAGAATAAAACAATGCACATCAAAGCTTTTCTAATATTGCATGGACATCGATTGTGGAACTAAAGAATAAAACAATGCTCATCTAACCTTCGCTATATTGCGAAGACTACTTCTATTGTGGGACTCTAGAATTAAACAATGCTCATCAAAGCTATACTAAATTCCATAGACTTCAAATGTGGAACTAAAGAATGAAATAATGCTCATCAAAGCTTTGCTTGAATTGCATAGACGTTTATTGTGGAACTCAAGATTTAATCAATGCTCATCAAAGCTTTGCTAAATTTCGAAGACTACTTCTATTGTGGAACTCTAGAATTAAACAATGGTCATCAAAGCTTTGCTAAATTGCATAGACTTCTAATGTGGAACTTAAAACAATGCTCACCAAAGCTCCACATAAATTGCATACACTTCTATTATGGAATTCAAGAATGAAACAAAGCTCAACAAAGCTTTGCCAAATTACGTAGTCTTCAATTGTGGAACTCAAGAATCAAACAACGCTCATCAAAGCTTTGCTTAAATTACATAGACTTCTATTATGGAACTACAGAATCAAACAATGCTCATCAAAGATTTGCTTAAATTGCATAGACTTCTATTGTGGAACTCAAGAATAAAACAATGCTCATCAAAGCTTTGCTTAAATTGCATAGACTTGTATTTTGGAACTCAAGAATTAAACGATGCTCTTCAAAGCTTTGCTAAATTACAAAGACTTCTATTGTGGAACTCAAGAATAAAACAATGCTCATCAAAGCTTTTCTAAAATTGCATGGACTTCGATTATGGATCTCAAGAATAAAAGAATGCTCATCTAACATTCATTAAATTGCAAAGACTACTTCTATTGTGAAACTCTAGAATTAAACAGTGCTCATCAAAGCTATGCTAAATTGTATAAACTTCTAATGTGGAACTCAAGAATGAATCAATGCGCATCAAAGCTTTGCTTAAGTTGCATACACTTCTATTGTGGAACTCAAGAATTATAGAATGCTCATTAAAGTTTTGCTAAATTGCAAATATTACTTTTACTGTGGAACTTAAGAATTAAACTATGCTCATCAATGTTTTGATAAATTGGATAGACTTCCAATGTGGAACTCAAGAATGAAACAGTGCTCAACAAACCTTTGCTAAATTGCATTGTCTTCTATTATGGAACTCAAGAATCAAACAATGCTCATCAAACCTTTTCTTAAATTGCATAGACTACTATTGTGGAACTCAAGAATCAAACAATGCTCACCAAAGCTTTGCTTACATTGCATAAACCTCTATTGTGGTACTCAAGAATTAAACGATGATCATCAAAGCTTAGCTAAATTGGATAAACTTTGAATGTGGAACTCAATAATGAAACAATGGTCATTAAAGCTTTGCATAAATTGCATAGACTTCTATTGTGGAACTCAAGAGTTAAACAATGCTCTTTAAAGTTTTGCTAAATTGCGAAGACTACTTCTATTGTGGATCTCTAGAATTAAACAATGCACAGCAAAGCTGTGCTAAATTGCATTGAGTTCTAATGTGGAACTCAAGAATGAAACATTGCTCATCAAAGCTTTGCTTAAATTGCATAGACTTCTATTGTGGAAGTCAAGAATTAAACAATGCTCATCAATGCTTTGCTAAATTGCATAGCCTTCCAATGTGGAAACCAAGAATGAAACAATGTCATCAATGCTTTGCTAAATTGCAAAGACTTTTATTTTGGAACTCAAGAATCAAACAATGCTCATCAAAGCTTTGCTTAAAATGCATATAGTTCTATTGTGGAACTCAAGAATAAAAGAATTCTCATCAAAGCTTTACTTTAATTGCATAGACTTCTATTGTGGAACTCAAGAATTAAACGATGCTCATCAAAGCTTTGCTAAATTACAAAAACTTCTAATGTGGAACTCAAGAATAAAACAATGCACATCAAAGCTTTTCTAATATTGCATGGACATCGATTGTGGAACTAAAGAATAAAACAATGCTCATCTAACCTTCGCTATATTGCGAAGACTACTTCTATTGTGGGACTCTAGAATTAAACAATGCTCATCAAAGCTATACTAAATTCCATAGACTTCAAATGTGGAACTAAAGAATGAAATAATGCTCATCAAAGCTTTGCTTGAATTGCATAGACGTTTATTGTGGAACTCAAGATTTAATCAATGCTCATCAAAGCTTTGCTAAATTTCGAAGACTACTTCTATTGTGGAACTCTAGAATTAAACAATGGTCATCAAAGCTTTGCTAAATTGCATAGACTTCTAATGTGGAACTTAAAACAATGCTCACCAAAGCTCCACATAAATTGCATACACTTCTATTATGGAATTCAAGAATGAAACAAAGCTCAACAAAGCTTTGCCAAATTACGTAGTCTTCAATTGTGGAACTCAAGAATCAAACAACGCTCATCAAAGCTTTGCTTAAATTACATAGACTTCTATTATGGAACTACAGAATCAAACAATGCTCATCAAAGATTTGCTTAAATTGCATAGACTTCTATTGTGGAACTCAAGAATAAAACAATGCTCATCAAAGCTTTGCTTAAATTGCATAGACTTGAATTTGGAACTCAAGAATTAAACGATGCTCTTCAAAGCTTTGCTAAATTACAAAGACTTCTATTGTGGAACTCAAGAATAAAACAATGCTCATCAAAGCTTTTCTAAAATTGCATGGACTTCGATTATGGATCTCAAGAATAAAAGAATGCTCATCTAACATTCATTAAATTGCAAAGACTACTACTATTGTGAAACTCTAGAATTAAACAGTGCTCATCAAAGCTATGCTAAATTGTATAAACTTCTAATGTGGAACTCAAGAATGAATCAATGCGCATCAAAGCTTTGCTTAAGTTGCATACACTTCTATTGTGGAACTCAAGAATTATAGAATGCTCATTAAAGTTTTGCTAAATTGCAAATATTACTTTTACTGTGGAACTTAAGAATTAAACTATGCTCATCAATGTTTTGATAAATTGGATAGACTTCCAATGTGGAACTCAAGAATGAAACAGTGCTCAACAAACCTTTGCTAAATTGCATTGTCTTCTATTATGGAACTCAAGAATCAAACAATGCTCATCAAACCTTTTCTTAAATTGCATAGACTACTATTGTGGAACTCAAGAATCAAACAATGCTCACCAAAGCTTTGCTTACATTGCATAAACCTCTATTGTGGTACTCAAGAATTAAACGATGATCATCAAAGCTTAGCTAAATTGGATAAACTTTGAATGTGGAACTCAATAATGAAACAATGGTCATTAAAGCTTTGCATAAATTGCATAGACTTCTATTGTGGAACTCAAGAGTTAAACAATGCTCTTTAAAGTTTTGCTAAATTGCGAAGACTACTTCTATTGTGGATCTCTAGAATTAAACAATGCACAGCAAAGCTGTGCTAAATTGCATTGAGTTCTAATGTGGAACTCAAGAATGAAACATTGCTCATCAAAGCTTTGCTTAAATTGCATAGACTTCTATTGTGGAAGTCAAGAATTAAACAATGCTCATCAATGCTTTGCTAAATTGCATAGCCTTCCAATGTGGAAACCAAGAATGAAACAATGTCATCAATGCTTTGCTAAATTGCATAGACTTTTATTTTGGAACTCAAGAATCAAACAATGCTCATCAAAGCTTTGCTTAAAATGCATATAGTTCTATTGTGGAACTCAAGAATAAAAGAATTCTCATCAAAGCTTTACTTTAATTGCATAGACTTCTATTGTGGAACTCAAGAATTAAACGATGCTCATCAAAGCTTTGCTAAATTACAAAAACTTCTAATGTGGAACTCAAGAATAAAACAATGCACATCAAAGCTTTTCTAATATTGCATGGACATCGATTGTGGAACTAAAGAATAAAACAATGCTCATCTAACCTTCGCTATATTGCGAAGACTACTTCTATTGTGGGACTCTAGAATTAAACAATGCTCATCAAAGCTATACTAAATTCCATAGACTTCAAATGTGGAACTAAAGAATGAAATAATGCTCATCAAAGCTTTGCTTGAATTGCATAGACGTTTATTGTGGAACTCAAGATTTAATCAATGCTCATCAAAGCTTTGCTAAATTTCGAAGACTACTTCTATTGTGGAACTCTAGAATTAAACAATGGTCATCAAAGCTTTGCTAAATTGCATAGACTTCTAATGTGGAACTTAAAACAATGCTCACCAAAGCTCCACATAAATTGCATACACTTCTATTATGGAATTCAAGAATGAAACAAAGCTCAACAAAGCTTTGCCAAATTACGTAGTCTTCAATTGTGGAACTCAAGAATCAAACAACGCTCATCAAAGCTTTGCTTAAATTACATAGACTTCTATTATGGAACTACAGAATCAAACAATGCTCATCAAAGATTTGCTTAAATTGCATAGACTTCTATTGTGGAACTCAAGAATAAAACAATGCTCATCAAAGCTTTGCTTAAATTGCATAGACTTGTATTTTGGAACTCAAGAATTAAACGATGCTCTTCAAAGCTTTGCTAAATTACAAAGACTTCTATTGTGGAACTCAAGAATAAAACAATGCTCATCAAAGCTTTTCTAAAATTGCATGGACTTCGATTATGGATCTCAAGAATAAAAGAATGCTCATCTAACATTCATTAAATTGCAAAGACTACTTCTATTGTGAAACTCTAGAATTAAACAGTGCTCATCAAAGCTATGCTAAATTGTATAAACTTCTAATGTGGAACTCAAGAATGAATCAATGCGCATCAAAGCTTTGCTTAAGTTGCATACACTTCTATTGTGGAACTCAAGAATTATAGAATGCTCATTAAAGTTTTGCTAAATTGCAAATATTACTTTTACTGTGGAACTTAAGAATTAAACTATGCTCATCAATGTTTTGATAAATTGGATAGACTTCCAATGTGGAACTCAAGAATGAAACAGTGCTCAACAAACCTTTGCTAAATTGCAGTGTCTTCTATTGTGGTACTCAAGAATCAAACAATGCTCATCAAACCTTTTCTTAAATTGCATAGACTACTATTGTGGAACTCAAGAATCAAACAATGCTCACCAAAGCTTTGCTTACATTGCATAAACCTCTATTGTGGTACTCAAGAATTAAACGATGATCATCAAAGCTTAGCTAAATTGGATAAACTTTGAATGTGGAACTCAATAATGAAACAATGGTCATTAAAGCTTTGCATAAATTGCATAGACTTCTATTGTGGAACTCAAGAGTTAAACAATGCTCTTTAAAGTTTTGCTAAATTACGAAGACTACTTCTATTGTGGATCTCTAGAATGAAACAATGCACTGCAAAGCTGTGCTAAATTGCATTGAGTTCTAATGTGGAACTCAAGAATGAAACATTGCTCATCAAAGCTTTGCTTAATTTGCATAGACTTCTATTGTGGAAGTCAAGAATTAAACAATGCTCATCAATGCTTTGCTAAATTGCATAGCCTTCCAATGTGGAAACCAAGAATGAAACAATGTCATCAATGCTTTGCTAAATTTCATAGACTTTTATTTTGGAACTCAAGAATCAAACAATGCTCATCAAAGCTTTGCTTAAAATGCATATAGTTCTATTGTGGAACTCAAGAATAAAAGAATTCTCATCAAAGCTTTACTTTAATTGCATAGACTTCTATTGTGGAACTCAAGAATTAAACGATGCTCATCAAAGCTTTGCTAAATTACAAAAACTTCTAATGTGGAACTCAAGAATAAAACAATGCACATCAAAGCTTTTCTAATATTGCATGGACATCGATTGTGGAACTAAAGAATAAAACAATGCTCATCTAACCTTCGCTATATTGCGAAGACTACTTCTATTGTGGGACTCTAGAATTAAACAATGCTCATCAAAGCTATACTAAATTCCATAGACTTCAAATGTGGAACTAAAGAATGAAATAATGCTCATCAAAGCTTTGCTTGAATTGCATAGACGTTTATTGTGGAACTCAAGATTTAATCAATGCTCATCAAAGCTTTGCTAAATTTCGAAGACTACTTCTATTGTGGAACTCTAGAATTAAACAATGGTCATCAAAGCTTTGCTAAATTGCATAGACTTCTAATGTGGAACTTAAAACAATGCTCACCAAAGCTCCACATAAATTGCATACACTTCTATTATGGAATTCAAGAATGAAACAAAGCTCAACAAAGCTTTGCCAAATTACGTAGTCTTCAATTGTGGAACTCAAGAATCAAACAACGCTCATCAAAGCTTTGCTTAAATTACATAGACTTCTATTATGGAACTACAGAATCAAACAATGCTCATCAAAGATTTGCTTAAATTGCATAGACTTCTATTGTGGAACTCAAGAATAAAACAATGCTCATCAAAGCTTTGCTTAAATTGCATAGACTTGTATTTTGGAACTCAAGAATTAAACGATGCTCTTCAAAGCTTTGCTAAATTACAAAGACTTCTATTGTGGAACTCAAGAATAAAACAATGCTAAGAATTAAACGATGCTACTTTTTCGCTTTCTCTCTCTACTTTCTCTCTCTACCCTTGATTCTTTCTGACGGTGGTGCGATCTAGTTTCGATTCATCGGTGCTGCTTTTCCGACGTATTTCATTTATTTTGGTGAAGCAATTTCTCTTCTATTTCCATTGTCTTAATGGGAGCATCATCCAAATCGGATCGATTGAAGGAAGTGAAGGTTAAACCTCCGGATAAAAGTGCTACTGTTCGGTACACTAAGACTGAAGTGGATGTGAAGGATCTAGTTCCGCCTGGAATTATTGAGCAATCTTCAGCTACGATCTATAAAGCTCGTCGTAAGCCTAGTGTCTCTGGAGCTGTTGCGTCAGGAATTGGTAAAGCTGAGTGGAAAATGGAGGGGAAAGCTTTCAGAGTTAAGAATAGAGCTCGGAAAATTGTGGATGGGATATCTCCGATGGATGCTGAAGAGTACTTTGATGAGGAAGATTCAGAAGAAGAAACTGAAGTTGATTTGGATTCTGTAAAAGTGTGGGAGGTGGATTCTAAGATTTCTTTGACTGGGAATGATAGTTCTATAAAGGGAATGAAGAATGGAGGTTCTGAAGAGATGCAGACAATTGGATCATTCATGGGTAATATTCCTTCAGGTAATACTGCTAACCTAATGAAGAATTGGGATGGATCAAAAGCGAGTGATGAAATATTGAATCATGTTTCGGATTTGAAGAATGTCACAAATGAAATGTTGAGAGTTAATTCTAACATTATCGTCTGTGATGATTCTAATCAATTCAGTTCTAATTTGAATGATAAAAAAATTGGGGAATCTAGATCTGATGTTGATAAGGGTATCATTGACAATGAAGAATTCATTCCAGGGGTTGGGTTTCAATTTCTTAGTAAATTGAAGGAGGATAAGGCTGTGGGGAAAGAAGATGATAATGGGATGAAACAGAATATGGATATGGATACTTCAAATTTGATTAAACAAATTGATATGGATGAAGGCATTAATGAAGATGACAGCAATTCTGAAGAGGAAGGGGAAGTTGAAACAAGTGAAGAGGAGTCCAGTGAAGATGAGGAAATAATGATGGAAGAGGAGACTAAAGAGAAGAGTAATATTATAGATAAAGGGAAGGTGGAGGCTGGTACTGTAATCAATAGTATTAGTACTCTTCCTTCTATTTTGGGAGCTGCTAATAAAGGCAAAAAGGAGGAAAGTGATATGCAGGGGAAATTAGAGAATTCTTATGCTGGTGTTTTAAAGGGGAATAGACACAAAGGTAAAATAGATGTGAGATATATGCCTGGGGAAATAGGTAATGAAGATGATCCTGTTATTATCCCAATTGAAAATCTTAAGAGTGCTAGTATACCTTTCGTGAATACTCTTTATGGGTATATGATTGATAAGAAATTGGCTTTCCCAGTGATACAAAAAGAAGTCAGAAGATTATGGAAGAATGTGGGACTTGAAGAGGTGTTTATGAATAATAAAGGATTTTTTTTCTTTAAATTTAGTGATGAACAGGGGATGTTGTCTGTTTTGGAAGAGAGTCCATGGCTAATGTTCAATAATATGCCACTTTTTCTTCAAAGATGGAGACCAGGGTTGACTTTAACTAAGAATAGTCATGATAAGATTCCTGTTTGGGTCAAAATATATGATTTACCTTTGGAAGTATGGAGTGGAGAGAATCTGTGTATTATTGCTAGTAAATTGGGAATCCCTCTTGCTTTTGATTCATTTACTGAAGAGATGTGCTTGGAACATAAGGGAAGGAATGCCTATGCTAGAATCTTAATTGAAATGTCGGCTGGAAAAGAATGGAAGAAAAGTATTGATGTTTCAACTTGGGATTTTGTTACTAATATGGCTGTTATTCAAAGATTTGAAGTGGAGTATGCTTGGGTGCCTTCTAGATGCAGCCATTGCAAGGTTTATGGACATATGGACAAGATATGTATGGCAAGTATGAAGGGTAGTAATTCAGCACAAAATGGGAATAATGGAATTAATAAGGAGGATAAAGGGAAATCTGTGATTGATAATGAAGGGTATATTGAAGTTGTGAATAAAAGAAATAAGAATGTCAAAGATGGAGAAGGTACTAGTAAAACATTGATGAATTCAGTTAATAATGTTAATCAAAAATACAATGGGAGGAATAATATTTCTAGAGCGGGAAATAAATTCAGGGGACAAAATTGGAATAGAGGTGGAAATGGACGGGGGCAAAATGGGTATGTGAACAATAAAGGGGTAAGTCACTGGAATATGGAGAAAAATAAAAGATACGAGAAGGTATCTGGGCAATATGATAATAATGATAGGAGCTATAAGGGAGGAATTAAACAGGGAGTAAGTGAAAAGAATGTTATCGAAAAAGAGGAGAATAAAAAGATGGTTAAGAAAGCTGATAATAGCAATGTAAACAGTTTTGAAATTTTGGGGGTGTTTGATGAGGAAGTTATAATTGGAATGGAAGAGGATGATAGAGGAGATAAGAATGGTGTTATTTCTGAAAATCAGACTTGTGTTCAAACTACTTTTGATGATAGTGGTTTGAATAATGATTTGATTCATTCTATGGGGATTAGAAAAGAAGATTTAGAATTGGTTAACAATGAAAATAAGATAGATAGCATAAGGGATAATAAAAGCAGCAGCAAAGGTGAGTTTTCTCAGGCATTTGAGGTGGTAAATGTCAAGAATAATGTTGTTATCCAATGATGTCGATAGGTGTTTGGAATATCAGAGGGTTGAATAAAGGAGTTAAGCAAAAAGAGGTTATTGATGTTATTAAGGAGAATAATCTGGGGATATGTGCTGTGCTTGAAACCCATGTCAAAATATTAAATCTCAAGAGTGTTTGTGCTAAAACTTTTGGACATTGGGATTGGGTTTCTAATAATAGTTGTTGCGAGGCTGGAACTAGGATCATAGTTGGATGGAATCCTAGAATTGTGGATGTGATGGTGATTTCTCAATCTAGACAAGTTATTCACTGTTATGTTAGATTCTGTGAATCTAATTATAGCATGTATTTGTCTTTTATTTATGCTGCTTCCAATTATCTGGATAGAAGAGATTTATGGGAGAATCTGAAGAAACATAAAATGGTGGTTAAAGAGGATGCTTGGGGACTTTTAGGAGATTTCAATGTGGCTTTAAAACATTCGGAATATTCTGAAGGATGTTCTAGTTTTCCTAAAGGTGTTGAAGACTTTATTGAATGTATTAACTGTTTAGATATTGAGGACCTGAATTCGACTGGTTTCCAATTTACTTGGAACAAAACACCTGCTGGAAGTATGGGTCTCCTGAAGAAATTGGATAGAGTGATGACTAATTTGAAGTTTGTTTCAGATTATCCTTTGGCTCATGCTATATTCAAGCCTTATCGAATTTCAGATCACTGTCCGGCTGTTCTTAATATACCATTGAGTAAAATGAGATGGCGACCTTCTTTCAGATTTGCTAATTTTATTACTGAGAAGGAAGAATTTTTACCTATGGTCAAGAAAGTTTGGGATGAAAACATTGAAGGATTTTATATGTTTAAGGTTTGTCAGAAATTGAAGATTCTTAAAAAACATTGTAGGGATCTTTGTAACAGCTACAGAGGATATGGGAAGCGAATACAGGAGCTAAGGAAAAATCTGGAAAGTAAACAAATGGAGATTGATTGTAATCCTTTTGATCATAAGATTAGGAATGAGCATGCTGATCTATTGCTCAAATTTAATGAAGCTTGTAATGATGAAGAGAAGCTTTTATTCCAAAGAGCTAAAATTAAATGGATTCAGGAAGGTGATAATAATACTAAATTTTTTCATAGTATTGTGAAGAGTAGGGGCAATAAAAATAGAATTATGAGGGTTTTGGATGAAGATGGAAGATGGGTTAGTGGAATTGCTTTGAAGGATAAATTTGTTTCGTATTTTAAAATTTTCTTGGGGTGTAAGGATGATACTGTTATACCGGAATTAAATGAAGATCTTTTCAATAACAGGTTAGACAGTTCTGATGCTATTAATATGATCAGAGTGGTGACTGATGAAGAAATTAAAGCTGCCATGTTTGAAATTGATGACAATCGAGCTCCAGGACCTGATGGTTATTCTTCAAAATTTTTCAAGAGTGCCTGGAATATTATTGGATCGGAGGTTTGCAAAGCAGTGAGAGAATTTTTTTGGACAGGGAAGCTTCTTAAAGGGATAAATGCTACGAGAGTTATTTTAATTCCTAAAGTGGATATGCCGAGGAAGGTTGCTGATTTTAGACCTATAGCCTGCTGCAATACTTTGTATAAATGTATTAGTAAGGTTATAGTGAATAGAATTAGAAGCTGTTTGGGGAAAATTGTTAGTAAGAATCAATCTGCTTTCATTCCTGGAAGATCGATCTTGGATAATATACTTCTTGCGCAGGAATTGATGGTGGGATATAATAACAAGAGGGGAGTTCCAAAGTGCACCTTAAAAATTGATATTCAAAAAGCATATGATACAGTGGATTGGGAGTTTCTTAAGAGAAGTCTTAAAGGGTTTGGATTTCATCCGATTATGATTCAATGGATTATGGCTTGTGTGTCTTCCCCGTGGTTTATGATCAATTTTAATGGAGAAGACCATGGGTATTTTGAAGGAAAGAGGGGGCTTAGGCAGGGTGATCCTCTATCACCTTACTTATTTACTATAGTGATGGAAGTTTTCAATAAGATTCTTGGTAAGAAAATAGAAGACAGCCATAATTTTAAATATCACAATAAGTGTGAGGTGCTTAGCATTTCTCATTTATGTTTTGCTGATGATCTTCTGGTTTTTTCTTATGGTAATGGGAACTCGGCTAGAATCATAAGGGAAGCTCTTGATGATTTCAAAAATATTTCTGGGCTGAAGGTTAGCATGGAAAAGAGCCAGATCTATTTCAGTTGTGTTAAACCGAATATGAGGAGAATAATTTTGGGAATTCTTCCTTTTGATGTTGGGAAATTTCCTTTTAAATACTTGGGTGTTCCTATGTGTGTTACTAAACTTTTTGAAAGAGATTGCAAGAAGTTGTTAGAAAAGATTAGAATGAGAATTTTCAACTGGAAATGCAAAACATTATCGTTTGCTGGAAGATTACAGCTCATTAATTCTGTGTTGACTTCTATCCATGTGTATTGGGCTTCAATTTTTAAAATCCCCATTGCAACTATAAAAGAGATTGAAAAGATGTGTAGAAGCTTCTTATGGGCTAATGGTGAAAAAGTTAATGGGAAAGCTAAAGTCAAATGGGATGATGTTTGTAAACCTAAAGATTATGGAGGATTGGGGATTAAGAATTTAAGGAAATGGAATGATGCTTTACTTGCAAAACATGTGTGGAATGTTGTTAATAATAAAAATTCTTTATGGGTGCAATGGGTGAAAGCTTATTACATTGGAAAGAGAAATTTTTGGGATATAATGCAAAAGAAAAGCATGAGCTGGACCTGGAAGAGATTTTTGGAAATTAGAAAAATTGTTAGACCTCATATTGTTGCTTGTGTGGGAAATGGGAGGAACACCTCTTTATGGCATGATTGGTGGCATCCTTTAGGTATTTTAAGCACTATCATCCCAAGAAGAGAATGGTTTAGCTATGGATTTAATGATTTTTCTTTGGTTAGTGATGTGCTTGATTATGATACTTATTGTTGGCCTGTAAATTGGGTTGATAAATTTTCAGGTCTAAAAGATGCTCCTATGTTTTGTATTGATCCTAATATGAGAGATGGTGCTGGATGGAGAGATAAGGAGGGTAATTACAAGCAATTTTCGTGTAATCAAGTGTGGAGAGATATTAACAACTTTGGGAATAAGGTGCCATGGAAGGATATCGTTTGGTATGGTAAGGGCATTCCTAGAAATTCTTTCATTTTATGGATGGCTATCTTGAATAGATTGAAAACTCAGGATCGTGTTAGAGTTTGGGAAACCACAGGAATTCTCCTCTGTCCTTTTTGTAATCTTATACCTGATTCTCATGATCATCTCTTCTTTAATTGTGAATTTTCACAAAGTATTTGGAGACATTTTTGTGGTAAGATGAGAATTAAATTGGTGATGGGTGGCTGGAATGAGACGATTCTGAAGTGCTGTAACCTGTGGTACAAGGATACAGGTGAGAGTTTAATTAATAAATGTATTCTTGCGAGTTGTGTAGCACATATTTGGAAGGAAAGGAATGCTAGGATTTTTAACAAGAAGAGTCTAACAGCTGAAGGAGTGATAGCTTGTATTGAGAATGAAATCAGATTAAAGCTGTTGGATTTAAGGAATAATAATAATTTGATTAATAAAAGAATCTATAAGGATTGGGGCATTTATGGAAAGGACAAACATAAAAGATGAATTACTGGATCAGATTTGGGAAGTTGACGGTTGAAGTGTTCTTTAGTTGGGGTTGGCAGTGGAGAAATTATTTTGAGTTTATTCTTTGTATTGGTTTTAGCTGGGGGCAATTTTGGAATAAGTGGTTTTACAAAGGAATTGACGGAAATTGTCTATGGTTGGGGAGTTCTCTCTCTAATCATTTGACTTGTACCAATGGGATTTTTAATTTGGATATGATCCTTTGTGAGATTATTCAAATTGAAAATCCTAGACATGTGATTGATGCCATGTCAAGTCTGAAACTTATTCTGAATTTCTGGAGTCTCGGTATTGGTTTTTGGTTCGTTGGGATTTGTATTCTTTGCAGGAATCTTTTGCAGTGGATGAAGATGGACATTAGTGATAAGAAGGATGGGAGTTTCTTGCTGAAATTCAAGAGGAGAAAGAAGAATTGGAAAAGAGACAGAAGAAGCAAATTTGATCAGCTATTGGAGATTAATTGGGATTGCATTGTTATTTTGGTTAATAGTCTTAATTATGTTTGGATTCTATTTGTGATTTGTTGGTTGAGAATTTTGGTCTTAATTGGATTTTCGTTAAAGTTTAGTCTTTGGACTGAGGGTTTTTTTAAGGGCCTTACCCCTTGCTATTTTTTTTATGGTTATCGGAGTTTTTGGAGGTGCAAGGGGGTGAAGTTACCTTTTTTCCCTCATTCTATAAGTCCTAGGGCTAACTTTAAGGATTTTAGGGTTTATTGGGGTTGTGAGTGGTTAGTTCTTATTCTTAGGAAGTGGTTTGGTAGTTGGTTATGGATAGGCTGGATATTTTTGTTATTTGATTGAAAATTGGTGTTTGTATTCTTTTATTCTTTTTAATAAAGTTTGCTGAGCTTTGGCTCTTTCAAAAAAAAAAAAAAAAGAGTTAAACAATGCTCTTTAAAGTTTTGCTAAATTGCGAAGACTACTTCTATTGTGGATCTCTAGAATTAAACAATGCACAGCAAAGCTGTGCTAAATTGCATTGAGTTCTAATGTGGAACTCAAGAATGAAACATTGCTCATCAAAGCTTTGCTTAAATTGCATAGACTTCTATTGTGGAAGTCAAGAATTAAACAATGCTCATCAATGCTTTGCTAAATTGCATAGCCTTCCAATGTGGAAACCAAGAATGAAACAATGTCATCAATGCTTTGCTAAATTGCATAGACTTTTATTTTGGAACTCAAGAATCAAACAATGCTCATCAAAGCTTTGCTTAAAATGCATATAGTTCTATTGTGGAACTCAAGAATAAAAGAATTCTCATCAAAGCTTTACTTTAATTGCATAGACTTCTATTGTGGAACTCAAGAATTAAACGATGCTCATCAAAGCTTTGCTAAATTACAAAAACTTCTAATGTGGAACTCAAGAATAAAACAATGCACATCAAAGCTTTTCTAATATTGCATGGACATCGATTGTGGAACTAAAGAATAAAACAATGCTCATCTAACCTTCGCTATATTGCGAAGACTACTTCTATTGTGGGACTCTAGAATTAAACAATGCTCATCAAAGCTATACTAAATTCCATAGACTTCAAATGTGGAACTAAAGAATGAAATAATGCTCATCAAAGCTTTGCTTGAATTGCATAGACGTTTATTGTGGAACTCAAGATTTAATCAATGCTCATCAAAGCTTTGCTAAATTTCGAAGACTACTTCTATTGTGGAACTCTAGAATTAAACAATGGTCATCAAAGCTTTGCTAAATTGCATAGACTTCTAATGTGGAACTTAAAACAATGCTCACCAAAGCTCCACATAAATTGCATACACTTCTATTATGGAATTCAAGAATGAAACAAAGCTCAACAAAGCTTTGCCAAATTACGTAGTCTTCAATTGTGGAACTCAAGAATCAAACAACGCTCATCAAAGCTTTGCTTAAATTACATAGACTTCTATTATGGAACTACAGAATCAAACAATGCTCATCAAAGATTTGCTTAAATTGCATAGACTTCTATTGTGGAACTCAAGAATAAAACAATGCTCATCAAAGCTTTGCTTAAATTGCATAGACTTGTATTTTGGAACTCAAGAATTAAACGATGCTCTTCAAAGCTTTGCTAAATTACAAAGACTTCTATTGTGGAACTCAAGAATAAAACAATGCTCATCAAAGCTTTTCTAAAATTGCATGGACTTCGATTATGGATCTCAAGAATAAAAGAATGCTCATCTAACATTCATTAAATTGCAAAGACTACTTCTATTGTGAAACTCTAGAATTAAACAGTGCTCATCAAAGCTATGCTAAATTGTATAAACTTCTAATGTGGAACTCAAGAATGAATCAATGCGCATCAAAGCTTTGCTTAAGTTGCATACACTTCTATTGTGGAACTCAAGAATTATAGAATGCTCATTAAAGTTTTGCTAAATTGCAAATATTACTTTTACTGTGGAACTTAAGAATTAAACTATGCTCATCAATGTTTTGATAAATTGGATAGACTTCCAATGTGGAACTCAAGAATGAAACAGTGCTCAACAAACCTTTGCTAAATTGCAGTGTCTTCTATTGTGGAACTCAAGAATCAAACAATGCTCATCAAACCTTTTCTTAAATTGCATAGACTACTATTGTGGAACTCAAGAATCAAACAATGCTCACCAAAGCTTTGCTTACATTGCATAAACCTCTATTGTGGTACTCAAGAATTAAACGATGATCATCAAAGCTTAGCTAAATTGGATAAACTTTGAATGTGGAACTCAATAATGAAACAATGGTCATTAAAGCTTTGCATAAATTGCATAGACTTCTATTGTGGAACTCAAGAGTTAAACAATGCTCTTTAAAGTTTTGCTAAATTGCGAAGACTACTTCTATTGTGGATCTCTAGAATTAAACAATGCACAGCAAAGCTGTGCTAAATTGCATTGAGTTCTAATGTGGAACTCAAGAATGAAACATTGCTCATCAAAGCTTTGCTTAAATTGCATAGACTTCTATTGTGGAAGTCAAGAATTAAACAATGCTCATCAATGCTTTGCTAAATTGCATAGCCTTCCAATGTGGAAACCAAGAATGAAACAATGTCATCAATGCTTTGCTAAATTGCATAGACTTTTATTTTGGAACTCAAGAATCAAACAATGCTCATCAAAGCTTTGCTTAAAATGCATATAGTTCTATTGTGGAACTCAAGAATAAAAGAATTCTCATCAAAGCTTTACTTTAATTGCATAGACTTCTATTGTGGAACTCAAGAATTAAACGATGCTCATCAAAGCTTTGCTAAATTACAAAAACTTCTAATGTGGAACTCAAGAATAAAACAATGCACATCAAAGCTTTTCTAATATTGCATGGACATCGATTGTGGAACTAAAGAATAAAACAATGCTCATCTAACCTTCGCTATATTGCGAAGACTACTTCTATTGTGGGACTCTAGAATTAAACAATGCTCATCAAAGCTATACTAAATTCCATAGACTTCAAATGTGGAACTAAAGAATGAAATAATGCTCATCAAAGCTTTGCTTGAATTGCATAGACGTTTATTGTGGAACTCAAGATTTAATCAATGCTCATCAAAGCTTTGCTAAATTTCGAAGACTACTTCTATTGTGGAACTCTAGAATTAAACAATGGTCATCAAAGCTTTGCTAAATTGCATAGACTTCTAATGTGGAACTTAAAACAATGCTCACCAAAGCTCCACATAAATTGCATACACTTCTATTATGGAATTCAAGAATGAAACAAAGCTCAACAAAGCTTTGCCAAATTACGTAGTCTTCAATTGTGGAACTCAAGAATCAAACAACGCTCATCAAAGCTTTGCTTAAATTACATAGACTTCTATTATGGAACTACAGAATCAAACAATGCTCATCAAAGATTTGCTTAAATTGCATAGACTTCTATTGTGGAACTCAAGAATAAAACAATGCTCATCAAAGCTTTGCTTAAATTGCATAGACTTGTATTTTGGAACTCAAGAATTAAACGATGCTCTTCAAAGCTTTGCTAAATTACAAAGACTTCTATTGTGGAACTCAAGAATAAAACAATGCTCATCAAAGCTTTTCTAAAATTGCATGGACTTCGATTATGGATCTCAAGAATAAAAGAATGCTCATCTAACATTCATTAAATTGCAAAGACTACTTCTATTGTGAAACTCTAGAATTAAACAGTGCTCATCAAAGCTATGCTAAATTGTATAAACTTCTAATGTGGAACTCAAGAATGAATCAATGCGCATCAAAGCTTTGCTTAAGTTGCATACACTTCTATTGTGGAACTCAAGAATTATAGAATGCTCATTAAAGTTTTGCTAAATTGCAAATATTACTTTTACTGTGGAACTTAAGAACTAAACTATGCTCATCAATGTTTTGATAAATTGGATAGACTTCCAATGTGGAACTCAAGAATGAAACAGTGCTCAACAAACCTTTGCTAAATTGCATTGTCTTCTATTATGGAACTCAAGAATCAAACAATGCTCATCAAACCTTTTCTTAAATTGCATAGACTACTATTGTGGAACTCAAGAATCAAACAATGCTCACCAAAGCTTTGCTTACATTGCATAAACCTCTATTGTGGTACTCAAGAATTAAACGATGATCATCAAAGCTTAGCTAAATTGGATAAACTTTGAATGTGGAACTCAATAATGAAACAATGGTCATTAAAGCTTTGCATAAATTGCATAGACTTCTATTGTGGAACTCAAGAGTTAAACAATGCTCTTTAAAGTTTTGCTAAATTGCGAAGACTACTTCTATTGTGGATCTCTAGAATGAAACAATGCACTGCAAAGCTGTGCTAAATTGCATTGAGTTCTAATGTGGAACTCAAGAATGAAACATTGCTCATCAAAGCTTTGCTTAAATTGCATAGACTTCTATTGTGGAAGTCAAGAATTAAACAATGCTCATCAATGCTTTGCTAAATTGCATAGCCTTCCAATGTGGAAACCAAGAATGAAACAATGTCATCAATGCTTTGCTAAATTGCATAGACTTTTATTTTGGAACTCAAGAATCAAACAATGCTCATCAAAGCTTTGCTTAAAATGCATATAGTTCTATTGTGGAACTCAAGAATAAAAGAATTCTCATCAAAGCTTTACTTTAATTGCATAGACTTCTATTGTGGAACTCAAGAATTAAACGATGCTCATCAAAGCTTTGCTAAATTACAAAAACTTCTAATGTGGAACTCAAGAATAAAACAATGCACATCAAAGCTTTTCTAATATTGCATGGACATCGATTGTGGAACTAAAGAATAAAACAATGCTCATCTAACCTTCGCTATATTGCGAAGACTACTTCTATTGTGGGACTCTAGAATTAAACAATGCTCATCAAAGCTATACTAAATTCCATAGACTTCAAATGTGGAACTAAAGAATGAAATAATGCTCATCAAAGCTTTGCTTGAATTGCATAGACGTTTATTGTGGAACTCAAGATTTAATCAATGCTCATCAAAGCTTTGCTAAATTTCGAAGACTACTTCTATTGTGGAACTCTAGAATTAAACAATGGTCATCAAAGCTTTGCTAAATTGCATAGACTTCTAATGTGGAACTTAAAACAATGCTCACCAAAGCTCCACATAAATTGCATACACTTCTATTATGGAATTCAAGAATGAAACAAAGCTCAACAAAGCTTTGCCAAATTACGTAGTCTTCAATTGTGGAACTCAAGAATCAAACAACGCTCATCAAAGCTTTGCTTAAATTACATAGACTTCTATTATGGAACTACAGAATCAAACAATGCTCATCAAAGATTTGCTTAAATTGCATAGACTTCTATTGTGGAACTCAAGAATAAAACAATGCTCATCAAAGCTTTGCTTAAATTGCATAGACTTGTATTTTGGAACTCAAGAATTAAACGATGCTCTTCAAAGCTTTGCTAAATTACAAAGACTTCTATTGTGGAACTCAAGAATAAAACAATGCTCATCAAAGCTTTTCTAAAATTGCATGGACTTCGATTATGGATCTCAAGAATAAAAGAATGCTCATCTAACATTCATTAAATTGCAAAGACTACTTCTATTGTGAAACTCTAGAATTAAACAGTGCTCATCAAAGCTATGCTAAATTGTATAAACTTCTAATGTGGAACTCAAGAATGAATCAATGCGCATCAAAGCTTTGCTTAAGTTGCATACACTTCTATTGTGGAACTCAAGAATTATAGAATGCTCATTAAAGTTTTGCTAAATTGCAAATATTACTTTTACTGTGGAACTTAAGAACTAAACTATGCTCATCAATGTTTTGATAAATTGGATAGACTTCCAATGTGGAACTCAAGAATGAAACAGTGCTCAACAAACCTTTGCTAAATTGCATTGTCTTCTATTATGGAACTCAAGAATCAAACAATGCTCATCAAACCTTTTCTTAAATTGCATAGACTACTATTGTGGAACTCAAGAATCAAACAATGCTCACCAAAGCTTTGCTTACATTGCATAAACCTCTATTGTGGTACTCAAGAATTAAACGATGATCATCAAAGCTTAGCTAAATTGGATAAACTTTGAATGTGGAACTCAATAATGAAACAATGGTCATTAAAGCTTTGCATAAATTGCATAGACTTCTATTGTGGAACTCAAGAGTTAAACAATGCTCTTTAAAGTTTTGCTAAATTGCGAAGACTACTTCTATTGTGGATCTCTAGAATGAAACAATGCACTGCAAAGCTGTGCTAAATTGCATTGAGTTCTAATGTGGAACTCAAGAATGAAACATTGCTCATCAAAGCTTTGCTTAAATTGCATAGACTTCTATTGTGGAAGTCAAGAATTAAACAATGCTCATCAATGCTTTGCTAAATTGCATAGCCTTCCAATGTGGAAACCAAGAATGAAACAATGTCATCAATGCTTTGCTAAATTGCATAGACTTTTATTTTGGAACTCAAGAATCAAACAATGCTCATCAAAGCTTTGCTTAAAATGCATATAGTTCTATTGTGGAACTCAAGAATAAAAGAATTCTCATCAAAGCTTTACTTTAATTGCATAGACTTCTATTGTGGAACTCAAGAATTAAACGATGCTCATCAAAGCTTTGCTAAATTAAAAAAATTTCTAATGTGGAACTCAAGAATAAAACAATGCACATCAAAGCTTTTCTAATATTGCATGGACATCGATTGTGGAACTAAAGAATAAAACAATGCTCATCTAACCTTCGCTATATTGCGAAGACTACTTCTATTGTGGGACTCTAGAATTAAACAATGCTCATCAAAGCTATACTAAATTCCATAGACTTCAAATGTGGAACTAAAGAATGAAATAATGCTCATCAAAGCTTTGCTTGAATTGCATAGACGTTTATTGTGGAACTCAAGATTTAATCAATGCTCATCAAAGCTTTGCTAAATTTCGAAGACTACTTCTATTGTGGAACTCTAGAATTAAACAATGGTCATCAAAGCTTTGCTAAATTGCATAGACTTCTAATGTGGAACTTAAAACAATGCTCACCAAAGCTCCACATAAATTGCATACACTTCTATTATGGAATTCAAGAATGAAACAAAGCTCAACAAAGCTTTGCCAAATTACGTAGTCTTCAATTGTGGAACTCAAGAATCAAACAACGCTCATCAAAGCTTTGCTTAAATTACATAGACTTCTATTATGGAACTACAGAATCAAACAATGCTCATCAAAGATTTGCTTAAATTGCATAGACTTCTATTGTGGAACTCAAGAATAAAACAATGCTCATCAAAGCTTTGCTTAAATTGCATAGACTTGTATTTTGGAACTCAAGAATTAAACGATGCTCTTCAAAGCTTTGCTAAATTACAAAGACTTCTATTGTGGAACTCAAGAATAAAACAATGCTCATCAAAACTTTTCTAAAATTGCATGGACTTCGATTATGGATCTCAAGAATAAAAGAATGCTCATCTAACATTCATTAAATTGCAAAGACTACTACTATTGTGAAACTCTAGAATTAAACAGTGCTCATCAAAGCTATGCTAAATTGTATAAACTTCTAATGTGGAACTCAAGAATGAATCAATGCGCATCAAAGCTTTGCTTAAGTTGCATACACTTCTATTGTGGAACTCAAGAATTATAGAATGCTCATTAAAGTTTTGCTAAATTGCAAATATTACTTTTACTGTGGAACTTAAGAATTAAACTATGCTCATCAATGTTTTGATAAATTGGATAGACTTCCAATGTGGAACTCAAGAATGAAACAGTGCTCAACAAACCTTTGCTAAATTGCATTGTCTTCTATTGTGGAACTCAAGAATCAAACAATGCTCATCAAACCTTTTCTTAGATTGCATAGACTACTATTGTGGAACTCAAGAATCAAACAATGCTCACCAAAGCTTTGCTTACATTGCATAAACCTCTATTGTGGTACTCAAGAATTAAACGATGATCATCAAAGCTTAGCTAAATTGGATAAACTTTGAATGTGGAACTCAATAATGAAACAATGGTCATTAAAGCTTTGCATAAATTGCATAGACTTCTATTGTGGAACTCAAGAGTTAAACAATGCTCTTTAAAGTTTTGCTAAATTGCGAAGACTACTTCTATTGTGGATCTCTAGAATGAAACAATGCACTGCAAAGCTGTGCTAAATTGCATTGAGTTCTAATGTGGAACTCAAGAATGAAACATTGCTCATCAAAGCTTTGCTTAAATTGCATAGACTTCTATTGTGGAAGTCAAGAATTAAACAATGCTCATCAATGCTTTGCTAAATTGCATAGCCTTCCAATGTGGAAACCAAGAATGAAACAATGTCATCAATGCTTTGCTAAATTGCATAGACTTTTATTTTGGAACTCAAGAATCAAACAATGCTCATCAAAGCTTTGCTTAAAATGCATATAGTTCTATTGTGGAACTCAAGAATAAAAGAATTCTCATCAAAGCTTTACTTTAATTGCATAGACTTCTATTGTGGAACTCAAGAATTAAACGATGCTCATCAAAGCTTTGCTAAATTAAAAAAATTTCTAATGTGGAACTCAAGAATAAAACAATGCAAAGAACTTTTTCGCTTTCTCTCTCTACTTTCTCTCTCTACCCTTGATTCTTTCTGACGGTGGTGCGATCTAGTTTCGATTCATCGGTGCTGCTTTTCCGACGTATTTCATTTATTTTGGTGAAGCAATTTCTCTTCTATTTCCATTGTCTTAATGGGAGCATCATCCAAATCGGATCGATTGAAGGAAGTGAAGGTTAAACCTCCGGATAAAAGTGCTACTGTTCGGTACACTAAGACTGAAGTGGATGTGAAGGATCTAGTTCCGCCTGGAATTATTGAGCAATCTTCAGCTACGATCTATAAAGCTCGTCGTAAGCCTAGTGTCTCTGGAGCTGTTGCGTCAGGAATTGGTAAAGCTGAGTGGAAAATGGAGGGGAAAGCTTTCAGAGTTAAGAATAGAGCTCGGAAAATTGTGGATGGGATATCTCCGATGGATGCTGAAGAGTACTTTGATGAGGAAGATTCAGAAGAAGAAACTGAAGTTGATTTGGATTCTGTAAAAGTGTGGGAGGTGGATTCTAAGATTTCTTTGACTGGGAATGATAGTTCTATAAAGGGAATGAAGAATGGAGGTTCTGAAGAGATGCAGACAATTGGATCATTCATGGGTAATATTCCTTCAGGTAATACTGCTAACCTAATGAAGAATTGGGATGGATCAAAAGCGAGTGATGAAATATTGAATCATGTTTCGGATTTGAAGAATGTCACAAATGAAATGTTGAGAGTTAATTCTAACATTATCGTCTGTGATGATTCTAATCAATTCAGTTCTAATTTGAATGATAAAAAAATTGGGGAATCTAGATCTGATGTTGATAAGGGTATCATTGACAATGAAGAATTCATTCCAGGGGTTGGGTTTCAATTTCTTAGTAAATTGAAGGAGGATAAGGCTGTGGGGAAAGAAGATGATAATGGGATGAAACAGAATATGGATATGGATACTTCAAATTTGATTAAACAAATTGATATGGATGAAGGCATTAATGAAGATGACAGCAATTCTGAAGAGGAAGGGGAAGTTGAAACAAGTGAAGAGGAGTCCAGTGAAGATGAGGAAATAATGATGGAAGAGGAGACTAAAGAGAAGAGTAATATTATAGATAAAGGGAAGGTGGAGGCTGGTACTGTAATCAATAGTATTAGTACTCTTCCTTCTATTTTGGGAGCTGCTAATAAAGGCAAAAAGGAGGAAAGTGATATGCAGGGGAAATTAGAGAATTCTTATGCTGGTGTTTTAAAGGGGAATAGACACAAAGGTAAAATAGATGTGAGATATATGCCTGGGGAAATAGGTAATGAAGATGATCCTGTTATTATCCCAATTGAAAATCTTAAGAGTGCTAGTATACCTTTCGTGAATACTCTTTATGGGTATATGATTGATAAGAAATTGGCTTTCCCAGTGATACAAAAAGAAGTCAGAAGATTATGGAAGAATGTGGGACTTGAAGAGGTGTTTATGAATAATAAAGGATTTTTTTTCTTTAAATTTAGTGATGAACAGGGGATGTTGTCTGTTTTGGAAGAGAGTCCATGGCTAATGTTCAATAATATGCCTCTTTTTCTTCAAAGATGGAGACCAGGGTTGACTTTAACTAAGAATAGTCATGATAAGATTCCTGTTTGGGTCAAAATATATGATTTACCTTTGGAAGTATGGAGTGGAGAGAATCTGTGTATTATTGCTAGTAAATTGGGAATCCCTCTTGCTTTTGATTCATTTACTGAAGAGATGTGCTTGGAACATAAGGGAAGGAATGCCTATGCTAGAATCTTAATTGAAATGTCGGCTGGAAAAGAATGGAAGAAAAGTATTGATGTTTCAACTTGGGATTTTGTTACTAATATGGCTGTTATTCAAAGATTTGAAGTGGAGTATGCTTGGGTGCCTTCTAGATGCAGCCATTGCAAGGTTTATGGACATATGGACAAGATATGTATGGCAAGTATGAAGGGTAGTAATTCAGCACAAAATGGGAATAATGGAATTAATAAGGAGGATAAAGGGAAATCTGTGATTGATAATGAAGGGTATATTGAAGTTGTGAATAAAAGAAATAAGAATGTCAAAGATGGAGAAGGTACTAGTAAAACATTGATGAATTCAGTTAATAATGTTAATCAAAAATACAATGGGAGGAATAATATTTCTAGAGCGGGAAATAAATTCAGGGGACAAAATTGGAATAGAGGTGGAAATGGACGGGGGCAAAATGGGTATGTGAACAATAAAGGGGTAAGTCACTGGAATATGGAGAAAAATAAAAGATACGAGAAGGTAACTGGGCAATATGATAATAATGATAGGAGCTATAAGGGAGGAATTAAACAGGGAGTAAGTGAAAAGAATGTTATCGAAAAAGAGGAGAATAAAAAGATGGTTAAGAAAGCTGATAATAGCAATGTAAACAGTTTTGAAATTTTGGGGGTGTTTGATGAGGAAGTTATAATTGGAATGGAAGAGGATGATAGAGGAGATAAGAATGGTGTTATTTCTGAAAATCAGACTTGTGTTCAAACTACTTTTGATGATAGTGGTTTGAATAATGATTTGATTCATTCTATGGGGATTAGAAAAGAAGATTTAGAATTGGTTAACAATGAAAATAAGATAGATAGCATAAGGGATAATAAAAGCAGCAGCAAAGGTGAGTTTTCTCAGGCATTTGAGGTGGTAAATGTCAAGAATAATGTTGTTATCCAATGATGTCGATAGGTGTTTGGAATATCAGAGGGTTGAATAAAGGAGTTAAGCAAAAAGAGGTTATTGATGTTATTAAGGAGAATAATCTGGGGATATGTGCTGTGCTTGAAACCCATGTCAAAATATTAAATCTCAAGAGTGTTTGTGCTAAAACTTTTGGACATTGGGATTGGGTTTCTAATAATAGTTGTTGCGAGGCTGGAACTAGGATCATAGTTGGATGGAATCCTAGAATTGTGGATGTGATGGTGATTTCTCAATCTAGACAAGTTATTCACTGTTATGTTAGATTCTGTGAATCTAATTATAGCATGTATTTGTCTTTTATTTATGCTGCTTCCAATTATCTGGATAGAAGAGATTTATGGGAGAATCTGAAGAAACATAAAATGGTGGTTAAAGAGGATGCTTGGGGACTTTTAGGAGATTTCAATGTGGCTTTAAAACATTCGGAATATTCTGAAGGATGTTCTAGTTTTCCTAAAGGTGTTGAAGACTTTATTGAATGTATTAACTGTTTAGATATTGAGGACCTGAATTCGACTGGTTTCCAATTTACTTGGAACAAAACACCTGCTGGAAGTATGGGTCTCCTGAAGAAATTGGATAGAGTGATGACTAATTTGAAGTTTGTTTCAGATTATCCTTTGGCTCATGCTATATTCAAGCCTTATCGAATTTCAGATCACTGTCCGGCTGTTCTTAATATACCATTGAGTAAAATGAGATGGCGACCTTCTTTCAGATTTGCTAATTTTATTACTGAGAAGGAAGAATTTTTACCTATGGTCAAGAAAGTTTGGGATGAAAACATTGAAGGATTTTATATGTTTAAGGTTTGTCAGAAATTGAAGATTCTTAAAAAACATTGTAGGGATCTTTGTAACAGCTACAGAGGATATGGGAAGCGAATACAGGAGCTAAGGAAAAATCTGGAAAGTAAACAAATGGAGATTGATTGTAATCCTTTTGATCATAAGATTAGGAATGAGCATGCTGATCTATTGCTCAAATTTAATGAAGCTTGTAATGATGAAGAGAAGCTTTTATTCCAAAGAGCTAAAATTAAATGGATTCAGGAAGGTGATAATAATACTAAATTTTTTCATAGTATTGTGAAGAGTAGGGGCAATAAAAATAGAATTATGAGGGTTTTGGATGAAGATGGAAGATGGGTTAGTGGAATTGCTTTGAAGGATAAATTTGTTTCGTATTTTAAAATTTTCTTGGGGTGTAAGGATGATACTGTTATACCGGAATTAAATGAAGATCTTTTCAATAACAGGTTAGACAGTTCTGATGCTATTAATATGATCAGAGTGGTGACTGATGAAGAAATTAAAGCTGCCATGTTTGAAATTGATGACAATCGAGCTCCAGGACCTGATGGTTATTCTTCAAAATTTTTCAAGAGTGCCTGGAATATTATTGGATCGGAGGTTTGCAAAGCAGTGAGAGAATTTTTTTGGACAGGGAAGCTTCTTAAAGGGATAAATGCTACGAGAGTTATTTTAATTCCTAAAGTGGATATGCCGAGGAAGGTTGCTGATTTTAGACCTATAGCCTGCTGCAATACTTTGTATAAATGTATTAGTAAGGTTATAGTGAATAGAATTAGAAGCTGTTTGGGGAAAATTGTTAGTAAGAATCAATCTGCTTTCATTCCTGGAAGATCGATCTTGGATAATATACTTCTTGCGCAGGAATTGATGGTGGGATATAATAACAAGAGGGGAGTTCCAAAGTGCACCTTAAAAATTGATATTCAAAAAGCATATGATACAGTGGATTGGGAGTTTCTTAAGAGAAGTCTTAAAGGGTTTGGATTTCATCCGATTATGATTCAATGGATTATGGCTTGTGTGTCTTCCCCGTGGTTTATGATCAATTTTAATGGAGAAGACCATGGGTATTTTGAAGGAAAGAGGGGGCTTAGGCAGGGTGATCCTCTATCACCTTACTTATTTACTATAGTGATGGAAGTTTTCAATAAGATTCTTGGTAAGAAAATAGAAGACAGCCATAATTTTAAATATCACAATAAGTGTGAGGTGCTTAGCATTTCTCATTTATGTTTTGCTGATGATCTTCTGGTTTTTTCTTATGGTAATGGGAACTCGGCTAGAATCATAAGGGAAGCTCTTGATGATTTCAAAAATATTTCTGGGCTGAAGGTTAGCATGGAAAAGAGCCAGATCTATTTCAGTTGTGTTAAACCGAATATGAGGAGAATAATTTTGGGAATTCTTCCTTTTGATGTTGGGAAATTTCCTTTTAAATACTTGGGTGTTCCTATGTGTGTTACTAAACTTTTTGAAAGAGATTGCAAGAAGTTGTTAGAAAAGATTAGAATGAGAATTTTCAACTGGAAATGCAAAACATTATCGTTTGCTGGAAGATTACAGCTCATTAATTCTGTGTTGACTTCTATCCATGTGTATTGGGCTTCAATTTTTAAAATCCCCATTGCAACTATAAAAGAGATTGAAAAGATGTGTAGAAGCTTCTTATGGGCTAATGGTGAAAAAGTTAATGGGAAAGCTAAAGTCAAATGGGATGATGTTTGTAAACCTAAAGATTATGGAGGATTGGGGATTAAGAATTTAAGGAAATGGAATGATGCTTTACTTGCAAAACATGTGTGGAATGTTGTTAATAATAAAAATTCTTTATGGGTGCAATGGGTGAAAGCTTATTACATTGGAAAGAGAAATTTTTGGGATATAATGCAAAAGAAAAGCATGAGCTGGACCTGGAAGAGATTTTTGGAAATTAGAAAAATTGTTAGACCTCATATTGTTGCTTGTGTGGGAAATGGGAGGAACACCTCTTTATGGCATGATTGGTGGCATCCTTTAGGTATTTTAAGCACTATCATCCCAAGAAGAGAATGGTTTAGCTATGGATTTAATGATTTTTCTTTGGTTAGTGATGTGCTTGATTATGATACTTATTGTTGGCCTGTAAATTGGGTTGATAAATTTTCAGGTCTAAAAGATGCTCCTATGTTTTGTATTGATCCTAATATGAGAGATGGTGCTGGATGGAGAGATAAGGAGGGTAATTACAAGCAATTTTCGTGTAATCAAGTGTGGAGAGATATTAACAACTTTGGGAATAAGGTGCCATGGAAGGATATCGTTTGGTATGGTAAGGGCATTCCTAGAAATTCTTTCATTTTATGGATGGCTATCTTGAATAGATTGAAAACTCAGGATCGTGTTAGAGTTTGGGAAACCACAGGAATTCTCCTCTGTCCTTTTTGTAATCTTATACCTGATTCTCATGATCATCTCTTCTTTAATTGTGAATTTTCACAAAGTATTTGGAGACATTTTTGTGGTAAGATGAGAATTAAATTGGTGATGGGTGGCTGGAATGAGACGATTCTGAAGTGCTGTAACCTGTGGTACAAGGATACAGGTGAGAGTTTAATTAATAAATGTATTCTTGCGAGTTGTGTAGCACATATTTGGAAGGAAAGGAATGCTAGGATTTTTAACAAGAAGAGTCTAACAGCTGAAGGAGTGATAGCTTGTATTGAGAATGAAATCAGATTAAAGCTGTTGGATTTAAGGAATAATAATAATTTGATTAATAAAAGAATCTATAAGGATTGGGGCATTTATGGAAAGGACAAACATAAAAGATGAATTACTGGATCAGATTTGGGAAGTTGACGGTTGAAGTGTTCTTTAGTTGGGGTTGGCAGTGGAGAAATTATTTTGAGTTTATTCTTTGTATTGGTTTTAGCTGGGGGCAATTTTGGAATAAGTGGTTTTACAAAGGAATTGACGGAAATTGTCTATGGTTGGGGAGTTCTCTCTCTAATCATTTGACTTGTACCAATGGGATTTTTAATTTGGATATGATCCTT
This sequence comes from Lactuca sativa, assembly GCF_002870075.4. Classification (NCBI taxonomy): domain Eukaryota; kingdom Viridiplantae; phylum Streptophyta; class Magnoliopsida; order Asterales; family Asteraceae; genus Lactuca; species Lactuca sativa. The sequence goes on from NC_056630.2 coordinate 265,644,772, forward strand.
TGTGAGATTATTCAAATTGAAAATCCTAGACATGTGATTGATGCCATGTCAAGTCTGAAACTTATTCTGAATTTCTGGAGTCTCGGTATTGGTTTTTGGTTCGTTGGGATTTGTATTCTTTGCAGGAATCTTTTGCAGTGGATGAAGATGGACATTAGTGATAAGAAGGATGGGAGTTTCTTGCTGAAATTCAAGAGGAGAAAGAAGAATTGGAAAAGAGACAGAAGAAGCAAATTTGATCAGCTATTGGAGATTAATTGGGATTGCATTGTTATTTTGGTTAATAGTCTTAATTATGTTTGGATTCTATTTGTGATTTGTTGGTTGAGAATTTTGGTCTTAATTGGATTTTCGTTAAAGTTTAGTCTTTGGACTGAGGGTTTTTTTAAGGGCCTTACCCCTTGCTATTTTTTTTATGGTTATCGGAGTTTTTGGAGGTGCAAGGGGGTGAAGTTACCTTTTTTCCCTCATTCAATAAGTCCTAGGGCTAACTTTAAGGATTTTAGGGTTTATTGGGGTTGTGAGTGGTTAGTTCTTATTCTTAGGAAGTGGTTTGGTAGTTGGTTATGGATAGGCTGGATATTTTTGTTATTTGATTGAAAATTGGTGTTTGTATTCTTTTATTCTTTTTAATAAAGTTTGCTGAGCTTTGGCTCTTTCAAAAAAAAAAAAAAAAAAAAAAAAAAAAAAAAGAATAAAACAATGCACATCAAAGCTTTTCTAATATTGCATGGACATCGATTGTGGAACTAAAGAATAAAACAATGCTCATCTAACCTTCGCTATATTGCGAAGACTACTTCTATTGTGGGACTCTAGAATTAAACAATGCTCATCAAAGCTATACTAAATTCCATAGACTTCAAATGTGGAACTAAAGAATGAAATAATGCTCATCAAAGCTTTGCTTGAATTGCATAGACGTTTATTGTGGAACTCAAGATTTAATCAATGCTCATCAAAGCTTTGCTAAATTTCGAAGACTACTTCTATTGTGGAACTCTAGAATTAAACAATGGTCATCAAAGCTTTGCTAAATTGCATAGACTTCTAATGTGGAACTTAAAACAATGCTCACCAAAGCTCCACATAAATTGCATACACTTCTATTATGGAATTCAAGAATGAAACAAAGCTCAACAAAGCTTTGCCAAATTACGTAGTCTTCAATTGTGGAACTCAAGAATCAAACAACGCTCATCAAAGCTTTGCTTAAATTACATAGACTTCTATTATGGAACTACAGAATCAAACAATGCTCATCAAAGATTTGCTTAAATTGCATAGACTTCTATTGTGGAACTCAAGAATAAAACAATGCTCATCAAAGCTTTGCTTAAATTGCATAGACTTGTATTTTGGAACTCAAGAATTAAACGATGCTCTTCAAAGCTTTGCTAAATTACAAAGACTTCTATTGTGGAACTCAAGAATAAAACAATGCTCATCAAAGCTTTTCTAAAATTGCATGGACTTCGATTATGGATCTCAAGAATAAAAGAATGCTCATCTAACATTCATTAAATTGCAAAGACTACTACTATTGTGAAACTCTAGAATTAAACAGTGCTCATCAAAGCTATGCTAAATTGTATAAACTTCTAATGTGGAACTCAAGAATGAATCAATGCGCATCAAAGCTTTGCTTAAGTTGCATACACTTCTATTGTGGAACTCAAGAATTATAGAATGCTCATTAAAGTTTTGCTAAATTGCAAATATTACTTTTACTGTGGAACTTAAGAATTAAACTATGCTCATCAATGTTTTGATAAATTGGATAGACTTCCAATGTGGAACTCAAGAATGAAACAGTGCTCAACAAACCTTTGCTAAATTGCATTGTCTTCTATTGTGGAACTCAAGAATCAAACAATGCTCATCAAACCTTTTCTTAAATTGCATAGACTACTTGTATATAAGCAGCTGTTTAGTGTATAAGCAATTCTTTAGTGGTCGCACCGGTACGATGGAGGTTGGTTGTGGAACTCAAGAATCAAACAATGCTCACCAAAGCTTTGCTTACATTGCATAAACCTCTATTGTGGTACTCAAGAATTAAACGATGATCATCAAAGCTTAGCTAAATTGGATAAACTTTGAATGTGGAACTCAATAATGAAACAATGGTCATTAAAGCTTTGCATAAATTGCATAGACTTCTATTGTGGAACTCAAGAGTTAAACAATGCTCTTCAAAGTTTTGCTAAATTGCGAAGACTACTTTTATTGTGGATCTCTAGAATTAAACAATGCACAGCAAAGCTGTGCTAAATTGCATTGAGTTCTAATGTGGAACTCAAGAATGAAACATTGCTCATCAAAGCTTTGCTTAAATTGCATAGACTTCTATTGTGGAAGTCAAGAATTAAACAATGCTCATCAATGCTTTGCTAAATTGCATAGCCTTCCAATGTGGAAACCAAGAATGAAACAATGTCATCAATGCTTTGCTAAATTGCAAAGACTTTTATTTTGGAACTCAAGAATCAAACAATGCTCATCAAAGCTTTGCTTAAAATGCATATAGTTCTATTGTGGAACTCAAGAATAAAAGAATTCTCATCAAAGCTTTACTTTAATTGCATAGACTTCTATTGTGGAACTCAAGAATTAAACGATGCTCATCAAAGCTTTGCTAAATTACAAAAACTTCTAATGTGGAACTCAAGAATAAAACAATGCACATCAAAGCTTTTCTAATATTGCATGGACATCGATTGTGGAACTAAAGAATAAAACAATGCTCATCTAACCTTCGCTATATTGCGAAGACTACTTCTATTGTGGGACTCTAGAATTAAACAATGCTCATCAAAGCTATACTAAATTCCATAGACTTCAAATGTGGAACTAAAGAATGAAATAATGCTCATCAAAGCTTTGCTTGAATTGCATAGACGTTTATTGTGGAACTCAAGATTTAATCAATGCTCATCAAAGCTTTGCTAAATTTCGAAGACTACTTCTATTGTGGAACTCTAGAATTAAACAATGGTCATCAAAGCTTTGCTAAATTGCATAGACTTCTAATGTGGAACTTAAAACAATGCTCACCAAAGCTCCACATAAATTGCATACACTTCTATTATGGAATTCAAGAATGAAACAAAGCTCAACAAAGCTTTGCCAAATTACGTAGTCTTCAATTGTGGAACTCAAGAATCAAACAACGCTCATCAAAGCTTTGCTTAAATTACATAGACTTCTATTATGGAACTACAGAATCAAACAATGCTCATCAAAGATTTGCTTAAATTGCATAGACTTCTATTGTGGAACTCAAGAATAAAACAATGCTCATCAAAGCTTTGCTTAAATTGCATAGACTTGTATTTTGGAACTCAAGAATTAAACGATGCTCTTCAAAGCTTTGCTAAATTACAAAGACTTCTATTGTGGAACTCAAGAATAAAACAATGCTCATCAAAGCTTTTCTAAAATTGCATGGACTTCGATTATGGATCTCAAGAATAAAAGAATGCTCATCTAACATTCATTAAATTGCAAAGACTACTACTATTGTGAAACTCTAGAATTAAACAGTGCTCATCAAAGCTATGCTAAATTGTATAAACTTCTAATGTGGAACTCAAGAATGAATCAATGCGCATCAAAGCTTTGCTTAAGTTGCATACACTTCTATTGTGGAACTCAAGAATTATAGAATGCTCATTAAAGTTTTGCTAAATTGCAAATATTACTTTTACTGTGGAACTTAAGAATTAAACTATGCTCATCAATGTTTTGATAAATTGGATAGACTTCCAATGTGGAACTCAAGAATGAAACAGTGCTCAACAAACCTTTGCTAAATTGCATTGTCTTCTATTGTGGAACTCAAGAATCAAACAATGCTCATCAAACCTTTTCTTAAATTGCATAGACTACTTGTATATAAGCAGCTGTTTAGTGTATAAGCAATTCTTTAGTGGTCGCACCGGTACGATGGAGGTTGGTTGTGGAACTCAAGAATCAAACAATGCTCACCAAAGCTTTGCTTACATTGCATAAACCTCTATTGTGGTACTCAAGAATTAAACGATGATCATCAAAGCTTAGCTAAATTGGATAAACTTTGAATGTGGAACTCAATAATGAAACAATGGTCATTAAAGCTTTGCATAAATTGCATAGACTTCTATTGTGGAACTCAAGAGTTAAACAATGCTCTTCAAAGTTTTGCTAAATTGCGAAGACTACTTTTATTGTGGATCTCTAGAATTAAACAATGCACAGCAAAGCTGTGCTAAATTGCATTGAGTTCTAATGTGGAACTCAAGAATGAAACATTGCTCATCAAAGCTTTGCTTAAATTGCATAGACTTCTATTGTGGAAGTCAAGAATTAAACAATGCTCATCAATGCTTTGCTAAATTGCATAGCCTTCCAATGTGGAAACCAAGAATGAAACAATGTCATCAATGCTTTGCTAAATTGCAAAGACTTTTATTTTGGAACTCAAGAATCAAACAATGCTCATCAAAGCTTTGCTTAAAATGCATATAGTTCTATTGTGGAACTCAAGAATAAAAGAATTCTCATCAAAGCTTTACTTTAATTGCATAGACTTCTATTGTGGAACTCAAGAATTAAACGATGCTCATCAAAGCTTTGCTAAATTACAAAAACTTCTAATGTGGAACTCAAGAATAAAACAATGCACATCAAAGCTTTTCTAATATTGCATGGACATCGATTGTGGAACTAAAGAATAAAACAATGCTCATCTAACCTTCGCTATATTGCGAAGACTACTTCTATTGTGGGACTCTAGAATTAAACAATGCTCATCAAAGCTATACTAAATTCCATAGACTTCAAATGTGGAACTAAAGAATGAAATAATGCTCATCAAAGCTTTGCTTGAATTGCATAGACGTTTATTGTGGAACTCAAGATTTAATCAATGCTCATCAAAGCTTTGCTAAATTTCGAAGACTACTTCTATTGTGGAACTCTAGAATTAAACAATGGTCATCAAAGCTTTGCTAAATTGCATAGACTTCTAATGTGGAACTTAAAACAATGCTCACCAAAGCTCCACATAAATTGCATACACTTCTATTATGGAATTCAAGAATGAAACAAAGCTCAACAAAGCTTTGCCAAATTACGTAGTCTTCAATTGTGGAACTCAAGAATCAAACAACGCTCATCAAAGCTTTGCTTAAATTACATAGACTTCTATTATGGAACTACAGAATCAAACAATGCTCATCAAAGATTTGCTTAAATTGCATAGACTTCTATTGTGGAACTCAAGAATAAAACAATGCTCATCAAAGCTTTGCTTAAATTGCATAGACTTGTATTTTGGAACTCAAGAATTAAACGATGCTCTTCAAAGCTTTGCTAAATTACAAAGAATTCTATTGTGGAACTCAAGAATAAAACAATGCTCATCAAAGCTTTTCTAAAATTGCATGGACTTCGATTATGGATCTCAAGAATAAAAGAATGCTCATCTAACATTCATTAAATTGCAAAGACTACTTCTATTGTGAAACTCTAGAATTAAACAGTGCTCATCAAAGCTATGCTAAATTGTATAAACTTCTAATGTGGAACTCAAGAATGAATCAATGCGCATCAAAGCTTTGCTTAAGTTGCATACACTTCTATTGTGGAACTCAAGAATTATAGAATGCTCATTAAAGTTTTGCTAAATTGCAAATATTACTTTTACTGTGGAACTTAAGAATTAAACTATGCTCATCAATGTTTTGATAAATTGGATAGACTTCCAATGTGGAACTCAAGAATGAAACAGTGCTCAACAAACCTTTGCTAAATTGCAGTGTCTTCTATTGTGGAACTCAAGAATCAAACAATGCTCATCAAACCTTTTCTTAAATTGCATAGACTACTATTGTGGAACTCAAGAATCAAACAATGCTCACCAAAGCTTTGCTTACATTGCATAAACCTCTATTGTGGTACTCAAGAATTAAACGATGATCATCAAAGCTTAGCTAAATTGGATAAACTTTGAATGTGGAACTCAATAATGAAACAATGGTCATTAAAGTTTTGCATAAATTGCATAGACTTCTATTGTGGAACTCAAGAGTTAAACAATGCTCTTTAAAGTTTTGCTAAATTGCGAAGACTACTTCTATTGTGGATCTCTAGAATTAAACAATGCACAGCAAAGCTGTGCTAAATTGCATTGAGTTCTAATGTGGAACTCAAGAATGAAACATTGCTCATCAAAGCTTTGCTTAAATTGCATAGACTTCTATTGTGGAAGTCAAGAATTAAACAATGCTCATCAATGCTTTGCTAAATTGCATAGCCTTCCAATGTGGAAACCAAGAATGAAACAATGTCATCAATGCTTTGCTAAATTGCATAGACTTTTATTTTGGAACTCAAGAATCAAACAATGCTCATCAAAGCTTTGCTTAAAATGCATATAGTTCTATTGTGGAACTCAAGAATAAAAGAATTCTCATCAAAGCTTTACTTTAATTGCATAGACTTCTATTGTGGAACTCAAGAATTAAACGATGCTCATCAAAGCTTTGCTAAATTACAAAAACTTCTAATGTGGAACTCAAGAATAAAACAATGCACATCAAAGCTTTTCTAATATTGCATGGACATCGATTGTGGAACTAAAGAATAAAACAATGCTCATCTAACCTTCGCTATATTGCGAAGACTACTTCTATTGTGGGACTCTAGAATTAAACAATGCTCATCAAAGCTATACTAAATTCCATAGACTTCAAATGTGGAACTAAAGAATGAAATAATGCTCATCAAAGCTTTGCTTGAATTGCATAGACGTTTATTGTGGAACTCAAGATTTAATCAATGCTCATCAAAGCTTTGCTAAATTTCGAAGACTACTTCTATTGTGGAACTCTAGAATTAAACAATGGTCATCAAAGCTTTGCTAAATTGCATAGACTTCTAATGTGGAACTTAAAACAATGCTCACCAAAGCTCCACATAAATTGCATACACTTCTATTATGGAATTCAAGAATGAAACAAAGCTCAACAAAGCTTTGCCAAATTACGTAGTCTTCAATTGTGGAACTCAAGAATCAAACAACGCTCATCAAAGCTTTGCTTAAATTACATAGACTTCTATTATGGAACTACAGAATCAAACAATGCTCATCAAAGATTTGCTTAAATTGCATAGACTTCTATTGTGGAACTCAAGAATAAAACAATGCTCATCAAAGCTTTGCTTAAATTGCATAGACTTGTATTTTGGAACTCAAGAATTAAACGATGCTCTTCAAAGCTTTGCTAAATTACAAAGACTTCTATTGTGGAACTCAAGAATAAAACAATGCTCATCAAAGCTTTTCTAAAATTGCATGGACTTCGATTATGGATCTCAAGAATAAAAGAATGCTCATCTAACATTCATTAAATTGCAAAGACTACTACTATTGTGAAACTCTAGAATTAAACAGTGCTCATCAAAGCTATGCTAAATTGTATAAACTTCTAATGTGGAACTCAAGAATGAATCAATGCGCATCAAAGCTTTGCTTAAGTTGCATACACTTCTATTGTGGAACTCAAGAATTATAGAATGCTCATTAAAGTTTTGCTAAATTGCAAATATTACTTTTACTGTGGAACTTAAGAATTAAACTATGCTCATCAATGTTTTGATAAATTGGATAGACTTCCAATGTGGAACTCAAGAATGAAACAGTGCTCAACAAACCTTTGCTAAATTGCATTGTCTTCTATTGTGGAACTCAAGAATCAAACAATGCTCATCAAACCTTTTCTTAAATTGCATAGACTACTTGTATATAAGCAGCTGTTTAGTGTATAAGCAATTCTTTAGTGGTCGCACCGGTACGATGGAGGTTGGTTGTGGAACTCAAGAATCAAACAATGCTCACCAAAGCTTTGCTTACATTGCATAAACCTCTATTGTGGTACTCAAGAATTAAACGATGATCATCAAAGCTTAGCTAAATTGGATAAACTTTGAATGTGGAACTCAATAATGAAACAATGGTCATTAAAGCTTTGCATAAATTGCATAGACTTCTATTGTGGAACTCAAGAGTTAAACAATGCTCTTCAAAGTTTTGCTAAATTGCGAAGACTACTTTTATTGTGGATCTCTAGAATTAAACAATGCACAGCAAAGCTGTGCTAAATTGCATTGAGTTCTAATGTGGAACTCAAGAATGAAACATTGCTCATCAAAGCTTTGCTTAAATTGCATAGACTTCTATTGTGTAAGTCAAGAATTAAACAATGCTCATCAATGCTTTGCTAAATTGCATAGCCTTCCAATGTGGAAACCAAGAATGAAACAATGTCATCAATGCTTTGCTAAATTGCAAAGACTTTTATTTTGGAACTCAAGAATCAAACAATGCTCATCAAAGCTTTGCTTAAAATGCATATAGTTCTATTGTGGAACTCAAGAATAAAAGAATTCTCATCAAAGCTTTACTTTAATTGCATAGACTTCTATTGTGGAACTCAAGAATTAAACGATGCTCATCAAAGCTTTGCTAAATTACAAAAACTTCTAATGTGGAACTCAAGAATAAAACAATGCACATCAAAGCTTTTCTAATATTGCATGGACATCGATTGTGGAACTAAAGAATAAAACAATGCTCATCTAACCTTCGCTATATTGCGAAGACTACTTCTATTGTGGGACTCTAGAATTAAACAATGCTCATCAAAGCTATACTAAATTCCATAGACTTCAAATGTGGAACTAAAGAATGAAATAATGCTCATCAAAGCTTTGCTTGAATTGCATAGACGTTTATTGTGGAACTCAAGATTTAATCAATGCTCATCAAAGCTTTGCTAAATTTCGAAGACTACTTCTATTGTGGAACTCTAGAATTAAACAATGGTCATCAAAGCTTTGCTAAATTGCATAGACTTCTAATGTGGAACTTAAAACAATGCTCACCAAAGCTCCACATAAATTGCATACACTTCTATTATGGAATTCAAGAATGAAACAAAGCTCAACAAAGCTTTGCCAAATTACGTAGTCTTCAATTGTGGAACTCAAGAATCAAACAACGCTCATCAAAGCTTTGCTTAAATTACATAGACTTCTATTATGGAACTACAGAATCAAACAATGCTCATCAAAGATTTGCTTAAATTGCATAGACTTCTATTGTGGAACTCAAGAATAAAACAATGCTCATCAAAGCTTTGCTTAAATTGCATAGACTTGTATTTTGGAACTCAAGAATTAAACGATGCTCTTCAAAGCTTTGCTAAATTACAAAGAATTCTATTGTGGAACTCAAGAATAAAACAATGCTCATCAAAGCTTTTCTAAAATTGCATGGACTTCGATTATGGATCTCAAGAATAAAAGAATGCTCATCTAACATTCATTAAATTGCAAAGACTACTTCTATTGTGAAACTCTAGAATTAAACAGTGCTCATCAAAGCTATGCTAAATTGTATAAACTTCTAATGTGGAACTCAAGAATGAATCAATGCGCATCAAAGCTTTGCTTAAGTTGCATACACTTCTATTGTGGAACTCAAGAATTATAGAATGCTCATTAAAGTTTTGCTAAATTGCAAATATTACTTTTACTGTGGAACTTAAGAATTAAACTATGCTCATCAATGTTTTGATAAATTGGATAGACTTCCAATGTGGAACTCAAGAATGAAACAGTGCTCAACAAACCTTTGCTAAATTGCAGTGTCTTCTATTGTGGAACTCAAGAATCAAACAATGCTCATCAAACCTTTTCTTAAATTGCATAGACTACTATTGTGGAACTCAAGAATCAAACAATGCTCACCAAAGCTTTGCTTACATTGCATAAACCTCTATTGTGGTACTCAAGAATTAAACGATGATCATCAAAGCTTAGCTAAATTGGATAAACTTTGAATGTGGAACTCAATAATGAAACAATGGTCATTAAAGTTTTGCATAAATTGCATAGACTTCTATTGTGGAACTCAAGAGTTAAACAATGCTCTTTAAAGTTTTGCTAAATTGCGAAGACTACTTCTATTGTGGATCTCTAGAATTAAACAATGCACAGCAAAGCTGTGCTAAATTGCATTGAGTTCTAATGTGGAACTCAAGAATGAAACATTGCTCATCAAAGCTTTGCTTAAATTGCATAGACTTCTATTGTGGAAGTCAAGAATTAAACAATGCTCATCAATGCTTTGCTAAATTGCATAGCCTTCCAATGTGGAAACCAAGAATGAAACAATGTCATCAATGCTTTGCTAAATTGCATAGACTTTTATTTTGGAACTCAAGAATCAAACAATGCTCATCAAAGCTTTGCTTAAAATGCATATAGTTCTATTGTGGAACTCAAGAATAAAAGAATTCTCATCAAAGCTTTACTTTAATTGCATAGACTTCTATTGTGGAACTCAAGAATTAAACGATGCTCATCAAAGCTTTGCTAAATTACAAAAACTTCTAATGTGGAACTCAAGAATAAAACAATGCACATCAAAGCTTTTCTAATATTGCATGGACATCGATTGTGGAACTAAAGAATAAAACAATGCTCATCTAACCTTCGCTATATTGCGAAGACTACTTCTATTGTGGGACTCTAGAATTAAACAATGCTCATCAAAGCTATACTAAATTCCATAGACTTCAAATGTGGAACTAAAGAATGAAATAATGCTCATCAAAGCTTTGCTTGAATTGCATAGACGTTTATTGTGGAACTCAAGATTTAATCAATGCTCATCAAAGCTTTGCTAAATTTCGAAGACTACTTCTATTGTGGAACTCTAGAATTAAACAATGGTCATCAAAGCTTTGCTAAATTGCATAGACTTCTAATGTGGAACTTAAAACAATGCTCACCAAAGCTCCACATAAATTGCATACACTTCTATTATGGAATTCAAGAATGAAACAAAGCTCAACAAAGCTTTGCCAAATTACGTAGTCTTCAATTGTGGAACTCAAGAATCAAACAACGCTCATCAAAGCTTTGCTTAAATTACATAGACTTCTATTATGGAACTACAGAATCAAACAATGCTCATCAAAGATTTGCTTAAATTGCATAGACTTCTATTGTGGAACTCAAGAATAAAACAATGCTCATCAAAGCTTTGCTTAAATTGCATAGACTTGTATTTTGGAACTCAAGAATTAAACGATGCTCTTCAAAGCTTTGCTAAATTACAAAGACTTCTATTGTGGAACTCAAGAATAAAACAATGCTCATCAAAGCTTTTCTAAAATTGCATGGACTTCGATTATGGATCTCAAGAATAAAAGAATGCTCATCTAACATTCATTAAATCGCAAAGACTACTACTATTGTGAAACTCTAGAATTAAACAGTGCTCATCAAAGCTATGCTAAATTGTATAAACTTCTAATGTGGAACTCAAGAATGAATCAATGCGCATCAAAGCTTTGCTTAAGTTGCATACACTTCTATTGTGGAACTCAAGAATTATAGAATGCTCATTAAAGTTTTGCTAAATTGCAAATATTACTTTTACTGTGGAACTTAAGAATTAAACTATGCTCATCAATGTTTTGATAAATTGGATAGACTTCCAATGTGGAACTCAAGAATGAAACAGTGCTCAACAAACCTTTGCTAAATTGCATTGTCTTCTATTGTGGAACTCAAGAATCAAACAATGGTCATCAAACCTTTTCTTAAATTGCATAGACTACTTGTATATAAGCAACTGTTTAGTGTATAAGCAATTCTTTAGTGGTCGCACCGGTACGATGGAGGTTGGTTGTGGAACTCAAGAATCAAACAATGCTCACCAAAGCTTTGCTTACATTGCATAAACCTCTATTGTGGTACTCAAGAATTAAACGATGATCATCAAAGCTTAGCTAAATTGGATAAACTTTGAATGTGGAACTCAATAATGAAACAATGGTCATTAAAGCTTTGCATAAATTGCATAGACTTCTATTGTGGAACTCAAGAGTTAAACAATGCTCTTTAAAGTTTTGCTAAATTGCGAAGACTACTTCTATTGTGGATCTCTAGAATTAAACAATGCACAGCAAAGCTGTGCTAAATTGCATTGAGTTCTAATGTGGAACTCAAGAATGAAACATTGCTCATCAAAGCTTTGCTTAACTTGCATAGACTTCTATTGTGGAAGTCAAGAATTAAACAATGCTCATCAATGCTTTGCTAAATTGCATAGCCTTCCAATGTGGAAACCAAGAATGAAACAATGTCATCAATGCTTTGCTAAATTGCAAATAATTTTATTTTGGAACTCAAGAATCAAACAATGCTCATCAAAGCTTTGCTTAAGATGCATATAGTTCTATTGTGGAACTCAAGAATAAAAGAATTCTCATCAAAGCTTTACTTTAATTGCATAGACTTCTATTGTGGAACTCAAGAATTAAACGATGCTCATCAAAGCTTTGCTAAATTACAAAAACTTCTAATGTGGAACTCAAGAATAAAACAATGCACATCAAAGCTTTTCTAATATTGCATGGACATCGATTGTGGAACTAAAGAATAAAACAATGCTCATCTAACCTTCGCTATATTGCGAAGACTACTTCTATTGTGGGACTCTAGAATTAAACAATGCTCATCAAAGCTATACTAAATTCCATAGACTTCAAATGTGGAACTAAAGAATGAAATAATGCTCATCAAAGCTTTGCTTGAATTGCATAGACGTTTATTGTGGAACTCAAGATTTAATCAATGCTCATCAAAGCTTTGCTAAATTTCGAAGACTACTTCTATTGTGGAACTCTAGAATTAAACAATGGTCATCAAAGCTTTGCTAAATTGCATAGACTTCTAATGTGGAACTTAAAACAATGCTCACCAAAGCTCCACATAAATTGCATACACTTCTATTATGGAATTCAAGAATGAAACAAAGCTCAACAAAGCTTTGCCAAATTACGTAGTCTTCAATTGTGGAACTCAAGAATCAAACAACGCTCATCAAAGCTTTGCTTAAATTACATAGACTTCTATTATGGAACTACAGAATCAAACAATGCTCATCAAAGATTTGCTTAAATTGCATAGACTTCTATTGTGGAACTCAAGAATAAAACAATGCTCATCAAAGCTTTGCTTAAATTGCATAGACTTGTATTTTGGAACTCAAGAATTAAACGATGCTCTTCAAAGCTTTGCTAAATTACAAAGACTTCTATTGTGGAACTCAAGAATAAAACAATGCTCATCAAAGCTTTTCTAAAATTGCATGGACTTCGATTATGGATCTCAAGAATAAAAGAATGCTCATCTAACATTCATTAAATTGCAAAGACTACTTCTATTGTGAAACTCTAGAATTAAACAGTGCTCATCAAAGCTATGCTAAATTGTATAAACTTCTAATGTGGAACTCAAGAATGAATCAATGCGCATCAAAGCTTTGCTTAAGTTGCATACACTTCTATTGTGGAACTCAAGAATTATAGAATGCTCATTAAAGTTTTGCTAAATTGCAAATATTACTTTTACTGTGGAACTTAAGAATTAAACTATGCTCATCAATGTTTTGATAAATTGGATAGACTTCCAATGTGGAACTCAAGAATGAAACAGTGCTCAACAAACCTTTGCTAAATTGCAGTGTCTTCTATTGTGGAACTCAAGAATCAAACAATGCTCATCAAACCTTTTCTTAAATTGCATAGACTACTATTGTGGAACTCAAGAATCAAACAATGCTCACCAAAGCTTTGCTTACATTGCATAAACCTCTATTGTGGTACTCAAGAATTAAACGATGATCATCAAAGCTTAGCTAAATTGGATAAACTTTGAATGTGGAACTCAATAATGAAACAATGGTCATTAAAGTTTTGCATAAATTGCATAGACTTCTATTGTGGAACTCAAGAGTTAAACAATGCTCTTTAAAGTTTTGCTAAATTGCGAAGACTACTTCTATTGTGGATCTCTAGAATTAAACAATGCACAGCAAAGCTGTGCTAAATTGCATTGAGTTCTAATGTGGAACTCAAGAATGAAACATTGCTCATCAAAGCTTTGCTTAAATTGCATAGACTTCTATTGTGGAAGTCAAGAATTAAACAATGCTCATCAATGCTTTGCTAAATTGCATAGCCTTCCAATGTGGAAACCAAGAATGAAACAATGTCATCAATGCTTTGCTAAATTGCATAGACTTTTATTTTGGAACTCAAGAATCAAACAATGCTCATCAAAGCTTTGCTTAAAATGCATATAGTTCTATTGTGGAACTCAAGAATAAAAGAATTCTCATCAAAGCTTTACTTTAATTGCATAGACTTCTATTGTGGAACTCAAGAATTAAACGATGCTCATCAAAGCTTTGCTAAATTACAAAAACTTCTAATGTGGAACTCAAGAATAAAACAATGCACATCAAAGCTTTTCTAATATTGCATGGACATCGATTGTGGAACTAAAGAATAAAACAATGCTCATCTAACCTTCGCTATATTGCGAAGACTACTTCTATTGTGGGACTCTAGAATTAAACAATGCTCATCAAAGCTATACTAAATTCCATAGACTTCAAATGTGGAACTAAAGAATGAAATAATGCTCATCAAAGCTTTGCTTGAATTGCATAGACGTTTATTGTGGAACTCAAGATTTAATCAATGCTCATAAAAGCTTTGCTAAATTTCGAAGACTACTTCTATTGTGGAACTCTAGAATTAAACAATGGTCATCAAAGCTTTGCTAAATTGCATAGACTTCTAATGTGGAACTTAAAACAATGCTCACCAAAGCTCCACATAAATTGCATACACTTCTATTATGGAATTCAAGAATGAAACAAAGCTCAACAAAGCTTTGCCAAATTACGTAGTCTTCAATTGTGGAACTCAAGAATCAAACAACGCTCATCAAAGCTTTGCTTAAATTACATAGACTTCTATTATGGAACTACAGAATCAAACAATGCTCATCAAAGATTTGCTTAAATTGCATAGACTTCTATTGTGGAACTCAAGAATAAAACAATGCTCATCAAAGCTTTGCTTAAATTGCATAGACTTGTATTTTGGAACTCAAGAATTAAACGATGCTCTTCAAAGCTTTGCTAAATTACAAAGACTTCTATTGTGGAACTCAAGAATAAAACAATGCTCATCAAAGCTTTTCTAAAATTGCATGGACTTCGATTATGGATCTCAAGAATAAAAGAATGCTCATCTAACATTCATTAAATCGCAAAGACTACTACTATTGTGAAACTCTAGAATTAAACAGTGCTCATCAAAGCTATGCTAAATTGTATAAACTTCTAATGTGGAACTCAAGAATGAATCAATGCGCATCAAAGCTTTGCTTAAGTTGCATACACTTCTATTGTGGAACTCAAGAATTATAGAATGCTCATTAAAGTTTTGCTAAATTGCAAATATTACTTTTACTGTGGAACTTAAGAATTAAACTATGCTCATCAATGTTTTGATAAATTGGATAGACTTCCAATGTGGAACTCAAGAATGAAACAGTGCTCAACAAACCTTTGCTAAATTGCATTGTCTTCTATTGTGGAACTCAAGAATCAAACAATGGTCATCAAACCTTTTCTTAAATTGCATAGACTACTTGTATATAAGCAACTGTTTAGTGTATAAGCAATTCTTTAGTGGTCGCACCGGTACGATGGAGGTTGGTTGTGGAACTCAAGAATCAAACAATGCTCACCAAAGCTTTGCTTACATTGCATAAACCTCTATTGTGGTACTCAAGAATTAAACGATGATCATCAAAGCTTAGCTAAATTGGATAAACTTTGAATGTGGAACTCAATAATGAAACAATGGTCATTAAAGCTTTGCATAAATTGCATAGACTTCTATTGTGGAACTCAAGAGTTAAACAATGCTCTTTAAAGTTTTGCTAAATTGCGAAGTTTTGCTAAATTCTCTTTCAAAAAAAAAAAAAAAAAAAAAAAAAAAAAACAATGCTCTTTAAAGTTTTGCTAAATTGCGAAGACTACTTCTATTGTGGATCTCTAGAATTAAACAATGCACAGCAAAGCTGTGCTAAATTGCATTGAGTTCTAATGTGGAACTCAAGAATGAAACATTGCTCATCAAAGCTTTGCTTAAATTGCATAGACTTCTATTGTGGAAGTCAAGAATTAAACAATGCTCATCAATGCTTTGCTAAATTGCATAGCCTTCCAATGTGGAAACCAAGAATGAAACAATGTCATCAATGCTTTGCTAAATTGCAAATAATTTTATTTTGGAACTCAAGAATCAAACAATGCTCATCAAAGCTTTGCTTAAGATGCATATAGTTCTATTGTGGAACTCAAGAATAAAAGAATTCTCATCAAAGCTTTACTTTAATTGCATAGACTTCTATTGTGGAACTCAAGAATTAAACGATGCTCATCAAAGCTTTGCTAAATTACAAAAACTTCTAATGTGGAACTCAAGAATAAAACAATGCACATCAAAGCTTTTCTAATATTGCATGGACATCGATTGTGGAACTAAAGAATAAAACAATGCTCATCTAACCTTCGCTATATTGCGAAGACTACTTCTATTGTGGGACTCTAGAATTAAACAATGCTCATCAAAGCTATACTAAATTCCATAGACTTCAAATGTGGAACTAAAGAATGAAATAATGCTCATCAAAGCTTTGCTTGAATTGCATAGACGTTTATTGTGGAACTCAAGATTTAATCAATGCTCATCAAAGCTTTGCTAAATTTCGAAGACTACTTCTATTGTGGAACTCTAGAATTAAACAATGGTCATCAAAGCTTTGCTAAATTGCATAGACTTCTAATGTGGAACTTAAAACAATGCTCACCAAAGCTCCACATAAATTGCATACACTTCTATTATGGAATTCAAGAATGAAACAAAGCTCAACAAAGCTTTGCCAAATTACGTAGTCTTCAATTGTGGAACTCAAGAATCAAACAACGCTCATCAAAGCTTTGCTTAAATTACATAGACTTCTATTATGGAACTACAGAATCAAACAATGCTCATCAAAGATTTGCTTAAATTGCATAGACTTCTATTGTGGAACTCAAGAATAAAACAATGCTCATCAAAGCTTTGCTTAAATTGCATAGACTTGTATTTTGGAACTCAAGAATTAAACGATGCTCTTCAAAGCTTTGCTAAATTACAAAGACTTCTATTGTGGAACTCAAGAATAAAACAATGCTCATCAAAGCTTTTCTAAAATTGCATGGACTTCGATTATGGATCTCAAGAATAAAAGAATGCTCATCTAACATTCATTAAATTGCAAAGACTACTTCTATTGTGAAACTCTAGAATTAAACAGTGCTCATCAAAGCTATGCTAAATTGTATAAACTTCTAATGTGGAACTCAAGAATGAATCAATGCGCATCAAAGCTTTGCTTAAGTTGCATACAGTTCTATTGTGGAACTCAAGAATTATAGAATGCTCATTAAAGTTTTGCTAAATTGCAAATATTACTTTTACTGTGGAACTTAAGAATTAAACCATGCTCATCAATGTTTTGATAAATTGGATAGACTTCCAATGTGGAACTCAAGAATGAAACAGTGCTCAACAAACCTGTGCTAAATTGCATTGTCTTCTATTGTGGAACTCAAGAATCAAACAATGCTCATCAAACCTTTTCTTAAATTGCATAGACTACTATTGTGGAACTCAAGAATCAAACAATGCTCACCAAAGCTTTGCTTACATTGCATAAACCTCTATTGTGGTACTCAAGAATTAAACGATGATCATCAAAGCTTAGCTAAATTGGATAAACTTTGAATGTGGAACTCAATAATGAAACAATGGTCATTAAAGCTTTGCATAAATTGCATAGACTTCTATTGTGGAACTCAAGAGTTAAACAATGCTCTTCAAAGTTTTGCTAAATTGCGAAGACTACTTCTATTGTGGATCTCTAGAATTAAACAATGCACAGCAAAGCTGTGCTAAATTGCATTGAGTTCTAATGTGGAACTCAAGAATGAAACATTGCTCATCAAAGCTTTGCTTAAATTGCATAGACTTCTATTGTGGAAGTCAAGAATTAAACAATGCTCATCAATGCTTTGCTAAATTGCATAGCCTTCCAATGTGGAAACCAAGAATGAAACAATGTCATCAATGCTTTGCTAAATTGCAAAGACTTTTATTTTGGAACTCAAGAATCAAACAATGCTCATCAAAGCTTTGCTTAAAATGCATATAGTTCTATTGTGGAACTCAAGAATAAAAGAATTCTCATCAAAGCTTTACTTTAATTGCATAGACTTCTATTGTGGAACTCAAGAATTAAACGATGCTCATCAAAGCTTTGCTAAATTACAAAAATTTCTAATTTGGAACTCAAGAATAAAACAATGCACATCAAAGCTTTTCTAATATTGCATGGACATCGATTGTGGAACTAAAGAATAAAACAATGCTCATCTAACCTTCGCTATATTGCGAAGACTACTTCTATTGTGGGACTTTATAATTAAACAATGCTCATCAAAGCTATACTAAATTCCATAGACTTCAAATGTGGAACTAAAGAATGAAATAATGCTCATCAAAGCTTTGCTTGAATTGCATAGACGTTTATTGTGGAACTCAAGATTTAATCAATGCTCATCAAAGCTTTTCTAAATTTCGAAGACTACTTCTATTGTGGAACTCTAGAATTAAACAATGGTCATCAAAGCTTTGCTAAATTGCATAGACTTCTAATGTGGAACTTAAAACAATGCTCACCAAAGCTCCACATAAATTGCATACACTTCTATTATGGAATTCAAGAATGAAACAAAGCTCAACAAAGCTTTGCCAAATTACGTAGTCTTCAATTGTGGAACTCAAGAATCAAACAACGCTCATCAAAGCTTTGCTTAAATTACATAGACTTCTATTATGGAACTACAGAATCAAACAATGCTCATCAAAGATTTGCTTAAATTGCATAGACTTCTATTGTGGAACTCAAGAATAAAACAATGCTCATCAAAGCTTTGCTTAAATTGCATAGACTTGTATTTTGGAACTCAAGAATTAAACGATGCTCTTCAAAGCTTTGCTAAATTACAAAGACTTCTATTGTGGAACTCAAGAATAAAACAATGCTCATCAAAGCTTTTCTAAAATTGCATGGACTTCGATTATGGATCTCAAGAATAAAAGAATGCTCATCTAACATTCATTAAATTGCAAAGACTACTTCTATTGTGAAACTCTAGAATTAAACAGTGCTCATCAAAGCTATGCTAAATTGTATAAACTTCTAATGTGGAACTCAAGAATGAATCAATGCGCATCAAAGCTTTGCTTAAGTTGCATACACTTCTATTGTGGAACTCAAGAATTATAGAATGCTCATTAAAGTTTTGCTAAATTGCAAATATTACTTTTACTGTGGAACTTAAGAATTAAACTATGCTCATCAATGTTTTGATAAATTGGATAGACTTCCAATGTGGAACTCAAGAATGAAACAGTGCTCAACAAACCTTTGCTAAATTGCAGTGTCTTCTATTGTGGAACTCAAGAATCAAACAATGCTCATCAAACCTTTTCTTAAATTGCATAGACTACTATTGTGGAACTCAAGAATCAAACAATGCTCACCAAAGCTTTGCTTACATTGCATAAACCTCTATTGTGGTACTCAAGAATTAAACGATGATCATCAAAGCTTAGCTAAATTGGATAAACTTTGAATGTGGAACTCAATAATGAAACAATGGTCATTAAAGTTTTGCATAAATTGCATAGACTTCTATTGTGGAACTCAAGAGTTAAACAATGCTCTTTAAAGTTTTGCTAAATTGCGAAGACTACTTCTATTGTGGATCTCTAGAATTAAACAATGCACAGCAAAGCTGTGCTAAATTGCATTGAGTTCTAATGTGGAACTCAAGAATGAAACATTGCTCATCAAAGCTTTGCTTAAATTGCATAGACTTCTATTGTGGAAGTCAAGAATTAAACAATGCTCATCAATGCTTTGCTAAATTGCATAGCCTTCCAATGTGGAAACCAAGAATGAAACAATGTCATCAATGCTTTGCTAAATTGCAAAGACTTTTATTTTGGAACTCAAGAATCAAACAATGCTCATCAAAGCTTTGCTTAAAATGCATATAGTTCTATTGTGGAACTCAAGAATAAAAGAATTCTCATCAAAGCTTTACTTTAATTGCATAGACTTCTATTGTGGAACTCAAGAATTAAACGATGCTCATCAAAGCTTTGCTAAATTACAAAAATTTCTAATTTGGAACTCAAGAATAAAACAATGCACATCAAAGCTTTTCTAATATTGCATGGACATCGATTGTGGAACTAAAGAATAAAACAATGCTCATCTAACCTTCGCTATATTGCGAAGACTACTTCTATTGTGGGACTTTATAATTAAACAATGCTCATCAAAGCTATACTAAATTCCATAGACTTCAAATGTGGAACTAAAGAATGAAATAATGCTCATCAAAGCTTTGCTTGAATTGCATAGACGTTTATTGTGGAACTCAAGATTTAATCAATGCTCATCAAAGCTTTTCTAAATTTCGAAGACTACTTCTATTGTGGAACTCTAGAATTAAACAATGGTCATCAAAGCTTTGCTAAATTGCATAGACTTCTAATGTGGAACTTAAAACAATGCTCACCAAAGCTCCACATAAATTGCATACACTTCTATTATGGAATTCAAGAATGAAACAAAGCTCAACAAAGCTTTGCCAAATTACGTAGTCTTCAATTGTGGAACTCAAGAATCAAACAACGCTCATCAAAGCTTTGCTTAAATTACATAGACTTCTATTATGGAACTACAGAATCAAACAATGCTCATCAAAGATTTGCTTAAATTGCATAGACTTCTATTGTGGAACTCAAGAATAAAACAATGCTCATCAAAGCTTTGCTTAAATTGCATAGACTTGTATTTTGGAACTCAAGAATTAAACGATGCTCTTCAAAGCTTTGCTAAATTACAAAGACTTCTATTGTGGAACTCAAGAATAAAACAATGCTCATCAAAGCTTTTCTAAAATTGCATGGACTTCGATTATGGATCTCAAGAATAAAAGAATGCTCATCTAACATTCATTAAATTGCAAAGACTACTTCTATTGTGAAACTCTAGAATTAAACAGTGCTCATCAAAGCTATGCTAAATTGTATAAACTTCTAATGTGGAACTCAAGAATGAATCAATGCGCATCAAAGCTTTGCTTAAGTTGCATACACTTCTATTGTGGAACTCAAGAATTATAGAATGCTCATTAAAGTTTTGCTAAATTGCAAATATTACTTTTACTGTGGAACTTAAGAATTAAACTATGCTCATCAATGTTTTGATAAATTGGATAGACTTCCAATGTGGAACTCAAGAATGAAACAGTGCTCAACAAACCTTTGCTAAATTGCAGTGTCTTCTATTGTGGAACTCAAGAATCAAACAATGCTCATCAAACCTTTTCTTAAATTGCATAGACTACTATTGTGGAACTCAAGAATCAAACAATGCTCACCAAAGCTTTGCTTACATTGCATAAACCTCTATTGTGGTACTCAAGAATTAAACGATGATCATCAAAGCTTAGCTAAATTGGATAAACTTTGAATGTGGAACTCAATAATGAAACAATGGTCATTAAAGTTTTGCATAAATTGCATAGACTTCTATTGTGGAACTCAAGAGTTAAACAATGCTCTTTAAAGTTTTGCTAAATTGCGAAGACTACTTCTATTGTGGATCTCTAGAATTAAACAATGCACAGCAAAGCTGTGCTAAATTGCATTGAGTTCTAATGTGGAACTCAAGAATGAAACATTGCTCATCAAAGCTTTGCTTAAATTGCATAGACTTCTATTGTGGAAGTCAAGAATTAAACAATGCTCATCAATGCTTTGCTAAATTGCATAGCCTTCCAATGTGGAAACCAAGAATGAAACAATGTCATCAATGCTTTGCTAAATTGCATAGACTTTTATTTTGGAACTCAAGAATCAAACAATGCTCATCAAAGCTTTGCTTAAAATGCATATAGTTC
The DNA here is from genome assembly GCF_002870075.4 of Lactuca sativa. Taxonomy (NCBI): domain Eukaryota; kingdom Viridiplantae; phylum Streptophyta; class Magnoliopsida; order Asterales; family Asteraceae; genus Lactuca; species Lactuca sativa. Next base: position 265,666,781 of record NC_056630.2, read on the forward strand.
TATTGTGGAACTCAAGAATAAAAGAATTCTCATCAAAGCTTTACTTTAATTGCATAGACTTCTATTGTGGAACTCAAGAATTAAACGATGCTCATCAAAGCTTTGCTAAATTACAAAAACTTCTAATGTGGAACTCAAGAATAAAACAATGCACATCAAAGCTTTTCTAATATTGCATGGACATCGATTGTGGAACTAAAGAATAAAACAATGCTCATCTAACCTTCGCTATATTGCGAAGACTACTTCTATTGTGGGACTCTAGAATTAAACAATGCTCATCAAAGCTATACTAAATTCCATAGACTTCAAATGTGGAACTAAAGAATGAAATAATGCTCATCAAAGCTTTGCTTGAATTGCATAGACGTTTATTGTGGAACTCAAGATTTAATCAATGCTCATAAAAGCTTTGCTAAATTTCGAAGACTACTTCTATTGTGGAACTCTAGAATTAAACAATGGTCATCAAAGCTTTGCTAAATTGCATAGACTTCTAATGTGGAACTTAAAACAATGCTCACCAAAGCTCCACATAAATTGCATACACTTCTATTATGGAATTCAAGAATGAAACAAAGCTCAACAAAGCTTTGCCAAATTACGTAGTCTTCAATTGTGGAACTCAAGAATCAAACAACGCTCATCAAAGCTTTGCTTAAATTACATAGACTTCTATTATGGAACTACAGAATCAAACAATGCTCATCAAAGATTTGCTTAAATTGCATAGACTTCTATTGTGGAACTCAAGAATAAAACAATGCTCAAAGCTTTGCTTAAATTGCATAGACTTGTATTTTGGAACTCAAGAATTAAACGATGCTCTTCAAAGCTTTGCTAAATTACAAAGACTTCTATTGTGGAACTCAAGAATAAAACAATGCTCATCAAAGCTTTTCTAAAATTGCATGGACTTCGATTATGGATCTCAAGAATAAAAGAATGCTCATCTAACATTCATTAAATCGCAAAGACTACTACTATTGTGAAACTCTAGAATTAAACAGTGTTCATCAAAGCTATGCTAAATTGTATAAACTTCTAATGTGGAACTCAAGAATGAATCAATGCGCATCAAAGCTTTGCTTAAGTTGCATACACTTCTATTGTGGAACTCAAGAATTATAGAATGCTCATTAAAGTTTTGCTAAATTGCAAATATTACTTTTACTGTGGAACTTAAGAATTAAACTATGCTCATCAATGTTTTGATAAATTGGATAGACTTCCAATGTGGAACTCAAGAATGAAACAGTGCTCAACAAACCTTTGCTAAATTGCATTGTCTTCTATTGTGGAACTCAAGAATCAAACAATGGTCATCAAACCTTTTCTTAAATTGCATAGACTACTTGTATATAAGCAGCTGTTTAGTGTATAAGCAATTCTTTAGTGGTCGCACCGGTACGATGGAGGTTGGTTGTGGAACTCAAGAATCAAACAATGCTCACCAAAGCTTTGCTTAAATTGCATAAACCTCTATTGTGGTACTCAAGAATTAAACGATGATCATCAAAGCTTAGCTAAATTGGATAAACTTTGAATGTGGAACTCAATAATGAAACAATGGTCATTAAAGCTTTGCATAAATTGCATAGACTTCTATTGTGGAACTCAAGAGTTAAACAATGCTCTTCAAAGTTTTGCTAAATTGCGAAGACTACTTCTATTGTGGATCTCTAGAATTAAACAATGCACAGCAAAGCTGTGCTAAATTGCATTGAGTTCTAATGTGGAACTCAAGAATGAAACATTGCTCATCAAAGCTTTGCTTAAATTGCATAGACTTCTATTGTGGAAGTCAAGAATTAAACAATGCTCATCAATGCTTTGCTAAATTGCATAGCCTTCCAATGTGGAAACCAAGAATGAAACAATGTCATGAATGCTTTGCTAAATTGCAAATAATTTTATTTTGGAACTCAAGAATCAAACAATGCTAATAGACTTTTTCGCTTTCTCTCTCTACTTTCTCTCTCTTCCCTTGATTCTTTCTGACGGTGGTGCGATCTAGTTTCGATTCATCGGTGCTGCTTTTCCGACGTATTTCATTTAATTTGGTGAAGCAATTTCTCTTCTATTTCCATTGTCTTAATGGGAGCATCATCCAAATCGGATCGATTGAAGGAAGTGAAGGTAAAACCTCCGGATAAAAGTGCTGCTGTCCGGTTCACTAAGACTGAAGTGGATGTGAAGGATCTAATTCCGCCTGGAATTATTGAGCAATCTTCAGCTACGATCTATAAAGCTCGTCGTAAGCCTAGTGTCTCTGGAGCTGTTGCGTCAGGAATTGGTAAAGCTGAGTGGAAAATGGAGGGTAAAGCTTTCAGAGTCAAGAATAGAGGCCGTAAGCTGGTGGATGGGTTAACTTCGATGGATACTGAGGATTATGATTTTGAAGAAGGATTTGAAGAAGTATCAGGAGATGATTTGGAATCAGTATCAGCTTGGGATTCAGACTCTATCAACTCTTTTCCTAGATCTGAAAGCAATATGATGGAATTGAAGTATGGAACTACTGGAGAGGTAAAAAATGATGGAGATCAAGTTGTTTCTATTCCTTCAGGTAACACTGCTAATTTGTTGAAAAATTGGGATGGATCGAAATTGAGTAATGCTGTTCAGGATCCTAATATGGAATTGAAGAATGTTACGAATGAAATGATTAGGGTGAATCCTAACATTGAGGTGATTGATATCAATATTCATGATAGTTCTAAATTGGATGAGAATAAAGGTGTGAAGTGTAGAGATGATGGGGATAAGATTGTTATCAGTAGTGAAGAATTTATTCCGGGGGTTGGCTTTCAATTTCTTAGTGATTTGAAGGTGGAGAAGACTGTGGGGAAGGATTTAGACAGTGAAAAGAATCAGGAAATGGATGTTGATAAGTCAAATTTGGAAAAGAAAGACAAGGAGATAGAAGGTAATACTGAAGATGATAACACTTCTGATGAGGAAGGGGATAATGATTCAAGTGAGGATGACTCTAGTGGGGAAGAGGAAAATGAGATAGAAGAAGAGGTTAATGCTAAGAGTAATATGGGTAATAACTGCAATGAGAAATCAGGTACTGTTATCAATAGCATTAATTTACTTCCTTCTATTTTGGGAAATGCTAAGAATAGTAATAAGGAGGATGGAGGAATGCAGGGGAATGTGATGAACTCTTATGCTGGAGTGTTAAAGGGTAATAGACATAAGGGTAAAATAGATGTTAGATTCATTCCAGGGGAGAATGGGGAAGATGATGGACCTGTAATAATTCCATTAGAGAATCTAAAGAATGCTAGTATTCCATTTACTAATACTCTTTATGGTTATATGATTGACAAGAAGTTGGCGTTCCCTGTTATTCAGAAAGAAGTAAGAAGATTGTGGAAGAATATGGGTTTGGAAGAGGTATTCATGAACAGCAAAGGTTTTTTCTTCTTTAAATTCAGTGATGAAAAGGGGATGTTATCTGTTTTGGAGGGTAGTCCTTGGTTAATGTTTAATAATATGCCTTTATTTCTTCAACGATGGAGGCCTGGTTTGACATTAACTAAGAACAAGCATGATAAAATTCCTGTTTGGATTAAAATATTTGATTTGCCCTTGGAAGTTTGGAGTGGTGAAAACTTATGTAGAATTGCTAGTAAGATAGGTATTCCTTTGGCTTTTGATTCCTTTACTGAGGATATGTGTTTGGAACATAAAGGAAGGAATGCTTATGCTAGAATTCTTGTTGAAATGGCAGCTGGGAAGGAATGGAGAAAGAAGATTGATATTGCTACTTGGGATTTTGTTTCTAATTCTGCTGTGATTCAAAGTTTTGATGTTGAATATGCTTGGATTCCTTCTAGATGTAATCATTGCAAAGTCTATGGGCATGTAGATAAAGTTTGTGCTGCTGCTATGAATGTTGTGAAGGAGGATAATAATGAAGAAGTGAGAAATCTAAAGAATAATAAAGGGAAGGAAGTTGATAATGGGGATGGGTTCACAGAAGTTAAATATAAAAAGGTTATGGGTAACATTGATGGTGAAGGCACTAGTAAATCTCAAGTGGGTAATTATCAATCTAATAATATGAAGAATAATGGAAAGAATGGGAATTGGAGAAGGGGTATTTTTTCTAAAGGCAATAATGGGAGCAGAGGTGGAAATGGTAAAGGGCAAAATTGGAATTGGAGTAATAAAGGAGTAAGTCACTGGAATTTAGAAAAGAATAGAAATTTTGAGAAGTTTGTTAATGGGAAAGATGATATAGGAAATCGGGGGTTGAAGGAGAATAATAAGCAGCAGGTTGTAGTGGGAAAGGATAACAAGAAAGAGATGGGCAATGTTAGTATTGGTAGTGAGAATAAAACAGGGGAGGGATTAAGTAATAAAAACAGCTTTGGAATTTTGGGAGAGATTGAAGAGGAAGTATTGGATAAAATGGAAGAGGATGATAAGATTATGAAGACTGTTGCTAATCAAAATGTTGATAGTGAAGAAGGTGAAATGGGTTCTAATGAAAGCAAGAATAATAAATTGATGTCTTCAATCAAGGGAGAGGGGAAGAAGAAAGGAAATGAAAGTAATAAAGTGAATAAAGATAAGTTGGAGGCGGATAATAATAGCAGTAAGTTGGGGAGTTCTCAGGCATTTGAGGAGGTAAATGCCAGAAATTCTGTTTTTTCCCAATGATGTCTGTTGGTGCTTGGAATGTTAGGGGATTGAATAAGTCTGTTAAACAGAAGGAGGTTATTGATGTTATTAGGTGTAATAACCTTGGTATTTGTGCTGTGATTGAATCTCATGTAAAAATTCTAAATCTCAAGAGTGTTTGTGCTAAGACTTTTGGGCAGTGGGATTGGATATCTAATAATAATAGTTGTGAAGCTGGTACTAGAATAATTGTGGGGTGGAATCCGAGACTTTTTGATGTGATTCTGCTGTCTCAATCCAAACAGGTTATTCATTGTTATGTGAAATTGTGTAATTCGGATATTGGCATGTATTTGTCTTTTATATATGCTGCTTCGAATTATATTGAAAGAAGATTGCTTTGGGATAATTTGAAAAAACATAGTTTGGTTGTTAATAGGGAAGCTTGGGGTTTATTAGGTGATTTTAATGTTGCTTTAAAATCTTCGGAATATTCTGAAAGCTGTTCTAGAACTCCTAAAGGAGTTGAAGATTTTGTTGATTGTTTGAGTTTTATAGAAGTGGAGGACTTGAAGTCTTATGGGTTTCAGTTTACTTGGAACAAAACCCCTATGGGTAATATGGGGCTGTTAAAGAAGCTTGATAGAGTTATGGTTAATCAAAAATTTATGTTGAACCATCCTCTTGCTCATGCTGTCTTTAAACCATACAGAAATTCGGATCATTGCCCTGCTATCTTAAATTTTCCTGGTAACAAAGTAAAGTGGAAGCCTTCTTTTAGATTTGCGAATTTTATCTCTGAGAAGGAGGAATTTCTCCCTTTGGTTAAGGAGGTTTGGGATAAGAATATTGATGGGTATTTTATGTTTAAAGTGACACAAAAGTTGAAGATTCTCAAAAAACATTGCAGGGAGATGTGTAATAAATATTGGGGAGCTGGAAAAAGAATACAGAAGTTAAGAAAGGATTTGGAGTGTAAACAACAAGATATTGACAATAATCCTTTTGATTGCAAGATTAGGGAAGAGCATGCTAATATTCTCTTAGATTTTAATATTGCTTGTATTGATGAAGAAAAGATTCTTGCTCAGCGTGCTAAAATCAAATGGTTACAGGATGGGGACAATAACTCTAAATTCTTCCACAAAATTGTTAAAAGCAGAGGTATCAATAATCGTATTCAGATGGTTCTGAATGAAGATGGTCGTTGGGTGAGTGGGAAGGCTATGATAGAGAAATTTGTGTCTCATTTTAATAAGTTTTTGGGATGTAAGGATGATACTGATTTGACAGGCTTAAATGATGAGTTTTTTCCTAAAAAATTGGACAGTAGGGTGGCTGTTGATATGATTAGAGTGGTTACTGATGAAGAAATTAAATTGGCGATGTTTGACATAGATGACAATCGTGCCCCTGGGCCTGATGGGTATTCTTCGAAATTTTTTAAAAGTGCTTGGAGTATTGTTGGTCCAGATGTGTGTAAGGCTGTGAGAGAATTTTTTTGGACTGGTAAATTGCTGAATGGGATTAATGCCACGAGAATTGTTCTGGTCCCTAAAGTTGAAGTTCCGAGGAAAGTTTCTGATTTTAGACCTATAGCTTGCTGTAACACTTTTTATAAATGTATCAGTAAGATTATAGTAAATAGAATTAGAAATTGCTTGGGTGATATTGTTAGTAATAACCAATCAGCTTTTATTCCTGGTAGATCTATTTTGGACAATATTCTTCTTGCTCAGGAGTTGATGGTGGGGTACAAAAAAAAGAGAGGTACCCCTAAATGTACGATAAAGATTGATGTACAAAAGGCTTATGATACGGTGGATTGGGATTTTCTTAATAGAGTTCTGCAGGGATTTGGGTTTCATCCAGTCATGGTTAAATGGATTATGGCTTGTGTTTCTTCCCCGTGGTTCATGCTCAATTTTAATGGTGAAGATCATGGGTATTTTGAAGGAAAGCGTGGGCTTAGGCAGGGAGATCCTTTATCTCCTTACCTATTTACTATAGTTATGGAGGTTTTCAATATTATTATGGGTAAACTTATTGAAGATTCTTTGAATTTTAAGTTCCATAGTAAGTGTTTGAGCCTCAGAATTTCCCATTTATGTTTTGCTGATGATTTGTTAATTTTTTCTTATGGTAATGGGAATTCGGCCAGAATTATAAGGAAGGCCCTTGATGATTTCAATAAGATTTCAGGGCTGAAGGTTAGTATGGAAAAAAGTCAGATTTATTTCAGTTGTGTTAAGCCTAATATGAGAAGGATTATTTTGGGTATTCTTCCTTATGAAGTTGGGAAATTTCCATTTAAATATTTGGGGGTTCCTATGTGTGTTACTAAACTGTTTGATAGAGATTGTAAAAAGTTGATTGAAAAGATTAAGTTGAGAATTTTCAATTGGAAGTGTAAAACCTTATCTTTTGCTGGCAGATTGCAACTCATTAATTCGGTTTTAACTTCTATTCATGTTTATTGGGCCTCTATTTTTAAAATTCCAATTGCTACTATAAATGAGATTGAAAAGATGTGCAGGAGTTTTTTATGGGCTAATGGTGAGATAGTTAAAGGGAAAGCTAAAGTTAAATGGCTTGATATTTGTAAACCTAAGGAGTATGGTGGGCTGGGAATAAAGAATTTGAGGAAATGGAATGATGCTTTACTTGCTAAACATGTTTGGAATGTGGTTAATAACAAAAATTCCCTGTGGGTGCAGTGGGTGAGAATCAATTATATTGGCAGCAGGAATTTTTGGGATATTCTGCAGAAAAAGAGTATGAACTGGACATGGAAGAGATTTTTGGAGATAAGGAATACTGTTAGGCCTCATGTTATTTCTTGTGTGGGTAATGGGAGGAACACTTCTTTATGGCATGATTGGTGGCATCCTATTGGTATTCTTTGCGCCATTATTCCTAGGAGAGAGTGGATTAGTAATGGGCTTAGTGATTCTGCTTTAGTTTGTGATGTTCTTGAGTTGGAGTCGTATTCTTGGCCGGTTGAGTGGGTTAATAAGTACCCTGGATTGACTGAAGCTCCTATGTTTTGTATTGATTCTAATTTGAATGATGTTATTGGATGGAGGGATAAGGGAGGTATATGCAGAAAATTCTCTTGCAAACAGGTATGGAATGATTTGAATAATTTTGGGGATATTGTGCCTTGGTTTAATCTTGTTTGGTATAATAATTGCATTCCTCGCAACTCTTTTATTTTATGGCTGGCTGTCCTGAACAGATTAAAAACTCAGGATAGGGTTAGAGGATGGGAATTGGCTGGTAATTTGCTGTGTCCTTTTTGTGATAATGTTCCTGATTCGCATAGCCATTTATTCTTTAATTGTGAGTATTCCTCTAGAATCTGGAAATATTTCTGCAGTAAAGTGGGGCTAAATTTGAAAAGGGTTGAATGGAATGATCTTATTTTAATGTTGAACAGAATGCTTAAAATGAAGACAGGTGAGAATTTGATCATTAAATGTATGTTTGCTAGCTGTGTGTCTAATATTTGGAGAGAGAGAAATGCTAGACTTTTTGGTTCCAGCAGAATATCAGTTGAGGGGGTTATAGCTAGAATTGAGAATGAGATTCGTTTGAAGCTGATGGGATTAAAGAAAAGAGTTAAAATGATCAATAATAAGGTTTATTTGATCTGGGGTATTTCGGGAATTGAGAATGTTGAATAATGAAGATCAATTTCTGGTTTTGCTGTTTTGAGTGTGGTTGGTTATGGTTTTGGGTTTGGCAGTGGTGGCAGTTAAATAAGGATGATGTTATTAATGGTATTTGGTGGGGGTTTTTTGGGAATAAAAATATGCACAAAGGAATTGACGGAATATGTCGCTGGTTGGAGAGTTTACTCTTTAATCATGTGACTTGTACCTATGGGATTTGCTGTTTGGATATGATCTTAATTGAGATTATCCAAATAGTGAATCCTAGACATGTGATTGATGCCATGTCTAGTATGAAACTTAATTTGATTCACTGGTGTTTTGGAATTATTTTTTTGTGTTTCTATTTGAGTTTGTGGTGCAGAAAGGCGAAGCAAAGGTTGGTGGTGGGCAATAGTTGTGGAGAGATTATGGATTTCCTGTTGAAGACTTTGAAGGATGTTATGGACAAGGGTCGCGACAGGAGCTTTGGGTCTATTTGTTGTTTGGGGCATTCCTGTTTTATCCGTGATGTTATGTTTTTTTGTGGATTAGTTTATAGGGATTTCCTTGTTATTTGTGATTTGTGGGTTTTGAACTTGTGGTTTTTTTTCTTAAAGGTTAGCTTATGGATTGAGGGTTTTTTTAAAGGCCTTACCCCTTGCTTTGGTTTCTTTATCTTTTGGAGGTTTGGTTGGAGCAAGGGGGTGAAGTTACCTTTTTTCCCTCTTTCAATAAGTCCTTGGGCTAACTTTAAGGAATTTAGGGATTATTGGGGTTGTGAGTGGTTAGTTCTTAGTATTAGGAAGTGGTTTGGTAGTTGGTTATGGATAGGCTGGTTATTATTGTACTTTGTTTGAATTTTTGGTGTTTGTATTCTTTTATTCTTTTTAATAAAGTTTGCTGAGCTTTGGCTCTTTCAAAAAAAAAAAAAAAAAAGAATGAATCAATGCGCATCAAAGCTTTGCTTAAGTTGCATACACTTCTATTGTGGAACTCAAGAATTATAGAATGCTCATTAAAGTTTTGCTAAATTGCAAATATTACTTTTACTGTGGAACTTAAGAATTAAACCATGCTCATCAATGTTTTGATAAATTGGATAGACTTCCAATGTGGAACTCAAGAATGAAACAGTGCTCAACAAACCTGTGCTAAATTGCATTGTCTTCTATTGTGGAACTCAAGAATCAAACAATGCTCATCAAACCTTTTCTTAAATTGCATAGACTACTATTGTGGAACTCAAGAATCAAACAATGCTCACCAAAGCTTTGCTTACATTGCATAAACCTCTATTGTGGTACTCAAGAATTAAACGATGATCATCAAAGCTTAGCTAAATTGGATAAACTTTGAATGTGGAACTCAATAATGAAACAATGGTCATTAAAGCTTTGCATAAATTGCATAGACTTCTATTGTGGAACTCAAGAGTTAAACAATGCTCTTCAAAGTTTTGCTAAATTGCGAAGACTACTTCTATTGTGGATCTCTAGAATTAAACAATGCACAGCAAAGCTGTGCTAAATTGCATTGAGTTCTAATGTGGAACTCAAGAATGAAACATTGCTCATCAAAGCTTTGCTTAAATTGCATAGACTTCTATTGTGGAAGTCAAGAATTAAACAATGCTCATCAATGCTTTGCTAAATTGCATAGCCTTCCAATGTGGAAACCAAGAATGAAACAATGTCATCAATGCTTTGCTAAATTGCAAAGACTTTTATTTTGGAACTCAAGAATCAAACAATGCTCATCAAAGCTTTGCTTAAAATGCATATAGTTCTATTGTGGAACTCAAGAATAAAAGAATTCTCATCAAAGCTTTACTTTAATTGCATAGACTTCTATTGTGGAACTCAAGAATTAAACGATGCTCATCAAAGCTTTGCTAAATTACAAAAACTTCTAATGTGGAACTCAAGAATAAAACAATGCACATCAAAGCTTTTCTAATATTGCATGGACATCGATTGTGGAACTAAAGAATAAAACAATGCTCATCTAACCTTCGCTATATTGCGAAGACTACTTCTATTGTGGGACTCTAGAATTAAACAATGCTCATCAAAGCTATACTAAATTCCATAGACTTCAAATGTGGAACTAAAGAATGAAATAATGCTCATCAAAGCTTTGCTTGAATTGCATAGACGTTTATTGTGGAACTCAAGATTTAATCAATGCTCATCAAAGCTTTGCTAAATTTCGAAGACTACTTCTATTGTGGAACTCTAGAATTAAACAATGGTCATCAAAGCTTTGCTAAATTGCATAGACTTCTAATGTGGAACTTAAAACAATGCTCACCAAAGCTCCACATAAATTGCATACACTTCTATTATGGAATTCAAGAATGAAACAAAGCTCAACAAAGCTTTGCCAAATTACGTAGTCTTCAATTGTGGAACTCAAGAATCAAACAACGCTCATCAAAGCTTTGCTTAAATTACATAGACTTCTATTATGGAACTACAGAATCAAACAATGCTCATCAAAGATTTGCTTAAATTGCATAGACTTCTATTGTGGAACTCAAGAATAAAACAATGCTCATCAAAGCTTTGCTTAAATTGCATAGACTTGTATTTTGGAACTCAAGAATTAAACGATGCTCTTCAAAGCTTTGCTAAATTACAAAGACTTCTATTGTGGAACTCAAGAATAAAACAATGCTCATCAAAGCTTTTCTAAAATTGCATGGACTTCGATTATGGATCTCAAGAATAAAAGAATGCTCATCTAACATTCATTAAATTGCAAAGACTACTTCTATTGTGAAACTCTAGAATTAAACAGTGCTCATCAAAGCTATGCTAAATTGTATAAACTTCTAATGTGGAACTCAAGAATGAATCAATGCGCATCAAAGCTTTGCTTAAGTTGCATACACTTCTATTGTGGAACTCAAGAATTATAGAATGCTCATTAAAGTTTTGCTAAATTGCAAATATTACTTTTACTGTGGAACTTAAGAATTAAACCATGCTCATCAATGTTTTGATAAATTGGATAGACTTCCAATGTGGAACTCAAGAATGAAACAGTGCTCAACAAACCTGTGCTAAATTGCATTGTCTTCTATTGTGGAACTCAAGAATCAAACAATGCTCATCAAACCTTTTCTTAAATTGCATAGACTACTATTGTGGAACTCAAGAATCAAACAATGCTCACCAAAGCTTTGCTTACATTGCATAAACCTCTATTGTGGTACTCAAGAATTAAACGATGATCATCAAAGCTTAGCTAAATTGGATAAACTTTGAATGTGGAACTCAATAATGAAACAATGGTCATTAAAGCTTTGCATAAATTGCATAGACTTCTATTGTGGAACTCAAGAGTTAAACAATGCTCTTCAAAGTTTTGCTAAATTGCGAAGACTACTTCTATTGTGGATCTCTAGAATTAAACAATGCACAGCAAAGCTGTGCTAAATTGCATTGAGTTCTAATGTGGAACTCAAGAATGAAACATTGCTCATCAAAGCTTTGCTTAAATTGCATAGACTTCTATTGTGGAAGTCAAGAATTAAACAATGCTCATCAATGCTTTGCTAAATTGCATAGCCTTCCAATGTGGAAACCAAGAATGAAACAATGTCATCAATGCTTTGCTAAATTGCAAAGACTTTTATTTTGGAACTCAAGAATCAAACAATGCTCATCAAAGCTTTGCTTAAAATGCATATAGTTCTATTGTGGAACTCAAGAATAAAAGAATTCTCATCAAAGCTTTACTTTAATTGCATAGACTTCTATTGTGGAACTCAAGAATTAAACGATGCTCATCAAAGCTTTGCTAAATTACAAAAACTTCTAATGTGGAACTCAAGAATAAAACAATGCACATCAAAGCTTTTCTAATATTGCATGGACATCGATTGTGGAACTAAAGAATAAAACAATGCTCATCTAACCTTCGCTATATTGCGAAGACTACTTCTATTGTGGGACTCTAGAATTAAACAATGCTCATCAAAGCTATACTAAATTCCATAGACTTCAAATGTGGAACTAAAGAATGAAATAATGCTCATCAAAGCTTTGCTTGAATTGCATAGACGTTTATTGTGGAACTCAAGATTTAATCAATGCTCATCAAAGCTTTGCTAAATTTCGAAGACTACTTCTATTGTGGAACTCTAGAATTAAACAATGGTCATCAAAGCTTTGCTAAATTGCATAGACTTCTAATGTGGAACTTAAAACAATGCTCACCAAAGCTCCACATAAATTGCATACACTTCTATTATGGAATTCAAGAATGAAACAAAGCTCAACAAAGCTTTGCCAAATTACGTAGTCTTCAATTGTGGAACTCAAGAATCAAACAACGCTCATCAAAGCTTTGCTTAAATTACATAGACTTCTATTATGGAACTACAGAATCAAACAATGCTCATCAAAGATTTGCTTAAATTGCATAGACTTCTATTGTGGAACTCAAGAATAAAACAATGCTCATCAAAGCTTTGCTTAAATTGCATAGACTTGTATTTTGGAACTCAAGAATTAAACGATGCTCTTCAAAGCTTTGCTAAATTACAAAGACTTCTATTGTGGAACTCAAGAATAAAACAATGCTCATCAAAGCTTTTCTAAAATTGCATGGACTTCGATTATGGATCTCAAGAATAAAAGAATGCTCATCTAACATTCATTAAATTGCAAAGACTACTTCTATTGTGAAACTCTAGAATTAAACAGTGCTCATCAAAGCTATGCTAAATTGTATAAACTTCTAATGTGGAACTCAAGAATGAATCAATGCGCATCAAAGCTTTGCTTAAGTTGCATACACTTCTATTGTGGAACTCAAGAATTATAGAATGCTCATTAAAGTTTTGCTAAATTGCAAATATTACTTTTACTGTGGAACTTAAGAATTAAACCATGCTCATCAATGTTTTGATAAATTGGATAGACTTCCAATGTGGAACTCAAGAATGAAACAGTGCTCAACAAACCTGTGCTAAATTGCATTGTCTTCTATTGTGGAACTCAAGAATCAAACAATGCTCATCAAACCTTTTCTTAAATTGCATAGACTACTATTGTGGAACTCAAGAATCAAACAATGCTCACCAAAGCTTTGCTTACATTGCATAAACCTCTATTGTGGTACTCAAGAATTAAACGATGATCATCAAAGCTTAGCTAAATTGGATAAACTTTGAATGTGGAACTCAATAATGAAACAATGGTCATTAAAGCTTTGCATAAATTGCATAGACTTCTATTGTGGAACTCAAGAGTTAAACAATGCTCTTCAAAGTTTTGCTAAATTGCGAAGACTACTTCTATTGTGGATCTCTAGAATTAAACAATGCACAGCAAAGCTGTGCTAAATAGCATTGAGTTCTAATGTGGAACTCAAGAATGAAACATTGCTCATCAAAGCTTTGCTTAAATTGCATAGACTTCTATTGTGGAAGTCAAGAATTAAACAATGCTCATCAATGCTTTGCTAAATTGCATAGCCTTCCAATGTGGAAACCAAGAATGAAACAATGTCATCAATGCTTTGCTAAATTGCAAAGACTTTTATTTTGGAACTCAAGAATCAAACAATGCTCATCAAAGCTTTGCTTAAAATGCATATAGTTCTATTGTGGAACTCAAGAATAAAAGAATTCTCATCAAAGCTTTACTTTAATTGCATAGACTTCTATTGTGGAACTCAAGAATTAAACGATGCTCATCAAAGCTTTGCTAAATTACAAAAATTTCTAATTTGGAACTCAAGAATAAAACAATGCACATCAAAGCTTTTCTAATATTGCATGGACATCGATTGTGGAACTAAAGAATAAAACAATGCTCATCTAACCTTCGCTATATTGCGAAGACTACTTCTATTGTGGGACTTTATAATTAAACAATGCTCATCAAAGCTATACTAAATTCCATAGACTTCAAATGTGGAACTAAAGAATGAAATAATGCTCATCAAAGCTTTGCTTGAATTGCATAGACGTTTATTGTGGAACTCAAGATTTAATCAATGCTCATCAAAGCTTTGCTAAATTTCGAAGACTACTTCTATTGTGGAACTCTAGAATTAAACAATGGTCATCAAAGCTTTGCTAAATTGCATAGACTTCTAATGTGGAACTTAAAACAATGCTCACCAAAGCTCCACATAAATTGCATACACTTCTATTATGGAATTCAAGAATGAAACAAAGCTCAACAAAGCTTTGCCAAATTACGTAGTCTTCAATTGTGGAACTCAAGAATCAAACAACGCTCATCAAAGCTTTGCTTAAATTACATAGACTTCTATTATGGAACTACAGAATCAAACAATGCTCATCAAAGATTTGCTTAAATTGCATAGACTTCTATTGTGGAACTCAAGAATAAAACAATGCTCATCAAAGCTTTGCTTAAATTGCATAGACTTGTATTTTGGAACTCAAGAATTAAACGATGCTCTTCAAAGCTTTGCTAAATTACAAAGACTTCTATTGTGGAACTCAAGAATAAAACAATGCTCATCAAAGCTTTTCTAAAATTGCATGGACTTCGATTATGGATCTCAAGAATAAAAGAATGCTCATCTAACATTCATTAAATTGCAAAGACTACTTCTATTGTGAAACTCTAGAATTAAACAGTGCTCATCAAAGCTATGCTAAATTGTATAAACTTCTAATGTGGAACTCAAGAATGAATCAATGCGCATCAAAGCTTTGCTTAAGTTGCATACACTTCTATTGTGGAACTCAAGAATTATAGAATGCTCATTAAAGTTTTGCTAAATTGCAAATATTACTTTTACTGTGGAACTTAAGAATTAAACTATGCTCATCAATGTTTTGATAAATTGGATAGACTTCCAATGTGGAACTCAAGAATGAAACAGTGCTCAACAAACCTGTGCTAAATTGCATTGTCTTCTATTGTGGAACTCAAGAATCAAACAATGCTCATCAAACCTTTTCTTAAATTGCATAGACTACTATTGTGGAACTCAAGAATCAAACAATGCTCACCAAAGCTTTGCTTACATTGCATAAACCTCTATTGTGGTACTCAAGAATTAAACGATGATCATCAAAGCCTAGCTAAATTGGATAAACTTTGAATGTGGAACTCAATAATGAAACAATGGTCATTAAAGCTTTGCATAAATTGCATAGACTTCTATTGTGGAACTCAAGAGTTAAACAATGCTCTTTAAAGTTTTGCTAAATTGCGAAGACTACTTCTATTGTGGATCTCTAGAATTAAACAATGCACAGCAAAGCTGTGCTAAATTGCATTGAGTTCTAATGTGGAACTCAAGAATGAAACATTGCTCATCAAAGCTTTGCTTAAATTGCATAGACTTCTATTGTGGAAGTCAAGAATTAAACAATGCTCATCAATGCTTTGCTAAATTGCATAGCCTTCCAATGTGGAAACCAAGAATGAAACAATGTCATCAATGCTTTGCTAAATTGCAAAGAATTTTATTTTGGAACTCAAGAATCAAACAATGCTCATCAAAGCTTTGCTTAAAATGCATATAGTTCTATTGTGGAACTCAAGAATAAAAGAATTCTCATCAAAGCTTTACTTTAATTGCATAGACTTCTATTGTGGAACTCAAGAATTAAACGATGCTCATCAAAGCTTTGCTAAATTACAAAAACTTCTAATGTGGAACTCAAGAATAAAACAATGCACATCAAAGCTTTTCTAATATTGATGCAAACCCACAGCTGTCAACAAAGGATCCAAATCAAATGCCAGATGGACCAGTTACGAGGGCACGAGCTAAAACATTCAAAGAGGCTTTAAATGGATTGGTTAGAGAAGTTTGTACTCAAGAAAGTGTATGGAGACCCATTGGACCCAATCAAAGTTGGATTACCATAATTCAAGTCCAAGAGTGATTTACAAGATACAATAAGAGCCTTTATAAGCCCATTTCGTTTTTTTTCTATATTTTTATGTAATTTTCGTTTTTATATATCCTAAATAAGTGTTGGGGAGATAAAAGGGTCTTAGGTTACATGAACCTTGTGATAAACCATGTCTAGGTTCATAGTTTTAAACTTGGGGGTTAAATGCCTTAAATTAAAGACACTTCTTTAATTCATGGCTCTTTAGGTGCTCTTCCCACACTATAAAAACGTGGTATTTGTATCCATTTGAAATCAATCAAGTTTTGAATACAATTTGTGAGTTTTTAACTCTTTTTTCGTTCTTTGTGAACTTTAGAACTTATCAGGTTTTCATAGCTTGTGGCGTTCAAACTTATCAATCAATTTGGTGGGTTGATTGTGGCGTTTTATACCAAGGTTCTTGTCTCTTTATAGACAACGGGTCGCGGTTTCCACCTTTGTTTTACAATTCTGTAACCAAAAGAACGATCGGACAAAACGTGTTCAAACCTCAATTTTGGGTGAGATCACATCATTTGGTATCAGAGCCAGGTTCTTTGTGTTGCATATCTATTTTGTTTTCTTCCTTGATTACTTGAGTTCTAAGACGCATATTGGTAGCGGGTCTTGTCACAAGTTGTCAAGGTTCTTACTAGCGGCTTTTGAATTTCTAAGTTGTCAAACTTCTATATTCTACATTTCTTTTGTTTCCTTTATGTTTTCATTTGGCTATTAGTTTCCTCAAAAAAAAATCAAAGGTAAAAAAAAAAAAAAAAAAAAAAAAAAAAAAAAAAAAAAAACGAAAAGAAGCAAAAAAAAAAAGAAAGAAAAAAAAAAGCAAAAAAAAATATTTACAAAAAAAAAAAACAAAGATTTACAAAGAAAAAAAAAAGAGAGAGAAAAAAAACAAAAAAAAGGAAAAAAAAAAAGAAAGAAAGAAGAGGAGGAACAAGTAAAGCCTTTTTTTTCTATAAAGTCAATTTGAATTGCAAGTGTAGTCTTTTTTTTTCAAAAAAAAAAAATAACCCATTGTTTGCTTCATCATTAGCAAAGCCAAGTTTGTTTGGCTTTCTTTTTGTGTATTGAGGTTACTTTAATTTGGATACAATTTCTTTTGATTTGTTTGGTAAGTTTGAATTCCTCAAGGCCACAAGTTCAAATTTGATAATTGCTTCTTTAGTTTGTTTAGAACTTTAAGAGTTAAAAGGGAGTGGTAAAAGGCTGTGTGGTGAGACTAAAAGAGAGTAAAAGCCATTTGAGGGATACACGAGGGTTGAGTGAACTATTTTTGAGAGAAACACGTGAGTGAGTGTTGGGAGGAAGTAAATTATTATTATTATTATAATTATTATTTTTTATTTTTTTGGCAGAAATATAAGATGGGTGATCAAAACCCCCCCACCAAACCTTCAAGTTCAAGCTATGATGGATGAAATGCGACGTTTGATGACAAATGAATTTAACCAAGTACATGAAAGAATGGACCGAATGGAGGCACAAGTACAAAGAACTCGATCTCGAGCATCATCACAGGTTTCTAACGGGGAAGAGGAGGATGATGGTTGGGAACCTGAAAGGCGACCAAATAGAAGGAGGTCACGAAGAGATGACAATTTAAGTTCTATTAAAATGAAAGTTCCTTCTTTCAAAGGCAAGTCAGACCCGGACGCGTACATTGAATGGGAGACAAAAATGGAGTTCATATTTGATTGTCATGAATATTCCAACCGTAAGAAGGTAAAACTAGCCGTAGTTGAGTTTTCTGATTATGCACTAACATGGTGGGATCAACTTCTAATCACTAGACGGAGAAATGGAGAAAGGCCTATTGAGACATGGGATGAAATGAAGAGTGTCATGCGAAGACGGTTTGTGCCAAGTCATTACTTTCGTGATCTCCACAATAAACTTCAAAGCTTAAAACAAGGCAGCAAGTGTGTTGATGATTACTTCAAAGAAATGGAGGTTATGATGGTTCGTGCCAATATTGAGGAGGATCCTGAGGCAACCATGGCCAGATTCTTAAATGGCTTAAATCTTGAAATTCGTGATCGCGTTGAGATGCAACATTATGTTGAAATTGAAGACATGGTCCATATGGCTGTTAAAATTGAGAAACAATTAAAAAGAGGTGGCGGGTCTCGAAATAACACTTGGAAGGCTAGTACTTCAAAAAAATCAGAAAATACACCTACTTCTTCTTCTAATTCCAAATCTGATCCTAAAACAACAAACTCTTCAAAAGGAAAAACTGATTCTTCTACTTTTAGGAATCGTGACATAAAGTGTTTCAAGTGTCAAGGAAGGGGTCATATTGCAAGTCAATGTCCAAATAAGCTTACCATGGTGGTTAGAGAAAATGGCGAGATCGAAACGGATGAATCAGATTCTATAGTTTCAACGGAAGATTGTAGTTATGATGAAGAGGTGGCTGTTCAAGGTGATTTGTTGGTTGCAAGACGAGCTCTAAACATTCAATCCAAGGAGGGAGACGATGCCCAAAGGGAGAATATATTTCATACTCGTTGCTATGTTCAAGGCAAGGTATGTAGTGTTATAATTGATGGTGGGAGTTGTACTAACGTTGCAAGTACTTCCATGGTTGAAAAGTTAGGTATACCCACGATGAAGCATCAAAAACCATACAAACTTCAATGGCTCAATGATAGTGGTGAGGTGCGAGTTACAAAACAGGTGATGGTTTCATTTCGGATTGGAAGATATGAAGACGAGGTGTTGTGTGATGTTGTTCCTATGCAAGCCACTCACTTGCTGCTAGGTAGACCATGGCAATATGATAGACACGTAAGTCACGACGGTTTCACTAACAAATACACTTTTGTTTACAAAACAAAACCGGTAACTCTTGTACCAATGTCACCAATTCAAGTTTACCAAGATCAAGTAAAACTTCAACAAGATGCGAAAAAAGAGAGCGAAGGAAAAAAAGAGAGTGAGAAAAAAAAAGATGATGAACAAAAAAAAATGAGTGAGAAAATAGAAGAAAATGAACAAAAAAAAGAAAGTGAACAAAAAAAAGAGAGTGAAAAAAACAAAGAAAACATGAAAAAAAGAGGGAAAGAAAAAAAGGAAAATAAATATATTGCACTGGCAAAAAAAAGTGAGATAAAAGAAGCTTTTAAATCAGAAATGCATATTGTGCTTCTTTTGTTCAAAGAAGCTCCAATAGCCACTAACACTTTGGCCGGAACTCTTCCGAGCGATGTTACCTCTCTCTTGCAGGAATTTGGAGACTTGTTTGCTGAGGATGTTCCAAATGGATTGCCACCAATTCGTGGGATTGAACACCAAATTGACTTTATGCCTGGGGCGTCTATTCCCAACAAACCAGCCTATAGAACAAGCCCTGAAGAAACCAAGGAGCTACAAAGGCAAGTTGAAGAGTTACTTGCAAAGGGATTGGTTCAAGAAAGTATGAGCCCTTGTGCCGTTCCAGTCTTGTTGGTGCCAAAGAAGGATGGTTCTTGGAGGATGTGCGTAGATTGCCGTGCCATCAACAATATTACGGTAAAGTATCGTCATCCCATTCCCCGACTCGATGATATGCTTGATGAGTTGTATGGAGCAAAACTTTTTTCCAAAATTGATTTAAAAAGCGGGTATCACCAAATTCGCATGAAAGAAGGTGATGAGTGGAAAACAGCTTTTAAAACAAAACATGGTTTATATGAATGGTTAGTAATGCCTTTTGGCCTAACTAATGCTCCTAGTACCTTCATGAGATTAATGAACCATGTTTTGCGTGAATATATTGGCAAATTTGTGGTTGTTTACTTCGATGATATTTTGATTTATTCAAAGTGTCCAAAAGATCACCTTGAGCATCTGACATGTGTTTTGAATGTGCTTAGGAAAGAAAGGCTATATGCTAACTTGAAGAAGTGTACCTTTTGTACTGACCAAGTTGTTTTCCTTGGGTATGTGGTGAGCTCCCAAGGAGTGGCTGTTGATGAAGAAAAGGTAAAAGCCATCCAAGATTGGCCAACTCCAAAGACTATAAGTGAAGTTCGAAGTTTTCATGGCCTGGCAAGTTTTTATCGCCGGTTTGTCAAACATTTTAGCACTTTAGCATCACCACTTACAGAAATCATCAAAAAGAATGTTGGGTTTAAATGGGGCAAAGAACAAGAGCATGCTTTTCAACAACTCAAGTTTCACTTAACTCATGCTCCTTTGTTGTCTTTGCCTAATTTTGACAAAACATTTGAAATTGAATGTGATGCATCAGGAATTGGAATTGGTGCTGTTTTGATGCAAGAGGGTAAACCTTTGGCATATTTCAGTGAAAAATTAAGTGGGGCAACTTTAAATTACCCAACTTATGACAAAGAGCTTTATTCTTTGGTCCGAGCATTGAAAACATGGCAACATTATCTGTGGGCTAAAGAATTTGTAATTCATTCAGATCATGAGTCCTTAAAGTTTCTAAAAGGACAACACAAATTAAACAAAAGACATGCTAGGTGGATGGAGTTCATTGAGACATTTCCTTATGTCATCCGATACAAGAAAGGTAAGGAAAATGTTGTGGCTGATGCTTTGTCACGTAGACACTCTCTACTTTCTTCTCTAGATTTCAAAATTCTAGGATTTGAACAAATCAAGGAATTATACCACAATGACGTTGATTTTGGTCAGATTTACCAATCTTGTGAACAATGCTCTTTTGAAAAGTTTTTCTTACATAATGGTTTTTTGTTCAAAGAATCAAGACTTTGCATTCCTAAATCTTCCTTGCGTGAGCTTTTGGTTAGAGAAGCACATAGTGGAGGCCTTATGGGACATTTTGGGATCGCAAAAACATTATCTACTTTGCAGGAACATTTCTTTTGGCCAAAAATGAAGGTGGATGTTGGAAGAATTTGCAATAATTGTATTGTGTGCAAGCAAGCCAAATCCAAGGTTCAACATCATGGTTTATATACTCCACTTCCAATACCATGTGAACCATGGGTTGATATTTCAATGGACTTCGTGTTGGGTCTACCAAGATCCAAAAGTGGAAAGGACTCTATTTTTGTGATTGTTGATAGGTTTTCTAAAATGGCTCATTTTATTGCATGCAATAAAACTAATGATGCATCTCACATTGCTGATTTGTTTTTTAGAGAAATTGTCAGGTTGCATGGAATGCCAAAAACCATTGTCTCAGATCGGGATTCTAAGTTTTTGAGTTATTTTTGGAAAACTTTGTGGGCAAAATTAGGGACAAAACTCTTGTTTTCAACAACTTGCCACCCACAAACGGATGGTCAAACAGAAGTGGTGAATAGGACCTTGTCCACCTTGTTGAGGGCTTTAATAAAGAAGAACATCAAAACATGGGAGGACTGTTTGCCACATGTTGAGTTTGCATACAATCGTGCCACTCATTCTGCTACAAAAATGTCACCATTTGAAATTGTATACGGTTTTAATCCTTTGACTCCTTTGGATTTATCACCTTTGCCTTTTTCTGAGCAGGTTAACTTAGATGGAAACAAAAAGGCTGAATTTGTGAAACAGATACATGAGAAAGCAAGACTAAATATAGAAAGAAGAACGGAGCAATATTCAAAACAAGCGAATAAAGGGCGACGCAAGATGATTTTTGAACCGGGTGATTGGGTTTGGTTACATATGAGAAAAGAACGATTTCCAGCCCAACGACGTTCAAAATTGCTTCCAAGAGGGGACGGTCCTTTCCAAGTTTTAGAGCGTATCAATGACAATGCATACAAATTGGACCTGCCGGGTGAGTATAATGTTAGTGCAACTTTCAATGTAACTGATCTAGCTCCTTTTGATGTAGGTTCTGATTTGAGGACAAATCCTTTTCAAGAGGAGGGGAATGATGCAAACCCACAGCTGTCAACAAAGGATCCAAATCAAATGCCAGATGGACCAGTTACGAGGGCACGAGCTAAAACATTCAAAGAGGCTTTAAATGGATTGGTTAGAGAAGTTTGTACTCAAGAAAGTGTATGGAGACCCATTGGACCCAATCAAAGTTGGATTACCATAATTCAAGTCCAAGAGTGATTTACAAGATACAATAAGAGCCTTTATAAGCCCATTTCGTTTTTTTTCTATATTTTTATGTAATTTTCGTTTTTATATATCCTAAATAAGTGTTGGGGAGATAAAAGGGTCTTAGGTTACATGAACCTTGTGATAAACCATGTCTAGGTTCATAGTTTTAAACTTGGGGGTTAAATGCCTTAAATTAAAGACACTTCTTTAATTCATGGCTCTTTAGGTGCTCTTCCCACACTATAAAAACGTGGTATTTGTATCCATTTGAAATCAATCAAGTTTTGAATACAATTTGTGAGTTTTTAACTCTTTTTTCGTTCTTTGTGAACTTTAGAACTTATCAGGTTTTCATAGCTTGTGGCGTTCAAACTTATCAATCAATTTGGTGGGTTGATTGTGGCGTTTTATACCAAGGTTCTTGTCTCTTTATAGACAACGGGTCGCGGTTTCCACCTTTGTTTTACAATTCTGTAACCAAAAGAACGATCGGACAAAACGTGTTCAAACCTCAATTTTGGGTGAGATCACATCAGTCTTCTATTGTGGAACTCAAGAATCAAACAATGCTCATCAAACCTTTTCTTAAATTGCATAGACTACTATTGTGGAACTCAAGAATCAAACAATGCTCACCAAAGCTTTGCTTACATTGCATAAACCTCTATTGTGGTACTCAAGAATTAAACGATGATCATCAAAGCCTAGCTAAATTGGATAAACTTTGAATGTGGAACTCAATAATGAAACAATGGTCATTAAAGCTTTGCATAAATTGCATAGACTTCTATTGTGGAACTCAAGAGTTAAACAATGCTCTTTAAAGTTTTGCTAAATTGCGAAGACTACTTCTATTGTGGATCTCTAGAATTAAACAATGCACAGCAAAGCTGTGCTAAATTGCATTGAGTTCTAATGTGGAACTCAAGAATGAAACATTGCTCATCAAAGCTTTGCTTAAATTGCATAGACTTCTATTGTGGAAGTCAAGAATTAAACAATGCTCATCAATGCTTTGCTAAATTGCATAGCCTTCCAATGTGGAAACCAAGAATGAAACAATGTCATCAATGCTTTGCTAAATTGCAAAGAATTTTATTTTGGAACTCAAGAATCAAACAATGCTCATCAAAGCTTTGCTTAAAATGCATATAGTTCTATTGTGGAACTCAAGAATAAAAGAATTCTCATCAAAGCTTTACTTTAATTGCATAGACTTCTATTGTGGAACTCAAGAATTAAACGATGCTCATCAAAGCTTTGCTAAATTACAAAAACTTCTAATGTGGAACTCAAGAATAAAACAATGCACATCAAAGCTTTTCTAATATTGCATGGACATCGATTGTGGAACTAAAGAATAAAACAATGCTCATCTAACCTTCGCTATATTGCGAAGACTACTTCTATTGTGGGACTCTAGAATTAAACAATGCTCATCAAAGCTATACTAAATTCCATAGACTTCAAATGTGGAACTAAAGAATGAAATAATGCTCATCAAAGCTTTGCTTGAATTGCATAGACGTTTATTGTGGAACTCAAGATTTAATCAATGCTCATCAAAGCTTTGCTAAATTTCGAAGACTACTTCTATTGTGGAACTCTAGAATTAAACAATGGTCATCAAAGCTTTGCTAAATTGCATAGACTTCTAATGTGGAACTTAAAACAATGCTCACCAAAGCTCCACATAAATTGCATACACTTCTATTATGGAATTCAAGAATGAAACAAAGCTCAACAAAGCTTTGCCAAATTACGTAGTCTTCAATTGTGGAACTCAAGAATCAAACAACGCTCATCAAAGCTTTGCTTAAATTACATAGACTTCTATTATGGAACTACAGAATCAAACAATGCTCATCAAAGATTTGCTTAAATTGCATAGACTTCTATTGTGGAACTCAAGAATAAAACAATGCTCATCAAAGCTTTGCTTAAATTGCATAGACTTGTATTTTGGAACTCAAGAATTAAACGATGCTCTTCAAAGCTTTGCTAAATTACAAAGACTTCTATTGTGGAACTCAAGAATAAAACAATGCTAAGAATTAAACGATGCTACTTTTTCGCTTTCTCTCTCTACTTTCTCTCTCTACCCTTGATTCTTTCTGACGGTGGTGCGATCTAGTTTCGATTCATCGGTGCTGCTTTTCCGACGTATTTCATTTATTTTGGTGAAGCAATTTCTCTTCTATTTCCATTGTCTTAATGGGAGCATCATCCAAATCGGATCGATTGAAGGAAGTGAAGGTTAAACCTCCGGATAAAAGTGCTACTGTTCGGTACACTAAGACTGAAGTGGATGTGAAGGATCTAGTTCCGCCTGGAATTATTGAGCAATCTTCAGCTACGATCTATAAAGCTCGTCGTAAGCCTAGTGTCTCTGGAGCTGTTGCGTCAGGAATTGGTAAAGCTGAGTGGAAAATGGAGGGGAAAGCTTTCAGAGTTAAGAATAGAGCTCGGAAAATTGTGGATGGGATATCTCCGATGGATGCTGAAGAGTACTTTGATGAGGAAGATTCAGAAGAAGAAACTGAAGTTGATTTGGATTCTGTAAAAGTGTGGGAGGTGGATTCTAAGATTTCTTTGACTGGGAATGATAGTTCTATAAAGGGAATGAAGAATGGAGGTTCTGAAGAGATGCAGACAATTGGATCATTCATGGGTAATATTCCTTCAGGTAATACTGCTAACCTAATGAAGAATTGGGATGGATCAAAAGCGAGTGATGAAATATTGAATCATGTTTCGGATTTGAAGAATGTCACAAATGAAATGTTGAGAGTTAATTCTAACATTATCGTCTGTGATGATTCTAATCAATTCAGTTCTAATTTGAATGATAAAAAAATTGGGGAATCTAGATCTGATGTTGATAAGGGTATCATTGACAATGAAGAATTCATTCCAGGGGTTGGGTTTCAATTTCTTAGTAAATTGAAGGAGGATAAGGCTGTGGGGAAAGAAGATGATAATGGGATGAAACAGAATATGGATATGGATACTTCAAATTTGATTAAACAAATTGATATGGATGAAGGCATTAATGAAGATGACAGCAATTCTGAAGAGGAAGGGGAAGTTGAAACAAGTGAAGAGGAGTCCAGTGAAGATGAGGAAATAATGATGGAAGAGGAGACTAAAGAGAAGAGTAATATTATAGATAAAGGGAAGGTGGAGGCTGGTACTGTAATCAATAGTATTAGTACTCTTCCTTCTATTTTGGGAGCTGCTAATAAAGGCAAAAAGGAGGAAAGTGATATGCAGGGGAAATTAGAGAATTCTTATGCTGGTGTTTTAAAGGGGAATAGACACAAAGGTAAAATAGATGTGAGATATATGCCTGGGGAAATAGGTAATGAAGATGATCCTGTTATTATCCCAATTGAAAATCTTAAGAGTGCTAGTATACCTTTCGTGAATACTCTTTATGGGTATATGATTGATAAGAAATTGGCTTTCCCAGTGATACAAAAAGAAGTCAGAAGATTATGGAAGAATGTGGGACTTGAAGAGGTGTTTATGAATAATAAAGGATTTTTTTTCTTTAAATTTAGTGATGAACAGGGGATGTTGTCTGTTTTGGAAGAGAGTCCATGGCTAATGTTCAATAATATGCCACTTTTTCTTCAAAGATGGAGACCAGGGTTGACTTTAACTAAGAATAGTCATGATAAGATTCCTGTTTGGGTCAAAATATATGATTTACCTTTGGAAGTATGGAGTGGAGAGAATCTGTGTATTATTGCTAGTAAATTGGGAATCCCTCTTGCTTTTGATTCATTTACTGAAGAGATGTGCTTGGAACATAAGGGAAGGAATGCCTATGCTAGAATCTTAATTGAAATGTCGGCTGGAAAAGAATGGAAGAAAAGTATTGATGTTTCAACTTGGGATTTTGTTACTAATATGGCTGTTATTCAAAGATTTGAAGTGGAGTATGCTTGGGTGCCTTCTAGATGCAGCCATTGCAAGGTTTATGGACATATGGACAAGATATGTATGGCAAGTATGAAGGGTAGTAATTCAGCACAAAATGGGAATAATGGAATTAATAAGGAGGATAAAGGGAAATCTGTGATTGATAATGAAGGGTATATTGAAGTTGTGAATAAAAGAAATAAGAATGTCAAAGATGGAGAAGGTACTAGTAAAACATTGATGAATTCAGTTAATAATGTTAATCAAAAATACAATGGGAGGAATAATATTTCTAGAGCGGGAAATAAATTCAGGGGACAAAATTGGAATAGAGGTGGAAATGGACGGGGGCAAAATGGGTATGTGAACAATAAAGGGGTAAGTCACTGGAATATGGAGAAAAATAAAAGATACGAGAAGGTATCTGGGCAATATGATAATAATGATAGGAGCTATAAGGGAGGAATTAAACAGGGAGTAAGTGAAAAGAATGTTATCGAAAAAGAGGAGAATAAAAAGATGGTTAAGAAAGCTGATAATAGCAATGTAAACAGTTTTGAAATTTTGGGGGTGTTTGATGAGGAAGTTATAATTGGAATGGAAGAGGATGATAGAGGAGATAAGAATGGTGTTATTTCTGAAAATCAGACTTGTGTTCAAACTACTTTTGATGATAGTGGTTTGAATAATGATTTGATTCATTCTATGGGGATTAGAAAAGAAGATTTAGAATTGGTTAACAATGAAAATAAGATAGATAGCATAAGGGATAATAAAAGCAGCAGCAAAGGTGAGTTTTCTCAGGCATTTGAGGTGGTAAATGTCAAGAATAATGTTGTTATCCAATGATGTCGATAGGTGTTTGGAATATCAGAGGGTTGAATAAAGGAGTTAAGCAAAAAGAGGTTATTGATGTTATTAAGGAGAATAATCTGGGGATATGTGCTGTGCTTGAAACCCATGTCAAAATATTAAATCTCAAGAGTGTTTGTGCTAAAACTTTTGGACATTGGGATTGGGTTTCTAATAATAGTTGTTGCGAGGCTGGAACTAGGATCATAGTTGGATGGAATCCTAGAATTGTGGATGTGATGGTGATTTCTCAATCTAGACAAGTTATTCACTGTTATGTTAGATTCTGTGAATCTAATTATAGCATGTATTTGTCTTTTATTTATGCTGCTTCCAATTATCTGGATAGAAGAGATTTATGGGAGAATCTGAAGAAACATAAAATGGTGGTTAAAGAGGATGCTTGGGGACTTTTAGGAGATTTCAATGTGGCTTTAAAACATTCGGAATATTCTGAAGGATGTTCTAGTTTTCCTAAAGGTGTTGAAGACTTTATTGAATGTATTAACTGTTTAGATATTGAGGACCTGAATTCGACTGGTTTCCAATTTACTTGGAACAAAACACCTGCTGGAAGTATGGGTCTCCTGAAGAAATTGGATAGAGTGATGACTAATTTGAAGTTTGTTTCAGATTATCCTTTGGCTCATGCTATATTCAAGCCTTATCGAATTTCAGATCACTGTCCGGCTGTTCTTAATATACCATTGAGTAAAATGAGATGGCGACCTTCTTTCAGATTTGCTAATTTTATTACTGAGAAGGAAGAATTTTTACCTATGGTCAAGAAAGTTTGGGATGAAAACATTGAAGGATTTTATATGTTTAAGGTTTGTCAGAAATTGAAGATTCTTAAAAAACATTGTAGGGATCTTTGTAACAGCTACAGAGGATATGGGAAGCGAATACAGGAGCTAAGGAAAAATCTGGAAAGTAAACAAATGGAGATTGATTGTAATCCTTTTGATCATAAGATTAGGAATGAGCATGCTGATCTATTGCTCAAATTTAATGAAGCTTGTAATGATGAAGAGAAGCTTTTATTCCAAAGAGCTAAAATTAAATGGATTCAGGAAGGTGATAATAATACTAAATTTTTTCATAGTATTGTGAAGAGTAGGGGCAATAAAAATAGAATTATGAGGGTTTTGGATGAAGATGGAAGATGGGTTAGTGGAATTGCTTTGAAGGATAAATTTGTTTCGTATTTTAAAATTTTCTTGGGGTGTAAGGATGATACTGTTATACCGGAATTAAATGAAGATCTTTTCAATAACAGGTTAGACAGTTCTGATGCTATTAATATGATCAGAGTGGTGACTGATGAAGAAATTAAAGCTGCCATGTTTGAAATTGATGACAATCGAGCTCCAGGACCTGATGGTTATTCTTCAAAATTTTTCAAGAGTGCCTGGAATATTATTGGATCGGAGGTTTGCAAAGCAGTGAGAGAATTTTTTTGGACAGGGAAGCTTCTTAAAGGGATAAATGCTACGAGAGTTATTTTAATTCCTAAAGTGGATATGCCGAGGAAGGTTGCTGATTTTAGACCTATAGCCTGCTGCAATACTTTGTATAAATGTATTAGTAAGGTTATAGTGAATAGAATTAGAAGCTGTTTGGGGAAAATTGTTAGTAAGAATCAATCTGCTTTCATTCCTGGAAGATCGATCTTGGATAATATACTTCTTGCGCAGGAATTGATGGTGGGATATAATAACAAGAGGGGAGTTCCAAAGTGCACCTTAAAAATTGATATTCAAAAAGCATATGATACAGTGGATTGGGAGTTTCTTAAGAGAAGTCTTAAAGGGTTTGGATTTCATCCGATTATGATTCAATGGATTATGGCTTGTGTGTCTTCCCCGTGGTTTATGATCAATTTTAATGGAGAAGACCATGGGTATTTTGAAGGAAAGAGGGGGCTTAGGCAGGGTGATCCTCTATCACCTTACTTATTTACTATAGTGATGGAAGTTTTCAATAAGATTCTTGGTAAGAAAATAGAAGACAGCCATAATTTTAAATATCACAATAAGTGTGAGGTGCTTAGCATTTCTCATTTATGTTTTGCTGATGATCTTCTGGTTTTTTCTTATGGTAATGGGAACTCGGCTAGAATCATAAGGGAAGCTCTTGATGATTTCAAAAATATTTCTGGGCTGAAGGTTAGCATGGAAAAGAGCCAGATCTATTTCAGTTGTGTTAAACCGAATATGAGGAGAATAATTTTGGGAATTCTTCCTTTTGATGTTGGGAAATTTCCTTTTAAATACTTGGGTGTTCCTATGTGTGTTACTAAACTTTTTGAAAGAGATTGCAAGAAGTTGTTAGAAAAGATTAGAATGAGAATTTTCAACTGGAAATGCAAAACATTATCGTTTGCTGGAAGATTACAGCTCATTAATTCTGTGTTGACTTCTATTCATGTGTATTGGGCTTCAATTTTTAAAATCCCCATTGCAACTATAAAAGAGATTGAAAAGATGTGTAGAAGCTTCTTATGGGCTAATGGTGAAAAAGTTAATGGGAAAGCTAAAGTCAAATGGGATGATGTTTGTAAACCTAAAGATTATGGAGGATTGGGGATTAAGAATTTAAGGAAATGGAATGATGCTTTACTTGCAAAACATGTGTGGAATGTTGTTAATAATAAAAATTCTTTATGGGTGCAATGGGTGAAAGCTTATTACATTGGAAAGAGAAATTTTTGGGATATAATGCAAAAGAAAAGCATGAGCTGGACCTGGAAGAGATTTTTGGAAATTAGAAAAATTGTTAGACCTCATATTGTTGCTTGTGTGGGAAATGGGAGGAACACCTCTTTATGGCATGATTGGTGGCATCCTTTAGGTATTTTAAGCACTATCATCCCAAGAAGAGAATGGTTTAGCTATGGATTTAATGATTTTTCTTTGGTTAGTGATGTGCTTGATTATGATACTTATTGTTGGCCTGTAAATTGGGTTGATAAATTTTCAGGTCTAAAAGATGCTCCTATGTTTTGTATTGATCCTAATATGAGAGATGGTGCTGGATGGAGAGATAAGGAGGGTAATTACAAGCAATTTTCGTGTAATCAAGTGTGGAGAGATATTAACAACTTTGGGAATAAGGTGCCATGGAAGGATATCGTTTGGTATGGTAAGGGCATTCCTAGAAATTCTTTCATTTTATGGATGGCTATCTTGAATAGATTGAAAACTCAGGATCGTGTTAGAGTTTGGGAAACCACAGGAATTCTCCTCTGTCCTTTTTGTAATCTTATACCTGATTCTCATGATCATCTCTTCTTTAATTGTGAATTTTCACAAAGTATTTGGAGACATTTTTGTGGTAAGATGAGAATTAAATTGGTGATGGGTGGCTGGAATGAGACGATTCTGAAGTGCTGTAACCTGTGGTACAAGGATACAGGTGAGAGTTTAATTAATAAATGTATTCTTGCGAGTTGTGTAGCACATATTTGGAAGGAAAGGAATGCTAGGATTTTTAACAAGAAGAGTCTAACAGCTGAAGGAGTGATAGCTTGTATTGAGAATGAAATCAGATTAAAGCTGTTGGATTTAAGGAATAATAATAATTTGATTAATAAAAGAATCTATAAGGATTGGGGCATTTATGGAAAGGACAAACATAAAAGATGAATTACTGGATCAGATTTGGGAAGTTGACGGTTGAAGTGTTCTTTAGTTGGGGTTGGCAGTGGAGAAATTATTTTGAGTTTATTCTTTGTATTGGTTTTAGCTGGGGGCAATTTTGGAATAAGTGGTTTTACAAAGGAATTGACGGAAATTGTCTATGGTTGGGGAGTTCTCTCTCTAATCATTTGACTTGTACCAATGGGATTTTTAATTTGGATATGATCCTTTGTGAGATTATTCAAATTGAAAATCCTAGACATGTGATTGATGCCATGTCAAGTCTGAAACTTATTCTGAATTTCTGGAGTCTCGGTATTGGTTTTTGGTTCGTTGGGATTTGTATTCTTTGCAGGAATCTTTTGCAGTGGATGAAGATGGACATTAGTGATAAGAAGGATGGGAGTTTCTTGCTGAAATTCAAGAGGAGAAAGAAGAATTGGAAAAGAGACAGAAGAAGCAAATTTGATCAGCTATTGGAGATTAATTGGGATTGCATTGTTATTTTGGTTAATAGTCTTAATTATGTTTGGATTCTATTTGTGATTTGTTGGTTGAGAATTTTGGTCTTAATTGGATTTTCGTTAAAGTTTAGTCTTTGGACTGAGGGTTTTTTTAAGGGCCTTACCCCTTGCTATTTTTTTTATGGTTATCGGAGTTTTTGGAGGTGCAAGGGGGTGAAGTTACCTTTTTTCCCTCATTCTATAAGTCCTAGGGCTAACTTTAAGGATTTTAGGGTTTATTGGGGTTGTGAGTGGTTAGTTCTTATTCTTAGGAAGTGGTTTGGTAGTTGGTTATGGATAGGCTGGATATTTTTGTTATTTGATTGAAAATTGGTGTTTGTATTCTTTTATTCTTTTTAATAAAGTTTGCTGAGCTTTGGCTCTTTCAAAAAAAAAAAAAAAGAATAAAACAATGCTCATCAAAGCTTTTCTAAAATTGCATGGACTTCGATTATGGATCTCAAGAATAAAAGAATGCTCATCTAACATTCATTAAATTGCAAAGACTACTTCTATTGTGAAACTCTAGAATTAAACAGTGCTCATCAAAGCTATGCTAAATTGTATAAACTTCTAATGTGGAACTCAAGAATGAATCAATGCGCATCAAAGCTTTGCTTAAGTTGCATACACTTCTATTGTGGAACTCAAGAATTATAGAATGCTCATTAAAGTTTTGCTAAATTGCAAATATTACTTTTACTGTGGAACTTAAGAATTAAACTATGCTCATCAATGTTTTGATAAATTGGATAGACTTCCAATGTGGAACTCAAGAATGAAACAGTGCTCAACAAACCTTTGCTAAATTGCATTGTCTTCTATTATGGAACTCAAGAATCAAACAATGCTCATCAAACCTTTTCTTAAATTGCATAGACTACTATTGTGGAACTCAAGAATCAAACAATGCTCACCAAAGCTTTGCTTACATTGCATAAACCTCTATTGTGGTACTCAAGAATTAAACGATGATCATCAAAGCTTAGCTAAATTGGATAAACTTTGAATGTGGAACTCAATAATGAAACAATGGTCATTAAAGCTTTGCATAAATTGCATAGACTTCTATTGTGGAACTCAAGAGTTAAACAATGCTCTTCAAAGTTTTGCTAAATTGCGAAGACTACTTCTATTGTGGATCTCTAGAATTAAACAATGCACAGCAAAGCTGTGCTAAATTGCATTGAGTTCTAATGTGGACCTCAAGAATGAAACATTGCTCATCAAAGCTTTGCTTAAATTGCATAGACTTCTATTGTGGAAGTCAAGAATTAAACAATGCTCATCAATGCTTTGCTAAATTGCATAGCCTTCCAATGTGGAAACCAAGAATGAAACAATGTCATCAATGCTTTGCTAAATTGCAAAGACTTTTATTTTGGAACTCAAGAATCAAACAATGCTCATCAAAGCTTTGCTTAAAATGCATATAGTTCTATTGTGGAACTCAAGAATAAAAGAATTCTCATCAAAGCTTTACTTTAATTGCATAGACTTCTATTGTGGAACTCAAGAATTAAACGATGCTCATCAAAGCTTTGCTAAATTACAAAAATTTCTAATTTGGAACTCAAGAATAAAACAATGCACATCAAAGCTTTTCTAATATTGCATGGACATCGATTGTGGAACTAAAGAATAAAACAATGCTCATCTAACCTTCGCTATATTGCGAAGACTACTTCTATTGTGGGACTCTAGAATTAAACAATGCTCATCAAAGCTATACTAAATTCCATAGACTTCAAATGTGGAACTAAAGAATGAAATAATGCTCATCAAAGCTTTGCTTGAATTGCATAGACGTTTATTGTGGAACTCAAGATTTAATCAATGCTCATCAAAGCTTTGCTAAATTTCGAAGACTACTTCTATTGTGGAACTCTAGAATTAAACAATGGTCATCAAAGCTTTGCTAAATTGCATAGACTTCTAATGTGGAACTTAAAACAATGCTCACCAAAGCTCCACATAAATTGCATACACTTCTATTATGGAATTCAAGAATGAAACAAAGCTCAACAAAGCTTTGCCAAATTACGTAGTCTTCAATTGTGGAACTCAAGAATCAAACAACGCTCATCAAAGCTTTGCTTAAATTACATAGACTTCTATTATGGAACTACAGAATCAAACAATGCTCATCAAAGATTTGCTTAAATTGCATAGACTTCTATTGTGGAACTCAAGAATAAAACAATGCTCATCAAAGCTTTGCTTAAATTGCATAGACTTGTATTTTGGAACTCAAGAATTAAACGATGCTCTTCAAAGCTTTGCTAAATTACAAAGACTTCTATTGTGGAACTCAAGAATAAAACAATGCTCATCAAAGCTTTTCTAAAATTGCATGGACTTCGATTATGGATCTCAAGAATAAAAGAATGCTCATCTAACATTCATTAAATTGCAAAGACTACTTCTATTGTGAAACTCTAGAATTAAACAGTGCTCATCAAAGCTATGCTAAATTGTATAAACTTCTAATGTGGAACTCAAGAATGAATCAATGCGCATCAAAGCTTTGCTTAAGTTGCATACACTTCTATTGTGGAACTCAAGAATTATAGAATGCTCATTAAAGTTTTGCTAAATTGCAAATATTACTTTTACTGTGGAACTTAAGAATTAAACTATGCTCATCAATGTTTTGATAAATTGGATAGACTTCCAATGTGGAACTCAAGAATGAAACAGTGCTCAACAAACCTGTGCTAAATTGCATTGTCTTCTATTGTGGA
This sequence comes from Lactuca sativa, assembly GCF_002870075.4. Taxonomy (NCBI): domain Eukaryota; kingdom Viridiplantae; phylum Streptophyta; class Magnoliopsida; order Asterales; family Asteraceae; genus Lactuca; species Lactuca sativa. The sequence continues at coordinate 265,700,654 of NC_056630.2, forward strand.
ACTCAAGAATCAAACAATGCTCATCAAACCTTTTCTTAAATTGCATAGACTACTATTGTGGAACTCAAGAATCAAACAATGCTCACCAAAGCTTTGCTTACATTGCATAAACCTCTATTGTGGTACTCAAGAATTAAACGATGATCATCAAAGCTTAGCTAAATTGGATAAACTTTGAATGTGGAACTCAATAATGAAACAATGGTCATTAAAGCTTTGCATAAATTGCATAGACTTCTATTGTGGAACTCAAGAGTTAAACAATGCTCTTCAAAGTTTTGCTAAATTGCGAAGACTACTTTTATTGTGGATCTCTAGAATTAAACAATGCACAGCAAAGCTGTGCTAAATTGCATTGAGTTCTAATGTGGAACTCAAGAATGAAACATTGCTCATCAAAGCTTTGCTTAAATTGCATAGACTTCTATTGTGGAAGTCAAGAATTAAACAATGCTCATCAATGCTTTGCTAAATTGCATAGCCTTCCAATGTGGAAACCAAGAATGAAACAATGTCATCAATGCTTTGCTAAATTGCATAGACTTTTATTTTGGAACTCAAGAATCAAATAATGCTCATCAAAGCTTTGCTTAAAATGCATATAGTTCTATTGTGGAACTCAAGAATAAAAGAATTCTCATCAAAGCTTTACTTTAATTGCATAGACTTCTATTGTGGAACTCAAGAATTAAACGATGCTCATCAAAGCTTTGCTAAATTACAAAAACTTCTAATGTGGAACTCAAGAATAAAACAATGCACATCAAAGCTTTTCTAATATTGCATGGACATCGATTGTGGAACTAAAGAATAAAACAATGCTCATCTAACCTTCGCTATATTGCGAAGACTACTTCTATTGTGGGACTCTAGAATTAAACAATGCTCATCAAAGCTATACTAAATTCCATAGACTTCAAATGTGGAACTAAAGAATGAAATAATGCTCATCAAAGCTTTGCTTGAATTGCATAGACGTTTATTGTGGAACTCAAGATTTAATCAATGCTCATCAAAGCTTTGCTAAATTTCGAAGACTACTTCTATTGTGGAACTCTAGAATTAAACAATGGTCATCAAAGCTTTGCTAAATTGCATAGACTTCTAATGTGGAACTTAAAACAATGCTCACCAAAGCTCCACATAAATTGCATACACTTCTATTATGGAATTCAAGAATGAAACAAAGCTCAACAAAGCTTTGCCAAATTACGTAGTCTTCAATTGTGGAACTCAAGAATCAAACAACGCTCATCAAAGCTTTGCTTAAATTACATAGACTTCTATTATGGAACTACAGAATCAAACAATGCTCATCAAAGATTTGCTTAAATTGCATAGACTTCTATTGTGGAACTCAAGAATAAAACAATGCTCATCAAAGCTTTGCTTAAATTGCATAGACTTGTATTTTGGAACTCAAGAATTAAACGATGCTCTTCAAAGCTTTGCTAAATTACAAAGACTTCTATTGTGGAACTCAAGAATAAAACAATGCTCATCAAAGCTTTTCTAAAATTGCATGGACTTCGATTATGGATCTCAAGAATAAAAGAATGCTCATCTAACATTCATTAAATTGCAAAGACTACTTCTATTGTGAAACTCTAGAATTAAACAGTGCTCATCAAAGCTATGCTAAATTGTATAAACTTCTAATGTGGAACTCAAGAATGAATCAATGCGCATCAAAGCTTTGCTTAAGTTGCATACACTTCTATTGTGGAACTCAAGAATTATAGAATGCTCATTAAAGTTTTGCTAAATTGCAAATATTACTTTTACTGTGGAATTTAAGAATTAAACTATGCTCATCAATGTTTTGATAAATTGGATAGACTTCCAATGTGGAACTCAAGAATGAAACAGTGCTCAACAAACCTTTGCTAAATTGCATTGTCTTCTATTATGGAACTCAAGAATCAAACAATGCTCATCAAACCTTTTCTTAAATTGCATAGACTACTATTGTGGAACTCAAGAATCAAACAATGCTCACCAAAGCTTTGCTTACATTGCATAAACCTCTATTGTGGTACTCAAGAATTAAACGATGATCATCAAAGCTTAGCTAAATTGGATAAACTTTGAATGTGGAACTCAATAATGAAACAATGGTCATTAAAGCTTTGCATAAATTGCATAGACTTCTATTGTGGAACTCAAGAGTTAAACAATGCTCTTCAAAGTTTTGCTAAATTGCGAAGACTACTTCTATTGTGGATCTCTAGAATTAAACAATGCACAGCAAAGCTGTGCTAAATTGCATTGAGTTCTAATGTGGAACTCAAGAATGAAACATTGCTCATCAAAGCTTTGCTTAAATTGCATAGACTTCTATTGTGGAAGTCAAGAATTAAACAATGCTCATCAATGCTTTGCTAAATTGCATAGCCTTCCAATGTGGAAACCAAGAATGAAACAATGTCATCAATGCTTTGCTAAATTGCAAAGACTTTTATTTTGGAACTCAAGAATCAAACAATGCTCATCAAAGCTTTGCTTAAAATGCATATAGTTCTATTGTGGAACTCAAGAATAAAAGAATTCTCATCAAAGCTTTACTTTAATTGCATAGACTTCTATTGTGGAACTCAAGAATTAAACGATGCTCATCAAAGCTTTGCTAAATTACAAAAATTTCTAATTTGGAACTCAAGAATAAAACAATGCACATCAAAGCTTTTCTAATATTGCATGGACATCGATTGTGGAACTAAAGAATAAAACAATGCTCATCTAACCTTCGCTATATTGCGAAGACTACTTCTATTGTGGGACTCTAGAATTAAACAATGCTCATCAAAGCTATACTAAATTCCATAGACTTCAAATGTGGAACTAAAGAATGAAATAATGCTCATCAAAGCTTTGCTTGAATTGCATAGACGTTTATTGTGGAACTCAAGATTTAATCAATGCTCATCAAAGCTTTGCTAAATTTCGAAGACTACTTCTATTGTGGAACTCTAGAATTAAACAATGGTCATCAAAGCTTTGCTAAATTGCATAGACTTCTAATGTGGAACTTAAAACAATGCTCACCAAAGCTCCACATAAATTGCATACACTTCTATTATGGAATTCAAGAATGAAACAAAGCTCAACAAAGCTTTGCCAAATTACGTAGTCTTCAATTGTGGAACTCAAGAATCAAACAACGCTCATCAAAGCTTTGCTTAAATTACATAGACTTCTATTATGGAACTACAGAATCAAACAATGCTCATCAAAGATTTGCTTAAATTGCATAGACTTCTATTGTGGAACTCAAGAATAAAACAATGCTCATCAAAGCTTTGCTTAAATTGCATAGACTTGTATTTTGGAACTCAAGAATTAAACGATGCTCTTCAAAGCTTTGCTAAATTACAAAGACTTCTATTGTGGAACTCAAGAATAAAACAATGCTCATCAAAGCTTTTCTAAAATTGCATGGACTTCGATTATGGATCTCAAGAATAAAAGAATGCTCATCTAACATTCATTAAATTGCAAAGACTACTTCTATTGTGAAACTCTAGAATTAAACAGTGCTCATCAAAGCTATGCTAAATTGTATAAACTTCTAATGTGGAACTCAAGAATGAATCAATGCGCATCAAAGCTTTGCTTAAGTTGCATACACTTCTATTGTGGAACTCAAGAATTATAGAATGCTCATTAAAGTTTTGCTAAATTGCAAATATTACTTTTACTGTGGAATTTAAGAATTAAACTATGCTCATCAATGTTTTGATAAATTGGATAGACTTCCAATGTGGAACTCAAGAATGAAACAGTGCTCAACAAACCTTTGCTAAATTGCATTGTCTTCTATTATGGAACTCAAGAATCAAACAATGCTCATCAAACCTTTTCTTAAATTGCATAGACTACTATTGTGGAACTCAAGAATCAAACAATGCTCACCAAAGCTTTGCTTACATTGCATAAACCTCTATTGTGGTACTCAAGAATTAAACGATGATCATCAAAGCTTAGCTAAATTGGATAAACTTTGAATGTGGAACTCAATAATGAAACAATGGTCATTAAAGCTTTGCATAAATTGCATAGACTTCTATTGTGGAACTCAAGAGTTAAACAATGCTCTTCAAAGTTTTGCTAAATTGCGAAGACTACTTCTATTGTGGATCTCTAGAATTAAACAATGCACAGCAAAGCTGTGCTAAATTGCATTGAGTTCTAATGTGGAACTCAAGAATGAAACATTGCTCATCAAAGCTTTGCTTAAATTGCATAGACTTCTATTGTGGAAGTCAAGAATTAAACAATGCTCATCAATGCTTTGCTAAATTGCATAGCCTTCCAATGTGGAAACCAAGAATGAAACAATGTCATCAATGCTTTGCTAAATTGCAAAGACTTTTATTTTGGAACTCAAGAATCAAACAATGCTCATCAAAGCTTTGCTTAAAATGCATATAGTTCTATTGTGGAACTCAAGAATAAAAGAATTCTCATCAAAGCTTTACTTTAATTGCATAGACTTCTATTGTGGAACTCAAGAATTAAACGATGCTCATCAAAGCTTTGCTAAATTACAAAAATTTCTAATTTGGAACTCAAGAATAAAACAATGCACATCAAAGCTTTTCTAATATTGCATGGACATCGATTGTGGAACTAAAGAATAAAACAATGCTCATCTAACCTTCGCTATATTGCGAAGACTACTTCTATTGTGGGACTCTAGAATTAAACAATGCTCATCAAAGCTATACTAAATTCCATAGACTTCAAATGTGGAACTAAAGAATGAAATAATGCTCATCAAAGCTTTGCTTGAATTGCATAGACGTTTATTGTGGAACTCAAGATTTAATCAATGCTCATCAAAGCTTTGCTAAATTTCGAAGACTACTTCTATTGTGGAACTCTAGAATTAAACAATGGTCATCAAAGCTTTGCTAAATTGCATAGACTTCTAATGTGGAACTTAAAACAATGCTCACCAAAGCTCCACATAAATTGCATACACTTCTATTATGGAATTCAAGAATGAAACAAAGCTCAACAAAGCTTTGCCAAATTACGTAGTCTTCAATTGTGGAACTCAAGAATCAAACAACGCTCATCAAAGCTTTGCTTAAATTACATAGACTTCTATTATGGAACTACAGAATCAAACAATGCTCATCAAAGATTTGCTTAAATTGCATAGACTTCTATTGTGGAACTCAAGAATAAAACAATGCTCATCAAAGCTTTGCTTAAATTGCATAGACTTGTATTTTGGAACTCAAGAATTAAACGATGCTCTTCAAAGCTTTGCTAAATTACAAAGACTTCTATTGTGGAACTCAAGAATAAAACAATGCTCATCAAAGCTTTTCTAAAATTGCATGGACTTCGATTATGGATCTCAAGAATAAAAGAATGCTCATCTAACATTCATTAAATTGCAAAGACTACTTCTATTGTGAAACTCTAGAATTAAACAGTGCTCATCAAAGCTATGCTAAATTGTATAAACTTCTAATGTGGAACTCAAGAATGAATCAATGCGCATCAAAGCTTTGCTTAAGTTGCATACACTTCTATTGTGGAACTCAAGAATTATAGAATGCTCATTAAAGTTTTGCTAAATTGCAAATATTACTTTTACTGTGGAACTTAAGAATTAAACTATGCTCATCAATGTTTTGATAAATTGGATAGACTTCCAATGTGGAACTCAAGAATGAAACAGTGCTCAACAAACCTGTGCTAAATTGCATTGTCTTCTATTGTGGAACTCAAGAATCAAACAATGCTCATCAAACCTTTTCTTAAATTGCATAGACTACTATTGTGGAACTCAAGAATCAAACAATGCTCACCAAAGCTTTGCTTACATTGCATAAACCTCTATTGTGGTACTCAAGAATTAAACGATGATCATCAAAGCTTAGCTAAATTGGATAAACTTTGAATGTGGAACTCAATAATGAAACAATGGTCATTAAAGCTTTGCATAAATTGCATAGACTTCTATTGTGGAACTCAAGAGTTAAACAATGCTCTTCAAAGTTTTGCTAAATTGCGAAGACTACTTTTATTGTGGATCTCTAGAATTAAACAATGCACAGCAAAGCTGTGCTAAATTGCATTGAGTTCTAATGTGGAACTCAAGAATGAAACATTGCTCATCAAAGCTTTGCTTAAATTGCATAGACTTCTATTGTGGAAGTCAAGAATTAAACAATGCTCATCAATGCTTTGCTAAATTGCATAGCCTTCCAATGTGGAAACCAAGAATGAAACAATGTCATCAATGCTTTGCTAAATTGCATAGACTTTTATTTTGGAACTCAAGAATCAAACAATGCTCATCAAAGCTTTGCTTAAAATGCATATAGTTCTATTGTGGAACTCAAGAATAAAAGAATTCTCATCAAAGCTTTACTTTAATTGCATAGACTTCTATTGTGGAACTCAAGAATTAAACGATGCTCATCAAAGCTTTGCTAAATTACAAAAATTTCTAATGTGGAACTCAAGAATAAAACAATGCACATCAAAGCTTTTCTAATATTGCATGGACATCGATTGTGGAACTAAAGAATAAAACAATGCTCATCTAACCTTCGCTATATTGCGAAGACTACTTCTATTGTGGGACTCTAGAATTAAACAATGCTCATCAAAGCTATACTAAATTCCATAGACTTCAAATGTGGAACTAAAGAATGAAATAATGCTCATCAAAGCTTTGCTTGAATTGCATAGACGTTTATTGTGGAACTCAAGATTTAATCAATGCTCATCAAAGCTTTGCTAAATTTCGAAGACTACTTCTATTGTGGAACTCTAGAATTAAACAATGGTCATCAAAGCTTTGCTAAATTGCATAGACTTCTAATGTGGAACTTAAAACAATGCTCACCAAAGCTCCACATAAATTGCATACACTTCTATTATGGAATTCAAGAATGAAACAAAGCTCAACAAAGCTTTGCCAAATTACGTAGTCTTCAATTGTGGAACTCAAGAATCAAACAACGCTCATCAAAGCTTTGCTTAAATTACATAGACTTCTATTATGGAACTACAGAATCAAACAATGCTCATCAAAGATTTGCTTAAATTGCATAGACTTCTATTGTGGAACTCAAGAATAAAACAATGCTCATCAAAGCTTTGCTTAAATTGCATAGACTTGTATTTTGGAACTCAAGAATTAAACGATGCTCTTCAAAGCTTTGCTAAATTACAAAGACTTCTATTGTGGAACTCAAGAATAAAACAATGCTCATCAAAGCTTTTCTAAAATTGCATGGACTTCGATTATGGATCTCAAGAATAAAAGAATGCTCATCTAACATTCATTAAATTGCAAAGACTACTTCTATTGTGAAACTCTAGAATTAAACAGTGCTCATCAAAGCTATGCTAAATTGTATAAACTTCTAATGTGGAACTCAAGAATGAATCAATGCGCATCAAAGCTTTGCTTAAGTTGCATACACTTCTATTGTGGAACTCAAGAATTATAGAATGCTCATTAAAGTTTTGCTAAATTGCAAATATTACTTTTACTGTGGAATTTAAGAATTAAACTATGCTCATCAATGTTTTGATAAATTGGATAGACTTCCAATGTGGAACTCAAGAATGAAACAGTGCTCAACAAACCTTTGCTAAATTGCATTGTCTTCTATTATGGAACTCAAGAATCAAACAATGCTCATCAAACCTTTTCTTAAATTGCATAGACTACTATTGTGGAACTCAAGAATCAAACAATGCTCACCAAAGCTTTGCTTACATTGCATAAACCTCTATTGTGGTACTCAAGAATTAAACGATGATCATCAAAGCTTAGCTAAATTGGATAAACTTTGAATGTGGAACTCAATAATGAAACAATGGTCATTAAAGCTTTGCATAAATTGCATAGACTTCTATTGTGGAACTCAAGAGTTAAACAATGCTCTTCAAAGTTTTGCTAAATTGCGAAGACTACTTCTATTGTGGATCTCTAGAATTAAACAATGCACAGCAAAGCTGTGCTAAATTGCATTGAGTTCTAATGTGGAACTCAAGAATGAAACATTGCTCATCAAAGCTTTGCTTAAATTGCATAGACTTCTATTGTGGAAGTCAAGAATTAAACAATGCTCATCAATGCTTTGCTAAATTGCATAGCCTTCCAATGTGGAAACCAAGAATGAAACAATGTCATCAATGCTTTGCTAAATTGCAAAGACTTTTATTTTGGAACTCAAGAATCAAACAATGCTCATCAAAGCTTTGCTTAAAATGCATATAGTTCTATTGTGGAACTCAAGAATAAAAGAATTCTCATCAAAGCTTTACTTTAATTGCATAGACTTCTATTGTGGAACTCAAGAATTAAACGATGCTCATCAAAGCTTTGCTAAATTACAAAAATTTCTAATTTGGAACTCAAGAATAAAACAATGCACATCAAAGCTTTTCTAATATTGCATGGACATCGATTGTGGAACTAAAGAATAAAACAATGCTCATCTAACCTTCGCTATATTGCGAAGACTACTTCTATTGTGGGACTCTAGAATTAAACAATGCTCATCAAAGCTATACTAAATTCCATAGACTTCAAATGTGGAACTAAAGAATGAAATAATGCTCATCAAAGCTTTGCTTGAATTGCATAGACGTTTATTGTGGAACTCAAGATTTAATCAATGCTCATCAAAGCTTTGCTAAATTTCGAAGACTACTTCTATTGTGGAACTCTAGAATTAAACAATGGTCATCAAAGCTTTGCTAAATTGCATAGACTTCTAATGTGGAACTTAAAACAATGCTCACCAAAGCTCCACATAAATTGCATACACTTCTATTATGGAATTCAAGAATGAAACAAAGCTCAACAAAGCTTTGCCAAATTACGTAGTCTTCAATTGTGGAACTCAAGAATCAAACAACGCTCATCAAAGCTTTGCTTAAATTACATAGACTTCTATTATGGAACTACAGAATCAAACAATGCTCATCAAAGATTTGCTTAAATTGCATAGACTTCTATTGTGGAACTCAAGAATAAAACAATGCTCATCAAAGCTTTGCTTAAATTGCATAGACTTGTATTTTGGAACTCAAGAATTAAACGATGCTCTTCAAAGCTTTGCTAAATTACAAAGACTTCTATTGTGGAACTCAAGAATAAAACAATGCTCATCAAAGCTTTTCTAAAATTGCATGGACTTCGATTATGGATCTCAAGAATAAAAGAATGCTCATCTAACATTCATTAAATTGCAAAGACTACTTCTATTGTGAAACTCTAGAATTAAACAGTGCTCATCAAAGCTATGCTAAATTGTATAAACTTCTAATGTGGAACTCAAGAATGAATCAATGCGCATCAAAGCTTTGCTTAAGTTGCATACACTTCTATTGTGGAACTCAAGAATTATAGAATGCTCATTAAAGTTTTGCTAAATTGCAAATATTACTTTTACTGTGGAACTTAAGAATTAAACTATGCTCATCAATGTTTTGATAAATTGGATAGACTTCCAATGTGGAACTCAAGAATGAAACAGTGCTCAACAAACCTGTGCTAAATTGCATTGTCTTCTATTGTGGAACTCAAGAATCAAACAATGCTCATCAAACCTTTTCTTAAATTGCATAGACTACTATTGTGGAACTCAAGAATCAAACAATGCTCACCAAAGCTTTGCTTACATTGCATAAACCTCTATTGTGGTACTCAAGAATTAAACGATGATCATCAAAGCTTAGCTAAATTGGATAAACTTTGAATGTGGAACTCAATAATGAAACAATGGTCATTAAAGCTTTGCATAAATTGCATAGACTTCTATTGTGGAACTCAAGAGTTAAACAATGCTCTTCAAAGTTTTGCTAAATTGCGAAGACTACTTTTATTGTGGATCTCTAGAATTAAACAATGCACAGCAAAGCTGTGCTAAATTGCATTGAGTTCTAATGTGGAACTCAAGAATGAAACATTGCTCATCAAAGCTTTGCTTAAATTGCATAGACTTCTATTGTGGAAGTCAAGAATTAAACAATGCTCATCAATGCTTTGCTAAATTGCATAGCCTTCCAATGTGGAAACCAAGAATGAAACAATGTCATCAATGCTTTGCTAAATTGCATAGACTTTTATTTTGGAACTCAAGAATCAAACAATGCTCATCAAAGCTTTGCTTAAAATGCATATAGTTCTATTGTGGAACTCAAGAATAAAAGAATTCTCATCAAAGCTTTACTTTAATTGCATAGACTTCTATTGTGGAACTCAAGAATTAAACGATGCTCATCAAAGCTTTGCTAAATTACAAAAATTTCTAATGTGGAACTCAAGAATAAAACAATGCACATCAAAGCTTTTCTAATATTGCATGGACATCGATTGTGGAACTAAAGAATAAAACAATGCTCATCTAACCTTCGCTATATTGCGAAGACTACTTCTATTGTGGGACTCTAGAATTAAACAATGCTCATCAAAGCTATACTAAATTCCATAGACTTCAAATGTGGAACTAAAGAATGAAATAATGCTCATCAAAGCTTTGCTTGAATTGCATAGACGTTTATTGTGGAACTCAAGATTTAATCAATGCTCATCAAAGCTTTGCTAAATTTCGAAGACTACTTCTATTGTGGAACTCTAGAATTAAACAATGGTCATCAAAGCTTTGCTAAATTGCATAGACTTCTAATGTGGAACTTAAAACAATGCTCACCAAAGCTCCACATAAATTGCATACACTTCTATTATGGAATTCAAGAATGAAACAAAGCTCAACAAAGCTTTGCCAAATTACGTAGTCTTCAATTGTGGAACTCAAGAATCAAACAACGCTCATCAAAGCTTTGCTTAAATTACATAGACTTCTATTATGGAACTACAGAATCAAACAATGCTCATCAAAGATTTGCTTAAATTGCATAGACTTCTATTGTGGAACTCAAGAATAAAACAATGCTCATCAAAGCTTTGCTTAAATTGCATAGACTTGTATTTTGGAACTCAAGAATTAAACGATGCTCTTCAAAGCTTTGCTAAATTACAAAGACTTCTATTGTGGAACTCAAGAATAAAACAATGCTCATCAAAGCTTTTCTAAAATTGCATGGACTTCGATTATGGATCTCAAGAATAAAAGAATGCTCATCTAACATTCATTAAATTGCAAAGACTACTTCTATTGTGAAACTCTAGAATTAAACAGTGCTCATCAAAGCTATGCTAAATTGTATAAACTTCTAATGTGGAACTCAAGAATGAATCAATGCGCATCAAAGCTTTGCTTAAGTTGCATACACTTCTATTGTGGAACTCAAGAATTATAGAATGCTCATTAAAGTTTTGCTAAATTGCAAATATTACTTTTACTGTGGAATTTAAGAATTAAACTATGCTCATCAATGTTTTGATAAATTGGATAGACTTCCAATGTGGAACTCAAGAATGAAACAGTGCTCAACAAACCTTTGCTAAATTGCATTGTCTTCTATTATGGAACTCAAGAATCAAACAATGCTCATCAAACCTTTTCTTAAATTGCATAGACTACTATTGTGGAACTCAAGAATCAAACAATGCTCACCAAAGCTTTGCTTACATTGCATAAACCTCTATTGTGGTACTCAAGAATTAAACGATGATCATCAAAGCTTAGCTAAATTGGATAAACTTTGAATGTGGAACTCAATAATGAAACAATGGTCATTAAAGCTTTGCATAAATTGCATAGACTTCTATTGTGGAACTCAAGAGTTAAACAATGCTCTTCAAAGTTTTGCTAAATTGCGAAGACTACTTCTATTGTGGATCTCTAGAATTAAACAATGCACAGCAAAGCTGTGCTAAATTGCATTGAGTTCTAATGTGGAACTCAAGAATGAAACATTGCTCATCAAAGCTTTGCTTAAATTGCATAGACTTCTATTGTGGAAGTCAAGAATTAAACAATGCTCATCAATGCTTTGCTAAATTGCATAGCCTTCCAATGTGGAAACCAAGAATGAAACAATGTCATCAATGCTTTGCTAAATTGCAAAGACTTTTATTTTGGAACTCAAGAATCAAACAATGCTCATCAAAGCTTTGCTTAAAATGCATATAGTTCTATTGTGGAACTCAAGAATAAAAGAATTCTCATCAAAGCTTTACTTTAATTGCATAGACTTCTATTGTGGAACTCAAGAATTAAACGATGCTCATCAAAGCTTTGCTAAATTACAAAAATTTCTAATTTAGAACTCAAGAATAAAACAATGCACATCAAAGCTTTTCTAATATTGCATGGACATCGATTGTGGAACTAAAGAATAAAACAATGCTCATCTAACCTTCGCTATATTGCGAAGACTACTTCTATTGTGGGACTCTAGAATTAAACAATGCTCATCAAAGCTATACTAAATTCCATAGACTTCAAATGTGGAACTAAAGAATGAAATAATGCTCATCAAAGCTTTGCTTGAATTGCATAGACGTTTATTGTGGAACTCAAGATTTAATCAATGCTCATCAAAGCTTTGCTAAATTTCGAAGACTACTTCTATTGTGGAACTCTAGAATTAAACAATGGTCATCAAAGCTTTGCTAAATTGCATAGACTTCTAATGTGGAACTTAAAACAATGCTCACCAAAGCTCCACATAAATTGCATACACTTCTATTATGGAATTCAAGAATGAAACAAAGCTCAACAAAGCTTTGCCAAATTACGTAGTCTTCAATTGTGGAACTCAAGAATCAAACAACGCTCATCAAAGCTTTGCTTAAATTACATAGACTTCTATTATGGAACTACAGAATCAAACAATGCTCATCAAAGATTTGCTTAAATTGCATAGACTTCTATTGTGGAACTCAAGAATAAAACAATGCTCATCAAAGCTTTGCTTAAATTGCATAGACTTGTATTTTGGAACTCAAGAATTAAACGATGCTCTTCAAAGCTTTGCTAAATTACAAAGACTTCTATTGTGGAACTCAAGAATAAAACAATGCTCATCAAAGCTTTTCTAAAATTGCATGGACTTCGATTATGGATCTCAAGAATAAAAGAATGCTCATCTAACATTCATTAAATTGCAAAGACTACTTCTATTGTGAAACTCTAGAATTAAACAGTGCTCATCAAAGCTATGCTAAATTGTATAAACTTCTAATGTGGAACTCAAGAATGAATCAATGCGCATCAAAGCTTTGCTTAAGTTGCATACACTTCTATTGTGGAACTCAAGAATTATAGAATGCTCATTAAAGTTTTGCTAAATTGCAAATATTACTTTTACTGTGGAACTTAAGAATTAAACTATGCTCATCAATGTTTTGATAAATTGGATAGACTTCCAATGTGGAACTCAAGAATGAAACAGTGCTCAACAAACCTGTGCTAAATTGCATTGTCTTCTATTGTGGAACTCAAGAATCAAACAATGCTCATCAAACCTTTTCTTAAATTGCATAGACTACTATTGTGGAACTCAAGAATCAAACAATGCTCACCAAAGCTTTGCTTACATTGCATAAACCTCTATTGTGGTACTCAAGAATTAAACGATGATCATCAAAGCTTAGCTAAATTGGATAAACTTTGAATGTGGAACTCAATAATGAAACAATGGTCATTAAAGCTTTGCATAAATTGCATAGACTTCTATTGTGGAACTCAAGAGTTAAACAATGCTCTTCAAAGTTTTGCTAAATTGCGAAGACTACTTTTATTGTGGATCTCTAGAATTAAACAATGCACAGCAAAGCTGTGCTAAATTGCATTGAGTTCTAATGTGGAACTCAAGAATGAAACATTGCTCATCAAAGCTTTGCTTAAATTGCATAGACTTCTATTGTGGAAGTCAAGAATTAAACAATGCTCATCAATGCTTTGCTAAATTGCATAGCCTTCCAATGTGGAAACCAAGAATGAAACAATGTCATCAATGCTTTGCTAAATTTGATATGATTCATCTAATAACATTGTGAAAATGGACCACTTGCAAAGGCACGAGCTATAAAGCATTCAATAAGGCTTTAAACGGGCTGATTAGAGAAGTTTGTACTCAAGAAAGTGCATGAAGACCCATTTGACCCGATTAAGGTTGGATTACCATAATTCAAGTCCGAGAAAGATTTACAAGACCCAATAAGAGCCATTAACAAGCCCATTTCGAACTTTTATAATTTAATTATGTAATTTTCGTTTTTATTCTCCTAAATAAGTGAGTAGGAGTTGTAAGAGTCATATGTTAGTTGAACCCTGCTCATAAGTATGTCTAGATTCATTGTTTTAAGTCATGGAATTTAATGCCTTAAAGTTGATTGAATTAAAGTTGCATCTTTAATTCATGACTTTTGAGGTGTCTCCAAATCGCATATAAATAGGTTGCTTATGTTCTCATTTTGATCAATCAAGTTTAGAATAAAAACAATGTGAGTTTTATACTCTTTGTCGTTCTTTTTGGAACTTTAGGAACTTATCAAGTTATGTAACTTGTGGCCTTCAAAACTTATCAATCAACTTGGTGGGTTGGTTGTGGCGTTTCTATACCAAGGTTCTTGTCTCTTTATAGGCAATGGGTCGCGGTTTCCACCATCATATTACAACAACCAATAGAACGATCGGGCAAAGTGTGTTCAAACCTAGTTTTCGGGTGAGATCACATCAAGTTCTAATGTGGAACTTAAGAATGAAACATTGCTCATCAAAGCTTTGCTTAAATTGCATAGACTTCTATTGTGGAAGTCAAGAATTAAACAATGCTCATCAATGCTTTGCTAAATTGCATAGCCTTCCAATGTGGAAACCAAGAATGAAACAATGTCATCATTGCTTTGCTAAATTGCATAGACTTTTATTTTGGAACTCAAGAATCAAACAATGCTCATCAAAGCTTTGCTTAAAATGCATATAGTTCTATTGTGGAACTCAAGAATAAAAGAATTCTCATCAAAGCTTTACTTTAATTGCATAGACTTCTATTGTGGAACTCAAGAATTAAACGATGCTCATCAAAGCTTTGCTAAATTACAAAAATTTCTAATGTGGAACTCAAGAATAAAACAATGCACATCAAAGCTTTTCTAATATTGCATGGACATCGATTGTGGAACTAAAGAATAAAACAATGCTCATCTAACCTTCGCTATATTGCGAAGACTACTTCTATTGTGGGACTCTAGAATTAAACAATGCTCATCAAAGCTATACTAAATTCCATAGACTTCAAATGTGGAACTAAAGAATGAAATAATGCTCATCAAAGCTTTGCTTGAATTGCATAGACGTTTATTGTGGAACTCAAGATTTAATCAATGCTCATCAAAGCTTTGCTAAATTTCGAAGACTACTTCTATTGTGGAACTCTAGAATTAAACAATGGTCATCAAAGCTTTGCTAAATTGCATAGACTTCTAATGTGGAACTTAAAACAATGCTCACCAAAGCTCCACATAAATTGCATACACTTCTATTATGGAATTCAAGAATGAAACAAAGCTCAACAAAGCTTTGCCAAATTACGTAGTCTTCAATTGTGGAACTCAAGAATCAAACAACGCTCATCAAAGCTTTGCTTAAATTACTTAGACTTCTATTATGGAACTACAGAATCAAACAATGCTCATCAAAGATTTGCTTAAATTGCATAGACTTCTATTGTGGAACTCAAGAATAAAACAATGCTCATCAAAGCTTTGCTTAAATTGCATAGACTTGTATTTTGGAACTCAAGAATTAAACGATGCTCTTCAAAGCTTTGCTAAATTACAAAGACTTCTATTGTGGAACTCAAGAATAAAACAATGCTCATCAAAGCTTTTCTAAAATTGCATGGACTTCGATTATGGATCTCAAGAATAAAAGAATGCTCATCTAACATTCATTAAATTGCAAAGACTACTTCTATTGTGAAACTCTAGAATTAAACAGTGCTCATCAAAGCTATGCTAAATTGTATAAACTTCTAATGTGGAACTCAAGAATGAATCAATGCGCATCAAAGCTTTGCTTAAGTTGCATACACTTCTATTGTGGAACTCAAGAATTATAGAATGCTCATTAAAGTTTTGCTAAATTGCAAATATTACTTTTACTGTGGAACTTAAGAACTAAACTATGCTCATCAATGTTTTGATAAATTGGATAGACTTCCAATGTGGAACTCAAGAATGAAACAGTGCTCAACAAACCTTTGCTAAATTGCATTGTCTTCTATTGTGGAACTCAAGAATCAAACAATGCTCATCAAACCTTTTCTTAAATTGCATAGACTACTATTGTGGAACTCAAGAATCAAACAATGCTCACCAAAGCTTTGCTTACATTGCATAAACCTCTATTGTGGTACTCAAGAATTAAACGATGATCATCAAAGCTTAGCTAAATTGGATAAACTTTGAATGTGGAACTCAATAATGAAACAATGGTCATTAAAGCTTTGCATAAATTGCATAGACTTCTATTGTGGAACTCAAGAGTTAAACAATGCTCTTCAAAGTTTTGCTAAATTGCGAAGACTACTTTTATTGTGGATCTCTAGAATTAAACAATGCACAGCAAAGCTGTGCTAAATTGCATTGAGTTCTAATGTGGAACTCAAGAATGAAACATTGCTCATCAAAGCTTTGCTTAAATTACATAGACTTCTATTGTGGAAGTCAAGAATTAAACAATGCTCATCAATGCTTTGCTAAATTGCATAGCCTTCCAATGTGGAAACCAAGAATGAAACAATGTCATCAATGCTTTGCTAAATTGCAAAGACTTTTATTTTGGAACTCAAGAATCAAACAATGCTCATCAAAGCTTTGCTTAAAATGCATATAGTTCTATTGTGGAACTCAAGAATAAAAGAATTCTCATCAAAGCTTTACTTTAATTGCATAGACTTCTATTGTGGAACTCAAGAATTAAACGATGCTCATCAAAGCTTTGCTAAATTACAAAAATTTCTAATGTGGAACTCAAGAATAAAACAATGCACATCAAAGCTTTTCTAATATTGCATGGACATCGATTGTGGAACTAAAGAATAAAACAATGCTCATCTAACCTTCGCTATATTGCGAAGACTACTATTGTGGGACTCTAGAATTAAACAATGCTCATCAAAGCTATACTAAATTCCATAGACTTCAAATGTGGAACTAAAGAATGAAATAATGCTCATCAAAGCTTTGCTTGAATTGCATAGACGTTTATTGTGGAACTCAAGATTTAATCAATGCTCATCAAAGCTTTGCTAAATTTCGAAGACTACTTCTATTGTGGAACTCTAGAATTAAACAATGGTCATCAAAGCTTTGCTAAATTGCATAGACTTCTAATGTGGAACTTAAAACAATGCTCACCAAAGCTCCACATAAATTGCATACACTTCTATTATGGAATTCAAGAATGAAACAAAGCTCAACAAAGCTTTGCCAAATTACGTAGTCTTCAATTGTGGAACTCAAGAATCAAACAACGCTCATCAAAGCTTTGCTTAAATTACATAGACTTCTATTATGGAACTACAGAATCAAACAATGCTCATCAAAGATTTGCTTAAATTGCATAGACTTCTATTGTGGAACTCAAGAATAAAACAATGCTCATCAAAGCTTTGCTTAAATTGCATAGACTTGTATTTTGGAACTCAAGAATTAAACGATGCTCTTCAAAGCTTTGCTAAATTACAAAGACTTCTATTGTGGAACTCAAGAATAAAACAATGCTCATCAAAGCTTTTCTAAAATTGCATGGACTTCGATTATGGATCTCAAGAATAAAAGAATGCTCATCTAACATTCATTAAATTGCAAAGACTACTTCTATTGTGAAACTCTAGAATTAAACAGTGCTCATCAAAGCTATGCTAAATTGTATAAACTTCTAATGTGGAACTCAAGAATGAATCAATGCGCATCAAAGCTTTGCTTAAGTTGCATACACTTCTATTGTGGAACTCAAGAATTATAGAATGCTCATTAAAGTTTTGCTAAATTACAAATATTACTTTTACTGTGGAACTTAAGAATTAAACTATGCTCATCAATGTTTTGATAAATTGGATAGACTTCCAATGTGGAACTCAAGAATGAAACAGTGCTCAACAAACCTTTGCTAAATTGCATTGTCTTCTATTGTGGAACTCAAGAATCAAACAATGCTCATCAAACCTTTTCTTAAATTGCATAGACTACTATTGTGGAACTCAAGAATCAAACAATGCTCACCAAAGCTTTGCTTACATTGCATAAACCTCTATTGTGGTACTCAAGAATTAAACGATGATCATCAAAGCTTAGCTAAATGGGATAAACTTTGAATGTGGAACTCAATAATGAAACAATGGTCATTAAAGCTTTGCATAAATTGCATAGACTTCTATTGTGGAACTCAAGAGTTAAACAATGCTCTTCAAAGTTTTGCTAAATTGCGAAGACTACTTTTATTGTGGATCTCTAGAATTAAACAATGCACAGCAAAGCTGTGCTAAATTGCATTGAGTTCTAATGTGGAACTCAAGAATGAAACATTGCTCATCAAAGCTTTGCTTAAATTGCATAGACTTCTATTGTGGAAGTCAAGAATTAAACAATGCTCATCAATGCTTTGCTAAATTGCATAGCCTTCCAATGTGGAAACCAAGAATGAAACAATGTCATCAATGCTTTGCTAAATTGCAAAGACTTTTATTTTGGAACTCAAGAATCAAACAATGCTCATCAAAGCTTTGCTTAAAATGCATATAGTTCTATTGTGGAACTCAAGAATAAAAGAATTCTCATCAAAGCTTTACTTTAATTGCATAGACTTCTATTGTGGAACTCAAGAATTAAACGATGCTCATCAAAGCTTTGCTAAATTACAAAAATTTCTAATGTGGAACTCAAGAATAAAACAATGCACATCAAAGCTTTTCTAATATTGCATGGACATCGATTGTGGAACTAAAGAATAAAACAATGCTCATCTAACCTTCGCTATATTGCGAAGACTACTTCTATTGTGGGACTCTAGAATTAAACAATGCTCATCAAAGCTATACTAAATTCCATAGACTTCAAATGTGGAACTAAAGAATGAAATAATGCTCATCAAAGCTTTGCTTGAATTGCATAGACGTTTATTGTGGAACTCAAGATTTAATCAATGCTCATCAAAGCTTTGCTAAATTTCGAAGACTACTTCTATTGTGGAACTCTAGAATTAAACAATGGTCATCAAAGCTTTGCTAAATTGCATAGACTTCTAATGTGGAACTTAAAACAATGCTCACCAAAGCTCCACATAAATTGCATACACTTCTATTATGGAATTCAAGAATGAAACAAAGCTCAACAAAGCTTTGCCAAATTACGTAGTCTTCAATTGTGGAACTCAAGAATCAAACAACGCTCATCAAAGCTTTGCTTAAATTACATAGACTTCTATTATGGAACTACAGAATCAAACAATGCTCATCAAAGATTTGCTTAAATTGCATAGACTTCTATTGTGGAACTCAAGAATAAAACAATGCTCATCAAAGCTTTGCTTAAATTGCATAGACTTGTATTTTGGAACTCAAGAATTAAACGATGCTCTTCAAAGCTTTGCTAAATTACAAAGACTTCTATTGTGGAACTCAAGAATAAAACAATGCTCATCAAAGCTTTTCTAAAATTGCATGGACTTCGATTATGGATCTCAAGAATAAAAGAATGCTCATCTAACATTCATTAAATTGCAAAGACTACTTCTATTGTGAAACTCTAGAATTAAACAGTGCTCATCAAAGCTATGCTAAATTGTATAAACTTCTAATGTGGAACTCAAGAATGAATCAATGCGCATCAAAGCTTTGCTTAAGTTGCATACACTTCTATTGTGGAACTCAAGAATTATAGAATGCTCATTAAAGTTTTGCTAAATTGCAAATATTACTTTTACTGTGGAACTTAAGAATTAAACTATGCTCATCAATGTTTTGATAAATTGGATAGACTTCCAATGTGGAACTCAAGAATGAAACAGTGCTCAACAAACCTTTGCTAAATTGCATTGTCTTCTATTGTGGAACTCAAGAATCAAACAATGCTCATCAAACCTTTTCTTAAATTGCATAGACTACTATTGTGGAACTCAAGAATCAAACAATGCTCACCAAAGCTTTGCTTACATTGCATAAACCTCTATTGTGGTACTCAAGAATTAAACGATGATCATCAAAGCTTAGCTAAATTGGATAAACTTTGAATGTGGAACTCAATAATGAAACAATGGTCATTAAAGCTTTGCATAAATTGCATAGACTTCTATTGTGGAACTCAAGAGTTAAACAATGCTCTTCAAAGTTTTGCTAAATTGCGAAGACTACTTTTATTGTGGATCTCTAGAATTAAACAATGCACAGCAAAGCTGTGCTAAATTGCATTGAGTTCTAATGTGGAACTCAAGAATGAAACATTGCTCATCAAAGCTTTGCTTAAATTGCATAGACTTCTATTGTGGAAGTCAAGAATTAAACAATGCTCATCAATGCTTTGCTAAATTGCATAGCCTTCCAATGTGGAAACCAAGAATGAAACAATGTCATCAATGCTTTGCTAAATTTCATAGACTTTTATTTTGGAACTCAAGAATCAAACAATGCTCATCAAAGCTTTGCTTAAAATGCATATAGTTCTATTGTGGAACTCAAGAATAAAAGAATTCTCATCAAAGCTTTACTTTAATTGCATAGACTTCTATTGTGGAACTCAAGAATTAAACGATGCTCATCAAAGCTTTGCTAAATTACAAAAACTTCTAATGTGGAACTCAAGAATAAAACAATGCACATCAAAGCTTTTCTAATATTGCATGGACATCGATTGTGGAACTAAAGAATAAAACAATGCTCATCTAACCTTCGCTATATTGCGAAGACTACTTCTATTGTGGGACTCTAGAATTAAACAATGCTCATCAAAGCTATACTAAATTCCATAGACTTCAAATGTGGAACTAAAGAATGAAATAATGCTCATCAAAGCTTTGCTTGAATTGCATAGACGTTTATTGTGGAACTCAAGATTTAATCAATGCTCATCAAAGCTTTGCTAAATTTCGAAGACTACTTCTATTGTGGAACTCTAGAATTAAACAATGGTCATCAAAGCTTTGCTAAATTGCATAGACTTCTAATGTGGAACTTAAAACAATGCTCACCAAAGCTCCACATAAATTGCATACACTTCTATTATGGAATTCAAGAATGAAACAAAGCTCAACAAAGCTTTGCCAAATTACGTAGTCTTCAATTGTGGAACTCAAGAATCAAACAACGCTCATCAAAGCTTTGCTTAAATTACATAGACTTCTATTATGGAACTACAGAATCAAACAATGCTCATCAAAGATTTGCTTAAATTGCATAGACTTCTATTGTGGAACTCAAGAATAAAACAATGCTCATCAAAGCTTTGCTTAAATTGCATAGACTTGTATTTTGGAACTCAAGAATTAAACGATGCTCTTCAAAGCTTTGCTAAATTACAAAGACTTCTATTGTGGAACTCAAGAATAAAACAATGCTAAGAATTAAACGATGCTACTTTTTCGCTTTCTCTCTCTACTTTCTCTCTCTACCCTTGATTCTTTCTGACGGTGGTGCGATCTAGTTTCGATTCATCGGTGCTGCTTTTCCGACGTATTTCATTTATTTTGGTGAAGCAATTTCTCTTCTATTTCCATTGTCTTAATGGGAGCATCATCCAAATCGGATCGATTGAAGGAAGTGAAGGTTAAACCTCCGGATAAAAGTGCTACTGTTCGGTACACTAAGACTGAAGTGGATGTGAAGGATCTAGTTCCGCCTGGAATTATTGAGCAATCTTCAGCTACGATCTATAAAGCTCGTCGTAAGCCTAGTGTCTCTGGAGCTGTTGCGTCAGGAATTGGTAAAGCTGAGTGGAAAATGGAGGGGAAAGCTTTCAGAGTTAAGAATAGAGCTCGGAAAATTGTGGATGGGATATCTCCGATGGATGCTGAAGAGTACTTTGATGAGGAAGATTCAGAAGAAGAAACTGAAGTTGATTTGGATTCTGTAAAAGTGTGGGAGGTGGATTCTAAGATTTCTTTGACTGGGAATGATAGTTCTATAAAGGGAATGAAGAATGGAGGTTCTGAAGAGATGCAGACAATTGGATCATTCATGGGTAATATTCCTTCAGGTAATACTGCTAACCTAATGAAGAATTGGGATGGATCAAAAGCGAGTGATGAAATATTGAATCATGTTTCGGATTTGAAGAATGTCACAAATGAAATGTTGAGAGTTAATTCTAACATTATCGTCTGTGATGATTCTAATCAATTCAGTTCTAATTTGAATGATAAAAAAATTGGGGAATCTAGATCTGATGTTGATAAGGGTATCATTGACAATGAAGAATTCATTCCAGGGGTTGGGTTTCAATTTCTTAGTAAATTGAAGGAGGATAAGGCTGTGGGGAAAGAAGATGATAATGGGATGAAACAGAATATGGATATGGATACTTCAAATTTGATTAAACAAATTGATATGGATGAAGGCATTAATGAAGATGACAGCAATTCTGAAGAGGAAGGGGAAGTTGAAACAAGTGAAGAGGAGTCCAGTGAAGATGAGGAAATAATGATGGAAGAGGAGACTAAAGAGAAGAGTAATATTATAGATAAAGGGAAGGTGGAGGCTGGTACTGTAATCAATAGTATTAGTACTCTTCCTTCTATTTTGGGAGCTGCTAATAAAGGCAAAAAGGAGGAAAGTGATATGCAGGGGAAATTAGAGAATTCTTATGCTGGTGTTTTAAAGGGGAATAGACACAAAGGTAAAATAGATGTGAGATATATGCCTGGGGAAATAGGTAATGAAGATGATCCTGTTATTATCCCAATTGAAAATCTTAAGAGTGCTAGTATACCTTTCGTGAATACTCTTTATGGGTATATGATTGATAAGAAATTGGCTTTCCCAGTGATACAAAAAGAAGTCAGAAGATTATGGAAGAATGTGGGACTTGAAGAGGTGTTTATGAATAATAAAGGATTTTTTTTCTTTAAATTTAGTGATGAACAGGGGATGTTGTCTGTTTTGGAAGAGAGTCCATGGCTAATGTTCAATAATATGCCACTTTTTCTTCAAAGATGGAGACCAGGGTTGACTTTAACTAAGAATAGTCATGATAAGATTCCTGTTTGGGTCAAAATATATGATTTACCTTTGGAAGTATGGAGTGGAGAGAATCTGTGTATTATTGCTAGTAAATTGGGAATCCCTCTTGCTTTTGATTCATTTACTGAAGAGATGTGCTTGGAACATAAGGGAAGGAATGCCTATGCTAGAATCTTAATTGAAATGTCGGCTGGAAAAGAATGGAAGAAAAGTATTGATGTTTCAACTTGGGATTTTGTTACTAATATGGCTGTTATTCAAAGATTTGAAGTGGAGTATGCTTGGGTGCCTTCTAGATGCAGCCATTGCAAGGTTTATGGACATATGGACAAGATATGTATGGCAAGTATGAAGGGTAGTAATTCAGCACAAAATGGGAATAATGGAATTAATAAGGAGGATAAAGGGAAATCTGTGATTGATAATGAAGGGTATATTGAAGTTGTGAATAAAAGAAATAAGAATGTCAAAGATGGAGAAGGTACTAGTAAAACATTGATGAATTCAGTTAATAATGTTAATCAAAAATACAATGGGAGGAATAATATTTCTAGAGCGGGAAATAAATTCAGGGGACAAAATTGGAATAGAGGTGGAAATGGACGGGGGCAAAATGGGTATGTGAACAATAAAGGGGTAAGTCACTGGAATATGGAGAAAAATAAAAGATACGAGAAGGTATCTGGGCAATATGATAATAATGATAGGAGCTATAAGGGAGGAATTAAACAGGGAGTAAGTGAAAAGAATGTTATCGAAAAAGAGGAGAATAAAAAGATGGTTAAGAAAGCTGATAATAGCAATGTAAACAGTTTTGAAATTTTGGGGGTGTTTGATGAGGAAGTTATAATTGGAATGGAAGAGGATGATAGAGGAGATAAGAATGGTGTTATTTCTGAAAATCAGACTTGTGTTCAAACTACTTTTGATGATAGTGGTTTGAATAATGATTTGATTCATTCTATGGGGATTAGAAAAGAAGATTTAGAATTGGTTAACAATGAAAATAAGATAGATAGCATAAGGGATAATAAAAGCAGCAGCAAAGGTGAGTTTTCTCAGGCATTTGAGGTGGTAAATGTCAAGAATAATGTTGTTATCCAATGATGTCGATAGGTGTTTGGAATATCAGAGGGTTGAATAAAGGAGTTAAGCAAAAAGAGGTTATTGATGTTATTAAGGAGAATAATCTGGGGATATGTGCTGTGCTTGAAACCCATGTCAAAATATTAAATCTCAAGAGTGTTTGTGCTAAAACTTTTGGACATTGGGATTGGGTTTCTAATAATAGTTGTTGCGAGGCTGGAACTAGGATCATAGTTGGATGGAATCCTAGAATTGTGGATGTGATGGTGATTTCTCAATCTAGACAAGTTATTCACTGTTATGTTAGATTCTGTGAATCTAATTATAGCATGTATTTGTCTTTTATTTATGCTGCTTCCAATTATCTGGATAGAAGAGATTTATGGGAGAATCTGAAGAAACATAAAATGGTGGTTAAAGAGGATGCTTGGGGACTTTTAGGAGATTTCAATGTGGCTTTAAAACATTCGGAATATTCTGAAGGATGTTCTAGTTTTCCTAAAGGTGTTGAAGACTTTATTGAATGTATTAACTGTTTAGATATTGAGGACCTGAATTCGACTGGTTTCCAATTTACTTGGAACAAAACACCTGCTGGAAGTATGGGTCTCCTGAAGAAATTGGATAGAGTGATGACTAATTTGAAGTTTGTTTCAGATTATCCTTTGGCTCATGCTATATTCAAGCCTTATCGAATTTCAGATCACTGTCCGGCTGTTCTTAATATACCATTGAGTAAAATGAGATGGCGACCTTCTTTCAGATTTGCTAATTTTATTACTGAGAAGGAAGAATTTTTACCTATGGTCAAGAAAGTTTGGGATGAAAACATTGAAGGATTTTATATGTTTAAGGTTTGTCAGAAATTGAAGATTCTTAAAAAACATTGTAGGGATCTTTGTAACAGCTACAGAGGATATGGGAAGCGAATACAGGAGCTAAGGAAAAATCTGGAAAGTAAACAAATGGAGATTGATTGTAATCCTTTTGATCATAAGATTAGGAATGAGCATGCTGATCTATTGCTCAAATTTAATGAAGCTTGTAATGATGAAGAGAAGCTTTTATTCCAAAGAGCTAAAATTAAATGGATTCAGGAAGGTGATAATAATACTAAATTTTTTCATAGTATTGTGAAGAGTAGGGGCAATAAAAATAGAATTATGAGGGTTTTGGATGAAGATGGAAGATGGGTTAGTGGAATTGCTTTGAAGGATAAATTTGTTTCGTATTTTAAAATTTTCTTGGGGTGTAAGGATGATACTGTTATACCGGAATTAAATGAAGATCTTTTCAATAACAGGTTAGACAGTTCTGATGCTATTAATATGATCAGAGTGGTGACTGATGAAGAAATTAAAGCTGCCATGTTTGAAATTGATGACAATCGAGCTCCAGGACCTGATGGTTATTCTTCAAAATTTTTCAAGAGTGCCTGGAATATTATTGGATCGGAGGTTTGCAAAGCAGTGAGAGAATTTTTTTGGACAGGGAAGCTTCTTAAAGGGATAAATGCTACGAGAGTTATTTTAATTCCTAAAGTGGATATGCCGAGGAAGGTTGCTGATTTTAGACCTATAGCCTGCTGCAATACTTTGTATAAATGTATTAGTAAGGTTATAGTGAATAGAATTAGAAGCTGTTTGGGGAAAATTGTTAGTAAGAATCAATCTGCTTTCATTCCTGGAAGATCGATCTTGGATAATATACTTCTTGCGCAGGAATTGATGGTGGGATATAATAACAAGAGGGGAGTTCCAAAGTGCACCTTAAAAATTGATATTCAAAAAGCATATGATACAGTGGATTGGGAGTTTCTTAAGAGAAGTCTTAAAGGGTTTGGATTTCATCCGATTATGATTCAATGGATTATGGCTTGTGTGTCTTCCCCGTGGTTTATGATCAATTTTAATGGAGAAGACCATGGGTATTTTGAAGGAAAGAGGGGGCTTAGGCAGGGTGATCCTCTATCACCTTACTTATTTACTATAGTGATGGAAGTTTTCAATAAGATTCTTGGTAAGAAAATAGAAGACAGCCATAATTTTAAATATCACAATAAGTGTGAGGTGCTTAGCATTTCTCATTTATGTTTTGCTGATGATCTTCTGGTTTTTTCTTATGGTAATGGGAACTCGGCTAGAATCATAAGGGAAGCTCTTGATGATTTCAAAAATATTTCTGGGCTGAAGGTTAGCATGGAAAAGAGCCAGATCTATTTCAGTTGTGTTAAACCGAATATGAGGAGAATAATTTTGGGAATTCTTCCTTTTGATGTTGGGAAATTTCCTTTTAAATACTTGGGTGTTCCTATGTGTGTTACTAAACTTTTTGAAAGAGATTGCAAGAAGTTGTTAGAAAAGATTAGAATGAGAATTTTCAACTGGAAATGCAAAACATTATCGTTTGCTGGAAGATTACAGCTCATTAATTCTGTGTTGACTTCTATTCATGTGTATTGGGCTTCAATTTTTAAAATCCCCATTGCAACTATAAAAGAGATTGAAAAGATGTGTAGAAGCTTCTTATGGGCTAATGGTGAAAAAGTTAATGGGAAAGCTAAAGTCAAATGGGATGATGTTTGTAAACCTAAAGATTATGGAGGATTGGGGATTAAGAATTTAAGGAAATGGAATGATGCTTTACTTGCAAAACATGTGTGGAATGTTGTTAATAATAAAAATTCTTTATGGGTGCAATGGGTGAAAGCTTATTACATTGGAAAGAGAAATTTTTGGGATATAATGCAAAAGAAAAGCATGAGCTGGACCTGGAAGAGATTTTTGGAAATTAGAAAAATTGTTAGACCTCATATTGTTGCTTGTGTGGGAAATGGGAGGAACACCTCTTTATGGCATGATTGGTGGCATCCTTTAGGTATTTTAAGCACTATCATCCCAAGAAGAGAATGGTTTAGCTATGGATTTAATGATTTTTCTTTGGTTAGTGATGTGCTTGATTATGATACTTATTGTTGGCCTGTAAATTGGGTTGATAAATTTTCAGGTCTAAAAGATGCTCCTATGTTTTGTATTGATCCTAATATGAGAGATGGTGCTGGATGGAGAGATAAGGAGGGTAATTACAAGCAATTTTCGTGTAATCAAGTGTGGAGAGATATTAACAACTTTGGGAATAAGGTGCCATGGAAGGATATCGTTTGGTATGGTAAGGGCATTCCTAGAAATTCTTTCATTTTATGGATGGCTATCTTGAATAGATTGAAAACTCAGGATCGTGTTAGAGTTTGGGAAACCACAGGAATTCTCCTCTGTCCTTTTTGTAATCTTATACCTGATTCTCATGATCATCTCTTCTTTAATTGTGAATTTTCACAAAGTATTTGGAGACATTTTTGTGGTAAGATGAGAATTAAATTGGTGATGGGTGGCTGGAATGAGACGATTCTGAAGTGCTGTAACCTGTGGTACAAGGATACAGGTGAGAGTTTAATTAATAAATGTATTCTTGCGAGTTGTGTAGCACATATTTGGAAGGAAAGGAATGCTAGGATTTTTAACAAGAAGAGTCTAACAGCTGAAGGAGTGATAGCTTGTATTGAGAATGAAATCAGATTAAAGCTGTTGGATTTAAGGAATAATAATAATTTGATTAATAAAAGAATCTATAAGGATTGGGGCATTTATGGAAAGGACAAACATAAAAGATGAATTACTGGATCAGATTTGGGAAGTTGACGGTTGAAGTGTTCTTTAGTTGGGGTTGGCAGTGGAGAAATTATTTTGAGTTTATTCTTTGTATTGGTTTTAGCTGGGGGCAATTTTGGAATAAGTGGTTTTACAAAGGAATTGACGGAAATTGTCTATGGTTGGGGAGTTCTCTCTCTAATCATTTGACTTGTACCAATGGGATTTTTAATTTGGATATGATCCTTTGTGAGATTATTCAAATTGAAAATCCTAGACATGTGATTGATGCCATGTCAAGTCTGAAACTTATTCTGAATTTCTGGAGTCTCGGTATTGGTTTTTGGTTCGTTGGGATTTGTATTCTTTGCAGGAATCTTTTGCAGTGGATGAAGATGGACATTAGTGATAAGAAGGATGGGAGTTTCTTGCTGAAATTCAAGAGGAGAAAGAAGAATTGGAAAAGAGACAGAAGAAGCAAATTTGATCAGCTATTGGAGATTAATTGGGATTGCATTGTTATTTTGGTTAATAGTCTTAATTATGTTTGGATTCTATTTGTGATTTGTTGGTTGAGAATTTTGGTCTTAATTGGATTTTCGTTAAAGTTTAGTCTTTGGACTGAGGGTTTTTTTAAGGGCCTTACCCCTTGCTATTTTTTTTATGGTTATCGGAGTTTTTGGAGGTGCAAGGGGGTGAAGTTACCTTTTTTCCCTCATTCTATAAGTCCTAGGGCTAACTTTAAGGATTTTAGGGTTTATTGGGGTTGTGAGTGGTTAGTTCTTATTCTTAGGAAGTGGTTTGGTAGTTGGTTATGGATAGGCTGGATATTTTTGTTATTTGATTGAAAATTGGTGTTTGTATTCTTTTATTCTTTTTAATAAAGTTTGCTGAGCTTTGGCTCTTTCAAAAAAAAAAAAAAAGAGTTAAACAATGCTCTTTAAAGTTTTGCTAAATTGCGAAGACTACTTCTATTGTGGATCTCTAGAATTAAACAATGCACAACAAAGCTGTGCTAAATTGCATTGAGTTCTAATGTGGAACTCAAGAATGAAACATTGCTCATCAAAGCTTTGCTTAAATTGCATAGACTTCTATTGTGGAAGTCAAGAATTAAACAATGCTCATCAATGCTTTGCTAAATTGCATAGCCTTCCAATGTGGAAACCAAGAATGAAACAATGTCATCAATGCTTTGCTAAATTGCATAGACTTTTATTTTGGAACTCAAGAATCAAACAATGCTCATCAAAGCTTTGCTTAAAATGCATATAGTTCTATTGTGGAACTCAAGAATAAAAGAATTCTCATCAAAGCTTTACTTTAATTGCATAGACTTCTATTGTGGAACTCAAGAATTAAACGATGCTCATCAAAGCTTTGCTAAATTACAAAAACTTCTAATGTGGAACTCAAGAATAAAACAATGCACATCAAAGCTTTTCTAATATTGCATGGACATCGATTGTGGAACTAAAGAATAAAACAATGCTCATCTAACCTTCGCTATATTGCGAAGACTACTTCTATTGTGGGACTCTAGAATTAAACAATGCTCATCAAAGCTATACTAAATTCCATAGACTTCAAATGTGGAACTAAAGAATGAAATAATGCTCATCAAAGCTTTGCTTGAATTGCATAGACGTTTATTGTGGAACTCAAGATTTAATCAATGCTCATCAAAGCTTTGCTAAATTTCGAAGACTACTTCTATTGTGGAACTCTAGAATTAAACAATGGTCATCAAAGCTTTGCTAAATTGCATAGACTTCTAATGTGGAACTTAAAACAATGCTCACCAAAGCTCCACATAAATTGCATACACTTCTATTATGGAATTCAAGAATGAAACAAAGCTCAACAAAGCTTTGCCAAATTACGTAGTCTTCAATTGTGGAACTCAAGAATCAAACAACGCTCATCAAAGCTTTGCTTAAATTACATAGACTTCTATTATGGAACTACAGAATCAAACAATGCTCATCAAAGATTTGCTTAAATTGCATAGACTTCTATTGTGGAACTCAAGAATAAAACAATGCTCATCAAAGCTTTGCTTAAATTGCATAGACTTGTATTTTGGAACTCAAGAATTAAACGATGCTCTTCAAAGCTTTGCTAAATTACAAAGACTTCTATTGTGGAACTCAAGAATAAAACAATGCTCATCAAAGCTTTTCTAAAATTGCATGGACTTCGATTATGGATCTCAAGAATAAAAGAATGCTCATCTAACATTCATTAAATTGCAAAGACTACTTCTATTGTGAAACTCTAGAATTAAACAGTGCTCATCAAAGCTATGCTAAATTGTATAAACTTCTAATGTGGAACTCAAGAATGAATCAATGCGCATCAAAGCTTTGCTTAAGTTGCATACACTTCTATTGTGGAACTCAAGAATTATAGAATGCTCATTAAAGTTTTGCTAAATTGCAAATATTACTTTTACTGTGGAACTTAAGAATTAAACTATGCTCATCAATGTTTTGATAAATTGGATAGACTTCCAATGTGGAACTCAAGAATGAAACAGTGCTCAACAAACCTTTGCTAAATTGCAGTGTCTTCTATTGTGGAACTCAAGAATCAAACAATGCTCATCAAACCTTTTCTTAAATTGCATAGACTACTATTGTGGAACTCAAGAATCAAACAATGCTCACCAAAGCTTTGCTTACATTGCATAAACCTCTATTGTGGTACTCAAGAATTAAACGATGATCATCAAAGCTTAGCTAAATTGGATAAACTTTGAATGTGGAACTCAATAATGAAACAATGGTCATTAAAGCTTTGCATAAATTGCATAGACTTCTATTGTGGAACTCAAGAGTTAAACAATGCTCTTTAAAGTTTTGCTAAATTGCGAAGACTACTTCTATTGTGGATCTCTAGAATTAAACAATGCACAGCAAAGCTGTGCTAAATTGCATTGAGTTCTAATGTGGAACTCAAGAATGAAACATTGCTCATCAAAGCTTTGCTTAAATTGCATAGACTTCTATTGTGGAAGTCAAGAATTAAACAATGCTCATCAATGCTTTGCTAAATTGCATAGCCTTCCAATGTGGAAACCAAGAATGAAACAATGTCATCAATGCTTTGCTAAATTGCATAGACTTTTATTTTGGAACTCAAGAATCAAACAATGCTCATCAAAGCTTTGCTTAAAATGCATATAGTTCTATTGTGGAACTCAAGAATAAAAGAATTCTCATCAAAGCTTTACTTTAATTGCATAGACTTCTATTGTGGAACTCAAGAATTAAACGATGCTCATCAAAGCTTTGCTAAATTACAAAAACTTCTAATGTGGAACTCAAGAATAAAACAATGCACATCAAAGCTTTTCTAATATTGCATGGACATCGATTGTGGAACTAAAGAATAAAACAATGCTCATCTAACCTTCGCTATATTGCGAAGACTACTTCTATTGTGGGACTCTAGAATTAAACAATGCTCATCAAAGCTATACTAAATTCCATAGACTTCAAATGTGGAACTAAAGAATGAAATAATGCTCATCAAAGCTTTGCTTGAATTGCATAGACGTTTATTGTGGAACTCAAGATTTAATCAATGCTCATCAAAGCTTTGCTAAATTTCGAAGACTACTTCTATTGTGGAACTCTAGAATTAAACAATGGTCATCAAAGCTTTGCTAAATTGCATAGACTTCTAATGTGGAACTTAAAACAATGCTCACCAAAGCTCCACATAAATTGCATACACTTCTATTATGGAATTCAAGAATGAAACAAAGCTCAACAAAGCTTTGCCAAATTACGTAGTCTTCAATTGTGGAACTCAAGAATCAAACAACGCTCATCAAAGCTTTGCTTAAATTACATAGACTTCTATTATGGAACTACAGAATCAAACAATGCTCATCAAAGATTTGCTTAAATTGCATAGACTTCTATTGTGGAACTCAAGAATAAAACAATGCTCATCAAAGCTTTGCTTAAATTGCATAGACTTGTATTTTGGAACTCAAGAATTAAACGATGCTCTTCAAAGCTTTGCTAAATTACAAAGACTTCTATTGTGGAACTCAAGAATAAAACAATGCTCATCAAAGCTTTTCTAAAATTGCATGGACTTCGATTATGGATCTCAAGAATAAAAGAATGCTCATCTAACATTCATTAAATTGCAAAGACTACTTCTATTGTGAAACTCTAGAATTAAACAGTGCTCATCAAAGCTATGCTAAATTGTATAAACTTCTAATGTGGAACTCAAGAATGAATCAATGCGCATCAAAGCTTTGCTTAAGTTGCATACACTTCTATTGTGGAACTCAAGAATTATAGAATGCTCATTAAAGTTTTGCTAAATTGCAAATATTACTTTTACTGTGGAACTTAAGAACTAAACTATGCTCATCAATGTTTTGATAAATTGGATAGACTTCCAATGTGGAACTCAAGAATGAAACAGTGCTCAACAAACCTTTGCTAAATTGCATTGTCTTCTATTATGGAACTCAAGAATCAAACAATGCTCATCAAACCTTTTCTTAAATTGCATAGACTACTATTGTGGAACTCAAGAATCAAACAATGCTCACCAAAGCTTTGCTTACATTGCATAAACCTCTATTGTGGTACTCAAGAATTAAACGATGATCATCAAAGCTTAGCTAAATTGGATAAACTTTGAATGTGGAACTCAATAATGAAACAATGGTCATTAAAGCTTTGCATAAATTGCATAGACTTCTATTGTGGAACTCAAGAGTTAAACAATGCTCTTTAAAGTTTTGCTAAATTGCGAAGACTACTTCTATTGTGGATCTCTAGAATGAAACAATGCACTGCAAAGCTGTGCTAAATTGCATTGAGTTCTAATGTGGAACTCAAGAATGAAACATTGCTCATCAAAGCTTTGCTTAAATTGCATAGACTTCTATTGTGGAAGTCAAGAATTAAACAATGCTCATCAATGCTTTGCTAAATTGCATAGCCTTCCAATGTGGAAACCAAGAATGAAACAATGTCATCAATGCTTTGCTAAATTGCATAGACTTTTATTTTGGAACTCAAGAATCAAACAATGCTCATCAAAGCTTTGCTTAAAATGCATATAGTTCTATTGTGGAACTCAAGAATAAAAGAATTCTCATCAAAGCTTTACTTTAATTGCATAGACTTCTATTGTGGAACTCAAGAATTAAACGATGCTCATCAAAGCTTTGCTAAATTACAAAAACTTCTAATGTGGAACTCAAGAATAAAACAATGCACATCAAAGCTTTTCTAATATTGCATGGACATCGATTGTGGAACTAAAGAATAAAACAATGCTCATCTAACCTTCGCTATATTGCGAAGACTACTTCTATTGTGGGACTCTAGAATTAAACAATGCTCATCAAAGCTATACTAAATTCCATAGACTTCAAATGTGGAACTAAAGAATGAAATAATGCTCATCAAAGCTTTGCTTGAATTGCATAGACGTTTATTGTGGAACTCAAGATTTAATCAATGCTCATCAAAGCTTTGCTAAATTTCGAAGACTACTTCTATTGTGGAACTCTAGAATTAAACAATGGTCATCAAAGCTTTGCTAAATTGCATAGACTTCTAATGTGGAACTTAAAACAATGCTCACCAAAGCTCCACATAAATTGCATACACTTCTATTATGGAATTCAAGAATGAAACAAAGCTCAACAAAGCTTTGCCAAATTACGTAGTCTTCAATTGTGGAACTCAAGAATCAAACAACGCTCATCAAAGCTTTGCTTAAATTACATAGACTTCTATTATGGAACTACAGAATCAAAACAATGCTCATCAAAGATTTGCTTAAATTGCATAGACTTCTATTGTGGAACTCAAGAATAAAACAATGCCTCATCAAAGCTTTGCTTAAATTGCATAGACTTGTATTTTGGAACTCAAGAATTAAACGATGCTCTTCAAAGCTTTGCTAAATTACAAAGACTTCTATTGTGGAACTCAAGAATAAAACAATGCTCATCAAAGCTTTTCTAAAATTGCATGGACTTCGATTATGGATCTCAAGAATAAAAGAATGCTCATCTAACATTCATTAAATTGCAAAGACTACTTCTATTGTGAAACTCTAGAATTAACAGTGCTCATCAAAGCTATGCTAAATTGTATAAACTTCTAATGTGGAACTCAAGAATGAATCAATGCGCATCAAAGCTTTGCTTAAGTTGCATACACTTCTATTGTGGAACTCAAGAATTATAGAATGCTCATTAAAGTTTTTGCTAAATTGCAAATATTACTTTTACTGTGGAACTTAAGAACTAAAACTATGCTCATCAATGTTTTGATAAATTGGATAGACTTCCAATGAGGAACTCAAGAATGAAACAGTGCTCAACAAACCTTTGCTAAATTGCATTGTCTTCTATTATGGAACTCAAGAATCAAACAATGCTCATCAAACCTTTTCTTAAATTGCATAGACTACTATTGTGGAACTCAAGAATCAAACAATGCTCACCAAAGCTTTGCTTACATTGCAATAAACCTCTATTGTGGTACTCAAGAATTAAACGATGATCATCAAAGCTTAGCTAAATTGGATAAACTTTGAATGTGGAACTCAATAATGAAACAATGGTCATTAAAGCTTTGCATAAATTGCATAGACTTCTATTGTGGAACTCAGAGTTAAACAATGCTCTTTAAAGTTTTGCTAAATTGCGAAGACTACTTCTATTGTGGATCTCTAGAATGAAACAATGCACTGCAAAGCTGTGCTAAAATTGCATTGAGTTCTAATGTGGAACTCAAGAATGAAACATTGCTCATCAAAGCTTTGCTTAAATTGCATAGACTTCTATTGTGGAAGTCAAGAATTAAACAATGCTCATCAATGCTTTGCTAAATTGCATAGCCTTCCAATGTGGAAACCAAGAATGAAACAATGTCATCAATGCTTTGCTAAATTGCATAGACTTTTATTTTGGAACTCAAGAATCAAACAATGCTCATCAAAGCTTTGCTTAAAATGCATATAGTTCTATTGTGGAACTCAAGAATAAAAGAATTCTCATCAAAGCTTTACTTTAATTGCATAGACTTCTATTGTGGAACTCAAGAATTAAACGATGCTCATCAAAGCTTTGCTAAATTAAAAAAATTTCTAATGTGGAACTCAAGAATAAAACAATGCACATCAAAGCTTTTCTAATATTGCATGGACATCGATTGTGGAACTAAAGAATAAAACAATGCTCATCTAACCTTCGCTATATTGCGAAGACTACTTCTATTGTGGGACTCTAGAATTAAACAATGCTCATCAAAGCTATACTAAATTCCATAGACTTCAAATGTGGAACTAAAGAATGAAATAATGCTCATTCAAAGCTTTGCTTGAATTGCATAGACGTTTATTGTGGAACTCAAGATTTAATCAATGCTCATCAAAGCTTTGCTAAATTTCGAAGACTACTTCTATTGTGGAACTCTAGAATTAAACAATGGTCATCAAAGCTTTGCTAAATTGCATAGACTTCTAATGTGGAACTTAAAACAATGCTCACCAAAGCTCCACATAAATTGCATACACTTCTATTATGGAATTCAAGAATGAAACAAAGCTCAACAAAGCTTTGCCAAATTACGTAGTCTTCAATTGTGGAACTCAAGAATCAAACAACGCTCATCAAAGCTTTGCTTAAATTACATAGACTTCTATTATGGAACTACAGAATCAAACAATGCTCATCAAAGATTTGCATTAAATTGCATAGACTTCTATTGTGGAAACTCAAGAATAAAACAATGCTCATCAAAGCTTTGCTTAAATTGCATAGACTTGTATTTTGGAACTCAAGAATTAAACGATGCTCTTCAAAGCTTTGCTAAATTACAAAGACTTCTATTGTGGAACTCAAGAATAAAACAATGCTCATCAAAACTTTTCTAAAATTGCATGGACTTCGATTATGGATCTCAAGAATAAAAGAATGCTCATCTAACATTCATTAAATTGCAAAGACTACTACTATTGTGAAACTCTAGAATTAAACAGTGCTCATCAAAGCTATGCTAAATTGTATAAACTTCTAATGTGGAACTCAAGAATGAATCAATGCGCATCAAAGCTTTGCTTAAGTTGCATACACTTCTATTGTGGAACTCAAGAATTATAGAATGCTCATTAAAGTTTTGCTAAATTGCAAATATTACTTTTACTGTGGAACTTAACAATTAAACTATGCTCATCAATGTTTTGATAAATTGGATAGACTTCCAATGTGGAACTCAAGAATGAAACAGTGCTCAACAAACCTTTGCTAAATTGCATTGTCTTCTATTGTGGAACTCAAGAATCAAACAATGCTCATCAAACCTTTTCTTAGATTGCATAGACTACTATTGTGGAACTCAAGAATCAAACAATGCTCACCAAAGCTTTGCTTACATTGCATAAACCTCTATTGTGGTACTCAAGAATTAAACGATGATCATCAAAGCTTAGCTAAATTGGAATAAACTTTGAATGTGGAACTCAATAATGAAACAATGGTCATTAAAGCTTTGCATAAAATTGCATAGACTTCTATTGTGGAACTCAAGAGTTAAACAATGCTCTTTAAAGTTTGCTAAATTGCGAAGACTACTTCTATTGTGGATCTCTAGAATGAAACAATGCACTGCAAAGCTGTGCTAAATTGCATTGAGTTCTAATGTGGAACTCAAGAATGAAACATTGCTCATCAAAGCTTTGCTTAAATTGCATAGACTTCTATTGTGGAAGTCAAGAATTAAACAATGCTCATCAATGCTTTGCTAAATTGCATAGCCTTCCAATGTGGAAACCAAGAATGAAACAATGTCATCAATGCTTTGCTAAATTGCATAGACTTTTATTTTGGAACTCAAGAATCAAACAATGCTCATCAAAGCTTTGCTTAAAATGCATATAGTTCT